>NC_090929.1:1483726197-1484351197 GCF_040938575.1 Ambystoma mexicanum
AGGCGTTGGCCGCTTTAATCGTCGTCGCTGCAGACGAGATGACTCTGCGTCCCATAGCGTCCAATTTCTTTCCCTCGCCGTCCGGTGGGGAAGTCGATGTGGAGGCCGCACCCCCCCCGCTTTCTTCCTGGCCGCCGCGGAGACGACGGAGTCCAGGGTAGGCTGCGCCCGGAGGCACAGGGGGGCCGTGTCCGGGACCCGGTACTTCTTCTCGTACCGGTCTCTTCTAGCTGGCGTCGTGGAAGGGTTCTTGAGGAGGGTGAGGCCCTCATCCCAAATGTCGTCCAATAGAGGCACTGCGAGGACCGTCTTCCTCTTGGCCTCGCGCCGCTGATAAAGGAAACCTTCCTTCTTCTTCTCCTCAGGGCAGAGTTGGAAAAGCTCGGATGCCCTGGTGATCATGGAGTGGAACGATCCAATCTCGTCGGGCGGAGAAGCCCTGGTGGGAGGAGACAACGGTACATCCTCGTCGCATACCTCGTCGTCCGTACCCGTCGCTGCCGTGTCAGTCCCTGTATCATCCCCTCGGGTGGACGGGGAGGAGGGCTGGAAGGGGCGCGACGGCTGAAAAGGAGGTGGAGGGTGGATCCTTCTTTTCTTGGTAGGGGGAACACCAGAAGGTCCCGGTTCTGGGTCCCCCGACGGGAGAGGTTCCGTCGGCAACGGTAGTCTCGTCCTTATCTCTGAGCATAAGGACTGTATAGCCAACAAAATGGCCGCCGAGTTGTCTCGCGGCGCTGGCAGAGGGGAATCCGACGGGCGATCAGGGGCCCCGTCGGTACCCTCGACGATGTCGTCGTCACCTGCGTCGGGATCCATCCCGACGGGCCGGTCTTCTTCCACGCCGAGGCCGTGGCTTAAGACCTCGACCAGCTCCTCCTCCGAGGTTGAGGCCGAATCTACGACGACGCCCTGCCCCCCCTTTTTCTTCCCCACGGGGGATTTCACGGGGGTCCTATCGATGGGCACAAAAGAGGACTCCCTCCGAGGTGGCAGGGAGACTGAGCCCCGAGGTCGCCACCACTGGTGTAGCCTCCACAGGCTGAGCCAGGGCCGCCGTGACAGTTTCGATAGAGGGCTTGGCCGGATGGATTAAGGCCTTCACCACCTTCGGTGCGCTCACCGCCTTATCCTTGAGGGGGGGGGGGACACTGCCTCGCTCCCCCTCCGCATTCGAGCTCGACCGGGGCCTCTCCAGGAGCTTTGCCGGGTGCTCGGCCTTCCTCTTACCCGACCCAGAGCGTTGGCTCGTGGTTGATGGTGCCGGGGAGGGTGCGCCCTGCCTGGCGCCCGTAGAGCCCGACCGTTCGGCGCTCCCGGTGCCAGCGGACTCGCGGTGCTTGGCCTTATGTTGGACCCCCGTCGCCGGGGCGTCCTCAAAGGTCTTAGAAGACCGCTCGGATTTCTTCCTCTTCTTCTCGCCGGACGGGCTCTTCCCTTCTAGCCAGTTGGCGAGACGTTGATGGCGGTCCTTCATGGTCCGCTCCGACATGTTGCCGCAAAACGCACAGTCCTTCTCCATGTGCGTTGTAAGAGGATTCAATTCAGCACTACAGCCAAGTTAACGCCTAGTCTAGAATACTGAATGAAAACCCTTATTGATATATCTTTAGGTCCAGTTCATGCGTTCTGGATGACTACCCTTGTATAACACCCCTCTCTTGGAATCCCCCTGACCCCACTGAGCCAAGAAGTAATTCTGTTTTGCAAGTTTAAAAGGTTTATTTGATAAATTAAAATATATATCACACTTTTTAATAAATTAATAATTGAATATCACACTTAATCTGATATGGTAAATATTAACAACGGAGAATCTGGCACTAGCACACTTCTTTAATCACTAATGAGTTGACATGAAATGGATAAGGTAGCACACTGGTAAATAGGAACAAAAGTATAATGTGGTAGAGGATGCTTTATGTAGGCTCAGGTGGATGCAATATTCAATGAATGCAGTACAGAAAATACGCAATATGATTTCAACCAAACAATGTAATCACTTTTCTCTGGCTACTCCCCTCCCCCCCTTGATGCAAGGCAAGGAAATGGAAGGAAAACACACAGTTCTCAGAAATGCAATCAACTGTAATTCAGTTCAATCCAGCAAGCTTAAACAGAAATTTGAAAACACAGGCAAATGCTTTGATAGGTGCTAGCAATGAATGAGAAATATGCTGGAAACGCTCTTAATTCCCTTTTAGAGGTTCAGGATGAGTGGTATCTAGTTAATATTAGTCCAGGCTCACACTAGCAATGATGCAGGGATAGTTAGCAGGTTAAACGAATTTCTGGCAAATGAAATCAGGCAGCAGCAGTTTTTTTTTCATGTGAAGAAATTGCAAATCGCGGCAAAATTCGCGGATGCGCCGAGCGCTATTACAAAGGAACCGCAAGGACTATCTCTACCGTTTTGGGGTCCTAGGAAGGCCTGGGATCTCAGCTTCCAAATGAAAGTTATTGCAAGTCTCTAGCCCAAACGGTTGCGGAGATATGAGTAATTTAGTAAAGGTCGTTTTTGGTTTTGTAAATTTTAAACACACACTTTTTCAAAATGACAACTTTTACTAGAAATGACAGGTGACAGCTAGGAGGCAGTTCTACTTAGGTTAAATAGATTGAATTAGATGAATTTAAACTAAGAGATTGGTTCTACACAGTTCTGCTGGGTACTCACACTATATTCTTGAATTAAATGGGCCTCATCACGGATCTGGTCAGGGTTTTAGATTCGCCTCTGGTCTGGTCTGGTCTGGCCTCTGCACTTCACAGTGATCTGGGTCAGCTCTCTCTGCTGGTCTGGGTCTCTCTGGGTACAGCACTGCTTTCTCTCTGGTCTGGTCTCTTAGTTCTGGATAGATTGAAGTCTCTAGTTTGGCTTTCTGGAGGTTTGTTGGAGGTAAAGTATGGATTTTTCCGGCAGAGCGTCCCGCTGCAGATGGAATTTGAAGGTCTCTATGTGTCCTGACTCTCTGCTTTTATCTGTTTCTTGAGAATGGGTGTGTGTGTTGCATCACTAGACTTGCCCCTCTCATTCGTCATTGGTCAGGCTTCCATTCCTCCGCTTGATTGGCAAACTGAACTGTGAGTCAGATTGATGTCATTTTATGATCTCTTGAAACAACCTCCCTTATCATCTGTGCACCCAAATATATATATGATCAAAATCCATACTTCAGAGTTACACAGTTGTTTGAAATTACATATACATGGTGTGGCTGAATTTAGCCATGTCTATGTCCAAATCTGCTCATTCTCGGAGCTTGCATTCAAAGAGTGTACATAATTGACTTTTTAACTGCTTTTTCAATTTCCGACATGGACCCAACTTTACATACATGTGTGCAGGGGGTAGGGACATTAACTGATGAAGTTTCAGATTTTTAACATGCACACATTTAGAGTAATATCCACTTTTCCGCTAAAACCCCCCTGAACATACCACCGGTTCCTACCACGTCTTAAACTGTGGGCAGAAAAATCACAAGAATTATGGTATCATTTATAAAATTTTCACATGTCCGCACTATGAATTATCCCCCTTTTTATAAAACCATATCCTTGCTGCAGGGGTGTGTCTTTTCAGGTCACATGGTACAGAAACCAGTCTTTCCAGTTTCTGCCAAGCCAGCTTGCTTCTCACAGGCAGTGCCCCTCCCAGCTTCTCCAGGAGGAAGCCACTTTTTACGACGTCTGTAATAAAAACCTTTGCCTGAGTGGAGAGGGCTTTGTTCACTCTCTGGCAGAGCACAGGAAATTCAATTATCAGATAGATGGCATATCCTTAGTGTGGGCAGCAAAAGGAACATTGGCCTGGGAACATAGTTGTGACTCAAGTTTCACTCCTGATGGGATCCGTTGCTAGGCAAAATCAAGTTCCTTAAGCCAGACCTTCAGCTAACTTTTTGTTGCTTTTAAAATAACTTGTAATTTTACACATGCAGCTAGAATGCTGATTCTAAGTGCAAAACTATGACATTTCAACAGTTACAAAGGCATGTGACACCAAACATAGGTCACTCATTTAATTTAACATTTTCGATTTTGGTGGTTTTAAATCCAGTTGCAGTTAGGCTTAAGCTGCTGACTCCATAGCATTTTTGTTATAAGCATTGTTTTTGGGCTCTTCATTTCCCAGATTTTGTAGGCACACAAAACTCCATTCTGCCAAATGTCTGCTGGTGTTCAGTGAATATTTTGCACATGTTGCAAGGTTTGAAATAGGCATTTTGCTTGCCTTCAGAAAAACACACAGTGGGTTTTAAAACGCCGGCTTTTGGATAGTGGTGAGTACTGGTACTGCACCCATTTTTGGGATTTTCTTGGATTAATGCATTCTAAACAGGAATGGTTCTTACATGGTAGTAAATCCTTGCTTAACATTGTTTTGATGGGGCTCCTTACAGTAAGATGGTTATGTGGAACCCCACAAAAAGGGTTGAATCTTTAAAGTGGTCCAATGAGTCACGATTTCAGCAACTTTTTGACATCAGTAAAAGTGGATTTTGTTAACAAAGACCTTTCTTTACCCTGGTGGGTGGCAAGTTAGGTAACCATTTTGGTGTGCGCACAACTGCGCAGCTTTCCTGGATTTCGGCGCACATGTGGGTTTTCCGCCATCTTGAATTTCCTAAGCCCACAGCACCAAATGTTGTAGCAGGGTAGCTTAAACGTGGGTCAGGACACCCTACAAGCCCCCCCACGTGACTGCACTTTGAGTTTGGGTCGATGGGGAGTCGCGTGCCCAAGGGTTTTGACCCACGCACCGGTCTGTCCGCATAATCTTCTTCCTCTTCTGTAGATGGCACAGTTCAGCATCTTCTTCTCCATCCGGTCAGATCGATCAGTTCTCCTCGCCGGTCCTGATGGGAAGATTGGGCGGTACCCCGGGCCCGTTGTGTCTTTGCTCCCGGTCTCCGGATCGTCCTTCTTGGTCATCCTTCATGGTTTCATCTCTCCTAGGATGATAAAGGAAGAGCGGCAATATCTACTTATAGACGATTTTTTTTTCCCACCACTGTTGAGATAGTGGGGCAGCATATGCATTTCATCGTAACGAAATATTACATTCTTATTTTGAAAAAAAAAAACAGCATCACTAGAGACAGTTTCATGTAAATCACAATATTTTAGAGACTAGATGTGGTAGGTTTTATGATTGGAACTGAATTAGTCTGATACAGTACCCGCTAGGATTCCAGAGGATTCCTCCAGTTGTTGCAGAGTGTGCCTGGGATGGCAACATTTCAACTGGTTTATGTGGACCCACTTGTCTTCCCCCTCTGCCGAACCACCTTTGGGGATGCGGATCTTGTAGGCCACAGGGGAGATCTTATCGACGATCTCAAAGGGTCCCTTCCATGTAGGCAAAAATTTGCGCTGCTTGGCCTGGTTCCTTTGGAAGTTGTATAGATAGACCCGGTCTCCCACCTGATATTCCTTCCTGGAAGTTTTCAGGTCATAATGGGTCTTCATGCTATCAGTCGATCTTTCTAGATTCCGCTGAGCATAAGCAAAAGCATGTTGGAGGTGTTTCCTTAAATTCTCTACATACTCATGAGTAGTGGAGGCATTTATCAGCGTCTGCTCTTGGGTCCTGTAGAGCAAATGCTGCGGAAGCACCATCTTGCGCCCAGTCATCAACTCAAATGGTGACATTTTGGTTGCAGATGAAGGGGTAGATCTGATGGCCATTAGGACCAGAGGTAATCGGATATCCCAACTTGGCCCAGAATCTGCCACAAACTTCTTTAATATGCTCACAATTGTCCGGTTATATCTCTCTACTGCTCCAGAAGAAGCTGGTCTATAAGCAATATGCAGCTTTCTCTTGACCCCCAGTATCTCCCACATCTTTGTCATTACTTCACTGGTGAAGTGGCTACCTCTGTCTGACTCAATCCTTTGAGGTAGACCAAAACGGGAAAAGATGTGGTTAATCATCAAGGCCGCTGCAGTTTCTGCCTTGCAATTTGGGGCTGGGAGACATTCCACCCACTTGGTAAACAAGCATGTCACGGTCAACATGTACTTATTCCCCCTAGCCGAGCGAATCACAGGGCCTACAAAGTCGATTTGTAAATCTGACCATGGCAGTGTCATTCCCCTCTTTTGTAAAGGCGCCCGGTGTGTGAGGGATGATGGCTGAAATTGTGCACACACAAGGCAACCCTTCAGGTACTGGTCGAGGTCCTGCCCCATGTGTGGCCAGTATGCAACCTCTCTTAAGATTTCCAATGTTGTGTGAAACCCCCTATGACCGGCAGTGGCCGCATCATGGGCGTGACTTAACATCAGGCTTCGGAATGAGGTAGGAACCACCCACTGATCGTGGCCAGCTTTGGATTTCCTTACCAACAAACCGTCTTGGATCCGGAACATTTTGGGACATTTCATCAACACTCTTAGGTCCTCTTTCCCAATGTAATCGGTATCCGTCAGGGGAAAGTTCTCAGGGTCCTCAAGGTGCTGGTAAAATTTACCAATTATTGGATCCCCCTTCTGAGCAGTAATCAAATCAGCATCAGGGGTCTCCTTACTCCATTGTGCAATTGAGAGGTCGTTGTGAGCATTTGTCTGGGACCTAGTGATGGCAGTGACCTGGATTTCCCCCAACAGGGACTCAATCTCAATTAGATCCCCTTGGATGGCCCCGGTTTTGGCCAGCTGATCAGCTAAGTCATTTCCAGTTTTGTCTGGTCCCTCTACTTTGGAATGACCCTTGATCTTCTTCCAATAGATGGTCATCCCATTCGAGGTGACTAGATCATCAATGTTTTGGATCAACTTCCCATGTTTCAAGGGTTTGTTGTTAGCACATAACATGCCTCTGGTTTTCCAATTAACCAGGTGCTCCACGAACCCGTTCCGTACATAATCCGAATCTGTGATTATGACCAGTTCGTGGAGTTGATGCTGGACAGCAGTGAGGATGGCCTGATGCACAGCCATCAATTCTGCCACCTGACTACTTCGGGGACCAATTTTGTATCCAGCAGAGGGTTCTGGGGACTCATTCACCCATGCATTCCCTACGCCGGCCACCAGTTCTTTCTCCCCGTCGTTGTCAACATGGTAAGAGCATCCATCCACATAGACAGTGGGCATTCCCTCACACTTGTCCTCTTCAAAGACTTTGTGTGGGGAATTAAGGTATGCCTCCATGTTGTCCTTTATTTTTAGACTTTCGTCCTCGAGACAGTTTTCTCTGGCACAATCATGCAAGTCAGCCAGACCTTGCGCGAGGGGACTCTTCTTGTTTTGGCCATATCTGACCTCCACAGGAAAGCCTTGCATTGACAGAATCCAGGAAGTAATTCGGGAATTACTCACATTTCCGGCCCGGATTCTGTCACTTTGGAGATATTGCAGAGGCTGGTGTGGAGTCTCCACTATGATGTGTTCCCCCTGGATAAACGGGCGGTAATTCTTCAATGCCCACACCGTTGCCAGGAGTGCCTTCTCACAATCGTTGAATTTTTCCTCCACAGAGGATAAAGTTTTGCTCGCATAGGAGATTACTTTATTGACCTTGTCATGCTTTTGATATAATACTGCCGTCAAGCACGTATTAAAGAACCCCGTCTCCAGGAAGAACTCCTTGTTTCTGACAGGGTAAGCTAGGCAAGGCGCTTGTGAGAGGCTTCTTTTGAGTTGTTTTACTGCCTCGGCTTGTTCTGGACCCCATTCCCACTTGACCCCCCCCTTCAGGAGATGAATCAGGGGTCTGGTGATCTCTGCGTAGCCCTCAATGAACTTTCTGCTGTAATTAGTCAGTCCAAGGAGGCTCCTTAGTTCCCGCAGAGTTGTGGGGTCTTTCAGTTTCTGAAGTGCTTCCACTTTCTTTTCCTGGGGACAGAGACCCTGAGGAGTAATCTCATGCCCCAAGAAATTAACACGGGTTCTACACCACTGTGCTTTCTGAAAGGAAAGTTTTGCTCCGGCGGCCCTCAACTGTGTCAGAACATAACGGATCTCTGCTATGTGTTCCTCCACAGATGAACTTTTGATGAGGACATCATCTACATAAGCCAGGTTACCCCTCGTACCCAGGTCGGGCATGGCCTTATGTAGGAAAATATTGAACTCATTACCGGAGTTAAGGTATCCGAAGGGAGTCCGGGTCCATGTGTACTGCTGGCCCCCAAAGGTAAAAGCCAGCTTGTATTGGTCCTCCCTACTGACAGGCACGGTCCAGTATCCATTGGTCAGGTCTATTGCAGTGAATACCTGTGACCCCTGAATCTGGGCCAGCCCTTGGTCAATGTAGGGAAGAGGCCATCGGGAAGTGTGGACCCGTTTGTTGAGCTCCCTGAGGTCAGCGCAGAGTCTCCACTGGCCGTTTGGCTTCAATATTCCCAGCACCGGATTATTGAAGGTGCTGTGGACTGGACGGATTATTCCCCGGGACTCAAGGTTCTTAATTATTTCAGTAAGGGACTCCATTGATGCGAGAGGCAAGCGATATTGCTTCACAAACACTGGAGTCATGCCAGGGTCCGTGGGGATTGTTGTGGTGTGGATGTCGGTGCGACCACAGTCATATGAGTCTACCGCAAAGAGATCTTGGAAATCCAAGAAAACTTGTTTCAACTTTTGCTTTTGTTCCAGAGTCACACAGGCATCAGCTAGGTTGACTCTCTCTTCCACCATCTGCCTGAAGCCTGGAAAGACTTCTGGTTTGGCTATCTCCGCGGCCTCCTCCAGCTGGGTGGAGAAGTCCCTGGTCAGAGTGCTGATTTGGACCGGAGGCTTCAGGTGGGAAAGGCAGCCCTCATGGACCTGGAAAATCACCTCATCCCTCCTGAAGTCACAGGTCACATCTTCCTTACCATAGGGGCAGGAAGTGTACACCAGGAAGTTCCCCCCATGCCGGGTAAAAATCCTGTCTGGTGTTGCGTTGTCATCACTGTCACTGTCAAAACAGTCCTTGGGGATGGGTCCTAACAGTTCATTTACAAGATCAATGGAGAAATGTCGGTCATCAACCGCCATTCCAATAATGGTGCCTGCGGCTAGAGTAATACTCTTTAAGTCGCTGTTATCCACCTCTATTAGAATGGGGTCATGTTCTATGTTGACTAATGGAGTCGGGTTTACCCCCAACCCTTGCTGTTGGAGAGAAGCATTTAGATGTATGTAAGCATCAGGGTTTTTCAACTCTTGTCCCCTTTTAACTTTCACTTCCAGGGAGAATTGTCGGGTCCTTTCTGGGATGGTGACTTCCTCTTTAACCTGAATTTCAACTGCATAAGGTAGCAATTGAGCTGACCTAAATGCTTTTTCTGGATCATCAAAGCCCATGGGATTATCCGCTAATCGGGACCAAGCTTTGAAGTTTATTAGGTCCAAACTAATGGCAAAGCGATTGAGAATGTCACTGCCTAAGTAAAAGGCGGCAGTGACGTCTCGCACGACCCAACAATTATGGACTATGCTCTTGTTGCCAATGGAGATTTTGAGCATACACCTGCTTGGCAGGAGATGTTTGGAGTCAGGTGCTTCCAGGTCCATTTCCCATTTGTCTATCAGTTTGAAGGTGGGAATGGCTGGATCTTTTGGGAGTTGGCGGAACATGGCTTCGCTGATGAAGCTCTTACCGTTGTTCACACACACTCGAGCGAGAACAGAGTCCTTCCCATCATTTAACTGAACAGGGATGAACAACTGCTCTCCAATTTGCTGAATATCAGCCAGGCTTTGAGCTGATTTCACATCTTTCTGGACTATAGGAGTGGGGGTTTCTGATTGTGGATTAGTATAGAATTTCAGAGTGTTTCCTTCCAGCGTGGAATACCACTTTAGACTGGAAGGAAGGTTGATTTTCAGAAATAGAGAGGACCCCCCATCACCAGTCTGTTGTCCTACTGCTATTACCGTCACGTCTGGAATTTGGTTGTTCTGGAAGTGAAATTCTACTTGGTCAGATTTTTGTTCAACCATGTGGCATGTGCCGTTTAAACTAACATGGTTGACACTCTGTTTTAATTTTATGGGTCGGCTAGTCTGAGTCCAGAGGACCTTGTTTACGCAATCTATTAGGGGTGACAACCTTCTCAGGAGGTCATTCCCTAGTAAACAAGGGGTGCCCTCTGGGGTCACAACTATGACCGGGTGTTTCAACTTATGTCGCCCGATCTTAATGTCCAAGTCTGCCGTCCCCTCGACGGGAATTTCCTTCCCGTCAAAGTTCTGCAGTTGTCCCGGAAGAGAGGTGAGAGGAATTTGGTAATTCTCTCCCCTTCCTTCATTCAGTTCGTCAAAGGCCCTTCTGGACAGAAGGGTAGCTTGAGATCCAGTGTCCACCAGTGCTGAGATTGTACCCTGCCCCTGTACTTGTACCGGGGCATAATATCTTCCCTCCTTCTCCTCAAGGGGGCACAGATAATGTACATTTTTGGACAACTGGTGGGCTAATTTTCTGGTTTTGGACATCGCTAGCGAGGAGATTTGGGCAGAATTCTGTGGAGAGTCTTGGGAATCTGAAAGAAAAAAATTGCAACTGGAGATCAGAGCCATTGTGGGTTCCCCTGGCTCCGTTTCTGGGCCGCCCCCCCCTTTTTGGAGGCAGTCGCCAGGATGGGTTTGAACCAGGGGATTTTCTTGCTGTTGGTTCTGGGATGAGATGGTGGGCGGCGGTAGCTCAGTCTCCACATCTCCCCAGTCTGGATTTGCATCCCTAGGGACCCATTTTTCTTTGGGAGGAGTTCCCCCCTCTCTGAAGGAGAAGATCCTTTTCCCAGGATCCTCTGAGGATCCCTCTCCCTCAAATTGGAAGATCTGTACCTCCTCCTCAAACTGAGTCTGTTTGGGTCTTTTGTTTCTCCTACCCCCCCTTCTGCTCCTTAGGAGGCAGACTTTCAGGGGCAAGAGATTTTGTTTCCGGTTCCTGGGTTTCCAGGGGCTGTTTACAAGTGAGGAAGGAAGCTTCCTCCAAGGCTTTACACCCCCCTTCCCTTTGTGCCTCCTCCCTGGGAACCGGTGATTTATCGGGGTGCTGCCCCCGTCATTGTTCTGGAGCACCAGGTCCAGAGTTGGGTGCGTTCTGCGCCGGCATGCTGATCTGAGGGTTCTGCTGTGCCCTCAGTATATGACCCATATCCCGCGCCATGTTTTGAACCTGGCGCTCTAACTGGGAAACCCGCTCAGGCTGATACGGGGCCCTGTTTTCTCCCCTGGGCTGATCCCGGGAAGGGTAGCTGTCCCTCCTCTGGTAGTACCCCTGGTTGGGAAGATTTTGGTACCCCTCCACCCTTGGCCTCCCCTCTCCCGGATTCAGTGGTCTGGGCTCAGGGAATTGAGGAAAGAAGGATGGATGATTTTGGGGTTGGAAGTCGGGTGGATATCTGGGGAAAAAGTTCTGCCCAGGGTTTGGTAAATTTCTGCCCTCCTGTGGGAAGTTTGGAGGGAAGTTCCCTGGGTTAGGTGCTTGGCTGGATCCCCCCCCTTGGGCTGGAGGAGTCCACACATAACCCAGGATGGGTCTGTTACCTTTGTAGCGAGGACTTACATAGTCAGGAGAGCGAGGGACCCCATTTGTGGGGCTGCCTCCCTGGCTCCCTGTCTGCGACTGGCCCGAGGACCTTCTGGGCCTAGCATTATTAGGTGCAGGTAGGTTTTTAGGCCCCCCCATCTCCAGATCCAAAACGGGGGTGACCTTTACCTCTGCGTCTGGCAGCAGCAGGGGTGCTGTTGGCTTTGGGGTTTTTCTGGGCATTGCTTTTATTTTCTATGGGCTTCTGCACCTCATAGATGCGGGTAGCCTGTTCAATGACCCAGTCTAAAGATCTTTTCTCGTGAAAATCCCTCACAAGCTGGGTCATGATATATTTGGGCAAGGCATGGAAAAACGTGTTTATAAATTCACGGCTATCCGTGCGCACCCTTCTTGTGGTCTGTGCAAAAGCCCGCTTTAACTCCTGCACAAATTCTTGTGGGGCCTGATCCTCCCCACATTGCAAATTGTAGGCTGCCTTGCGAGCCTCTTGAGGATTTCTGTGAACAGAAAAATGTTTCAGGATGGCCGCCTTATAGGTGGACCATCTTAAATGATTTTGGTCCTCCAGCCCCGCAAAGAAACTGGAGTATTCCGGGGAGAAGGTCCACTTTACATATTGAATGCAGCTTTGGCTGTCCTTCAAATGGAAAGTCTCCATCATTTGTTCAAACAACTCTAAGTGCTCCCAAACAGAATACTTAGCGTTCTTATGGTAAGGCGTGATGACGCTCCTGATCGCCTTAATCTGCTTTAAGGGGTCCTTGAGCAAGGCCCTTTTTGCCTTATTGGCCTTTTTGGTTCGGGTAACCCTTGTCCATTCTTCGTCGGACTCAGAGGCACTGCTCCCAGAGGTTCCCGTCTGTTCTTCCAGGTTTTCCCGGATTCTGCGAGCCTGGGAATGGCTGGCAGAATGTGAGGACCTGGTCTCCTGTGTCCTGCGCAGTTCAGAGGAGTCTTCAGATTCCTCCTTGCTGTCAGGATTTGATGGGTACCCCCTCCACTGACCTAACTGGGCAGAGGTTTTCAGGATGCCCTTAATGGGCCTACTCTCCTGGGGTTCCCCACTGAACTGTATTGTACTTGGGTGCCCATACCCGGATGCCCACCCCTCCATTCCTGGATGGTACTGGCCTATGAGCCCCATGCTTCTGGCTGGATAGTAATCTGCCATCCCTGTGGCCCTGTGCTCATGTGCGCCAGGGGACATGGGGGTGGCAGAGTCCAGGGACTGAGAGGTATGAGGGCCTCTGGTACTAGGGCTCCTGAGGTTATGCTCCGGAATTTCCATTTCCCAGCGAACCTCATCTCTATCCGCCCCTGCTCCCTGTTGCAATGCAAGAGCCTGCATTTGTGCCTTCAGTTCCTCAGTTAAGGCCTTACTCGACTATCAGTCTCTCCTGCATCGCTACCTGCTGTTGGAGCCTATCATTGTGTTGACAGAGGGCCTCATTTTCCCTCTGTACTTCCTGGTTGGTCCTGGAGAACTGGGCCAGTCTTTGCTGCAGGAGGGTTACCTCCTGAGCTGTGTCCCTATTGGCCTGCTCCTTTCTTGCTAGAGCATCCTCCACCCTCCTGGTGTGCTCTAGCAAGTTCTGGTTTTCTTTTTGGAGGTCACCCAGTCCCTGGTGGGCCAGGTGATTTTCTTCCATTTTCCTTTTTAAATGGCAGACTTCCTGGCCTAAGGCGTCTCTTTCCTGACTAAGAGCCTGCATTTGTGCCGCCAGGTCGTCCCTTTGCCTTTGGAAGGCACCAGCTTTCTGGCGCTCCTGATCAAACTCTGCCTGGGTATCCAGGTCTTTCAGGATCAGTTTATTGCTCTCCTCTTTCTCTCTGTCTAGTTGGATTTGCAGGGTGGCTACCTGCTCTGTGCATGCCCTGTTGAAATTGATCTGTTGCTCCAGCTTTTTCTGGCTCTGCAGTAAGGAGTCCAAACTGTCTTGGTGCTCCTTCTGCAGGGCCAGAAATCTAGTATCCTGTTCTGACTTTTCCTTTTGCAGCACATCCATATCCTCCTTTATTTTAGTAATGTACAGTCTGCTGTCATTTTCTGACTCCTGGCTCCTCTGCAGCCTCTGCTCAGAAGAGTCCAGATCAGATTGGACCTTCTGTAATGCCATCTGTTGCCTATTTGCCAGATTTTGGCTTTCAGCACATCTATCCTGCA
Source organism: Ambystoma mexicanum (assembly GCF_040938575.1). NCBI lineage: Eukaryota > Metazoa > Chordata > Amphibia > Caudata > Ambystomatidae > Ambystoma > Ambystoma mexicanum. The sequence continues at coordinate 1,483,739,859 of NC_090929.1, forward strand.
TGTCTCCCATATATAGGTACAGGTATGCTGCTATCCTGGCGATCTTATTGTGTTCCTCTTTGGCTTTAGGAGCCATATATAGTTCACTCAGGGCCACATGTAAGGGACCCTGATCTCTATATATATCTGACCCTGTTTCAGTGACCTGTTGTGTGATGGCCTGCAACCACACATCCTGGCCCTGTTCGGTCCATTCACCTCTCACAAATAGCTTATGCAAGAGGTGCTCTCTGGCTATTTTCATGTCTACTAAGGTCGTCATTCTAGAGATTGGTCTCTGTCCTGACTTACAGAAGTTAGTATTTTATTTTTGCAGAACAGAACTTTTCTTGGAGTGTCCCTTTTGAGGAATGCTTCACAGCGTAATGCAGCGTGGTGATCCGACCGGGTGTATGTATTCCGTCAGTTAGCACACTGTATTAAGCTGCACAACTGGTAAATCTAACCCAACGTCTCGGCTCGAGCCCCCACTTTGTAAGAGGATTCAATTCAGCACTACAGCCAAGTTAACGCCTAGTCTAGAATACTGAATGAAAACCCTTATTGATATATCTTTAGGTCCAGTTCATGCGTTCTGGATGACTACCCTTGTATAACACCCCTCTCTTGGAATCCCCCTGACCCCACTGAGCCAAGAAGTAATTCTGTTTTGCAAGTTTAAAAGGTTTATTTGATAAATTAAAATATATATCACACTTTTTAATAAATTAATAATTGAATATCACACTTAATCTGATATGGTAAATATTAACAACGGAGAATCTGGCACTAGCACACTTCTTTAATCACTAATGAGTTGACATGAAATGGATAAGGTAGCACACTGGTAAATAGGAACAAAAGTATAATGTGGTAGAGGATGCTTTATGTAGGCTCAGGTGGATGCAATATTCAATGAATGCAGTACAGAAAATACGCAATATGATTTCAACCAAACAATGTAATCACTTTTCTCTGGCTACTCCCCTCCCCCCCTTGATGCAAGGCAAGGAAATGGAAGGAAAACACACAGTTCTCAGAAATGCAATCAACTGTAATTCAGTTCAATCCAGCAAGCTTAAACAGAAATTTGAAAACACAGGCAAATGCTTTGATAGGTGCTAGCAATGAATGAGAAATATGCTGGAAACGCTCTTAATTCCCTTTTAGAGGTTCAGGATGAGTGGTATCTAGTTAATATTAGTCCAGGCTCACACTAGCAATGATGCAGGGATAGTTAGCAGGTTAAACGAATTTCTGGCAAATGAAATCAGGCAGCAGCAGTTTTTTTTACATGTGAAGAAATTGCAAATCGCGGCAAAATTCGCGGATGCGCCGAGCGCTATTACAAAGGAACCGCAAGGACTATCTCTACCGTTTTGGGGTCCTAGGAAAGCCTGGGATCTCAGCTTCCAAATGAAAGTTATTGCAAGTCTCTAGCCCAAACGGTTGCGGAGATATGAGTAATTTAGTAAAGGTCGTTTTTGGTTTTGTAAATTTTAAACGCACACTTTTTCAAAGTGACAACTTTTACTAGAAATGACAGGTGACAGCTAGGAGGCAGTTCTACTTAGGTTAAATAGATTGAATTAGATGAATTTAAACTAAGAGATTGGTTCTACACAGTTCTGCTGGGTACTCACACTATATTCTTGAATTAAATGGGCCTCATCACGGATCTGGTCAGGGTTTTAGATTCGCCTTTGGTCTGGTCTGGTCTGGCCTCTGCACTTCACAGTGATCTGGGTCAGCTCTCTCTGCTGGTCTGGGTCTCTCTGGGTACAGCACTGCTTTCTCTCTGGTCTGGTCTCTTAGTTCTGGATAGATTGAAGTCTCTAGTTTGGCTTTCTGGAGGTTTGTTGGAGGTAAAGTATGGATTTTTCCGGCAGAGCGTCCCGCTGCAGATGGAATTTGAAGGTCTCTATGTGTCCTGACTCTCTGCTTTTATCTGTTTCTTGAGAATGGGTGTGTGTGTTGCATCACTAGACTTGCCCCTCTCATTCGTCATTGGTCAGGCTTCCATTCCTCCGCTTGATTGGCAAACTGAACTGTGAGTCAGATTGATGTCATTTTATGATCTCTTGAAACAACCTCCCTTATCATCTGTGCACCCAAATATATATATGATCAAAATCCATACTTCAGAGTTACACAGTTGTTTGAAATTACATATACATGGTGTGGCTGAATTTAGCCATGTCTATGTCCAAATCTGCTCATTCTCGGAGCTTGCATTCAAAGAGTGTACATAATTGACTTTTTAACTGCTTTTTCAATTTCCGACATGGACCCAACTTTACATACATGTGTGCAGGGGGTAGGGACATTAACTGATGAAGTTTCAGATTTTTAACATGCACACATTTAGAGTAATATCCACTTTTCCGCTAAAACCCCCCTGAACATACCACCGGTTCCTACCACGTCTTAAACTGTGGGCAGAAAAATCACAAGAATTATGGTATCATTTATAAAATTTTCACATGTCCGCACTATGAATTATCCCCCTTTTTATAAAACCATATCCTTGCTGCAGGGGTGTGTCTTTTCAGGTCACATGGTACAGAAACCAGTCTTTCCAGTTTCTGCCAAGCCAGCTTGCTTCTCACAGGCAGTGCCCCTCCCAGCTTCTCCAGGAGGAAGCCACTTTTTACGACGTCTGTAATAAAAACCTTTGCCTGAGTGGAGAGGGCTTTGTTCACTCTCTGGCAGAGCACAGGAAATTCAATTATCAGATAGATGGCATATCCTTAGTGTGGGCAGCAAAAGGAACATTGGCCTGGGAACATAGTTGTGACTCCAGTTTCACTCCTGATGGGATCCGTTGCTAGGCAAAATCAAGTTCCTTAAGCCAGACCTTCAGCTAACTTTTTGTTGCTTTTAAAATAACTTGTAATTTTACACATGCAGCTAGAATGCTGATTCTAAGTGCAAAACTATGACATTTCAACAGTTACAAAGGCATGTGACACCAAACATAGGTCACTCATTTAATTTAACATTTTCGATTTTGGTGGTTTTAAATCCAGTTGCAGTTAGGCTTAAGCTGCTGACTCCATAGCATTTTTGTTATAAGCATTGTTTTTGGGCTCTTCATTTCCCAGATTTTGTAGGCACACAAAACTCCATTCTGCCAAATGTCTGCTGGTGTTCAGTGAATATTTTGCACATGTTGCAAGGTTTGAAATAGGCATTTTGCTTGCCTTCAGAAAAACACACAGTGGGTTTTAAAACGCCGGCTTTTGGATAGTGGTGAGTACTGGTACTGCACCCATTTTTGGGATTTTCTTGGATTAATGCATTCTAAACAGGAATGGTTCTTACATGGTAGTAAATCCTTGCTTAACATTGTTTTGATGGGGCTCCTTACAGTAAGATGGTTATGTGGAACCCCACAAAAAGGGTTGAATCTTTAAAGTGGTCCAATGAGTCACGATTTCAGCAACTTTTTGACATCAGTAAAAGTGGATTTTGTTAACAAAGACCTTTCTTTACCCTGGTGGGTGGCAAGTTAGGTAACCATTTTGGTGTGCGCACAACTGCGCAGCTTTCCTGGATTTCGGCGCACATGTGGGTTTTCCGCCATCTTGAATTTCCTAAGCCCACAGCACCAAATGTTGTAGCAGGGTAGCTTAAACGTGGGTCAGGACACCCTACAGCGTCTTGTCCTCATGTAGGCAGTAAAGACAAAAAGAGTGTTCGTCCTCCTTGAAGACGTTCTGTAGCTGGCATCCAGGGCAGACCCTGAACAGCTTTCCAGGCGTCGAGCTTCCCTTCTCCTGGGCCAGGACCGGGCCTGAGAAACTTCTGGAGTCCTCCAAAAGCATAGCTCGACGAAATCTTCACCCTTGAGGGGCGCAGACGAATCCGACATGGGTCCCCGTTGATCGGATGGAGAGTCGGTGGAGCTTGAGGCTCTTTTGACCGAAAAAACGAAGTTTTTGAGAAAAAACGTGAAAAAAAAGCACTAACGCTCGAGAGCAATAGCACGAGGATCCCAACACATGAACGTGCGGTAAAAATCTGAAGATGGCTGCCAGAGGCGGGGCTTAGGTAGAGGGCAGTCATTGGCTGTGGTCAGTATGACGCAGAGATCAGTGATTGGTTATTACTACGAAAGACAGATCAGAAACGAAACTGATACTGGTTTTTTCTTTACCGAGGATTCCCAGCCTGACGACGGGGAATATTCATGAACATGTGAATCCATGCCAGACCCCATGCTGGAGAACATGTATTTTTCTTATTTACAAAAGTACATTTAAACATGTGGTGACTGCTGGCATTTTCCATTCAAATTCAGTTTTTCTCTTCCATCTGAATTCCCACATTGTTCTGTAGCCATAGTTAGTTTCTTGTATGCAGCAATTTGTTTGAAATACAGATGCACTGAAATTGACATAAGCCCCGAGCGCTGGGGTTTCTTTGAAGCATTGATCTTTTTGACATTTTGTGACTCAAATGTCAAGCGTTTTCTGCAGCTGAAAATGAAGTTTATTTTGATTTTTTTTTCCAGATTTGGCTGGCAGAGCCTGTCATTCAGGGATCATGCTTTCTTCTGCTGAAGCACAATGTGGATATGGATGGGCATGGCAGGGTCTTTTTGATAAAAAAAACAATGTAATGTGGAATAGTTGAAAATAGCATCAGGGCAGCATCCTTTTCAGTGTAAAATATTCCCTTTTCAATGGGAACTTTTTGCAAGCAGCAAAGCAACACCGCTTTGATTCGCTTCTTTTGGGTGCACCCAAGAACACACTGGCACCTTTCTTGGCATGCCCCCTGTTCTAACTCGCCCAATAGGGTTTTGGAAAGATGGTGCAGCCATCCTTTTGTCGCTGCAAAATGCAGTTTGGACGCAATGGCGCTCCAAGGTGCCAGCGCAGCCATTTTGCTGTTGACTGAAAAGGCGCAGCTTGGTTATGAATGGGAATTCTGCTGAGTGGGTCAATGTAGCCCACAATGTAGAAGCTTTTAGAATCAGACCACACTATTCACGCTCCTCTGCAGAACGACTTAAGTTCTATCAAAGAGAACCATGTTGTCTGCATATGCCAGATTGAAATGTGTTTCACCCAGTTTGGGAGAGAAATTACATGTGCTGTCCAAACACAGACCTAAATATATTATCAAGAAATGCTCCTAGAAACATCTATATGCTATTGATGTATATCCTCTGTACCTGAAGTTAAATAAATAACCAACTAACTCTGGCAGTCTCATATGTTGTCATTCATTTACTCTTTCTTAAATCTTACTAATGTGTAATCATTGTTTTCATTTATTGTTCTTTTTACTCCTATACCTGTAGTAATTTATTTTTGACATGTAAAAATATGTACACAAAAAGAAACAAATGTGTTAACTAACAAAAATTACAGATACTTGACAATTTCTAATGGCTAGAGATCTGTCTCCAATATTGCGACTCCACAGCCAATTGGTTTGTAGTCACACTGTTTTACAAAAGACCAAACTACATGTATTCAAACAAGTGCACTGATCACAAATCATCTTACACCAATTCTTGTGCAATTAAAGCACAAAGTGCAATGTAAACATATTGCTTTCAGTTCCCATCAATTTACATTTACAACCATGAAATTACAATGCATACAATCAATGAAGTGGAAATGTACACTGATGAGCATTGAAAGGATACATTCTCTAGCAATTGGAAATGGTCAAGTATCTGTGTTTTTTGTTAGTTAAAAAAGTGTTGTTTACAGATTTTGTACACGTGTAAAAATAAATTACTACAGGTATATGAGTAAGAAGAACAATAAATGAAAAAAGGGATTACGAATTTTTAAAAATTAAGATGAAAGGGAATGACAACATATGAGACTGCCAGAGTTAGTTGGTTATTTATTTAACTTTGGGTACAGAGGATAAACCCCAATATATAGATGTTGCTAGGAGCACTTTTTGGTAATATATTTCAGTTCCCCAGTTCCTAGCAAAGAGGGGTTTCCCTTTGGTTATCCAAACAGACCTAGAGAAGCAATGTACAGGTTGAAAAGAAGATGTACAAGGACACAACCCTGTTCCAATCCTCAACTTGTTTTAATTTGGTTTGGCTGGGTTTCTGCTCTATCTTGTCACACCCTTATGTCAGTATTTGTATGTAAATGTATCAATTGCAACAGGCTACGGTTTATATTCTAGTCTGGCAATTTCCTCCACAGCTTCTTCTGGTCTATGCAGTCAAAAGCTGCCAAGTAGTCCAGGAAAACAGTGTAAAGGGGAAAAGCACTCTTTGATTTTGCCTGTTCAGTTAACTCTGATAAGCACATAAAGTTATTCACTGTGGACAAACCAACTCGGGAACATGCTTGATATTGAAGAAAGAGGTTTTCCTATTCATAATTCAAATCTTCTAGCAATTCAGGGCTAACCTAGTGGGTAGATTTACAGATGCCTTGTTAATTAATGTCTATGATCCTCCGAGCATGGTGTTTACTTTTAAGATCCTTGCTATGTTTACTGAAATCTTGATGAGGTGGGATATTGAATGGAGATTTGAACACCAAACGCCCGAAGAGTGTGTGGATGCATTTGATATTTTAAAGTCAAACACCTCTGAATTATCGTAGGCTAGTCTTTTTCTTCAGGGAAGATATGGAGAAAAAAAAGTAAACAGTGTAGGTGGAGACAATCTATGTTGAATGGTCGGACAATAGGAAATCAGGAAATCAGGTGGGGAATTACACCTGGGCTCAGGGAGCAAGGCCTCTACTATTCACTATATCTTCATGTCAGGTTGTCTGTTTACAGAACTAAATCAGGTGAGAGCGAGAACAATATCATTAAGCAATCATAAAATTCTCACAGTGGAGGCCCTTGGTCATGATACTGTTACTCATTTTTCCACAAAGTCCAGTGCATCTTACGCCAAAAGGCAACTAGGCACTAAAAGTGTCCAGAACCGAGAACAGCAGCTAGGCAGAAAGCTCAAAATAACAAGGTTTTTAAAGAGCAAAAGGAACTGCAGATGATCAGCAGTGGACCGCAGAACTAGCGAAAGGGCGTTCCAAAGTCTGGAAGCTGCCACTGAAAAAAAGCCTGGCCACCAATCCAGACATATCACAATCTAGGGACAGAAACAAGAAATCTGTCCCTAGAACCTGGAAGACGACAGGGCACATAGAAGCGGAACTTGAGCTGCAGATATTCAGCCTCCATGCCATGAAATGCCCTGTGGACCAAGCACAAAGATTTAAAATGCACGTGCTTGACCACAGGGAGCCAGCGTAAAGCTGACAAAATCGAGTGATGTGATCCCTAAAAGGAGTACCAGTGGGAAGCGGAGCTGCAGAATTCTGAAGGATCTGTAGATGCTTGATCAAAAAACAGCAGCGACGCTGTACCCAAAACACCGGCAGCAATGCTGTACCCAAAACACCGGCAGAAATGCTGTACCCAAAACACCATCAGCAATGCTGTACCCAAAATACTGGCAATGCTGTACCCAAAATACTGGCAATGCTGTACCCAAAACACTGCCAGAGATGTTGTACCCAAAACATTGGCAGCAATACTGTACCCAAAACATTGGCACCAATACTGTACCCAAACCACTGGCAGCAATGCTGTACCCAAAACACTAGCAGCAATGCTGTACCCGAAACACTGGCAGCAATGCTGTACCCGAAACACCGGCAGCAATGCTGTACCCGAAACACCGGCAGCAATGCTGTACCCGAAACACCGGCAGCAATGCTGTACCCGAAACACCGGCAGCGATGCTGTACCCGAAACACCGGCAGCGATGCTGTACCCGAAACACCGGCAGCGATGCTGTTCCCGAAACACCGGCAGCGATGCTGTACCTGAAACACTGGCAGCGATTCTGTACCCGAAACACCGGCAGCGATGCTGTACCCGAAACACCGGCAGCGATGCTGTACCCGAAACAACGGCAGTGATGTTGTATCTGAATCACCGGCAGCAATGCAGTATCGAAACACTGGCAGCGATGCTGTACCCGAAACACCGGCAGTGATGATGTATCTGAATCGCCGGCAGCAATGCAGTATCGAAACACTGGCAGTGATAGAGCAATGTAACATGGAAACTGAGGGGGATCAGTAACCGGATGTCTACTGCGCAGAGGGTTCACAGTAAGACGGTCTTCTTTTATGCTTAGTGGTAATTTGAATGAACGACACAAAACGGGATGAGTTATATGCCATGGTGTAGGGAGAGATTGTGAGTAAGCTCACGAGTGACATGCAGGAATAGCGCAATGCTACACGCCATGTAGGTTTTAGCCTCTGCCTTGCCTGCAATAAATATTGAGGTTGCCCTTTGTAAACTGGTAGCGAACTTTCCATTGATACAGGCAATCCTCGAAAGGTTTCAGATGTACCTCCTAATCCATTAGTAGATTTGTGTTTCATGTAACAGACAACCTCAACCTGGTGTCAACTGTGTGATTTCAACACATGTGTAGCATTGTCCTGGTTTCAAAATGGGTGCATTCTCACGTTTCATTATGCAAAGAGATGTTTTCAGTTGTCAAATTTGAAAAAGGACTCCAAGGTATGCAAGCGAAAGAAAGGCGCGCGTTTGCCCCGACACCCCGGCCAAAATGGAAGTCATGGCCGCGTTCGCTGAAGCCGAGTCGATGGCGACAGAAACGTGATTAGGAAAATGAGCTCAATTAACGGGAGCTGTGGCTTTGTGAAGTCTCCTGACTTCACTCCGAAGATCCAGAGATAGAAGAAGTATTTACTGACTGTCCCTAGCCCCCCGCCGTTGTCCTTTCTCCGACCATTCCCTGTACTAAGGGGAGGCGATCCCCAGGGCCGGTCCATGTTCATTTGCCGAATTCCTCTTCTGCAGGTCACTACCGGCCGTGAGTGGACTGCACCCATTTGAAAGGATCATGGGAAGGGAAGGAAAAGGATGCTTGTTTTTGTATTTATCTGACAAACAGGGGTGACAATTTTGATCAGATATGTTACGATAACACATTTACAGACGGCGGAGGGCATCTGTGCAATAGCAAAAGATGAGTGCCAGTGCTGAGCCAGTTCATGAAGATGTAAACAAAGTGGGACAGTTCATTCCTCGACAGTGTTTATTTAACTTTTTCCCCTGAAAAATAAAAAAAAATAGTTTTGGCAGGGTTCCCCCCAAGCCCCTCTCCCTGATTCATTTTGCACTATTCCCCAGAACCCCCTATATTTTTCAATTAGTTTTTTCGAGAAATCAATATGGCAAAAAACCCATGGAAAAAATCTCTGTCGATGAACGAACATCATACCAGTGGGACATAGAGCAGCGATAAACCAAATCAAAAACAATAAAAATAAGAAACAGCTGACTTACATAGAGAACATTAGCCTGGGTTGGGGGTGGGGCATGTGCTTTAAATTAAAAAAAGAGTTCTGTAAGTGGCACTGGAGAGAGTGGTAGGTTCAGGTAGGAAGGCTGGCCAGAGGGCAGGAGAGCTTCCTCCTTAGCAAGGAAGTGATGCTCAAGTTAAGCTTTGGAGACATCTAGTTGGGCTGGCTTCGATTACTGATGGACAGCGGTTTCCAAGAGGCAAGGGATGGTGAAGTTGAGTGCGGAGGAGCCGAGGAAGAATCGAGGTGCTGAGTAGATACAGTCAAACAGCTACAGTGGAACAGTCCTTTGATATATTTGTATAATAGGAGAAGGAATTTGAACAGGGAGCATTTGTGTATTTAGAACAAACAGCATGGCGTCAGTAGGTAGAAGTGGGGTAGGTTGTAGGGAATGCAGATCACAAATTTGAGGACTCTGTTTCAAGGGAGGAAGGAGTAGAGAGGAGTGTATGGAGCAGTAGCTTGCTGAACAAGAAGGTGGAAATTAAAGTTTTCGTAGAGTGGTGAGTAAGTAATGGACCAATGTTCCAAATGTTGAGAACGAGCGGCAGTGGTAGGGATGAATTGTCTGGGTCCGGGTGAGTGGTAGAAGGTAACAGTCAATGTGGAGAGCCGCTAGTGTAGTAGAGTTATGGGGAGAGGTTGAGGTTTCTGTGATAACAAGAAGGGAAAGTTCAGGTTGATGAAGAGTTGAAATGCCAGTGATGTAGGAAGACTTGTTGCTGAAGGATTGTGCATTCCAGTGTCCAAATGAAAGTGTTACAGGAGGTGGGGAGAAGAATAGGTGTTGGGCAGTAGGTGTGAGGGATAGATGAGGTTTGGAATCATGGCAGAATGGGAGCATGAGGTTTGAGGGGTACAGGGGAGGGTAAGAAGGGAGGTGGCAAGGGGGAAGAGTGAGGTCAAATTTCAGGTATAAAATAGACTGAGTTGTGGCTGAAAGCTATGAGGGAAGGGTAGAAGAGTGAGGTGGAGGAGGAATGGAGTGAAGTCCAGGTGCATGATGGAGGGATGGAGAGTAGTAGATGGAGCAAGTGAATGAAGGATGCAGCCCTAGACGGACGGGGTAGGTGGGTAAGAGAAAGGGAGAACAATGGAGTGGGAAGGGAAAAGGTGCAAGTTCCACTTTGGGGCTATAGGTAACCAAAAGATAGTTAAAGGACCATAAAATGGATGTTCCTTGGGTCTTAGCGGTAACAGCAGCTCTGCAGTGAATGGAGAGACAGAGGGTCCTTTGTATGGAAGCAGGAGAGAGCAGGCAAGGGGTGATCAGAGCAAAGTTTCTGGCCCAAAAGGGACGATGCCCTTTGTAACCTTTGGCCCTTGGTTGCAGACACCTGGGCTGGATACCCAGGGGAGACTCAATTACGTGGGATACCATGTTTCGCATGACCCTCTAGGAGCCAGTCAAAGTGCTTGTGATAGTCTACAGACTTCCAGGCAGGAGGCAGGCAGGGTCCCCTGTGTAGTGGGCCCAGGCAACCGCATTTTTGAAGGAGGACCCTCCGATGGTGCACGGGATCCCCTGGATCTCTGATTTTGACTGCATTACAATTTTCAACATTTTTATGTTATGGAAGTTTATAAAGACCAATTAATTTCCAAAAGATTTCAGGAATAATTAACTGATCGATTCCCGACTGGGAACAAGGGAGTCTGTAGACAGTTTTTGCTAATAATGAACACAAAGCAATTGTCTAAACCAATACAAAGCTCCCACATTATCCCTGGGGGTAATTTGGCTATTTTTGATCAGTGAAAGCAGTTGCAAAGGGGAATTTCCTGTGCCGAACTGTTTGGTGCTTTCATTGTTTAACTAAAAGAGCAGCCCTACCACGATCCAACCGAAACTAATTTAATTATGTTAATGTATGAGGTTTCTGTAGGTTTATGTTTAATTAGAGCTATTATAATGTAACATTTTTATTGATCTTCTGTTTGTGTGCAATTAATTATTTATGTTTATATATGTTTCAGATGGTGAGATAATGTGGGTTTTGTATTATTTGAGTGAGAATTGTAATGTACAACATTGCCAGGTTGGTTAACTAAAGGGACATTATGGTAGTGCACATGCTGTACGTTCTTATGCGAATGCTGAATGAATGATACATGTATTAACATTACATGTATGATTGTTTGTAATTGTGTTTTTTCTGTGAATGGTGGAAAATGTTGCCAGATTTATTGTACAGATGGGAATTTATTTTCTTTTCTGTAGTTTGTGGCACTTTTTAGAGCACAAGTGACGCTGATGGGGGGTGCTGGCTAATGTGGGACTGTGACTAGGATGTGGGGGTAAGGAGGGACAGTGACTAGAAACAGAGATGCAGGGGTAATGGGGGACTGCAGCTAATCCCTGTAAACCTTGACAAATCTCACCAAACCACTCTGTGAATCCGCACAGACTCAGTGGCTGAATTCCAGTGAATCGCCGGGAGCAAGCCAAAGAATTGAAAGGTCCGAATTTCCCAAGTTGGGACGAGATCGGAAAGCCCTATGCGGATTCAGGCATCATGCAGGGATCCAGGCATTATGCAGGGATCCAGGCATCACACAGGGAATCGGTCCACATTATCACAGTGATGTCGGATTTGCATGTTCTCATGTAGATTTGGGCGAAAATGAATTCAGGAGATAAAATTGTTTGGCTGCAGGATGGCAAGGCAGGGCGGAGTTGGAGAAAGACCTTTTGAGGGTTTAGGCAGGATCCATTTTTGGGAACTGTGTTATTTGGGATTTGAAAACATTTTGTTATTAGTTGGTAAACCTTTATTTTTGTTTTCTTACTTCGTATGACAGGCAGTTTATTTAGGAAGTCATTTGGTTTGCCAGGGAATCCTTTTCTTTTGTGTTAGGGTTTGAATTTGAAAACGGTGTTCCTTAAATTAAGGAAACCTTTATATTTCTTCAACCTTTTATTTTAAAGTTTGGAAGCCATTTTATTTGGGAAGCCAGATTTATTTGTAAAGAAAACCTTTGGTATTTTAGTTGCGAAACATTCATTTTTCCCGTTTTTTGGAGAAACCTGACTTGTATTTATATTTTCTTTATGAGAACCTCTGCCTTTTGTCGGGAAAGACACTTGGGAAGGAATCTGATGTGGTGCTGTCTGTGCAGGAGGACTACAGCGATATGGACCCAGTGGGGTGGGGGCAAAGGGGTGTGGATCGCTTATCCTCCTACTTGGAATCAGAAGGGGGGGGGGCACAGTTTAAAAGCATTCTCGGGATGAGGTGCGTAAAAATATCTGCCTGCTCGAGCAGATGTTGCTGCTGCAGAAGTTGTTGGTGTGACTGGTGGTGACAAGGATGTTACTGGTGTGATGGTGGGAATACTGACACAGATGCAAGGTATGAGCCAGAGTCAGTGGAACAACCAGAACTACAGCAGTCAGGAGGAGACAGTGATGGCATGGGTCAGGAGGAGAGCCAGTACAACAGGGATCATGAGGAGGCGTGAATCCCAGTGAGGGTTCAAGGAAGGCCCAGGAGTTCCTCCCAAAGTACAATAAGGGTAGGAAGGGAGTTTCCCCTTTTGCACCCTCCACTTTGGCTTAGGATTACTTTAAGGTGCCTGATGTGTCAGTATCAGAAGCTGAATATATGGAGTGCCCCTTGTGCCCTGGATCAAAGGCAATTAGGAGGGAGAATATTTATTTCACCCATTCCCTGGGTTTCACAGCCCTCCTGAACCACCTGTAATGCCTGCAGCAGGATGTATATGACAAGTTTCACCCAGCCCAACACCATACTAGTGATGAGGCTAAAACTGCAGGAGCCCCCACCCCCGGTCCTCAGGAGGGCAAAGAGGAACAGTGTTGTCATTCTGAGAGGCACAGACTTTCATCATTAGTGAGCAGGTTCTGCTCATGAAGTGATCGGTTGGTGCCAACCCACAGAAAGGTCCAGGCTAATCCAAGGTGCCATTCCAGGGAATGTGGGAGACTGGGTCAGTATGTCAGAGGGTAGGGCCAGACACAATATTGCCTGGCACTTTGTGACATTGTGCCTTGTGTGTGGACACATCTTCAGCTTGGGACAATTGGTGCACGAGGCCGTAATGGATAGCACAATTTTGAGAAGCACTTCTCCAAGCACATTTAGAAGAGTTTTGCTGTGGTGGTGCGCCACATGAAAACTTTGAAAATATGTTTGTTTCTGGAGGCAAGAGGCTATTTATGTTGGTTTTGTTTTCTTCTCCTCATTCAAAAACGTAACATTACAAAAGGTCAAAATTTGAAACAAATCTAAAAACCAAAAAATTTATACCAGAAAAATGTCAGGTTAAACATTGTTCAATTTAGTTTGGTGTGATGTTTTGGGTGTTGAAGAATAAACATTCAATTGATTGCAGACACTGAAAAGCAGGCATCATACTTCCAGCGTTAGGATGGAATTCGTTTTGATGGGATTAGAATCGTATGACACTAAGAATTTAGTCTCTCTATCCTCTTTTCAATAGGAGGTGCATGCTTTGCTCTTGTCGCAAGAGCATGTAAATAGGGACAGTTATCTTTCCTAGCACAGCAAACGCTAATAATCCAGGATGCATGAGAGTCTACCCTCTGCCAACAGTGTGGTATTCCTTGCAGAGATTTGATAATGATGTTTTGCAAGGAGTCTCACCATGTGACGGTACTAGGCTCTCTATTTGGGCTCATGTCTCCTGTGACCCAAAAATTCAAGCTGTGCCCCCACCAATACGAAGCATGACACATGTACAAAACAAGTCTGTGCCATCACGCCTGTCAGACAGGAGGGACATATATATTCAGGCTGTTCGCTCAACCCTGTGAGACAGGAGAGACAAACATGTAGTTTGTACCTTCATCCGTGCAAGACAGGAGGGATATAGACATTCAGGCAGATCATTCACCCCTGCGAGACAGTACATATGTCAATATGGAGTGTGTGCCCACTCTCCTGTGATACAGGAGAGACATAAAGATTAAGGCTGCGTCCCCACCCCTGTGAGACAGGAGATGCATACAGACCGAGTGTGTGAATGACTGTTCAATCATTGGATCATCCAAGGTAAATTGATCGTGGACACCTGTGTAATGCAGATCATAGACGCACAAAATGCATCACACATGGTACATCACAGTCTGGGCAGGTGCCTCATCAAAATGGGCGCTCATCACCTCAACCCCACCGTCCATCCAGCACTACCACAATATAATTTAATCTCCACAGCCTGGGCTAAGAGTATCAGTAGAAGCCCCAGTAGACGCCACCCTCCTTCCACTGGTCTGGCTTCTCTGTCGACTGGGACACAGCAGGTCAACCTTTCACTCAACTAGTATCTGCTGCTAACTTTGAGGATCCTGTCATTATGCTTGTGGAATCAAAACTATCTGTCCATGGTCAACTGGAAGGAGGTGCTATTTCAATTTAATTAACATCCGTTGTTCTGGATGAGCCAGAGATGGACTTCTCTTGTGGACAGAGACAATAGGGCCACCAGCACTAAAAATGGACTCGGACTGTACACTATCTGGAAGGCATCTTAGGTCGTCAATGGCTACAAGAACAACCGCTGCTGGCCACAAAGACTGCTTGGAGAACCAGTACTGCAGTGGGTCAACGTCCTTGCCAAGGTGGCATGTGTTGCTCCAAAACACATCCACCACCTGTGTAGTTGTAGTCCCACTACTGCTACCCGGTGCTCTCCCAGACCCAGAAACATTGACTAATGCAGAATCTGGAAGGGGGGTCCCACAGGGGGTTCATGTGTGGGAGTGGCAAAGCCTACATTGGGTTGCAGTAGAGCCGGCGCTACCAGATGAAAGCCAACCTCCCTGTGGCTGTTGGGGATGCGCAGTTGTTATGCCCGTCCTTCAAGTCTGTTCTTTAAGCAAGTGATCTTGCAATGCCTCTTGTGTGCAGTTGTGCACATTCCAGGTAGGTCTTCTGTGTGGCTAGCGACTGCCCACAGGCTGGAATGCAGCCACTTCAATCTAAAAACGTGGGTCAACGCATGACGTCACAAGACACTCAAAGACAGGTGTTTTATATGTGAATCATTCTAAAAGATTTCCAGCAGTTCTTTCACCAGCTGCGCAATGTCGGACTTGCCTGTTTTGCTTCTTATGTGTCTGCTTGTGTATCTATCGATGTTTGCACCCACATATCTACCAATCCTTTTTAAGCCATCAATCTTTGAGTTTATCTATGTATTTGCCAGACTATGTTTGGATCGGTCTGTCTTATTTGTATGCTTCTGTGCAATCAAAATATTTCTAATTTGCAAGTGTGTTGCGCCTTGGTATGCTTCGAGTTGGTCATAGCATTACAAAACATGAATGTTTTTCTTAGTCCCATGCTTCCACTTGCTGGCAATATTATACTTTGGGTGTTTTTTCCATTCACATACTTCTGCTAGGTTTGTAATATTACATTTCACAAATGTGTTGCTTATTGTAACATTACACTTTATGAGCATTCTGCACATGTTAGAAATCGGTATGAATTCTGATTTTGTACAACTTCATCAAAAGTCCTGGTGACAAGATTTTGAACTTTTTTGACCGTAACTTCATAGCACCAATTTTGAGATATCCGCTTTCAAACTTTCCATTTCTCAATGGATATCCTTCAGTCTAAGAACGTGGGAAAAACCTTTACAAACTATTATAACGAGTGCATGTATTCTTAGCAAATTCGGCATGCTCAGTTGTATTCATCTGGTCCAATAGCTTGGCAAATTTGGTAAAGACCCACCCATCCATGGGTTTATTTGTTTAAGAGGAAAGCATTTCTCATTCCGACATAGAGCATACAGTGCACAGCTTAACTATATAAATGCAACCACAGCTCTACACTGTATACCCTTCTTTTAGCCACAAAGATATCTATTTCTTAATTGGATGGTGGCAGTAAGTCAAGTGTCTCGCTTTCTCTGACCCCATAATGTCCCAGGCAGCCCTACAGTTAAGGGGTGTATGAGACACTTTTACTCTGTAGAAATAGGCAAATACACCCAAAAAATAAAGATAGGGAGTCAAAATGTTCCAAACAACAAAGGGAAACAGACACATGGGAGCATGTCCCACTGCTTTCATCAGCACAGGTCCATGGATATGTGTAAACCAGTAGTACACAGAGACACAGGAAGAAACTCCTATTGTTATTACTGCCTGATCTGAAGAGATACAAAGGTACCTCTTAATGTGCATGTATAACTTGTTTCAAAGAAATATTTCTTACAAAACATTCCTGTTTTACAGGTAAAATATGTTTTTATTCACTTATTACATACTCCCACTGTAAATGGGACTTACGTTTTTACTCCCTAAAATATTATTTCACTCCCAACTTTAAAAAATAAGGAGTAAAATACTCTTATTTGGATCACTGGTCCCAGGTATGCTCAGGACTTCTCGGGGGCAGCCACTCAAATGAAGGAAGGCTGAAGGCGGAAACAGGATATCAACTGTACCGCCAGAAATTCAGTCCATATCACACAAAACAAAGAAACATAGGTTTACAATAAAAGGTTTTTAGAGTGCTGTCGATATCTATTTATTTTTTGACATGATCGGTCTTGTGATAAGGTCAGTAATCTGACCTTGTCACAAGGGGCTAGCAACACCCCGGAGTATGGGGTGGCAGGCCTACCAATGTGGAATATAGTCCTACCCCAGAGGGGGATGGTTACGTTTGAGAGGGTCCCAATTCCAGTTCCCTCCCCAAGCACCAGCTTATACATGTACAGTACAAACTTGCATCACCCAACACCCCTTGAAAAAAATGCTTTTCAGATTTTCTCTTCCTCTTGTAGAACCAGAAGTGAGGTGGCAGCTGTCCATCTACTACTTGCCTCCACCCGTCGATGTTACTACTCCCTCCTCCATGCTACTTCTCAATCTCCTACGCTACTACTCATTCTAACACTCTCTCCTGCCTCTCTGGCGCGCACACTCACCACACAGTACCACTTGCTCTCATGAACCAAGTGGTATCAGCGGAAACAGTAGCCAGAGATTGAGGCAGCAAAGAAAGAAACCGAGAACTTATGCTGCCTTCGAATACAGAGTTCCGGTCCCCAGCACTGGAGCACACAGATCCCGAGCCACTGCAACATACCTATTGCATCAAGGACTTACAATGGAACAGCGTTCACCTGAGAGGTTTCCAGATACCTTAGGAATTAACCAATCACAGCCTCTATGCGTGAGCCGATGTACTCTGCAACGTGGGCTGCCGTTGTTGCAGCATGGCAGCCCTGAGTGAGGAAAAGTTGCAGGGCTTAAACCGATATTTTAAAACTGCAATGGTCATAACACCTGGCCGGCAGGGAATATAGAGCGATTGCTCAGGGTCAGTAATCCAATGGGAGAAGAAGGGTGGGGGAAGATAAGCGGTGCAACAGGAAGGTGTGGATTGTTTGGGTGAGGTCAGAGGATTAGGAAGTGGCAGGCCAAGAAACTAAAAGGAAGAACAATGGTGGAATGGAGAGTGGAGAATTGAAGAATAGGCGAGGTATTGGTTCATGAGAGCAAGTGGTACTGTGTGGTGAGTGTGCGCGCCAGAGAGGCAGGAGAGAGTATTAGAATGAGTAGAAGCGTAGGAGATTGAGAAGTAGCATGGAGGAGGGAGTAGTAACATCGACGGGTGGAGGCAAGTAGTAGATGGAGAGTGAGACACACATCGGGGAAACAGTGGAGGAAGTCAGATGGAGAAGGAGCGATTTGTGGGAGAGGAATTAGAGGGAAATAGCAGTCAGAGATAGGGAGAGGAACGAACATCAGTGTCTGAGAGGAAGGAGACCAAGCAGAGTGTCTACAAGGCACAACCCTGTAACTATCACTAGTATAGGGCTAGCCTAGGAAGTCCTAGAGGGAGCTTGGACAGATAAGGCCTTTAGGTCATCGCCCTCAGCCATCTAGAAGTAGACAGTGGGGTGAAGCAGTATTTACTAACACGGGGAGCATGGACGCCTAGGTTAGGAAGGCGTTGGTGTATCTAGACGACCGCGACAGTCTGCAGATGTCAGAGCGGTTCATTTACCTCACCCCCACATTAGCTGCATTTCATAAGTTGTTTCAGGGCATATTTGCAGGTCGTGTGAATAATGATTCAAAGGCTTGAAGCTGAAAGGCAGTGTGTCACTCACTGCCACTAAGACGCAGATACAATGCAGACGGTTTCACCCTAAAACCTGCTCTCCGAGAAGGTGGATCGCCTTGTGTGCCCTTTGGCGCCTTACCTCTCCTCAGCGATCAGTGGAAGCACCGTATTAGCTGGTTTCAACAGTCCAGGGACCTAGAAAGGTCAGTTTGCTCTAGCATCCCTGCCCCACTACATGTGACATTGACTAACTGTGAAAGGCAAAAATAGAAAAGGTAAAAAACAGCAACCAACGAAACGATCCAAGCATAGTCACTAATACATTAGCAAAGTCAGCAAGGGATTCGGTGAAAAAAGAACCAATCTGTGGCATTCCTGCCACTTTTTAGTGTGGCCCACGGCAATGCAACTCTCGATTCAATACCATGGTGTTCTATGTGGTGGTGATAGGTCTGCGATATCATCCGCTTTAATAAGAAAACGAATAAAATCACAAATGTATGTAGCGCTGTAGGCCATGTACCTCACACTCTGGAGTGCTATCATAGGTGTACTTAATACCCAGGTTTCATGGCACTCAATTTATTGACGTTGTGATTCCAACCTCTGTCCTGCAGGCTGAATACAGATCTCCGAGGTAAGCGCTTAACTTGCTGAGCTGCCTTACTGAGCAAGAGGATCCAGTGTTTTCACTGTGCCCTGGGTTTGATCTGTAGGAAAGGCACCCAGTTGCAACCCACTTCACACTTCATATCACCAGGTCTAGCGGCAAGGGAAATGTATAGTGTACCACTATTATCAATGGAACCATGTGACCCCCACCTGCAACCAGATCCAGGGCAGACTCCCCACTCCTGCCCAGGACCAAAATCTCTATGTGGCTCAATTGCTTCTACACTTCCTGGAATGGCCAAGGAATCTGGTGTTGCTGAGACCTACCGAAGGGGAGCAGCACTTGCCTCCTGGGAACCCCAGGACAATTCGCCCATGCTTCGTACAGACTGACCTGACCATCACTGGAAATGGAACTCACAAGGATTTTATTTGAGGTCACTTTTCAGCGTCCAGGCGTGTTGCGACTAGAAACACTTGTGTACAGGCGCGTTACAAATGACATATCATGTCAGGTCACTTCTTAAGTACTGAAAAGGAAATCATTTCAGATGGACAGTAAGGCATGCCAGCAGGTCACATGCTTGCCTCAGAGCTGTGTGAAACCTTTAATCACTAGAATGAATCTTATCAGGGCATCCACACCCCTGGAGCCTACTGCACTCAAAGTTGTGTGTGGTAACACATACTACACTGCCTAAAGCATGAGCAACCTGGCACAAAGCCCTTTATGAAAAAACCCATTCCAGAGTTCTGTAGTGTGCGCACGGATACAAAACGCACATATGTTTAATTACATAGCGCCTATACATAATGTGTTTCAAAGCGCTTCACGGCAAGGGAGGGAACAAGGGAAAATACAATTACATTCTTACAGGCCATGAACAACAAGAATGTGAAATTAACTATCATATTGTATAAGCATTGTATAGCTTATAGATTAAGGGAAGGATCATTATTACAGGATAAAGACCCCGCTGGCGTGTCCAAGGAGTGGCACGTGCTACCCCTGTAATCTGAATGGCCACCCAGTTGCCACCCCATTATCCTATATGTGTGTATGTGCAGGGCTGGTCATTGGGCGGGCTCTTGCCGGATCCGAGATCCGGCACCAGATGTGGAGCCGGATCTCGGGATTCGGCCAGAGTCAGCCGCCCAAACCCCTGCTCTGCACTGGGGAGAAAAAGAAAAAAAAAGCAGGAGAAAAAGCACCTGCGAGCAACCTGTAACTTCCTCTGGTGACCCCATGCAAGAGGTCACAAGAGGAAGTTACACTCCTCAGCCACGACCCGGTTTATTTATTTATGCAATGTTTGTCACATGGACTCAGATTATTTTTTATTTACGCAATGTTTGTCGGATATACGTATCCGACAAACATTGCATAAATAAATATACAGGTATCCGACAAACCTTGCATGAATAAATACCCCTATTAACAGACATGATGCAGCCACCCAATTGCTTTCAGAGGGGAGCTGAAGGAGCTGTGCCAGGTGTGGTTCAAGAAAAAGAAAACGTTGCTTATGGTGAACAGAAATCACCCTGTTTGAATAGTATTCAAGGGGGAGGTTTTTTTTTTATAAAATGGGATGCAATTTGCACATTTTAAAGAATATTTACTCTGCGACACTGGTCAAAACTGTCATCCGCATAGTGAAGTAACTCATCACCAGTGCCATGGAAGTGGTTTAAAGTGGAATTGATATATAGTTTGGAAAATAAGCAGCATGAAAGAATAGTGCCCTTTTAAGCTATTACTTTGGACATTTCCCTTGATCGGACTGCCAGCTCTGCCCTCCTTAACCCTGCCTCCTCGGGCACCGCCCCCCCCAAACTCCAACCCTACCCTGGCCCTTGTGGGTTCCCCCACCAATTTTTTTCAATTTCCACCACTGTTTATGCGTGTGCACATGCGCTCATACTTCATGCCACCCCTGCATAAACCAGTGCCCCACTTGGGCAGCCTCAGTAAAAAGAGTCTGGCCACGCCACTGAATAAACCCACCCTCATGGCCCAAGCCAACACCAAGTCCATAGTTCTGTGCTTGATCTTTGCATCTCTGCAATACGGCTGAGACGCCTACATAACATCATTGCAAACAACCCAGAACACATAATCCAATTCCGACTTGCAGCTGTCTCTTTATTCGCCTGGAAAAAGCCTTCCAAGGTCGAATGCGCCATCTTGATTTGCCTGCCACCTTTCGGTCTCCCATGCGCGCGCATTGAGTCGACTTCCAGTCCCCAGCAGCCCAGCCCCACGCGCACTGCAACCACCAGGACCCATCCTCCTTCCTCAACGTGAGGGAAAGGCAAACAGACAAGCGGCCTCCATGACCCGCGGGAACCCCAAAGGCAGATCGAGCGTCTAAAAATAAGGCCGAGCCTGCTGCTATAAAATCAACGGGGTTTGGCGCGGGAAGCAGAGCCTACAAGGAAAACACTCGGTTAACCTTCGAACAACTGGCGCACCCATAATCTAAACAGGCGGCTTCTGCGAGAAGGACACGAAACGTCAACAGTCATTACAGTCGCCAGAGCAAATCAGTTTGCTTCCTTCGCGAGGGCTGGCTCCGAATTTCATTTACGTGTAAGCTTTCCTGCCTGCTGGGATATTATAACTTGTTGGGAATCCGAGCTCGTGACCCAAATGCCTGAATTCCGAACGATTCCATCTGGTTTGGGATGACGAGATTTCGCTTGGGTTTTGTTTTTTTAGCTCAAGGATCAGAATGCCACGATCAGAATACGCGCTGCCCCCAAATTGAAGCAAGCATTTGAAAATCCAACAGTTTTCACTTTTCTATAGACGGTCCCCGAGATGTTCGTTAATATTACAAAATGTACATATTGCAATTAAGGTTCCCGGTTTTATGTTTTTTATTTTTCTGCCATTTCCGTCTGTATTTATCCATATTTATTTTCTGCCAATTTTTATCCACATTTTTTTAGTCATAAAAAGATAATTTGCAACTAGTATTTTTCTGCATTTATGCGAATACAAAAATGCATTTGTTAAAAGCACACATGCAATCACGCAGGAAGGAATTGCTAGCTCCATTTTTGCCATAAGAAATGGTTGCTCCTTCTATGCTGCTGACTTTAAGATACATGCGGTCAGCAATTAGAATTTTAATGCTATTTTTATACAACTATTACTCTCCGTGCTGCCAATCTGCAATGCGATTGGCCTACGGTGCACGATTGACAAAATAGGGAACCAACCAGAAAGACCTGTTTTTCCATTTTTATAAATAAATACATACAGAAAGCAGATTGATGAGTAAAAATGCAAAACTGGGACCCTTAATTACAATTGATTGCAAATAAGCCCAATAAATGAATGTCATGTTACTACTGTTGAGCTTTTCCTTACAAAAACCGTGTCACAGATAATCTTTACATTTTCTACACAAAAGAGAAATACAATGAGACACGCTATGTCATTTTTTTTAAGGCTGTGTGCTGGTGTCAGGGGCTCTTGTGTGCAATATGGTCGCCTACAAGAGGGTGATTCAAAAGGAAACATGGAGACAAGAAGCTTCAGCGAAAAGGCGGAGAAAATACTGCCTGGTACTTCCAGGCTGTGAAAGAAAAAAACAAAATGGCTGGTTAGAACAGAATACTTGTAACCACCACCCCTTCCTCCATTCCCCTGCATGCTATGGCCTAACAGTAGAAAGGAGAGCTGAAATGGTCAACCTTTTCAGGGCATCTCCAGCCACCAAGTTGAAGTCGGATAGTTACCAAAACGGACGCAGAGACAAAGTTTGCAAGGGACCTGACCCGGACGGCACGAGGACGCAAGGATAATGGGCAAGAGAAATCTACAGTATTCCGGTCTGAATCTAATCCAGAATCAAATCCAATGAAAATGTCCTATACAAGAATCCAAGTCCAAAAGTTGCAGAGGAAAGCCAAAGCCGGTTATCGATGATGCAAAAGCCAGTTCCGAGAACACAATGGCAGAAGGTCAAAAAATGCAACAAGGACCTCAAAGCCAGAAAGGGAAGACCCGATAAATAGCCAGTTGAAGGAAAACAGAAGGTGGTGGTCAGAAAACACCAGAATATCCAGAAGAAACTCTACTCACAGGCAGGAATGAACCACTAAACATTGAGAAGCAGCAGACCCTGTCCTGTAGCATTTTAAATGAGGAAATACTGACATCTGTGTTCGGAATGTCCGGATGGCATAATGACAGCATGCAATGTGCTATGTAAGGACATCCTCCCCACAAAGCATCATTGGGTTTGGGAAGCTTGGTAGCGCGATGCTGCCCCAGACGCCACAGCAGCTACCACCCTGCCTGTTGCCTCCTCTGCACCCCTCCATGAGCGCTTGGCTTGACAACTCGGCTGCCACAATGCTTACAAATCAAGTGGACAAAGGCAAACGTAGTTAAGACATTTTTGTGACATCAGAAGTTGCAATTTTCGTATTAGATTTCAGACAGATGGCAGGCAGGAATGACTTGTAAATCATATAAGAGTGACATAAACTTAGACAACAATGTTGTGTAAGAGGTTTCAATTCAACACTACAGCTAAGTCAATGCCTAGTCTGGGATACTGAATGGAAACCCTTATTGATATATCTTTATGTCCAGTTCATGAGTTCTGGATGACTACCCCTATATAACACCCCTCTCTTAGAATCCCCCTGACCCCACTGAGCCAAGAAGTAGTTCTGTTTTGCAAGTTTAAAAGGTTTATTTGAGAAATAAAACAAAATATAGATACCACGCTTTTATAATAAATTAATAATCGATATCGCCCTTATAAATATAATGTTAATGAACAATGGGTAATCTGACACTAGCATACTTCTTTATAATCAATAAGGAGTTGGTGTAGGATGGATAAGGCAGCGAAAATACTTTTATGGTTTCAAATGGATGCAATGTTGAATGAAATGCAGTACAGAAACTAACTAATATGGTTTCACAAGATATCATATGCTCACTTTTCCCCTGGTGGCAATTCACCCCCCCCCCTATATGCAATGCAAGGAGATGGAAGTAACACACACTGTTCTCAGGAATGCAATCAAATACAATACGAAATTCAATTCCCACCCCAGCAAGCTTAGAGAAAACCGGTATGAGTTTTAAAACACAGGCCCAAGTGCTTTGAATGTGGTGGCAGTGAAGTGAGAAATATGCTGAAAATGCTTTTAATTCGGAGGTTCAGGATGAGTGAGAGATACTTGGAACAAGCTCAGGCTCACTTTAGCAATGATTCAGGGATGGTTATTAAGAGGCAAACAACTTTTTAGCAAAGGAAAGCAAAAAGCTGCTATCTTTTTACAGGTAAAGAAATCAGGCCAAATCGCAAATCGTGGCAAAATTCGCGAGTGCGTGAATCGCGATTACGGCAAAAGTATAAGGAGTAGCAAGTCGGTTCTAGGTTTGTTGGAACGCTGAGATTCTAAGCTTTCAGAGGAACGTTCCTAGGACAAACGGTTCCAGAGATATGAACGATTTTGTAAAGGTCGTTTTTTGGATTTAAAGTAACTCAAATTGACAGGTGACAGCTTTGAAAATGACAGGTGACACGATTTCTAGGAGACAGTTCTAATCAGATTAAAA
Organism: Ambystoma mexicanum; assembly: GCF_040938575.1. Taxonomy (NCBI): domain Eukaryota; kingdom Metazoa; phylum Chordata; class Amphibia; order Caudata; family Ambystomatidae; genus Ambystoma; species Ambystoma mexicanum. Next base: position 1,483,764,473 of record NC_090929.1, read on the forward strand.
TAGTTGGTTTAAATTATTTTAACTAAGAGCTTATTTCTGTCACAATCTGATCTAAGTACTCACTCCTAGCTTTGAAAGGACTGGACCTCGCCACGGATCGGGTCAGGATTGGCTGCGGTTCCCTCGCCACGGACGGTCTCTGCGCGCAGCGCCTGGGTCAGCTCCGCTCTGCTGGGTCTGTCAGGCACTGGTTCTGCTCACAGCGTCTGGGTCAGCTCCCCGGATACAGCGGCCTGTGGTTCTCTGGATCTCTGGTCTACTTTCTGGGTGTCTCTGCTTTCTCTGGGTACAGCACTGCTTCTGGATCTTTCTGGCGAGGGTTCAGGCCAGAATCAACAGCTCAGCCCGGCTGTGAATAGTCTGCAAATGATTTTGAGGCCTGCTGAAGAGAACTCAGCTTGTGGGTTAGGCCTGTTCTTTACAAATTCTGAAGTAAAGTCTTGGTCTCTGAAGATTGATGGATTGAAGTCTGAAGTCTCCCGGCAGAGCGTCCCGCGGAAAGTGAAAAAGGGATCTCCACTTGTCCTGCACTGTCTGCTTTTATGTGTTTAGAAAGTGGGTGTGTGAGCAGCACCACTAAGACAGCCCCTCTCTCAATTTATCATTGGCCAAGCTTTCCTTTCTCCCTTGATTGGGGGAAGGATAGTGTGTCAGAGTGATGTCATTTTATGGCCTGCAGAAAGGACACTCCCCTGTCAAATTGCACACAAATCTATATTTGATCCAAATACATATTCTCCCAAATACACAGTTGTTTTTACATCACCTACACACATCATATATCACATGAAGTAGGCACTGTTCCGACTCTGGCGTTTCTAGGAGCTTGGGTAAAGAAATGGCAACTTATTTTCGATTTTAGTGGGTTATGCAACATTGGTTTTTCATAAAAAATTATACACATATACACGGCCTGTCCATACATACTCCAGTAAATTCCCATGTCTCTAGCTTAAACACAGAGTCTGTAGTATCAATAAATAGCGGGGTTTTGCCCCAGAACATCACACAAATTGGAGTTTGGGCTTGAATTGTGGGCAAAGTTTTCATTTTAAGGATCCCCAAATTTCACATTTCTGTCATCTGGTTACCAAGAGTTATCAGTATTTCTGTAAAATATATATTTGCTTTCAATTCAAAGTACTGCAGTGTTTGAGTCCGCCCCCAAAGTTTGGGGATGACAGTGATCACATGTGTCTCCTGGCTGGCAGATCTTTGTTGACAGGAAACAGTCAAAATCACCATATCCTATTCAAGGGAAAAGGTCTTTTGTGTGGGCTCCAGCAAGCTGAGGTCAACAGACCAGGGGGCCACTTTGCATTTGGTTAGCATGACCATGTGATATCCTGGGCTTTCTGAGGTGAGAAGGTTTCCCAGCCTTTTGGCCTGTTAATCAAATCAGATTGTCTCTGGGAACAGCAGGTGGTTAGATCTTCCATTACCTAACAAGCTTTGAAGTCCCAATTGTCACAGAAGGCTGATTAGCTTCTGAAGTAGCAGTTCTCCTGTCAGAGTTTAGACCGCTAGCTCCGCCTTGAGTCCGAAGCGGGTACTGCATGCATTTTTTTGAGTTGTCTTGAACTACTGCATTTCAATAGAGTGGTCTTCTGCTTGATAGTATAGGACCCTTGCTTAACATTGTTTTGATGGCATCCTCACAGTAGAGTGGTGATGTGGAACCCCCCCACAAGAAGGTTGTATCTTTGGAGTGGTCTCGTGCCAACTCCGCAGTTCTCCTATTCTGGCGTGAATGTGGGCGGCGATAGCTCATCCCCACATCCACCCAGTCAATTGATTTAGTTTGTTCTGGGATAGAATAATGTGTGGCGACAGCTCATCCCCACATCTACCCAGTCTATTGATTCAACATGGGTCAAAACCCATGACAGTTCTATTGATAATGTTTTTTTATTTGTATTTATATCGTGCTGTACAAGATTAGTTCAGTACAACAAATGTCAACATGGAGAAAAAAGACTAGGAAGATAAAGAAATGCTCTTTAAGACGAGTTTGGAACAGAGGCTAGGAAGAAATAGATCGAAGAACCAGTTGGAGCATATTCCAATGAAGGAGGGCAAGCAGAGGGGAAACGGATTGGGCAAGGGGGGTACGAGGAACAGTGAGGACACCAAAGTATTCACCTCACTGTTCCTTGTGAACAGATGGTACTGTTGTACAATATATTTCTTCCCCGACAAATAACATTAAAAAGTGTTGACTGCCACAAATACTCACTATCCTGATTGCTCTTCTAACACATCCAAGCTCGATACCATACACAATCCCACGGGTATCACTCGGCACAAGGAGGGTGGTTCTAGCATTTATTTGTTCTTCGTTACTGCCTTGGATCAAGGCACGCACTGTTTGGGACAAGTCACACCAACCTTACATTCAATGTAGGTCATGTACACAAGCTCATAAGTAGTGTGAAGCACACACCTAAAAGAACAACAGTGTGCACCTTTCCCAACGTTCAAATAGCACGGCCCACATTTGAATCAGTTGCATCACTTTCCATATCCAGAGCCCTTGCCGCCCTGGCTAAGAAAGAGGTATTTTCAATCCACTTGTGTGCACAGATAATCATTTCTGGTTCCTACAGTGCAAAAGCAAATAGATGTGTGCTACCAGGACCCTGTGCACCAGAATAAACAAAGTGTATGGGATGCTTGCAAAGTTAAAATATATACCTTTTAAACCTCCACACCCCAACAAATAAAGGATTAAACAATCAATAACCATATTTGCACTACTCCTACACAAATCTAGCCTGGGATTGCCGCTCGACAACAAACTAACATACATGCATGCGCAGTCAACCCCAAGAATGGAAATTGCCATTAAAGAACTCATTCCCCAATATATGCTTTGCGCGCGGACATGCCACCACTGACTCACCCAAATTTCAAAAGTAACCATCACCAGCAGACAAACATCCTTCCACCAATGGATTCCTCAACACAAGACCCAGGGCTCAAGTTCAGGGTACACTCTTCCTGCTCCCCGTTGTGAGGCTAAGAATGTCAGGGTCATCTTCGACTCCACACTTTCCTTCTCTGCTCATATCTCTAACGTTTCCAAGAAGTCAAACTACCAACTGCACCTCCTCAGAGGTATTCTTCCTTTCCTCACCTTCCCCCAGAAGCTCACTGTCTCCAGAGTTCCGGTTCTCTCTAGGCTTGACTACTGCAACAGCCTCTTTTTAAATCTGCCTGCCTCTACTCTCCGTCCTCTGCAACTCATACAGAACAGGACTGCAAGACTTGTCCTTGGTCTCAAGGTCTCAAGCCCAGGGATTGTATCTCTCCAGCCCAGAAATCTCTCCATTGGCTCACAGCGGCTGCAAGGATCATGTTCAAGACCCTCTGCATTGTCCACAAGGCCTTCTGGGGCCTGGGACCACAATACCTTTAACTTTCTCTTCGGAAGTATCTTCCTACTCAAGCTCTTCGCTCCTCCACCTCCAACTCCTTGAGGGTGAGTCGCTTTTCCAAACAACAAGTTGGGGGCAGATCTCTCGCTTTGGCTGGCGCCTACCTCTGGAACAGTCTCCCTGCCTCTCTGAAACTTGAGCAGAACCATCTCCGGTTCCGGAAGCATCTCAAGACTTTCCTCTTTGCTTCTGCCTTCTCTCTTCCTCTTCCCTGCTGATCTCCTGTCTGATACTGCACTGGTCACCTGGCTACCCTCGCCCAGGTCCCTGCTCTCACAGTTGCACTCCTGCACTGCCTCCTGGCAACCCTGCGCTTGGGTCTGTATCTGCATCCCTACAAACACCCTACCTGCACTTATCAGACACTTGTTGTCTGCACCTAAACTAGCACTGCCACATGCTGGCCCCACTTCTTTGATGTTTGATCCTGTGTCTTGCACTTGCTCCTCCTCCCCTTCCCGTGTCACTTTTCCCCCTTCCCTGTACTTGCACAATATCAATGTCACTAGGCCAAGTAAGATCCTTGTCTTTTCCTCCCTTTATTTCCCTGGTCGCGCCTTGAAACACTTGTATATGGGCACGTTGTAAATACCATATCATACACAAGGGTAGAGTCCCCCCCACTTTTTTTCAGGTGTCCCCCCACTCTTTTCAAAGGGCACCTTACTATGCTAATTTCTGGTGATGCCACATTCAATTGGTATGTTAATGAGTCCCCCCACTTATATTTTTAGGACTTCACCCCTGAGTCCAGACCTGTTGCCCTCCCTCCTCATTCCAAAATGTAGAGGAGAAACTATGACTCCCCAACCCCAGAAATAAAATATGCCACATCTCCCCGATCCCAAATGACAACAAATAGGTGCAAGTGAACCCAGATAAATGGACAGAGCAAAGGTTTGATTTTTCGCTAAAAACTAATTGGCACTGGCCCTCCACCCCATCGATGAATTCTAAGTTACAGGCACCCCCAGCCCTGCTGCAAATAAGTGTGCTCAGTGTTGCCGTGTACTCCAAAGCCATCTGGGTAAGAAGCAGCAACAACTACTATTAAATCCCACACGAAATTCGGCCAAATTGTCCACACAACTCCTTTCCTCCATCTTTTCTTTCCCATGACTTCCTGAGCATCTGATCTATCCCTCGGCCACATCCCAACTATCTACACACATTTACCCCTCCCTACCACTACTGAATGCTCAATCATACTCCTCCGTTGCCTCCGACAGTCAAAAAGTGCTTTGATGCCATAATATATGGCAGGAGGTGCTATATAAATGCAAGATATCGTAACATATGTGAGTCGAGATTAGGATCAGAGGATGCAGAGAGGGAAAAGCTTTCGCCATCATGCCTAAGCTCAGATTGAAGAGTCACGCACTCTGTGAACGTTAGCCTCAGCGCCATTAGCACTTCTAGATCCGGACTCTTGTCAGGCTGAGCCTGGTGATCCCTTGTGGCGACAGCAGAGGACAGAGGCGTCGCTGGGGTTTGGGGGTGGGGGCTATAGCCCGAGGTTTTTTTGGGCCCGACAGTCCCAACATTAGCGTAGCCCCAGATCTTTTCCAGTCTTAGCAACACCCCTGGCAGAGGAAATGACATGTGATCACTGAAGTTCTATCCTCAGTGACGTTCTGAAGGGCGGATCGGCTGCTAAGTGGAAGTCGGTCGCTTAAGCCGATTGACAATCTGCATCAGAAATAAAGAGTTCCTCTGTTTCCGCAGATTGGAGGCCATGAGCTAAATCACAGCGACAGAGGTGAAGAATCAAGTCACCCCGTCAGGTCCCTTATTCATCAGTCAAAAGGGCCACTGCCAGGACCCCCAATAAGATCTTTCCTGATAAATCAATCAGCTGAAGCCCCACATTCACAACACATAAGTGCTCTCTCCCGTCACACAATCAATAGAACTCCCGGTTCCCGGACTACAGACAATTGCACTACTCTGCGGGTGCCTTTTGGACAGTCAAACCATGGCTCTGACGGCCGGGCATAGCAGTGGCAGAATTAAGCTGCTAGGGTTTGTCTTGGGACGGTGAAGAGGCACCTTTGCCGACAAGCCTCCGTGCAGCAAGAGAACGTTTGAGCACATCTCAAGACCATCACACAGCCACACACCTACTAGAAGTGCCATCTACAGAGAACTAAGACATTGGCCTCTGAGCAATGTTGCACCTGGTTATAGGAGCTTTCAGCCACTTCCCTTCTGAGCTCGCTGTGTATCCAATCAGAAACACAACCCAGTCTGTTTATCTACGCCCGCTTCACCCTCCTACTTTTCCTTTCCTCCACAGACCAGGCTCTGGATACCCTCAGCAAGGGGTAAACATGTAAAGTTGTAACTTAGTAGCCGCTCAAAAAATGTCACTCCACCCCCTCAATATTCCACATGCACACGGCGCACAGTTCCTTACTCGCCAAGAGTCAATTCTCAATAGACATTGGTTAGTACAAATTATGCACCCTGCCCTGAGTGGGTCCAAAATATGTCACTTTATGGGCAAGGCTTGGCACTTTGAGGGAGGGGCTGTATAAATAACTAGAACATTGCATTGTCAAATGTTCACCACTGGCAAAACCCAAAGCTTCCAAGCCCATCTAAAACAATATATATGATTCACCCTGCATAAATATGGCCTGACCTACTGTCTTTGTCAATGTTGATGTGAAAGGCTCCAATACCTTGGCGTGCCTATGCATAGAATATTAATATATTCCAGCTGGGGAAGTCATGGAAGCCTGGACGTTTCGTGCGTACAAGATATTCCGTCTGCAATGTTTAATAACGTTATGCAATCCCAGATGTGCAACCGTGCACAAGGGATTACCCTTCGTAGCAAGGCCGTCATGCGCCGTGGCACGGACGCAAACGTTCAATGGGCCACAGATTAAAAGAGCAGCAGACAAAAGCGCCAGGCCCATGGAATCAGCTCACTCCCCGGGTTCAGAGACATGCTTTACCCCGATTCGGATTGCCCTGTATGTGCCCAAGCAGAGTAAGTCGCCTTGAGAGGAGAGGACTCTGCAAGAGTAAGCAAGTTCCTCCCAAAATGGGTGTACAGTGTTTGTATTGAATTTTTTATATTGAATGCCCATATATTGAATTCTTTTTAATTGAAACCTTTATAGTGGATGCATTTAGGGGTGCAGTAAAGGGTAAAATATTTTGGGAAACGGTCAAGGTGGGCTTTTAAGGGTTGAAAACAGGGGCTGAGGGGACCCCTCAAAAATAATCCCCCCAAAAAAATGCATTCACTATAAAAGTTTTCAATATAAAATATTCGAGATATGTCCATTCAATATACAATATTTCGATATAAAGACATGTAACCCCAGAATGCACCATCATCTGGCGGCTTCCTCATCGCTCAGCTCGACTGGGACCCTCAAAATGCATGGGTGAGGATATAAACTAGTAGCAGACCATGCATTGGTTTATTGTAAAGAAGCGTATTCTGCAGACTAGGCAGTGGAAGCTTGTTATAATCCCTCCAAGGACACTCTGGTTAAAGATGCAGCAAGCCATTTGGGAAAAAGTAAAGTGAGATTGTTTAAATCCATATTATAATAAAACATGTACTTATTGAAAAAGCCTAACGTGCTGGAATAAAAACACTGCACATAGAACAAAGCGTGAATGTAGCAACCCTTTGCCGAGTGCTTTACGATAAAGGAAATTAAGGAAGAAATTGAATTATTAACTATGAATAGTGTGAGGCAGGCATGGTTTCAAGAGAGACACAGACTCCATCGTAACAGTTTGGTGTAAAGCCTAAGTGGCCATAACTCTCATGAGGTTGTTCCCTCAACTGATGCTTCCAAGGGCCGCAAATCAAAAACCAAAGTCTGTGTCAAAACCTATGCTTGGCCTCACTCTAAAAATAATCTTCAAGAAAAAATAGTGGTTCAAAAGGAAATGCAAACCAAGGCTGATTTCAGGCAGCCTTACCATCAGGTTTGGTTCTGCTAGTTTAAAAATAGTTCAATGCAAAAGGGGTGCCCTCAGGATCTTCCAGGTAGGGCTCTTGCAGCAATCCCATATAGTTCATAATGTTTCTGGGTTCCCTTCTCCAAGCTCTGACCCAACTGGTTCCAAGAGAATATAGTTCACAATGTCTCAGGGTCTCTTGGGATGCCCCTCCCGAAGCTCTTGACCCCTCTGGTTCCAAAAGAAAAAAAGACACAGTTTGTGTTAGGCCTTTCAGGGTTCCCTTCCCCTAGCCTAGTCTCCTCTTGTTTCAAACAAAAGTTCACCTTGTCAAGATGTACCTCTCACAGCACACTTCTTTCACATGTCAATATTAGAGACTTTCGAGAACGCATGGCTTTTGCTCTTCCCATGCACAACCACTTAGATTTCTGGCCCCTCTCTTTACACTCTGTACTTTTATTCTGGCACCTTTTCCTTCCTGTGCCTCTTTTACTCTACCCTTGTTTTCCTCCTCTTTTCATCTGTCTGTGCCTCTTGCACACTTCTATTACTTTGCCATTCCTCCTGCACCTTTCTTTTACTTTGCAGTGCCCACTTGCACACTTCTTCTCTATTTGCTTTGTGCTGCGCTGCCCGCACCCTTCTCACTTTTCATTCTCTCTGTTGGGTCGATCGCACCCTTTTACTTTATGTTCCACAAGTCACTGTTTCTGCTTTTTCTGCTTTCTCACCACTAGCACAATTTCTTTCTCTCACTTTTCAATTATCGTGCTGCTTGCACCATCCGCTGCTACAGCTCCTGCCACCCGCACGCTACTGATTTTCTCTCTCTCTCTCATGAAACTCACTGAATAGCTCAGCCCTGGCAGGCGGTTTCCTTGGGTTATGTGGATCGAGATCAGGGTCTCACGACCTGCCCCTTGGAAACCCCTGGGCCCGGCGCACATCCCAGGGGAACGAGCACTTGCCTGGATATAGCAAACAGGTCACAGCATTGCCCAATACGGCTCCCTGGAGACACGGCTCCCTCGCCATGCTGCAACCTCTCTGATGCACTCGGTCAGCGTTCTGGCGTCCCGTTCTCCTCTGGGCTCCTCTTGCTGCAGCCTCCTGTTCCCTGACTTCCACGATCCATCCAGCAACCCCAACACGCTCTGTTGGTCTGGCAGAATCACACCTTTTATACCCTAACTGGGAGTCAGGTGTGTATTTTTTATTTCAGGTGCCTGACTATATTAACGGGACAGCCTAGTGGTGGAGTGTAGTAGGCCTCTCCCTGCATCCTCCACTTCATAGTGTTGTTCCTATGGGTAATCTGTATAACTCTTGGTTGCCTCTTACTTGTCCCAGTACATGTTGGAAAAGGGGAGGGGGAGATGGACGAGATTGAAACTGATGTTTGTAGGTTGAATAATCATGGGGTGATTGAATCAGGAGAAAAAGGAATCCCCAGGCCGTGTTTTGATATGACTGGCGCGATTCCCCTTTCTTAAGGTCAGTCTCTGTCCCTGGTACCCTGTCATGAAGGTACCAGTCTTAAGAGCACACCCTATGATCTGAAAAAGGGGACGTTAAATAAGAGTTGAGGTCAAAGCCAAACCTTTGTCCCTTCTGACTCTCCACTTTGCCCGTTTCTATTCTGGTACAGGTGATCCTTCCTCACTCATCCACCCCCAGGGTTGGGATCCAAAAGCGATGGCCCTACCCTGGCCACTTGAATAGAAGATTCTCGGGGTCTACATGCGCGAATATCCCCAGGTTTCTCACCCTAGACAGTAGAGGAAGGTGGGGACGAGGAGAGTCCAGAATACCTACTGAATTGGGTTTAGAAAGGGAGCCCAGAATCCAGCGCAAAAGAGAGCAGGGGAAGGGGGTGGGGTTGAGGAAGGGAGCTCAGAAAACCAATTGGATGTAAGCAAAGAGGGCTATTGGTGCCCAGAATCTGGCCCTGAGCGGAACAGAGGGGTTCAGGTAAGGAAGAGAGCCCGAAGCCAGCCGGGGGTGGCGGGTAGGTGGGTGAGAAGCATGTAGATGAGTGTTGAAGGGAATCTGGAATCTTGCCTGGGGAAGAAAGATGGAAGTGAGGGAGAGGAAGGGAGCTCGGAATCCAACCGGGAAGGGAGGACAGAGTAACACAGGGCAGTAAATGGTCACGAGGGAGTGCAAAGCAGATGTAATGCCGGATTGTTATCAGCAACTGATGTTAGACGCCAGTATCCCAAAGCTCCTGGTAAAACTCCATTCTGAAAAACCGCTTATTGCCTTCTCTAAGTGCAAAGAGCAAATAGGGAAACTTGATAGCATGGAGCACAGAAAGCCAGTCCTTAAGTGATCATAGGGGCATCTGGAAGCTCTGGGAACTGATGGACAGAAAGTGCACACCACACTGCACCACAAGCCTGGCATGGCGAAAGTTGGCTCTGGAAGCCACAGATGCCAGTGTGGACGCAAGGGCTGTCTGCAGTGTGACTGCCAGATGAAGGGGCCCATCAGTAGTCATCTGAGGAGGTCTGCATGCAGATATAGGTTCATAGAAATGGGCTCTAATATGTGGATAGGGCGTTCCCATCATAGGAAATAACTGCACAAATGGTGAAAGATGATACAACTGCACATTATTTCTGTTCAGGAGTACTGCACAAAACACACAGGATTTCTGAAAAAGCTGTTAAAGGGTTTAGCTTTTGAGGTTTTTGCATACAATTAAGGTTTTCAAAAAGAGAAAAAACACAAGTGATTATAAATATATCTGTGTCCACTTGCTTAGACCAACCAGTTTACATTTTCAAGATATAGATTAAAGAGACTAGGTGCTTTTTGCACCGGGCCAGGAACGAATCATGGAGCAGCAGTGACAGATGGCAAGGATGCAGTGCTGTTCACAGTACCATTGGCTTGCAGGTAGAAGGTGCTGGGAAAGGCAAGTGGTGTTGGGCCTGCAGTGGTGAAGGTGAAGCAGGGACTTGCCTTCAGCAACAAGCAGACTCAGCTGGTTCCACACTTCATCAGAGCACTGCAGTGGCTTCATGTGGGCAGCACTGCTGAGTTGGGGATACTAGAGGACTCTGCAGGTTTCTGAAGCACAGACAGCGATGCTTCTCATCAAGCATACTCAGGGATGTGGCGAGGGTTGAGCAAAGAGGTAAAGGACTTCTACTTGCAGCAGCCTAGATGTCATCAAAGGTGCTCAAACCAGCATTGAGGTGGTTTAGAGATGCAGGGAGAGTCAACTGTCACTTTCCTGTTTCTGCAGTTGCTGGGAGTCCCAAAATAGGGGATTCAGGACAAGGGGAGTGCTTCTGTTCTACACTCCCACTCCAGGGAGCTTGGCTGGCCCTTACAGGGGGGTCATTCACCTTCAGTGAACATGGTCCTGGTTCCAGTGTAGCCAGCAGAGAGGCCTTGCTCCACAGCCATCCCCCTCACCTCCTGACTGTTAGCTGGTGATTGTTAGGGGAGAGAGCTTGCCTCTGCATTGGATGCCTTCTTTCACCCCCTCTATGACAGACAGCTTTGGAGGCGGCTGCACTTTCAACAGAGGTCCAGTGAATACTACCGCTCCTTGTAAGAGCCCAAAGATGAATAAAAAAAGGAGAGGATTTCCACTCCTTCTAAAAGGGAAAACATCACAGGAGATTGGTCCAAGGCAAGCCTGCTGTAAAGGGTCCAATCCATGCTGACATCATACTGAACGTTTTTTGTCCGGCAGTGTCGATTCGCAAGGATAAAGGATCAATAGCACACATTCTGCACAATTTACAAGGGCAAGAGGGTCCATGTAAATTGTACAGAATGTATGCTATTTACACTTCGTTCTTGCAAATAGCATAGATTCTGCACAATATACATAGACATAGAGGCTCCATGTATATTGTGCAACATGCATGCCATTTACACTTTGTCCTTGTGAATAGCATACATTCTGCCCAATTCACACGGACAAAGTGCATATTGTGCAGAAAGGATGTTTATTTCTCCTCCAGTCATGTGATGAGAAGGACGACGAACCGGAAGTAGACAAAAAGGGCCTGAGTCGCATCAGCATTTATAATGGCACAATCGCATAGTAAAACGTTCTGTGAATCAGGTCCTAATTATCATCCAAGAACAGACCATAGCAATGCTCTCCACCTCCTCCTTGTCACATGACTTTTGAGCATATTGCATCATAGCTCATCTCCTCATCTTGAGGGGAAGGAACTGGCAGGAGGGCATCGTGCATTCTGTAATAAGCTGCTCATGTGAGGACAGAGGGCAAGCAATAAACAGTGGATGGGGTATATGGGCTAACTTAGAGGGGAATCTGATGATTTATGAAGAGGAGGTGAATTTTAATGTAACGAAGAGGGGGGTCTGTGAGCTTACTAACAGGTGCCTAGGTTGGGGTCCCTAGACAGGGTTGGTGGGGGACATCTCGGATGTGGATATGGAGGTAGGGATGGGGTATCTGGGTGTGGATCTAGGAGGGAGCGATGTGGGCACCTGGGTTCTGATTTATAGGGAGGCATAAAATATCTGGGTGTGCATCTGGAGGGACTGATGGGACGTCTGGGTGTGGATCTGGAGGGAGGGATGAGGCATCTGGGTGTGGATCTGGATGGAGGGAGGGAGGAGGCATCTGGATGGAGGGATGAGGCATCTGGGTGTGGATCTGGATGGAGTGATTGTGCATCTGGGTGTGGATCAGGAAGGAGGGTTGGGGCACCTGGGTGTGGATGTGGAGGGAGGAAGAGGATACCTCGGTGTGGATCTGGAGGAAGGCATGTGGCACCTGACTGTGGATCTAGAGGGAGTGATGGGGCTCTGGGTCAGGAGGGAGGGATGAGAACTCCTTAGTTGGGATCTGGAAAGAGTAATGGGGCATCTGGAGGTAAGAGTGGGGGCACTTGGGTGTGGATATTGAAGAGAGGGATGGGGCACCTTTGTATGGATCTGGAGGGAGGGATGTGGCATCTGGGTGTGAATCTTGAGGGATGGATGGGGTGCCTCCTAAGACTACTCGGAGAACTGCCCCCACACCCCTCCTTCCTTCACAGAACCCTTAAAGTCATATCCCTGATACCAACAAGAATCGACTACACAAACAGCCTCTACCTAGGAATTCTGGAAAGACTCACCAAGAAACTCCAGAGCCCAGAACACTGCAGCCAGGATTCTACTAAGATTAAACGGTTCCATGTAATAATGTCGCCACAAATCTCGCCATGCAAAAATATTCCCGAAAAATGGCCGTTTTTTTGTGGCGACATTATTGCATGGAACATGCGGGGGGACACCCCCGCAACCCCCAAACTTTTTTTTTTTTACAGCGACCATATATATATGGCGATATTATTACCTGATACTGATTTAACATAATATCACAGCTCTGACAAGCCTTCACTGGCAACAAGTACAAAAATCAAATTCAAAGCCCTCTGCATTGCCCACAAATCCTTACACAGACAAGGGGCCGAATTCCTCCAAGCCAAAATCAGCCGCTACCAGCCTAAAAGGGACCTAAGATCAAGCAACGACCTACAAATAGAGACAAAACCGTACAAAAAAAAAGGACATTCGGAGGAACTGCATTCTCACACCTAACTGCCAAACTTTGGAACACCATGCCCAAAGAAATTAGAACCACAGAAAAACACATCACCTTCAGGACTAAAACCTGGGTATTCAACAGACAATGACAACTGCAAAAGGGAGATTGACAGCAGAAACACTGCAGACTAAAAAGAAACACACTAGGGGACATGATTGCAGATTATAGCGGAAAAATCAAAGAAGACCTGAACACCGCCTCTCCCCCACAGCCCCCTGTCCCCAGCCATGCCAAACTAGAGTGATCAATGAAAAGAAGGCCGCCCAAACAGACAGATTTAGGGATATCGCACATGTGCAATTTATATACCAACGAAACCCAAAACGGTAAAGCATTAAAACCTAAGCATCACCCTAACTTGCCCACTTGCACAACGAGGGGCACCCAGTTGAGCACCACTTCCCCTATTTACTTAACACCAACTGTGCACCCATTCAGCAGTAAACCGAAAAACAGGCCCACACCAACCTGCCAAGATTAAGTCAAACAAGTAACCAGAAACACACTAGGTGCCACCAACCCGCAGGGGAAGTCAGCGACCAAACATGCAGGGGAAGTCCCGAGAGGAGGCAAGATCAGCTGACAAACCACAATCAAGAACGTTGGTAGATATCATGGAGTGTCAACCAATGACTCATGCCAGAGGCATCATCAAACCAACGACTTACTAATCAATTTCCCCCTTCCTGCTCCTCTAACATAACCATTGCCACTACACATGACTAGGGGAAAGCCACACTACAAATAAACATGCCAAGAATCAATCACATGTTCACACACTAACATAGCGCTGATATTTTGGAAACAACACTATAGGGAACACACCTTCACATAGTCCATAATAATTCCTCTGACTCTACACAGACATTACATATTATACACCTAACAGCCATCCGTGACTCTGGACCTTTTATGGATACAACTAACCAGTGCGCACAACCACAAACCTCAGCGTAACATAACATTACACACACGCCGAACACAAACACTAGCACACATCCGAGGCAGTGAGTCCTACACATACGGTTACAACACACCAGGCCTCCTGAACCAACTCCCAAATGCAAGACAATGCTCACAGACACCAGTTCCACCTGGTTCTGAACCTATCCTATCTCCATCCCCACTAACACATCCAGACCTCTTCTCTTGCAGAGCCACATGAGCGCCTGGAGACTGCACTTGGGTGGTAGTGGTTCATGGTATAAATCAACATAACATCTGGGTGTAGATCTGGAGGTAGTAATGGGGCTACCTGGCTGTGGATATTGAAGAGAGGGATGGGGCACCTTGGTATGATCTGGCGGGAGGGATGGGGCATCTGGAGGGAGGGATGGGGCATCTGGGTATGGTTCTGGAGGGAGGGATGGGGCATCTAGGTTTGGATCTGGAGGGAGGGATGGTGCTTGTAGTGGGGGTCAGGGGGGAGGGAGCGAGGGATGGGCGGACGGACGGACGGGGCATCTGGGTGTGGCTCTAGAGGGAGGGATGCGGCCCTTGGGGTTGCGTCTGAAAGGATGGGGCATCTGGGTGAGGATCTGGAAGGAGTAATTGGGCATCTGGATGTGGATCTGGTGGGAGTGATGGAGCATCTGGGTGTGGATCAGGAGGAAGGGATGGGGCATCTGGGTGTGGATCTGGAGGGAGGGATGGGGGATTTGGGTGTGGATCTGGGTGGATTGGTGGGACATCTGGGTGTGGATCTGTGTGGAGGGAAGAGTGCGCCTTGGTTTGGATCTGGAGGGAGTGATGGAGCATCTGGGTGTGGATCTGGAGGAAGGGATGGGGCATCTAGGTGTGGATCTGGAGGGAGGGATGGGACATCTGGATTTGGAGGGAGGGATGGAGCAGCTCGGTGTGGTTCTGGAGGGAGGGATGATGGGGTGTCTGGGTTTAGACCTGAAGGGAAGGATGGGGCTCTGGGTGTGGTTCTGGAGTGAGGGATGGGACATCTGGGTGCAGATCAGGAGGGAGGGATTGGGTATATGGGTGCGGATTTTAGCGGGAGGGATGGGTCTCTGGGTGTGGATCTGGGAGGGATTGGGGATCTGGGTGTGAATCCGGAGAGAGGGATGTGGCATGTGGGTGTGAATAGAGTGGTGGGCATGTTGGCCTGGGGGGGGGGTGAGGCTGTGTGGTAGAGGAACGAATGGGGGCATGTCGGTCTGGAGAGAGGGATGTGCCATGTGGGTCTGGAGGGAGGGATGGGGGCATGTCGGTCTGAATGAAGGGCAGTGGCATCATGGTGTGAACGGAGGGATTGGGACATGTAGGGCTGGGGCATGTGCATGTGGAAGGAGGGATGAGGGCATGTAGGTCTGGTGGGAGGGCTGGTGCACCTGGCCGTGGGTCTGGAGGGAAGGATGGAGGCATCTGGGTTGAAGGGAGGGATGGGAGCATGTGGGTCTGGAGACAAGTAGGGGGCATGTCAATGTGGGTCTGGAGGCATGTAGACCTTGGGGCATCTTCATGTGAATGGGGGAATGTGGCATGTGGGTCAAGAGGGAGGATTGCGGCATGTGGGTCTGGAGGGAGGTCTGCAGCATGTGGGTCTGAAAGGAGGGATGGGGTATGACAGTTTGAACAGAGGGCTCGAACACCTGGATGTGGGACACGAGTGAGGGATGGGGGGGCATCTGGGTGTGAATGGATAGATGGGGCATGTAGGCCTACAGGGAGGGATGGAGGCAACTGGCTGTGAATGGAGGGATGGGTGCATAGGGTTTGCTGGCGCCATCTGCACGTGAATGGGGGCTGTGGCATGTGGGTCTGAAAGGAGGAATGGGGCATGTGGGTCTGAAAGGAGAACTGCTGTGAATGGAGGGATGGGGCATAGGGTTGGCTGGGGTATCTGCTTGTTTATGGTGGCATGGAGGGCTGGAGGATGTGTGTCTGGAGAGAGGGATGAGGCTTGTGTGTCCGGAAGGGAAGGATGCTGGCATGAGGGTCTGAGGGAGGGATGGGGCATCTCTGTATGAATGGAGGGAAGGGGCATGTGGGTCCGGAGGGAGGTACTGAGGAATATGGGTCTGGGGCAGGTTGCAACATTTACACTCGCCCCTAGCCATTGTCTAGTGTGATATTCCACTCATGATGAGTAAGAAATGGTGTGCTGTGTGTATGCATAGAAATGAGGCAACAAGTGACTTATATCTGGCTAGTAACCTGCAACTTGAAATTCTGCCCCTGGGTGGGGGCATGTGGATCTGTAGAGGGGGTTTGGGGGCATGTGGTTCTGGAAGGAAGTGTGGTGGCATGTGGAAATTGAGGGACTTATGGGGCATGCATTTCAATGGAGGGATGTAGGTCTACACGAGGGTTGGGGCATGTGGGTCTACAGGGGAGGCACATTGGTGCCCAGGGACTGGGGGATCTGGGTGTAAGTCTGGTGGGAGCGACTGGGCATCTGGGTGTAGGTCTGGAGCGAGGGATGGGGCACCCATCTTGGTGTGGGTCTGGTGGCAGGGTGGATGGGCCAGCTTGATGTGGACCTGGAGGCAAGGCAGATGGGGACCCTGAGACAGGGCAGATGTTGCCATCTGGGTGTGGGTCTGGAGGGAGCAATGCAGCATCCCTTCCTCCATTATGAGGCTACTGTATGTGGGTCTGGAGGGAGGGGTAGGGTGACTAGGTGTGGGTTTGGCGGGATGGGCCCATCTGGGTGTCGTTCTTGAAGAGCTGGATGGGGCCCATCAAGGTGTGGCTCTGGATGGAGGGATTCAGGCATTTGCATGTGTGTCTGGAGGGAGGGATAGGGCATCTGGAAGGAGGGAAAGGGCAACTGGGTGTGGGTCTGGTGAGAACGAGTTATGGTTGAACTAAATGTGGGCCCATAGAGAGGGACTGGGCGACTAGGTGTGAGTCTAGAGGTAGGGAAATTGTGTGGGTCATGGAGGCATAGCGGATGTGGCCACCTGGGTGTGCGGTTTCAGGCAGGGTGGATAGCCCTGGTGGTGGGAGTCTGAAGGGAGGAATGGGAGCATCTGGGTGTGGGTCTGATGTTTGTAAACCATGCCACCTCATTCTACCCCTCTGCCTCCAATTTGTACTTCCAACATTCTCTGCATGTGCCAGTCTTAACTCACCTTCCTTTTTCAGTTTCATCCGTCAGCCTCCTTTCTTCAAACTCCCACATGGACTGAGAGCCAGGTGTGTTTCCATGCATGTGTCCATGTGTGTGTCTGTGTGGTTGTGTACAGAGAGCGGAGAGAGCCTGGTGACCCCCCTCTCCGGGATAGACTTTGGATAAAGTTCTGCATTTGTGTGTTTAAATTTGGGCTGCCTTTTGATTGGCTGGATTTCTTAATGATCACCTGGTTTGAATTTGCCATCATGCGGTGGCCATCTTATATTTGGCCATCTTAAATGTTACTTTCACTTTGTTGTTAGGACTAAGGGCTCTGTGGGGAATATTCAGTCCTTTAGCTTCCCCGCATGTATGCTGCCCTTTGGGACTGCATGGGAAGCCTTGGTGGTAAAGTTCTATGCAAGTGGTTCAGTACTTGGTAGAGCAAGGTGTCCCAAGCGGTTTATGGTCTTTGCATAGAATTATTTCCACCGAGGGACCTTTCCATTGAAACTTTTGCATCAAAAGTTTTTGCATCGAATGCATTTTTTAAAAATATATTTATATTTATATATATATATATATATATATATATATATTTTTTTTTTTTTTAATGGGGGTGTCCCCTGCCACTCAACACCCTGTTTTTTATTCTTTAAAACCCCCCAAAAAAATGAACACTTTACCCTTTAAAAAAATGCATTAGATTCATATTTTTTCGATGCAAATGCATTCGATGGAAAGGCAGGCGTTCGATGCAAAGTCCAGATACCGTCCCAAGCCCACGGACAGTGAGGGCCAAACCGTGTTCACGGAACTTAACTGTGATCCTTGGAACTATACCAGTCTTCTCTGGCATTTCGGGCAGGGTTTCGTTTTGCCCCATGTTGGGTGCCAGTGTTCCTGGCTTGGAATTTTGGGGCTGAGTTTTGTGCTTTCACTTGGTGCGTGGGACTGCAGGCCTGCCGCATTTGACAGTCTTGTACCCTTGGAGGTACCATCCATGGTACCCCCTGCGTTATGCAGGAAACTTGGTCACAGAAAGGAGAGTGGCTTTTAATGCCTGTAGCAGCGAATTGGGAATTTGCACCCTTGTTATACCACACTAATCAGAATGTACTAAACTCAAGTTATTTCTTACATCTTATCCATGTTACCCTGTGCTGTTGGTAGAGTGGTATCTTTTATGAGGTTAAGCACCACCTAATTTGTTCTGACTGTTTACTTCTTTAACTAGGTGCCAAGTAGGAGCTGCAAGCACACAAGGCCTGCAAGCCCACGGGAGCACATGTTACAAGCTTTTTTTATTCTTTGTGCACAGGTGGGTGTGTAGTGTGATAAGTCAGAATCGAGATCACGGACAAGGTGACATTTTAGGTAAAATAGTTCTTTATTTGAACACCAAAACCTAAGCGCTCCCTATGCTTGTCTGCCCTACTCAGAGAAAAGAGTCTCAAAGAGTGCTTGTCAGGATGTCTGCCAAATTAATCAAAGTCTGCCATGCAGAAATCTATTCTAGCCCGATTCCTGTTCCTACCACTGTAATCTCCTGTAAGGAACCTAACTTTAACAAAAGATACAACAAGGGCCTTTGCCGAAACAAAAGAATGGTGGCTGGTTTCTGACCCCATTGTGATGTTTATTTGCTAGAAAGGGGCTTCTTCAGACATACCCCCTGGCACAGCAAGCACCTCTTGTTCAGCTATCTCTCCTTTCAGCGCTGTGTCCCATAGAATACAGTTGAGTCCTACAATACATTTGGTCCAGTTATATACATGGCTTCTCCACCTTTTACTCCTCAAGCCTTCCTGAGCATCTTATTTATCCATCACCCTCATCCCAACCATCTACCCCACTTTGCTCCTCCCTACCACTACTGAATGTTCTACCATACTTCTCCCTTGCCTCTTTGACAGGCAAAAGCCCTTTAACCCATAAACTATGGCTGGAGGCGCTGCACAAATGCAAGATAACATAACATATTACTGCTATGTAATGGTTTTTGTATATCCAGTAACGCAACAGTAAATCATACGTTCTTGTGGTTGGTGTGTGCAGTGTTTACATGTCACAAGCCTAGAAAGGTAAACTGTGGCCATATATGAGCCAAGAAACAACTGGAGGAAAAGCCAAGTGAAAAGCATGCTGGGACGCTATAAAAAATATTTGTGACTGAGTAAACTAAAGAAAGCAAGCCTGGTACTGTAATCCTGCAAATACGTTTTGTAGATGCAAGAATTTGGACATGGGCACTAGGCCCTATCTTTGAGAACAGAGGGATTGGATTTGGGCCTGTCAGAACTTGAACAAGGACCCCATGTTCTCTTTTTAGAAGAGCCCTTTTTCACATATTTTATTATTGCATGCCCCTTTTAAGGTTCAAGACCCTAGGTCAAATAGGAGTTATCACCATGCCCAACCGTGCCCAGGACTAGCCAGTGTGGAAACGGAGGGGATGAGAAGGGGACCCAGAGCACCATCCCTGGGAAGGTCTTGGAGCGAGTAAAGAATGCAGGAGTTGAGTCATTTTCCCAACTAGTATGGTTATACCTTCCTTGCCGTGGGTACAGTTTGCTTAAATCTAAGTATGGAAAATTCCCCATGCTAACCTAGGAGGGTAGCAGGCTGCTAGTGACAGGGTTCGTCCGGCTGCTACCTGATGTGCCTCCCTGAAAACAGACAAGGTTACTCACACCCAGGCATGGTCTATCATCCCCAATGTTGGGGGTGAAAATTAGTTTCGAGGGAAGATGTGCTTGCGGGCCAAAGAGGAAATCCAAAACAGCAAACTGAGGTCTATGGGGCCAGGAAGTGGAACCGGAGCAATGCCTAGCGACATGGCACCAAAGCCCAGCCAGACCGGCTCACAGTTTTCTCAGACATGTGATACCTTAGCCCTGAAAGAAGCCCCAGATAATGACAACCATGGGATTCCAACTGGCAGAAAGCACTACAAGGGGAAGGGCCGGTCCATGTACCGGAACAAAAAACAAGAGACCGTCAAATGAAGATTGTTTGCCAACCCACAGTGTTCTCTAACCTTCGAGAATTGACACTAGTCGCTTACCTGAAAGATTTCAAGCAGGAAAGCATTCCAAGACTGCACATTCCAATGCTTACCACAAGACAGGGTGCCAGCCAGAAAGGGGTCATCACAAAATGACACAGTGCCTCTGCCACGGCTGAAGGTAAATCCAAGATGGCGCTGAAATCACATTTGAAGTTTTGCAGTCCCTCATTAATTGTAATAGAAGCTACCATGTAAGGAATCAATGCCAGATTTGGACCAATGGGAGGAGTTAAGGACTGACAAGGGAATAACCAATCTCAGAGAAGCATTCAAGGTCACATAGGGAATAAACATGTTAGAAACAGCACCAGGTCCCATGGATATAAAAGAGCCTTGGGAACTGGACCCGGAGGGGGCGGATGTGTGTGTGAAGTGTCCCTTGATACAAGTAGAAAATGCTGAGGAAATTGACCCAGAGACGCTTGCTGACTGGACGAAGACCGCACCAGAGAGGTGATCCCGAAAACAAGCCTCCTGTAAGAAGGTAAACCTTTAGACTTTGGAAGAAGAGGATCCAGAAGGAGGCAGACTCGTCGTCTCCGTCTCCCTTCATACAAGGGGATACCCTTGGAACCACTGTCCACGAAAGCAGGCTAACTGGAGGAGGGTAGTGGAAGGCTGGAAAGGAGTGTTGAATCCCTACAAGCCCTGGAAAAAAGGTTGAACAGACGGGTACTAAAGCACCTGTTAACTCCTTGGGGGAGCTGAGGAGTCAAAGCCTGAGACTCCACCAGAGGACCCTGAGGAAAGCTAAGAGGACCCAGGCCATGCCATAAAGGCAAGAATGGTATTGGCTGCCTGAAAGGGATCCAGAATTAGGGTAGGAGAAATACTCGGCCCATTCCAAGTGGCATGTGAAACCCAAGGTCTGGGAAGAGGATTTTCAGATTGAGGATGTGATTTTGGACATCAGGAGGAAGATTGATCGGTGTGTGCGTTGGGGGATGGATCTGGAGTTGGCATGGGTCCCCAGTTACAGTGGCATTTTGGGTAATGAGTTGGTGGATTTGGCGGCGGGTGCGGGTATGAGGGGAGGAGCGGTTGATGTGAGGATACCTTTGAGTGTGGATGAGGTGAAGGCTGAGGTGAAGGCTGTGGTGGTGAAGCGGGTTATGGATGAGTGGCAGGAGAGGTGGGAGAGTGGGGTGAAGGGCAGGTGGATGTTTGGTGTTCGTGAGAAGGTCTCTGAAGGTGGATGCAGGGAAACTGGAATGGAGGAGGAGGGAGGAGGTGATGCTGAACCGGTTGAGGATAGGGCATATGGGGCTGAATGACAGTCTGTTTCGAGTGGGGAAGCGTAAGTCGAGGGACTGTGCAGTGTGTGTGGTGCCTGAGACTGTGGGACATTTTTTGCTTGCGTGTGACAGGCATGTTGAGGAGAGAGCGTTGATGAGGGTTCGGCTGTCTGCGCTGGGAGTGGCTGAACTGGGAAGGCTTTGCTGGGAGGAGTCGGGGTGAGAGGCAGGGAGAGGAGCAGTGTGCTACTAGATTTTGTGGGGCAGACGGGGCGGTGGGAGGAGTTATGAGAATGTGAGGGCTGTGCGTAAGATTGGTGGGGTAGGTGCACATCATCCTTTTGGATGGGGAAGCGCCTGCGTGGGTCCGCCCACGCATTCGATAATTTGAAAGAAAGGAAAAGATTGTGAGCACCTGCTATCCGAAACTCCCTAGAGGAACAATCCTGTTTTGCTGCAGTCAAATAGGGACAGACTTTAAAGACTAGTTTCTGAACTACTTGATTCTACCAAAGCATTGGACTTTAGGTTATTAGCTTAGGGAGAAAACAGAAGGCTACTGATTTATAAATGTTAGGGTTGATACATTTCTGTCTTCTATTCAACCCTTTGGGGCTTTCTCTATTAGAGGTAGAGTGTCCCTGCAAGGGTAAAGGGCAAGGATTTATTAAAACAGTTTGTACTTTTATATTTTAAACACAAGAGGGCCAATCGGGAGAGCTGAGAGAACACACTTTAGTGTATGCTGTCATGATAAAATATTATTCCAAGTTGCTCCTTAGTTGTAGAGTTTCCCCTAGAACCGGTTAGGCATTTATCAAACCCTAACCAATCTGTTATTGAAATAAAGATACAGTTTGAAACACTTTTTGAGCGTGATGTGTACAATTGCGTTAAGCTCCTCACAGGAGACGGTCTGGTCTTATTCATACAACACCCCAGCTCTGCAGGGATCAAAATGGGGATTTGGAGAGTGTGACAAGGCCAGTAGGCGGGCATTGACAAGAGGGGATGGAACGCCTCTCAGCCAGAGGAAGGCTTTCCAGGGAGAAAGCCACAGCCAGTCCTACCCTGAGGTGGATGTTGGTAGTTGAGGGGGTGCCAGTTCCTACCCCCATGGCAGTGTGATGTATTGCAGTGCCCAATTGTCTCACACCTTCCTCCTGTACAGAATGCTCCAGAGTTTGTTTTCTCTCTTCCACAGAGACACCATGATCTCTCTATGTGAAGATTATTTTCAACTCAACATTAATAATGTGCATAATGCTTGAGACAAAATCACCCCAATAAAAAACCAGACCCAAAAAAGGAAAAGTAATTATTGGTTCTCTAATTCCCTTGCCTTAAAACTGATAATGGGAAAAAAGACAAACTGTGTCAAAAAACAAAGACACATTACTCGTATTGCTGCTAAAACTGCCATCACGGACTACAAGAAAAGCCATTTATTTCTGCCAAATCTAGTTTTGTATGGGACAATATTAAGCAGCATGTGAATAAATCCAAAGAATTGTTCAAGGTTATAAGACATTTTGTAATCCTCAATGCACGTCCACCCTCCAACTGGTCAATGAGTTCAACAAATACTTCCGGATCAAGTGAGTTCAATTAAAGACAAAATTGCTAACTTACCAGCAGGCTGTAAAAGCCTCCCTTCTGACCAAACCATATCGGTTACTCAGTCCAAGAAGAGTTTTGTGTTCTCGCAAGTAAATGCCGAGGTTACTTTTTCAATACTCGCCTCGCTGAAACCTACCAACTTTAACTATAACTCTCTCCCAGCCTGCATTGCGTGTCGCCAGGCTAGCACCCTCAATTAATGTATTTCTTGCTTTGTTAACATGTCCATCACTCAAGATATTGTTCAGGAGCTGAAAGCTTCTATCCTAACACCCCTACTAAAAAAGGAACTCTATGAACCACCATGTGCTGCAGAATTACCGCTCCATTGCCGGCCTTTCTTGGGCCGCAAAGATACTTGAAAAGATAGTTGGTCTTCAGCTGAAAAATTTAAATAAAACTACCCAACTCCTAATTTTTTTTTTTAGTCTAGATTACGCCCTGCCATGGAACAAAAACAGCCTTGTCAACATTCTAGGATGATATCGTAAGATCTGCTGATGAAAGTGCCCTTACTATGTTGGTGCTGCTCGAATTATTGGCAGCATTCCACACAGTGGATTTAGAAATATTGCTATCCAGACTCTAAAGTGTCACCCACATGTCTCATAACTCCTTAAAATGGTTCCAATCATTTCTATCCAATCGGACTCGTCAGGTTAAGATTGGACCATACTACTGTAGTTCCATACCGGTCACTTGTGGGGGTTCTGCAGGGCTCTGTGCTATACCCAATTCTGTTTAATGTATTTATCCAACCACTCATGGGTATTTTTTTCAAAATATAAGTTACACTACCACTCGTATTCAGATAATGCACAGATTTATGAGCGTGTAACCAACTCCCATGACTCACTCCAGTCCATTACGGACTTTGCTCTAAAAGTTCAAAAGTGGATGCAGGCAAATAAATTACAACTAAATCCCTCCAAAACTGAGGTTATCCTTTTGGGCCCTAAAAACATCCTGAGCACCTGATCCAAGATGCCTCCTTGCCCTGTGCGGTTTGATCTCCTGACATCTTTTGCCAGCCAAATAAGGAACCTGAGGTGTATCTTGCAATCAAATCTTGTCTTCGACCATCATGTAAGGGAAACCCTCAAGGCCATCTATTTTCGCCTTTGTCTCCTAAGAGCTATTCTTCCTTTCATCCCAGAAACAGACCAACCCATAGTGGTGGGTTCTTTAATTAATTCTAAGTTTCACTATTCCAACTCCATTTTGGCGGGATCTCGCTAAATCAACCCACACAGCCAAAAAAAACACATGTTGCTGTGAGGCTCCTTTTCCCAAATTTTTCATCAGTTTCTCCTTATCAGAGGAATTAGCACTGGTTACCAGTACAGCAAAGAATCACTTTCAAGATTCTTTGCCTTGTTTTCAAGTAACTTAATGGGCATGCCCCTGTATATCTTGTGGCTAAATTAGTTCCTTATTGTCCATCTCCCACCTTGTGGCCCTCTGATCAACATCACCCAGCAGTTCCCGTCTCCCACTTCATTCATAGAGGGGACAGGCGCTTTTTAGTCGTGGGCACTATGGAACTCGCTGCCCACCAAACTCAGACAGACAAATTCTTACCTGGCATTTAGAAAAAGCCTGAAAACCCACCTCTTTCTGTAACCTTTAACAATACATGCTTATGTGCTACTTAGATTATCTTATATATACGACCTGAGCCCAGAAGCAGCACTTGGCCAATAGCTCAACTCAACTTTGACAGGACGGAGTGGAGCCGAGCACCCGAAGAGCGGTAGCAGCCCACAAGCAAGCAGATTCTCCCAGATGGAGCCATTGCGTGGGAGAGAGAGATGTAATGGGATCACAGAGCTTGCAGGACCACAAAGCAAGCATCTGTCTGGCCCAGCCTGCACAGTAATCCAAACCCATGATCACCAAAGACATGGACAGGAGGTAGATACCCTACACAAAGGCATATCAACTTGGGGCGATGTCTGCAGAGGCACCTGTGACATGAACTGAACAGGATGAAAGCAGAGTTGCCATTGCGGAGTGTAACAAACCTGTGCAAAGAAAAGGGGTGGACTTAGCCCATTATTTGAAGCCTATATTCCTGTAACACCACCGAGGAGGGGAGTACAGGGCCAGATTTGTTCGGGCAAGGACCCAATGGGAGCAGGAGGAGGAATATAAAAGCAGCAGGAAGTGATGGTTGTTTGGGTGAGGTCAGAGAAGGTGGAACAAGAGATCAGCAGGAGGAAGGAGTGGCAGAGTACAGAGGTGATTTGTGGAGGAATTTATATTTCCCAGCCCTTTTAGGCCTGCATGGGTGGCATTCAGAAGATGCTCCTGTCTCCCGCACATGCACTCAGGAACTAAAATGCTCTCTGCTTTCGAGAGCTAACTGGTTCCTGTTACTGCAGGAGGGGTACATGGGTGGGTGGTTTAACCAGTGCCTGTGCCCCGCCCCATTGTCCCTTCCCTCTCATTTGTGTCTGATCTTGTGCTTCTCCAGTGCCACTGTGTGCCTCGGTGTGAGACCGGGTGCAACACAATGACAGGTGCAGCTTTGTGTCCGTGAGTGCCCTGTGCAGCCCTTTAGCAAACACCAGCATTACGGTGAAGCCTGGCCTGGGAGCACCTTTGTGACAAATTGCAGAGTGCTGGTGAAGCGAGGACGACCCGCAAAATATATAAGCATATGTGAGTGCTGTATCAGTACTCTGCATGACCCATTTAGCCTGCAGTCATTCATTTTCAAGTTGGTTGCATTGTTTCAGTGACACCATGGATAGCGAGGCGGAAACGTAAATGGTGGACTTTTAATATATAGATTGATGCTTCTGTGGTCCACACCCCAACCTTACTTTGTGGTATTACAGTGTGATACTACATTCCAAATGCTCTTTCCTCTATAGTGTTTATATTGGTTGAACAATATTAATATTAAAAAGAAGCTATTTTACACTTATAATTTTTATTAACTTTGCATTCCTAAAATACATTAATAATACATACAGCCTATGAGGTGAGCGACTCTTATATTACTGTGTTACGCTCGTACGGCATGGTCATTGCACCACTGCCCCATACCCACCTGCACAGCACTGGCCTCACAGAGCAAGATGCAGAGCGACAATAATGCAAACACAGGCACATCACCTCTTTGCATCCAGACTGTGTGTCCCACGCTGGCACGAAGAGTTGCATGTACCCAAGATACTAACCACTCAAGCACAACTTCGCAAGTGCTATCTATATCCTACCAGCCCAATCAATCAATCAACCCCAACTCTGTACAGCACAAGCGCTCAGGAGGAGGCATGTGGGATCACCCAAATTTCAGCCCGGGAACTGATAAGCCTGGCCGCAAGGGCTTGCAAAGACCCCAGAGGGGCCTGGCTTTGAATGCAGTGCTGCTGACTGCAGGAATTGGAGAGTCCGATGATTTAAAAGGTTTCACTTTGTTTTTTGTGTACCATATGGACTTTTGTACAATGATTAAAATGATGACAATGATGTTGTTGAAGTTAGACTGGCGCCCCCCCCCTCCCCAAGAGCCTGGCACCTCACACAGCTGCCTGCACTGCCTGATGCAAAGACTGGCCCTGGGTCTACCTGCATTCCCGGCGCACAATTAACCTCTGATTGTATGTGGATGTGAGGGAGGTCTAGCAAATTTGGTCTTTCTGCATCTTTTGTGGTGCTTTACCAGTCTGAGCTCTCTCCCTTCGAATCCCATATGAATAAGTGGAGTTCCCCATGACTCCTCTTGAGATGTAAGCATTATTTGGTGACAAGAAGGTAATTAAGAAAACTTTATTTTCTAGGGTACCCTGGTTAGGTGACCATTTTACCATGAGTTACCTGGCCGGGAGGGATCCTTCAAACACTAACCTCGTCTTTGCTCACACTGAGTGTCTGACATGACCTAATTCTGGGAGAAATCCAAAGGACTGTCTTCAACAGTCTTTTACCAGTATTAAGGCTGAGGAACCTGTCAGACTATCTGCTCTCTTACCCAGGCCTGACTTGGAGGGTTTGCAAAAACTTAAGCCATTGACGCCTTTACTGATTAATGGACGTGCTTAGCCAACCCTTCCACAAGAGCCATTTTCTGAAAGGTGCATAGCTGCTTCACCACACACCACTCCCTCTCTGGAACCAACTCAAGCCAACAGACACCCCACCGCTCCTGCAAAAACTTGTCCCACAAACTCATTGTACAAAAACATCACAACCGTGATCTCCACGTCCGACCCATTGGAGAACGTAAACATCCAGCTCAGTGTATTCAACCACTCTACAAGGCTTCCGACAGCTTTAACACAGATGGATTTAGCTTGTATAACTATTGTTGGAAAATAAAGCTGTCCAACAGTTTTTGGTGAATTATAGGCGAGCATGACCATTTTTATATGTTAAACATTTTGTGACCCGAATGGAGAGAATGCGGAATACCCATTGCATTCAAATGTTTACAACATAATATTTTTGTAGAGGAGCAGCCAAAGTAGGTGATGCCACAAGAGGTGAGAGTGACGTACTCAAAGATAAGAAGAACATCATGTATGGACCTTATAGAAACTGATGACGAAATAAGGAATCGAGTGAACATCCTTATGCAGAAATGAAAATTGCACGTGTGAGAAGCACTGCAGAAAATGCAAGCCGTTTAATAACTGTATGCAGCAACGCAAGCAGGCTAATTAATCTTAGGCACTAGCTATTCGGAGTGAATAGACTGCAGGTGGTGCCGCCATTATATAGTGTCTGGACATCAGTGTCACAATTTTAGTAAGTTTAAACCCACGGAGAAAGAAAGATCGAGAGCTGTGTGTGTCGCAGCAATGAATTAGCTGGAGATCGCAGACTTGAAGCGTGAAGCTGTTTGGCCTGGTATCAAAGTTGAAGCAGCCAAGACCTTGTTATCTATCCATGAAGAACAGAATTGGGTGGGAAGCAAAGTTATGTCCACCCTCCGACACTTGGGTATGAGCTTACGTGCTGCTAAGGAGCCGAATGTTCCAGACATGGCACGAGCATGCCAACCAGTTTGAGGGCAGTATAATGAAGGGCCTTCCAGTTTGATAGCCAGTGATGAGCTGTGTGTCAAATAACTAACTATTGAAGATGACTTGCACTAGGGCTGGGCATAAGTTGTCTACCTGACCGTAGAGACCCAACCACAACCCGGTCACTTATAGAAAGTATGCCTAGACGTTCCCTTTGAGCCAGCCACAATACCCTGTAGGTTTTATAGTTTGCCACGTGGTGCGACGTCACTTATGACGCGTTTTTACTATATAAATGTAATTTTTATGGAATGCATTGACAGCTCGAGAAAACGTCAGTCGATGTCTGTTGCAAATCCCTGTTTTAGACAATTGATATTTAAACAGTCGGATGAGACTTGCCAACTTCCTGAGTCAGTCTGATTATTTGTTGTAAGAGTTAATCTGCTTCCCATCCTTTGCATGACAGATTATTGATTAAGGACTAGATGTTAGTTTTGTAATCTGCCCCTCATATTTTGAAAGTAATGTAATAAGCAGATAAGTCTGATTTGCTGTTCTTAGCAATATTTGTTTGATAAACAAGAACTGCATATCACAAGGTAATAATCAGAGTGAAGCCTAAATAATGAATTGGAAAAACAATCCTTTTTTGTGTATTCATTTTAACAAAGCATTAATAGAGAAACACATTAAAATTTCAACAAATATAAATATTGTACATGTTTTCTACTGGGGATTTAAACTCTGTCCTTGCGAATAGTCGCTAATAGAAATTCTGCACTATTTAGACTTCAGCCCTTTGTCCTTGCAAATAGTGTGAATTATGCACCATTTACCCTTTGTCCTGGCAAATAGTAGAATTTCTGCACTATTTACCCTTCACCCCATCGTTCTTGCAAGTAGAAATTTTGCACAATTTACCTTTCATCCCATCATACTTGCAAATAGTAGACACTCTGCTCCATTTACCCTTCGTCTTTACAAATAGTAGAAATTCTGCACTATTTACCCTTAGTCCTTGCAAATCGTACACATTTTTTGCACCATTTACCCTTCATCCTTGCAAATAGACTGTACCTTTTTCTCCTTCAGGAAATAGGTGACAGGAAGAAGGGGAAAGACCCAACAGAAACCAATCCTTCTGTCAGTCCACCTTTCCCTCCTGGCTACTCTAATTCTCCCCCCCCTGCAACACCTGCTGACTTCAAAGGGACTCCAGTAATAAGCACCTTGGTGGGAGTGTAGCTTTATATCATGTTGGTGCTGCCTTTGAAGCACCAGTTCCCAGGAGACCTCCTGGATATGTTCTCTCCCCCCACCCTCTGCCCCCCCCCGGAAGGAAGGGGTTGAACTTGCTCTGCAGGATCAATGCAGCAGCATCCTGGCCAATGTTCCAAATAGCAGCTATGGATACAGTCTGACCAGACACCATGCACATCATCCCTGCCAAAACTTGGCCCGGCTTACAGAACTGGCACTAGTTTGATAGAAAGAGGGTCTATAATTGTGTGCTCATAGTAGCCACCATGCCACATAACCAGGTATGGTTTACAAATAAAGATTAATGTGTACCAGACTGGTTTAAGGCATACAACTGTTAAGTCTGGAAACTGGTGCACAATATTAAAAGGCTACCTTTGCCCTCGGGAACTGGGTTCTGGCAGATGTCAAGAATGCACATGTGACCGCTGAACCTGCCCTGTGCCACTGCACTGCTGGGGCCGAAAGGGTCAGTAGACACTTTCATCAAAAACACATTTGCACTATAATTTTGCCGTGAGCATTTATTGGGTGTCTAATTAGCGCACTTTCACAGAAAGGATTACGTGCATCGTTTTAATTAATAATAATCACTAAAGCCCAGTTTTTCAAACCCTCGGATATGGCAATCCATCACACCCCTCAAAAAACACAGTCCCCAACAAATGATGAATGCATATCCACAAATTATAGATGCATCCAGTCAATTACATCAAAAAATCAGCACATCAATACACCATCATCATAGTGGTATTAGGTGTGACCTCGTACGAGCCCACGCTCTACCCTCAATATCAGCGGAGGATGCAGCATACCTTCATACTCACTGCTGCGCCTCAACGGATCACCGAGTGTGTTAACTGCTGGACAGCCTAGGACCTCCAAGTCCTACCCAATACCAATCGATAATGGAAGACATGGATGTCCACAGACTCCTCAAGAACCATCAATTGTGAGGAGTTTAGTGGCACCCTCTAGAATTGTTCAGCAACATGTATTGAAAATTCAAAGCTGAAATATAGGTCAATGAATTATGACTTGCAACAATCGCAGACATCAAGCTGCTTAAACTAGAATATTCTGAAGTCATATTTTTATAAGATGAGTAGTCCAAGTGAACCAATCGGGGAGAAGCAAAGAAGCCAGCAGGGGTTGCAAATAGCAACAATGAGCAGCAAATGCAACTTCTAGAATCCAAGAATGAGGTTCATGCAAACTTCTCTCTAAAACAGGAATACAACGATCAAATGGCAAGCCAAAAAAGCGTCCTCTGCCATAGCACTCTAATCACCCTGTGCGTACATGGCAGGTCAGTCTGCCCAATTTCCACAGACACATGTCTTCCCTGGAACACACTCAGGGACTGTATGTTTAAGGCAAGGTAAAGGCATACAGTAGTAGACGGTATGAGAAAGGTAGTTGCGGAACTCCTAATGTTCTGGGACAAGCGTTCATTAGCCCAGGAAAACGCCCTCTAATATTCGGCATCAGGAAGCTTTGTTTAAATTCATTGCGTCTCCGCCCACAGAGACACGGATCTCTGGGCGTGAACATTTCACAAGAGCAAGTGCTAATGTGTTGCCTTCTGTTTTAGATGGCTTACAGAGACCTTTCTCTGACCACCAAAAGCGTTCAGATGTGTCCCCTCCCTTTCCTTAGACGTACCTTCATGAAATGCATATAATTTAGACATTAAAAGAGAAATTCAAGTACAAGCCTTCAGCCTGTACTGGAAGAATGATTTGAGTTTGTGGGTCAACATAGCCAAGAGAGATTAATCCTCATGCAAAGGGTTATTCTATAGTTCGGAAGGGTATTTGTAAAAAAAAAAAAAAAAAAAAAAATGTTTTTTAAAAAAAGAATCGAATATGAAAATACCTAAAAAGAAATTACCGAAATGTTTTGGTCGAATGTGTTAGGGATTTTTGGAAATTTTTATTAAAAAATAGGTGGGGGCGAGGGGTAAGGGAATACGTTAAGGTAGGGGAAAGGAGAGGGTCGGGGAGTCTGGAGGGATCCATCCCTCGCATTATTTAAAACATTTTTTTTTTAAAAGAGGCTAAAACCCAAAAGTAATTTTCGTTTTCGACCCAAAAAAATGCAGTCATTTCTAATTAGGTATTTATTTGTTGTTATTTCATGGGCAACTGTTCAGAAGAACACCGGACCCCCTTCACCCTGTCCCTTAGTCCGCTTGCAACAGAGTGAGTGACCTTTGCGTCCGAGATATAAAATCCCAGGGACAAACATGCCATTTGATGCACCAATCTTAAGCCTGGGTCTGGAACTCTGGGATACAAGGCAAGGCTGTCCTAGGCAATGAGGCTGCCAACGTCTGAGCTCCTATGCCCTGGAGAGACTTTCCTACAATCCTTGATAATAAAACACTCCCAGTAGTCCCCAATAAACAAGGTAAATGTGGGGAATAGACATGGTAGACTATCTGCCCCCATCTTGCAGAACTCATCTAAAGAAAAATGTTCCTGTGCCCAACAAAGATGCTCGTAGCCCCTTAGTGCATCCACTGACCCGCGCAGAGTCCGCAGATACCTCTTAGCCAACCAACTTCTTGAAAAACAGCATGCGGGTGTGGAGGGTTCCATGCTGATGCAGGAATGGTTTTGGGGCAAACTTAAAAACAATCCGCATGACAGAATTTTTCCAAACTTGAGAAAGCACACTTTTTGGGATCCAACACCTGGCCATCAAAAATGTTTGACATGAATCTTGGCAGCGATTGTGGATGGGAGCAAAATATGCCCTATGAGAAGATGGATGGGAAAGGCCAGTTTTCCACCATAAACCCCACCCTTGATGCAAACTTATGTACGTTTCCTGGAAAATTCAGTCTGGCCTATAACGTGTGGAAACATTTGCATGGCGTCACCAAAATGCGCCAAATGTATATGCCTCCCAAAAAGTGTTCTCCCGATTGGGAGTGCAAGTTAACCATTACTACACGAGGACACCCAAAGAGTTAATGTTGGCAGTAGTCCGAGTTTAGAGTGCATATTCTAATTTTCTCATAAGCAAAGGGCAGAGAGATAAAGATTTATGTGTAGCTATGTTTTGTTCCCAAGTCTTTGTTACACTAAAAGACCATTTGGGCTGGGGTGCTAGACACCCTAAGGTTTAGAGGGCACCACAAATGTTCTAGCGTCACAAAACAAAAAAGCTAAAAACAAAATTCATGTTGTATGTTAACATCACGCAAGACCCCCGCTGCCTTTGTTTTGTTGCCTTTTTCTACTATTTGCCCTCCAGACAATGTCCACAGCAGTAGGATTATAGATAAGGGGCTTATCAACCACTTTTACTCCCTAAAAATAGGAAAATACTTCCTAAAAAAGAATACTGAGGAAAACAAATACTCCAAAAAAAAACAGGAAACAGGCACATGTGAGCATGTCCCCCTGCTTTCACCCACACAGCTCCCTGGATATGTTTGTACCAGTAGTACACGCAGTGCCACAGGAAGAACACATTATTATTACTGCCCGATCTTTTAATGTTCCTGAATAACTAGGGGGCAAGGAATAGGTCTTGCAAAACATTTCTGTTCTACAGTTAAAACACATTTTTACTTGCTTATTAAATGCTCCCATTGGGTGCAGCACTTGCTTTATTACTCCCTAAACAATCATTCTACTCCCAGGTTTAAAACTAAGGGAGTAAAATACTCCTAAACCTTATCGGAAGCACTGGTATTTAGTGATACCAAGTCTAATGGTTCCCCTAATTCACCCGAGTTTAAGGAAGAACTCGGATGGGTTCAGGTCACTCATATAACCGTGTTATGCCTTATGATGTGTTCTGAACATTCTGCGAGAGCCGAGAGAAGAAACCCCATTTTCTTGGCATTGTAAGAAACCTGAGAAAGACCTGGGGAAGGGAGCATTCCCACAGGAGTGGTGATCAGTGTGGAGAGAAAAGACTTTACTTTCTTTGCCCCTTCGGGAGAGTTAAAGGCATGGTCTAGTAAAAATTTTTATTGTCCCTACGGGTCGGCCATGTTTTTTTAAGCCAAAGTGGCTCGATTTTAGAAAAATTTCCTATGGACCTTAACCGGGTTTTCGTCCATTAAACGCACGCGAAAACAAGCACCAGGGAGCCGCCATTTTCTGATAATCCTATCTTTTCCCCGATCGCCCTGGCTGACCTTTTGCGGCACTAAATCAATTCCCCCGCCCCTGAGCCTGTCATCAGCAGACTCGTACCGCCCATTTCCCAACGCCAAAGCACATCTCGTGTCAACATTCGCTGCGCTTCAGCTAATGACGCGTCGCCATGGAAATGGCAGGACGCCTCTTTCCTCAATTAGTATAAACAGACCGTTTCACAACACACAGCAGCAGATTTTCGATTCCATTCCTCTCTCTGTGTTACTTTGAGTATTCTGTGACTCGTTTCAGTGCTCTGGTCAGCTACCTTCGCCGCTTGTAGCCCGTGTGAACAGATACCAGTACCACCGCTATAAATTATTTTAGTTTGTTTAACACACAATGGCTACAATAATGCCCTACATGTACGAGCCCGAGTATACTGAGGAGGAACTACTGGAAAGGAAAGCACGCGAAAACGATGGGGATTCGGACGGCAGTTGGCAGGACAAATCAACAGATGAAGAGCCTGGGCCTAGTCGAATGGACGGCTTCTCCACCTGGTGCACATGCAATCGGTGCAAGCTAATGCCAACTGAGGACGAGAACTGCTGCTGCCGAGAAAACTCGGGATGCCTGGCCTACATTTCGGAAGGCGAGCCACGACCGCAATGCATCACCGAGCTGCCAGACTTCAGGGCAGCCTGCCTCACACGGGCCGTGTTGAGAATAATGATGGTGCTTATGCACGAACTTCGAGCAACTGTTTGTCCTCGTAATCCGAGTAACGAGTAAGTATACTCTGCTTGTCATGCCACTCCTATTTCATGTTCTTCTACTATATCCAAAATTACATCTACATATCATTGTAGCGCATGTAAGTCGTTCAATAGTGTGCATTGTCTAGATAGC
The DNA here is from genome assembly GCF_040938575.1 of Ambystoma mexicanum. Classification (NCBI taxonomy): domain Eukaryota; kingdom Metazoa; phylum Chordata; class Amphibia; order Caudata; family Ambystomatidae; genus Ambystoma; species Ambystoma mexicanum. The sequence continues at coordinate 1,483,798,675 of NC_090929.1, forward strand.
ATTTGTCCGTGTAAAATGCCATTAGTTACAAGAATTGTCATTGACAACAAACGTTTATTAAACTTATCTTGGTCATTTAAAAACAGTTTGTTTCATTCCTTTTCACAGGTGGTACAGGCTGGTGGCCTATCGGTCCTTTACATGGTGGCTTCACGGGAGGCTTGGACACCGCGTTCGAAGAGTGATACCCGCCTGTGCCGTTCGTGCCATTAGAGAAACGTTCCCGAGTGACAGCGGTCAGTACAGGGGATTTTCTCTCGCTGTGCTGCAACCTGACCTGTATAATCTTTAAAGTCTTGTATTTTTGTGTCATGAAAATAAGATACAAAATAAAACACCACATATATTTTAACAACGGTTGTCTCGATTTTTTAAATGAATCAAGTGTGTCTCCATTCAAGGATGGACGTCAGACATCTGTGCTCCGAATGGGTGAAGGTCTGGTCGCTGTGAAGCAGGGTGGTCACTATCTATCTAAGCTAACATAACATATTCTCGATAATGCATGCACTAAATAACACTTGTTCAAAGTCTTTCAGTAGGTTATGTCTCTATAAAAGTCACACATATATCTATGCTAACAATTACCATTGGATTATACAGGCCTTAGGGTCTTGACCACTATAATACACCGGTTGAAGTGTGGGTCTGTGCTCACAAGAATCTCCGGTATGTGGCATTTGTTATTGATAAGCAACGATATACTATCATTGATATAAAGGCGATATACTGTATATTGATATAAAGGCGGTTCGCGCCGGTGGATGCGCGCTGGCATGGGGGGCTGTGACGGGCGCAAACAGCCAAGGTGCCAAACTACATGTACACTTCAAAGGGGCCATTGTTCACATGGTCTCCTCAGACCCCGTGTCTCCAGGCAGGCCTCCCCTGAGGCAGGCCGCCCCCCTGCAATCCACATAAGTGTGTCTCCATTCAGCAGTCTTCCTGTGCCTTATCTGCATGCCCCAAGCCCATCCATCCCACCCCCCTGTATCAAAGGCGGTTCGCGCCGGTGGATGCCCGCTGGCATGGGGGGCTGTGACGGGTGCAAACGGCCAAGGTGCCAAACTACATGTACACTTCAAAAGGTGTCCCACGCCCAGGGGCCATCGGTCACATGGCCTCCTCAGACCCCGTGTCTCCAGCCAGGCCTCCCCTTGAAGCAGGCCGCCCCCCTAAGACCACGACATACATACGTCATTCATTCACAAACACACCCCCGTTTCTAATACTTTATAAACCACTTGATATGTCTCATGAGAACATCTTTGTGCTTTGCAAGTCAACTCCTGAACGTGTTACCTGGCAACCACTGAGATCTACGCTAATCTGCTCGTCGTCGTGCTATCCGTGAACTTCTGTGACCACTTAGAGCAAACCCATCAGTGTGCTACCCGTGGCCACCCACCTATTCTCCTGCAACATACTGCTCTGCTTGCTGCATCCAACTGTTTGTTGGTCAAGGTAAGGCCATGTATCCTAGTCATATTTCGCAGATTTTTAAATGTCTATCTATTTACGAGTTGAGTACACAATAGTGCTTTGTTCATTGGTCTCATTGCTATTGACTTGAGTTTCCATTGCTATGCTATCAATAGATCTATTTATTTTCATCTGTGTCTATTGTCATCGAATTGCACCCTTCGGGGGTCCAGTCTATAATGTAAGCATGTTTCCTTCTCGTGCAATACAGAACATCCTAGGGATGAGTCACATGTTCAGTTTTTAGTCACATCATGTATACATTTCTGCAACTTATGCAAATACTAAGCCGCACATAATGAACTGGTATAGTTCCTGCAACCAAAACAAACCTTGCATTGATCATTGTATGATTCATTTACTTTTGTATCAAATCTTTATTCTTGAAGATTGTATAATAATGTCGATATTTACTTTTCAGATTTATCAACAATGCCTGCCTGTTCGATTAGCGGTTGCCCTTCGAAGACCCATGCTAAATCTGAAGGCACTACAATGCATGTATTCCCGAAAACTTGATCGAATAAGAGAATGGGTCAGACATTGCGGATATCCACTGGATGAGCTGGAAAGTAGAGTCCAACAAGTCTTACAGGACATTAGGGGTGATCGATACCGCATCTGCAGCCGGCACTTTTCCTTGGACATGTACACAACTTCTTGGGTAACAAAGAAGAATAAACGGCGAACGACACGGAAATTGCGCGAAAACGCTATTCCCACTCTATTCGTCCACATTCCGCCACCGGTGAGTCAAGTGTCCGGATTTAGCTTTAGGCCTTGCGGTAGTGTGTAGGTAGCTGAATGGATTAATTGATATTGTAGGTGTTCTATCCCTTGTAATAATTTCAATATTGATATGAGTGTATAGTTTTTTGAATAATGACATTTATCAATATATTATTTTTCGATTTCATAACCCACAAACGCAATGTATATATATATATATGGGGACAGGGAACTGTGCTGTATTGAGCATTTTTCAAGTATTCTGTCGGCTTACATGGCTATTTTTAATATTGGCATTTCATTATCAATCATTAATTGACCTTTACAACTTCTTGACTATCCCTTCAATCTGAAGCAAGAACATTCTACATCCTTGACGTGGTCATAGTTATCAACCACTTCTAGCGCGTATCAGGTAATCTTACTAGGCTAATCCGCTACATACTTGTTTTATGCATGTCAAGTAATAGTTTTATTCTATCGTGTAATTATTTTACCGAATGTTTGGTTACTGCTTTCCAATTGATCTACACCTTAGTTATCGTCCACTGGTGTTTGTTTTCAGTTATAATTAGTGTTATCCATACTAATGCAAGTACTGTCTTTCAGGGAGATGCTGAAGCGTCCGCCACATCTACAACATTTCTAGATGTTCTTCAACAGCAGGAGGTATGGATACTGACAGCTCCATCGAGCGTCATCATCAGAGCTGGAATTCTTGTCGTTTGATTGTTCTACACAATGTTTCATTTGTGGTTAGCCGTTGATATGTACCTGTGCTGTCGACCCCAGGTGTGTGTTATGTTTTCACAATTGTAATCCTCACTAATGAAAGTACTATGTTTCAGGCAGATGGAGCGTCAACCCCTGCACTTGATGCAGAGCCTGACATTCAAGTATACGAATCGGCGCAACAGCTTTCGGCAGTGCGCACTACATTTGCAACATCCATAGATATTCTTCAGCAGCACCAGGTATGGATAATGACAGCACCATCATGCGTGATCATATAACGTGATTCCATTTGCTATACTTTCTTCCCTATTAACGCAAGTGCTGTGTTTCAGGGAGACGACGAAGCTTCCACTACAATCACAACATCCAATTTAGATGATGCAGATGTAAATAATTTGTTGAAAAGTCGATGAAATGTGATCATATTTAGATTTTCCTTGATTCTTTTGGACAATGCATCATTTGCGGTTATCTCTTTATATGTACCTGTGCGTTCGACCCCAAGTGTGTGTTATGTTTCCAATATTGAAAACCATACTAATCCAAGTACTGTGTTTCAGGGAGACGACGGAGCTTCCACCACAATCACAACATCTCATTTAGATGATGCAGATGTAAAGGAATCGTTGAAATAAGTCGATGAAATGTGATCATATTTGGATTTTCCTTGATTCTTTTGGACAATGCATCATTTGTGGTTATCTCTTTATATGTCCCTGTGCCGTCGACCCCAAGTGTGTGTTGTGTTTCCAATATTGAAAAGCATACTAATGCAAGTACTGTGTTTCAGGGAGATGCGGATGCCTCCTCTCCAATACAACCATTCATGGCAGTCCATGCAGAGCCAGAGGTATGGATACTGACCGTTCCATCGAAATAGATCATCACTGGTCGAATACTTGTCGTTTGATTGTTGCACACAATGTTTAAATCGTGTTTGGCTATTGAGATGTACCTGTGTGTTCGTCCTCACGTGTGTTTTATGCTAACAATATTTTGATACATAGTAATGAAAGTACTATGTTTCAGGGAGACGATGGAGCCTCATTCCGTGCTCTCTATGCGGATACAGAAAATATAGTCGTTGCAGCGCAAGAGGAAGGGAGGACATGCGGAAACGAATCGGAGCTACAGCGTGCAGATGTTGAAGGTCGAGTCAAAAAAGTTGCAAAGAAAAAAAAACAAAAAAGGTTAGTTACAAACAGTTCATAACTTTAAAAAAATGTTTGTGCTGGGGACTATTTTATGTTTTTTTCCAGTCAATTCTACTACACTCCATCTTGTGTTTAAACTGAACATCCCTTTTCCAATCTCTCCTCCAGTTACCTGTGGGTGTCAGAACTATACACACACAGACAGTGAAGCGAATGAGAGATGTGGCTTGTCAGACCGTGTACACTATGGAAGAACTATTAATTGAGGCGAGGCGTGTTCAGGCTCGAGATGCTCATGTCCAATGGCCAAAACATGAATTAACTGTGTTTGGAGACTACAGCAAAGTTGCATTGGACCATAGCTACAGTGCGACCGCACCACCACAAGAAGATGTTATTGAATGTATTGAAGATAGCTCTGAAGTAGTTGCAGATCAATTTACACAATCTACACCCGCCAAAAATTTGCCACCAAAAAACCTGTCGGCATTGTTGTGTTCTCCCATCAATGTTGAAGTAATAGATGTTGAAATGACAGAGAATGAACCAGCCGCAGCATCCATAGACGCATCAGAACTTGATATCAGCGATATTACTTTCCAATGTGTTGAAATCTCCACAACGTCACAGGCCGAAACAACGTTGACGCAGGATGACAGTCTATTGAAAGAGAGCAAATACATTGTATTCAACAGTTGTTTGATGGAAATTATAAGTATGCTGAAATGTGTGCATTCCATTAGAGGGAAAGTATGTGGGAAGCCATTGATTAATGTGACTCGTCAAATAAAAGGCAGTAACGTCAAAATAAATGCCGCCTGTAGATTAAATCATAGGTTCTCATGGTCTGCACAACCGATGCTGGGGAAACTGCCAGCAGGCAATCTACTGTGTGCAGCTGCATCACTTTTTAGTGGCTCCAGTTTTAGAAAGTTAGAAGCTTTCTTTCAGTTTGTGGGACTCCATTTAATTTCTAAAGCGCTGTACTACATATACCAACGTGATTATCTGTTGCCGGCCATTAGTGATGCTATGGAAAATTGAACAATTGTCTCTAGCAAGTACATTCGAAGGCAAACGATTCAGGCTAGCCGGCGATGGACAGTGCGACACCCCTGGATTTTCTGCCAAGTACTGCACCTACCACTTTCAGGACATGGATAGTAAGAAAATTGTGAGTTTGGTGGTCGTGCAGGTAACACAATGTACATCCTCAGTGGCCATGGAGAAACTAGGTTTTATAAAATCAGTGGAATATCTACAATCGAGGGGAATGCACATCGACCTCATAGCCACGGATAGACACGTTTCAATTGCCAAGACAATGAGAGAGCAGTTCCTACATATTAAACATCAATTTGACGTATGGCATCTTGCTAAATCAATCAATAAGAAATTCTCGGCTGCAGGGAAAAAAAAAGGTTTTGAAAGTATTTTGCAGTGGTCACATTCTATCACCAACCATCTTTGGTGGAGCTCAAAAACTTGTGAGGGGTCAGTGGAAATACTACTTGAAAAATGGCGGCCACTGATGCACCACTGTACCAACGTTCACCGCTGGACAGCAAATTAACATTTCCACCAATGTGAACATGGCCCTTTGTCCCCAGAGGAGGGACGGAAGAAGAAGTGGTTGATTCCATCTTCACCGACACACAAAGCCATTGAGAAGATTGTTTGACAAAACTCTATCAAGAGATTTGAGAGGACTGACAGAATTCTGTCACACAGGAGATTTGGAGGTGTTCCACAATATGTGCCTAAAGTACAGGCCAAAGCGCTTGCATTTTAGCTTTCAGGGCATGAAACATCGCACTCTACTAGCGGTCTTGGCCCATAACAGCAATGTCGGACGTGAACAATCTAGGACTAGGGGTAAAGTAAGGATGCCTCGCTACACTTAGGTGTTTTCAAAACGAAGTAAGCAATGGGTGATCAAACCAGTCTATGATGAAATGCAGTTCGACTTTGTGAAAGGTCTTATTGTTGCTGTGTTAGAGAAGCACAGATATGGAATTTTGGACGTTTCTGTGCAGAGCAGTGATCCATTGCCACCGAACATTGCGACTGTGCCCTGCCCACCCGAAGCACAGCTGATTGTGAAGTACAAATCCCGGTTTAAATAATTGCAATACGATTGTCTTTTTGTAAATAAATGTTATTGTACAGTGTACCTGTAAACCTAACCCCTACCTTCACCATCATGGGTGGCGAACAAGCTGGGTGTCATCTTTGAATTCTCTCTATTCACCTCACATATGTGTATGTATATATTTTTCTCATGTCTCATCTCATGTAAATGTAAATGCTGCGCACTGTTAACGGAGGGGAGGCTTGCGTATTGCAAATAATAAAACAAACAAACAAACAATAAATCTCACTTTTAACTGAACTCCTGTGGTACTTTATACTTTCCCTGACCTTCCGCCAAAAATTAAATGTCTCAATTTGGGCTGCAAAGCTCGCAGACAACGGGGACAAAATTGGGGCACTTAGAACGTGCCAGCCAAGCGGGTCGTGGCATTTGGGAGAGAAGTCAGTTACTTCAAGTTCTCACAGATGCCTATACTACGTGATGTTGCAAATAAAGAATGCGAAGGACAGCGCCCAGATGAGGCCCACAAGTCGCACTGGAAGTATAAGGGTCTATTGTTTTTTGACCTTGAGACAGGGACCATGCCGAAAGAGCTACATTTGAAGGGAGTACGCAATAACGTAAGAGACGATAAGGCAGAAAATTCAGAAACTAGACCGAGTTTCATTTAAGGTCAGTATACGAAAAATCGTTGTCAAGAGCACGGTCCGTTTTACAGACTGCATTACGAAGAGACACAATGGAAATTTCAAATATAAATGTAAGTAAATCTTTACACGCTTTTATACCGGAATGAAGATTTAATAAATGGATGGATGCATGAATAAATGAATGAATGAAGAGCTAGAAAAAGCAAGTAAAACTGTTCATAGTGGGCACATGGGCATGCAGGTCCACTGGTCTCACCGATCTCGGTCCTTGGCCCAGCCACTTTTCCCTGCACTGCCTACCTGCACTACGGTCTCTGTATCCTTCAGCCCCTTCTCCCGGCATTTACCGTGCACTTGCCACCAGCTGGCCCTATTATTTAATTTGTATTCAACTAACCATGTACAGCCCTTCCCCATGCGCGATCCGAAAGACACTTGGCCTAGTAGGTTCGTTGTCTGAATGCCCTTGTTCCCCACCTGCCTCGTCACGCCTAGAAACACTTGAGTATAGGCGCGTTACAAATGTCATATCATATATCATATCATTCCTCACGCATGCAGACTAACTGTCGTTTATCATTGTGTGTTGGACTCGATTTATCTCGTTACTTTTCGCATTGATTTTAGAGACGAACATACTCCATTGAACTATCCTTGCAAGCAAATAGTTTCTGATCGGCCATAATAAATAAAATGAGTAATATTAATGAAGTTCGGCTAGCGAGACCAATTATCATTTTTTTGTTTTCATAACAGGTATTTGATCCCATTCTGCCACTGCCATCTGTTTGAGACACCGGCGGATGGATTCTTCAGCAGACACCTGCAGCTTCGTGTCAACAACTGCAGCACGATCACCATATTATGGGACGATCGCCAAGGGCCCACATGCCCTTACGCTGTACTAGTGGCTAGAAGCAACATAACCACCTTTAGGCTGGACTAGTACCTAGTTGATGGAACAGCCTTGCGGTTCACCGGGATTCTTTTTACGAAAATGAACACCCTGTTTACCATAAAGGAACAGCGCGTGACTCAAGATGAAACGGAACAGTTATTACGGATACAGATAAAAGAAAATAAATGGCTTCCGGAGTTAATATGGCAATTGTTGAATATTCTCTAAACATTTAATGTCAAATAAATGTACTTTACCAAATGTACCGTGTTGCTGTTTCATTTTAAAGTACAGTTTCATATTCCGAATTGTGGCGCGCTGTGTTGTGAGTTGATCTATGTTGGTTTCCGGGTTCTGTGTGGAGTCGCGCAGAAGACGACTGGGCACGTTAGCCTACGCAGCACAGTAACGTCACGTGGAGAGGCGGGGAATATGAATGTTTTGATAATGTCAGGCTCAGGGGCGGGGGAATTGATTTAGTGCCGCAAAAGCAGGTCAGCCAGGGCGATCGGGGAAAAGATAGGATTATCAGAAAATGGCGGCTCCCTGGTGCTTGTTTTCGCGTGCGTTTAATGGACGAAAACTCGGGTAAGGTCCATAGGAAAGTTTTCTAAAATCGAGCCACTTAGGCTTAAAAAAACATGGCCGACCCGTAAGGACAATAAACATTTTTACTAGACCATGCCTTTAAACCAAGGAGCCTTTTGAGACTTTATTTTACTACCTTGCCCTTAACAAAGAACATTTCATTTTGCTTTTAACTCAGGCTGGGGAATCTCCCGGAGAGAGAGGGAGACACATTCTTCCCAACCAAGAAGATCATCTTTTTTCTGTCATTGATTGACAGTGTAAAGGAAGCAAATAGGTTTCTGACACGACGGTGGACCATTCAATTTTGACAAGAGTCCTTTATTTATTTGAGGCAAGGAAATGCTTCTTAGAAATAGGGACAGTTAAGGTTTTCCTTTTCTTTTGGTTTGAAATAAAAGTCTGTAATTCACAACATACCACTTGTGTGTCAGACTCCTACTTGTGCACCCTTACAGTTTACTCAACACACCATTTCAAAGCAATCAGCACCCAAAAGGGCAACACAAAAGGCCATCCAGTGTCCAAAGTTAAATGAAAATTGCATAAATAAAAAACACAAATATTGAATTTCCAGCAGAGACTGCAAGTACAGCTCCCATAGTTGCTTCTGATGTGGGCTCCAGACCACATGTTAGTTACACGATGCAGGAGGTTATGGGGAAGCTTGCACGGGGTTTCCACGGCTGGAGACTTCAGTGTGGCTCCACCGAAAAACAAAGACAAATATGGTGGAAGCCCCCCTGCCCCAGTGAAAACCAGAGTGGCTTTCTACAGAAGACTTTCTTCATAAGAAAAAGGGACCGATTGAAATGCAGGATGGAAATCTTTTCTGAATTTTGCCCAGGGTTTTCAGCAATTCCGATGTTTACATTAGTCTTCAAAATTACTTCAACTCTTTGTTATTGACCGAAAAGCATGCCTGCATGTAAACAGATGATTGGATACTCAATGGACCAAATCACTGCAATTTTTGTCAATAATAAAAAATCAATCTTCCGTTTTTATTTTTTATCACAAGATTAGCAACTAGCACACATGGGTCAGTACGTGAGCTGAAAACTGCTCCCCTTCTTTTCCTCTCTGCAGCCTCAACCCCCTCAGCTCCGCCCCCAGCCAAATCCCAGGCCACTCGCCTGCACCTCCAGCACTATCTGAAATGTCGTCAGGCCTAGTACAATAGTCGCTTGTTTTGTTCCTTCCCTCCCTTTCTGCACCCCACTCCCTCACCCTTTGTTTTTCTCCGGCTCTACCAGAAATGTTGTCAGGCCTAGTACGGTAGTCGCCTGCCTGTTTCCATTTCATTCCCACTCTCCCACACCCTTCCTTATCTATGTCTTAGCTGTTGCATTATCTGAAATGTCGTCAGGCCGAGTGCGATAGTTAATTTCACATCCTTACTGTTCATGGTCTGTAGGGAATGTCATTGTATTTTCCCTTGTTCTCTCCCTTGCCTTGAAGTGCTTTGAAACACATTGTGTATAGGCGCTATATAAATAAACTAATCATATAATTTACTGAGTCACGCCAGACTCACTCCCATCTCTTTCGCCACAGGTGCAATGGAGAGACAGAAAGGGCTCCTTTTCATGGGACCTTCCCTAGTTTCCATGATGGCCACCCTTGTGCGGGTATATTTTCCTTTCATGAATGGAAACTCACCCACAAGCATGCCTTCTTGAAAGGAAAACTAGCACAGCATTTATCCTCCCTGGAGTTATTCGTGAACGTCCATCATGTTAAGGGCCGCTGCAGGGGGCCAGACCAGCCTGCAAACCCCCCCACTCCCCCAAAACCTGAGTGAAGGCTCTCGTTTCATGTGGGCCTATCACTTCAGGCTAGCGGGCCGCTACCAGCCGAGTAGGCCCGCGTACAGCGGTCATTAAGGGCCATTAGCATAATCTTTGGAATGTTGAGGCAAGGCAGCCAATCAAACACCTCGCAATGGAATCTCTGATACTGACATAGGCCTCTCCTGGAAACTTTCTCAAAACATAGTGTATTCAGAGCGCTAAAACTGCTGCCAGGAGAGGCATAGTGGGAGTGCAGGGGATACGGATGCTGGCAAATTCACGCGCTAATAGCACTGTTGACCTTCGAGCCACAGTCAATAACTCAGTGCGGGCCTCTTCCTCGTATGTCCACGCATCCAACGGCGGCCCAAAAGTACGGGGAAGGCCAATAACTAAAACAGACAAAGGAGGGCGACCCAAAGGCAACGGGCCAGCATCAACACACATGCACACACAAACTAGAACAAGGAACCCCAAGCCTATTTAACAACAACAGGGCGCAACATTTAAAACACAATTCACAAATAGTGAGCACATTGTTATAAAAATTGACAAAAATGTATTCTCAAAAACTCAAGGTCATCCAGCTCTTGCGCAATCTGAATGTCACCTGGCCTAGTAGGATCGTTGTCGGTCTTCCCTCTGTCCCCCCTCCCTTGGCTCGTCGCGCCTTGAAACACTTGTGGATAGGCGCGTTATAAATGCCATATCATATCATATATCAATCCACCCAAAACAGCAATCCATTAAGCCCTAAGGCTCAATAAAAATCTATGACACAAAATAATCCCTAGACAAAACGAGTACACACAATCAGCAAAACACCTTTAGTGCACCCATCAACACATTATTCAGAAGAAGAAAAAAAAACGTACTTTTCTTTCTTTTTGGATATTCATTCTAATGATAGCACCTCTACATGACGTGCTTGCTGTATAGATCAGTTAATGCCATGCTATACAGGTTTACAAGGATGCAAAAAGGCACATAGCGACCCCACACCCCAATGGGTCTAATAGTGTGCAAAACCCAAATGATGAATACAATGTAATATTCATGAGGAAGCCAACTTCAGTTTCGGCTGGAGATACCAAGACCATTCGGCTCAGCCTTCATCAGGGCTAAAGGTTCAACTCTTCAGGTGTTTCTGATGTACCCAAGGGGTAGCTGTGCATACCACCTATTGCAGGGCAGGAGATGTAGTCTCAACGGGGTCTCCACGCATAACACTGGTGGTAATAACAGGCAGCAAGCCAGGGGCACATCTGCACACTAGTCTCACTCTTCTGGCTGCTATATACTCAGCAAGCAAAGCTCTAGCCGATCATGCTAGAAGAACGACGTTAGTAACTAGTCTTGCTTACATGGATTGTACCCCGCGGTGAGTGCGGGTTTGCCGAATGAGAATTCAAATGGACGCCATCGCAGGTCAATGAAGGCCAATAACCAACCTTATTAATAACTAAGCTTATTGTCTGGTAAAAAAACGTTCCAAATTCACAAAAAGTATCACAAATAAACATTTCCGGAGGATGCATTACTGTGAGAAATGCAAAGGGGGTCTGTGCATTTCCAGGTGGGTGTGCTGCAGCCTCTCAGCGTACGTTATTGTCGGGGGCATGTGTGGTGCTTCCTGCATCCACTTGAATTCCGGGAGTGCACTTCACCATGACAGGCTCTTAAAGACCCTCTCATTGTAGCATATGTAAAAAGAAAGAAAAAATGTTTCAATCCCTGTTTAAGAGAAAGTAACATAAGTGGGACAGCAGCTGCCTGAAACTAGCAGGCCATGCATTGCTCTTCCCATGCCTGCTCCATCCAGGCACAGGGAGTAGCAGGCCTGGCATTGCTCTTACCCTGCCTGCTCCATCCAGGCACAGGGAGTAGCAGGCCTTGCATTGCTCTTCCCCTGCCTGCTCCATCCAGGCACAGGGAGTAGCAGGCCTTGCATTGCTCTTCCCCTGCCTGCTCCATCCAGGCACAGGGAGCAGCAGGCCTTGCATTGCTCTTCCCCTGCCTGCTCCATCCAGGCACAGGGAGCAGCAGGCCATGCATTGCTCTTCCCCTGCCTGCTCCATCCAGGCACAGGGAATAGCAGGCCATACATTGCTCTTCCCCTGGCTGCTCCATCGAGGCACAGGGAATAGCAGGCCATGCATTGCTCTTCCCCTGCCTGCTCCAACCAGGCACCAGGCACAGGGAATAGCAGGCCATGCATTGCTCTTAGCAGGCCATGCATTGCTCTTCTCCTGCCTGCTCCATCCAGGCACAGGGAGCAGCAGGCCTTGCATTGCTCTTCCCCTGCCTGCTCCATCCAGGCACAGGGAGCAGCAGGCCATGCATTGCTCTTCCCCTGCCTGCTCAATCCAGGCACAGGGAGCAGCAGGCCATGCATTGCTCTTCCCCTGCCTGCTCCAACCAGGCACCAGGCACAGGGAATAGCAGGCCATGCATTGCTCTTAGCAGGCCATGCATTGCTCTTCTCCTGCCTGCTCCATCCAGGCACAGGGAGCAGCAGGCCTTGCATTGCTCTTCCCCTGCCTGCTCCATCCAGGCACAGGGAGCAGCAGGCCATGCATTGCTCTTCCCCTGCCTGCTCAATCCAGGCACAGGGAGCAGCAGGCCATGCATTGCTCTTCCCCTGCCTGCTCCATCCAGGCACAGGGAGCAGCAGGCCTTGCATTGCTCTTCCCCTGCCTGCTCCATCCAGGCACAGGGAGTAGCAGGCCTTGCATTGCTCTTCCCCTGCCTGCTCAATCCAGGCACAGGGAGCAGCAGGCCATGCATTGCTCTTCCCTTGCCTGCTCAATCCAGGCACAGGGAGCAGCAGGCCATGCATTGCTCTTCCCCTGCCTGCTCAATCCAGGCACAGGGAGCAGCAGGCCATGCATTGCTCTTCCCCTGCCTGCTCAATCCAAGCACAGGGAGCAGCAGGCCATGCATTGCTCTTCCCCTGCCTGCTCCAACCAGGCACCAGGCACAGGGAATAGCAGGCCATGCATTGCTCTTAGCAGGCCATGCATTGCTCTTCCCCTGCCTGCTCCAACCAGGCACAGAGAGCAGCAGGTCTTGCATTGCTCTTCCCCTGCCTGCTCAATCCAGGCACATGGAATAACAGACCATGCATTGCTCTCCCCCTGCCTGCTCAATCCAGGCCAGGGAATAGCAGGCCATGCATTGGAGCAGGCAGGGGAAGAGCAATGCATGGCCTGCTGCTCCCTGTGCCTTGATGGAGCAGGCAGGGGAAGAGCACTCAGGCACAGGGAATAGCAGGCCATGCATTGCTCTTCCCCTGCCTGCTCCATCCAGGCACAGGGAATAGCAGGCCATGCATTGCTCCATCCAGGCACAGGGAATAGCAGGCCATGCATTGCTCCATCCAGGCACAGGGAGTAGCAGGCCGTACATTGCTCTTCCCCTGCCTGCTCCATCCAGGCACATGGAATAGCAGGCCATGCATTGCTCTTCCCCTGCCTGCTCCACTCAGGCACAGGGAATAGCGGGCCATGCATTGCTCTTCCCCTGCCTGCTCCACTCAGGCACAGGGAATAGCAGGCCATGCAGCATTGCTCTTCCCCTGCCTGCTCCATCCAAGCACAGGGAATAGCAGGCCATGCATTGCTCTTCCCCTGCCTGCTCCACTCAGGCACAGGGAATAGCGGGCCATGCATTGCTCTTCCCCTGCCTGCTCCACTCAGGCACAGGGAATAGCAGGTCATGCATTGCTCCATCCAGGCACAGGGAATAGCAGGCCGTGCATTACTCCATCCAGGCACAGGGAATAGCAGGCCATGCATTGCTCCATCCAGGCACAGGGAATAGCAGGCCATGCATTGCTCCATCCAGGCACAGGGAATAGCAGGCCATGCATTGCTCTTCCCCTGCCTGCTCCACTCAGGCACAGGGAATGGAAGGCATGCATTGCTCTTCCCCTGCCTGCTCCATCCAGGCACAGGAAATAGCAGGCCATGCATTGCTCCTTCCCCTGCCTGTTCCATCGAGGCACAGGGAGGGTGTTTGGTTTCTGCAGGTCTGAATGTGCATGCCATTTTAGATTTCAGGACCCACAATAAAATATGCAGTAACACCCTCTTATTCATGCAAATTTGCACCTTCACTAATTTGATCAACTTCAGAATGATGAAAAACGGAGCTCTTAACCCGATTGAAACCTGGGATCTACACACGCGTCTCTGCAACATGTGCATTCGTCTACTGAGCGATGTTCCTGCAGAGATGAATGTGCTGTGCAACCTCGATAACATTCACAAATGCACAGGACTCCGCCCCCCCTCCCCCCACCGCACCGCACTCTCCCCCAAACCCAAGCATCAGCCTGGACCTGTCCGAACTTCTCCTGAAAAAGCATGGCTAGTAAAGGAGATCCGGGCTGGAAAACAAAGCTGCAGAAACCCGCGACCCTGCCTGACCTTCACTAGGAGAGTCACGGGAGCCCGTGGATCACTTCTGAGAAAGATCACCCAGGATTAGTAGTGATTAGGGAAACATCCTTTAGTCTCCACTGGAAATGTGTGGCAAAAGAAATTGCTGCGTAGTCCCTAGTACATCCTGGGTTTATTTATTTATTTATTTTGCAATTTGTATAGCGCCCCAACCCGGAGGCATCTGGGCGCTGTTCTGAAGAATGGCAAAGAAAAACAACAAGGTTACATGGTTGAGAATCAGATCAACTTTAACTCTCTCACAAGATAGTCACACAAACACATTGAGATAAAAATGCTCCTGGCCTAACAGAGGTTCTTTTAAACCAACAAGCATCATCAAAAATCCTAAAAAAAATTACATTTAAAAAAACGATCTGCATAGTTCACTGTATGTTGCCTTTCCCGGTTTGTGAACGCTAGGAAACAGGCAGCCACGACAAAAAGAAAAAATGAGCCATGTGGACACTTCATCGACAATGAAATCAACAATCAAAACATCATTTTTCAGTTATTTACGCAGTATTTCATGTAGTCGGACTGCTTGGAAGTGCTGTAATGCTCACACGCTGTACTCGCTTTATCCCCTCGGACGGATGAAAGGATGAGTCAGCGCTTGAGCTCTCCACCCAGCCAGTAAATATCCATCCACACAAACATCTTGCAATGCTGAAATAGCAGCAAGCGCATAAAAAACCTTGCAGCCCAGTCTTGTAAACACGCGCCAGGGCGGACTGTGTCAAACACGGACATTTGGCGAAGAAGGTTCATACTAGGCAGGCAGGCCCCGAGAAACACAGGAGATCGGCCCGACTCTGAGATAGATACCTGGCACGGGGTCAGACCCGCAAATTAATAGAAACACAAACAAATCTGGTCCAGAGTTTTGGCCCAGCGCAGCCATAAAAAGCAACATACACGCTATTAATGGAAGCCATGTGTGCGTGACGTGAGCCCGTACCGCGGGGCAGCTTGTGAAAGCACTACGCGCTACTAAACGCGTTCGCCGCGCTGGTGGGGCTCTGTGCACTTAAAGCACCAAATAACCATGACACGTGCAGGCGGCCATTGCCAAAAGGGCCCTCAATAATTCTTCATACTTATTCAGAAAAGCATATATTTCACCTCGAGTAAGGAAATCTGTAACTTTTATCTTCAGCAGAGATCGGGCGCACTGCTATCATTCCTTTTGGTGCACCCCTCGCTCCCTTGGTTTCTGAATCGCACGCTTCAACCCTGCTGGCAGGCAGCTTGCTGGAGTTGGAACCTGCGATTAAAAACTAAGGACAGGTGCGCACCAAAAGCAATGACAGCAGTGTGCCCCATCTCCCCTTTTGTTTTTTTCAGGAGAGGTGCCAACACCTCTCAGGTAGCCCTTTAATTCCAAATTGACATGTGGCTAAAGGGCTGTCTGCGGGGTCAGCACCTCCGATTAAGAAACAAAAAGGTGATGCAGGGGCAATTTTATCTAGTTCTCCCGACTCGCCTTTTTTCTTAACAGAAGCGCCGACCCCCCTCAGGCAGTCCTTTAACCATGCCGTTCTGTGGCGTGAAAGGGCTGCTTAAGAGGGTTTGCGCATCAAGGGCTAGTCAGGGGAGGCAGGAACAGCCCTGGCTCAAGAGCACCTTTTGGAGACTGCTGGGACTCCACACTGGCTGGCCCCAGCCCACTTAAAGCCCATCCAAAAAAAGGACCTAATCCATTTTCCATCTCAATGGCAGCGGCCACTTTTTTTTCTCTGACAGGAGATGAGCACGCGCTGATCTGCTCTCCCGTCGGAAGAAAAAAAAAAGAAAACTATCTGCACCCCGGTAAATCCCAGGGTGTGAATATCTTTCATGCTCAGCCGGGGGGCGGGGAAATGGGCTTTAGCGGCCCACAGCCAGAGCGGGACTACCAAAGCTGGAGCTGGTGGGCTGTTAAAGCCCATGTCCGCCCCCCCGCCCGGGTGTGAAAGCTATATTCGGTTACAAGTGGGTGCTGCCCGATGATGGAGAATTAATCCTACAACATCTGTGTTGGTCTTCTACAGCACCCCAGGATCCCAGGAAAGAAATGCATTATACTGCTAGATTAGCGTCACCATAGTTAGGGTTACATCAGACTTTCCACAGGAAAATGAAGACATGTTATTAATTGTTCTCATCCATGAAAGCTCACCAAATTAAGAGAAACATCTGACTTGGCCAAATCGGAACACTCATACCAAATTTGGCAGCATTCCTACAGTTTTCTCCTGCCTAAAATGATTGCATTGTAATGCATGTTTTTAGCATTGACATGTACATAGAGGCTGAAAAATCACACGTTAGCCCACCATATCTCTAAATTGTGTGGTGTCATTTGAGATTCTTGGCACATCTAGCCCTTGTCCTGAAGTTGCGCACTGTGAAAACATAAAAAAAAAAAAAAATCAATCAGCCAAACTCAAGATAGTCCTTTTAAAACTCAACCATAAATGGAACTGTTCAAGATCAGACTTGGGCTCCATTTATTTGACATGGCGGGTGCATCCCATGGCTCCTACCCGCCCACCAATTTACCCCAACCTTTCCCTCTTGAATAATGCTGCACTCACAGGGCCTGCATGTAGCAATAACCCTGAAAGTGTCAGGGGATGTTGGGAAGCCTACCAGGGAGTAATCCAGTACCACTCCGATCCCAGAGGTGGGCAGAGGCAGTTGGGCGGGCCACATTCCTGCCAGCCCCCCTTTGCTCCAGTTTAAGTATGTGCAGTACCCTCCTGACTCAGAACAGCCCTCCTTTACAAGATGCTCACCAATGTTTCTTATTTCCTTCAAGAAATATGGCGTCCAAACCAGAGAAGCTGCTGAAACAATACCAAGGAGAGCCTGAGGCAAAGACCAATACATACCATGCAGCCCCAGACGCTACTAAAAGCGACCAGTGCCGCAAGTCACTAAAGGGACCCAACCCCAGCACATGGAAAGCACTCTAAAGCTATGCCAAGTCAGCACCACAAGATACAACGAGAAAGCCGGAGAGAGAGCCGCACAGTAAATCTGCAAACCGGCGTGGCAGACTGAACCGCTGCGCGTGCCTTACCGTAAACTCCCTTACCAGGAACACGAACAGGAACATTGCCCTTCCTGGGCCGCCACTGTACTTGTTCTACGGTGAACCTGTGTGCAAGAAGTGGGCGGGGCTTAGGCCCCTTCTTTTAATCTTTTCCAGAATCAAATCCTCCCGGGTGGGGAATGCAGGGAAAGTGAACCAAACACTGGAGCTATGAGACGAGCCCCTAGGAAGTGTGGGTTACCCAGGTGAGGTCAGAAAAGGAAGCGGTGAAGGAGTACGAGACCAGCAGAAAGGAGCAAGGAGCGCTGGAGTGGGAAGGCAAATCGTGGAAAAGGGAAGGTATTGGTTGTTGAGTGGAACTGTGGTACTGCGATAATGAGTGTGTATGAAAGTGTGGAAATCGTAAAGTCCAGTAAGGAGAGATTGTAAAGTGTATGGTACAGAGTGAAAGATGGTGCGTGAGTAGTGGGTGGAGGAGTAGTGGTGGTTTGGAGGGAGTAGTGGTGGCTTGGAGGGAGGAGTAGTGGCTTGGAGGGAGGAGTAGTGGCTTGGAGGGAGGAGTAGTGGCTTGGAGGGAGGAGTAGTGGCTTGGAGGGAGGAGTAGTGGCTTGGAGGGAGGAGTAGTGGCTTGGAGGGAGGAGTAGTGGCTTCGAGGGAGGAGTAGTGGCTTGGAGGGAGGAGTAGTGGCTTCGAGGGAGGAGTAGTGGCTTGGTGGGAGGAGTAGTGGCTTGGTGGGAGGAGTAGTGGCTTGGTGGGAGGAGTAGTGGCTTGGTGGGAGGAGTAGTGGCTTGGAGGGAGGAGGTGTGGTTTGGAGGACATAGGTTTGGCTTGTTGGCCGAAGTAGTAGGTTGGAAAGAGGAGTAGTGGGGTAAAGGAAGGAGTATTAACATCTATGGGTGGAGGCCCGGCCAACGAGGCGTGAAACATCGATGGGGCAGGAGTGGTGTGAGGAGCAAGAAGGAGGGTTGAAGTATTGAGAGTAGCCAGGAAAAGGCTGAGAATGAGCATGCTAGAGAAAGTTTGAATGCCTGGATTAGGGACACTGTTAGGAAGTCCCAGAGGGAATTTAGATAGCCAGTATTTAGATCACCACCTAAAGAACCATCAACTTTTTAGACAAGAGGGGATAACAGTCAGTAGCACTAACATGGGGTTTCAAACACCTGGGTTAGGGAGGAGGGTCTTATCACAATGAGAGGTAGACGGACAGCCCTAGGGTCCACTGAAAACTTAACAAAAACCCCTGAACAGCCTCATTGTTAGATGAATTCTTGCACCATCTGAGATGAGATGTCTAGAAAACATGCTATGCCACTGAGCCCCAATGTTTTGTATGGATGTCAGTCATTAATCTCTGTCACGCATGTATGTCCAAATGTGGCACCCCTTAATAGACGCGTTAAACTCGTGCACACATCCATCTGCTACTCTACAGACAACTTACCCTGAAACGGCATCAGTCTACTGTATTAGTAAAGAAACTACAACTTTATTTTGACCAAGATGGCAAAATTTACTATTTTTTGGCTAAATTCAATGCCCATTCTAGGTTGTGCCCCACTACATGTACGCTCCCCATTGCCATTTTTCTCTCAGGTTGTGCCCCACTACATGTACGCATCCCACTGCCACTTTTCTCTTAGGTTGGGCCCCACTACATTTACGCTCCCCATTGCCATTTTTCTCTTAGGTTGTGCCCCACTACATGTATGCGTCCCATTGCCACTTTTCTCTTAGGTTGCACCCCACTACATGTATGCGTCCCATTGCCACTTTTCTCCTAGGTTGGGCCCCACTACAAGGATGCGTCCCATTGCCACTTTGCTCTTAGGTTGCACCCCACTACATGTATGCGTCCCATTGCCACTTTTCTCCTAGGTTGGGCCCCACTACATCTATGCTTCCCATTGCCACTTTTCTCTTAGGTTGCACCCCACTACATGTATGCGTCCCATTGCCACTTTTCTCCTAGGTTGGGCCCCACTACATGTATGCGTCCCATTGCCATTTTTCTCCTAGGTTGCGCCCCACTACATGTATGCGTCCCATTGCCACTTTTCTCCTAGGTTGGGCCCCACTACATGTATGCGTCCCATTGCCACTTTTCTCCTAGGTTGCACCCCACTACATGTATGCGTCCCATTGCCACTTTTCTTAGGTTGCGCCCCACTACATGTATGCGTCCCATTGCCACTTTTCTCCTAGGTTTGGCCCCACTACATGTATGCTCCCCACTGCCATTTTTCTCCTAGGTTGCGCCCCACTACATGTATGCGTCCCATTGCCACTTTTCTCCTAGGTTGGGCCCCACTACATGTATGCTTCCCACTGCCATTTTTCTCCTAGGTTGGGCCCCACTACATGTGTGCGTCCCATTGCCACTTTTCTCTTAGGTTGCACCCCACTACATGTATGCGTCCCATTGCCACTTTTCTTCTAGGTTGGGCCCCACTACATGTATGCTCCCACTGCCATTTTTCTCCTAGGTTGTGCCCCACTACATGTATGCATCCCATTGCCATTTTTCTCCTAGGTTGCGCCCCACTACATGTATGCGTCCCATTGCCATTTTTCTCCTAAGTTGTGCCTCACTCCTATCCCCAGGTAACCGACTCACTCCCAAATCCCCCATCACCTTGGAGTACACGCACAGGCCACCTCGAAGAGAGCATCTTCCCACCCACCTACCAATACCACATTATACACCTGCCAAAGTCCACTGCGTTAGCACTACCAGCCAAACCCCCACCCGCCCAAGTCAGCTAACCAGGAATTGCAGTGCTGCAATGATCAGACCTTCTGGATAAAACCCCTAGCCAAGAGTCATTGCCGAAAGACAAAGAACCACAACAACCCTCAGGACTTGGATAGGTTTAACCGTCACGCGTCAAATCCTCAGGTTTAGCACCCGTCTCTCCCTCTATCCCATGAATAACCCAACTGGCTCCGCCCTCTTCTTTTCCCGCAGGGCCACACATAGCGAAGCCGCCAAAATAGCCGAAGCGCCCTATACAAGACCATTTTACATTACACACGCAAACTCAACTATTCACCCATCCACTACCAAACCGCCGACATCTTCCACCCATGCAACAGAAACACACAAAATCAATCCAAAAAAAAAGGTGCTCATAAAAATAATATGCACCTTTTGGCTTTGGGAGTGCTTTTTGGGGCAAACTGCTCTATCGGTGTATATTACACATCTATAAAGACCATGAGCCGTTAATTACTTTAGCCGTTAATTTTTTAACAAAAAAGAAGTACCGTCCCAAAAAGCAGGAGGGCATTTAACAGCCTGGGCAATAAGTCGGCCAGGCATCTGACGAGCCTCGTGGGGCAACGCCGCGGTATATGCGGATGGGATGCTTTCCAGAGTTTGAGCGGCTCTTGGCAAGCACTCTGGGAGTGCTAACGCCTGCGGTGGACTCCAGCGCCTAGCACTTTTGCCCAGAGAGCCAGATGGGGCCTCCCTCCCCTGCGGCAGTGGAGCAGTTGCAAGCCTGCCAGAGGCAACTGCTTGTATTTGCTCTTTGGAGTCGATTCTTTAAACTGAACAGAGCCCAGAAACCCAGCACCCCAGCCTGTTCACAGGCACACGATTTGCCAAACGGCTCTTGGGGGTCATTTGCAATCGCTTTGTTGCAGAAACTCACGTGATTTTCGAAACTTTGGTTTCCCTTTTGAAAGTGTGATTTAGCGTTGCGGGAAATAATCAAGGCATTGCGAAACTTGCTGCAATGCACCTTGCACTTTGGAATGCAAATGGGTCTATAGGCGTCGTGCTATGTTCTGCCATTAGGATGTATAGCACACACCACTGCTCACAAGTCTGTGGGCCTCATCAGGAGTCTGGCAGTATCCCGGCGATACGGCCAGCGCAGATACCGTTACCGCTACCGCTACTCGGTCCTGCGCTATAAGTGCCAGATCATGTGTAGCGGTACAGCAGTAAATTCCCCATTCTCCATTGGATTGGGGGTGCCATTAGGAGGGAAAAAGCTGGTGGTAAAACTCCCACTTACCGCCCAACTCATGATTGGCCAACCATTAAATGCAACGGTAATAGAGTTACCGCCGCATTTAAGGGCTAAGGCACAACTCATGATGAGGCTTTGTGTGTACATTCACTGTGTAACCTATGAAGTTGATAGAATGCGGGCAGTTGGCGCCATCAGCTGGCGCATCTACTTGCCCTTCTAATCGTGGGACGCGCTACAAAGTAGCGATTGTTAATGCAGCAATGCGCCATAGGGGAAATGTAGCCATCCAGCCGGTGAAAGAATTCCTCATATAATTGATCAGGGCTGCAGAAATGCAAGGAGTAGTTGTTATGGTTAAACATTCTGGGGTCACTTTATAGTTCCCTGAATTGTAAAGGGAAAGCAGAAACCAAAAGGCTTAATCCACTCACGCTTCCCATTTATAATCCAGAAGGATTTTATAGGCAGAGTTGGGGTACGGAACAGGATATGGATTCCTATGTCGCTCCCCAGCTCGGCCTTCAAATACCACCATGGTATCATGCCAGCTTGCATTTCCCTGCAGGCATACAATCAAAGGATTCCTATGGGTTCCCCCTCACATTTCCACCTGCTGAAAACCGGCAGATTGCGGTGGAATCCTTTGTAAATGCCACCTGCAAAGCATCATTTGCAGGCGGCATTTTCCCTTTTTCCAAAATGGATTGGAAAAGGGAGGTTTCGCCTGTAGTTTACTCTACATTTCCACTCGGTTTTTTAAACGAGCAAACAGTGCAGTGTGCCAGGAGGCCTTTGTGCCTACGTGCAAACTGACCTTGTCCACTCTCACGCTATTTAGGAGGTCTGCAAAAAAGACCATCATTGTGTTTGGGGTGTGACATTTTGAAGCTGATAGTCGTATAGAGCAGCTTCCATCAATCCTACCTTAGTTACACCCCTGAAAAGATTTGGCCAGTTTAACACAGACAAATCCACTAACCTAAGAGGACAAGTCTATGGAAGCTTTTTTCTCCACAGAGCTCCTGCCCAAGCGCTGGAATGGTTTACTTAGCAGTGGATCAGCATTGCAGGAAAATGCTGCCCTGTGGAACCCAAAACTTGCAACCTGCCACACCTCCTTACTGTAGTTGGCCCACTCACCCTCAAACGTTCTAGTCTAGCACGCGCCAGGGTCTGGGGCCATGCAGGTCTCCATCGGCTTTGAATCAAGCTCTCTCCAGAGGGGCTTCCCCACCACCCAGGCTCCTCTGCATTCTCTTCTTGGATAGCTCCACTGGTGGTCTGTGTTATGGAATGCCTCTAAAATCTAGTGGCTCTGCCCTAAATCGTAGAATCCTTGTAATGATGAGTTGGAACATGTCCATTGGCCAATCAAATATCATAACTATTTTGCTAGTAGAGTAGGATTCCTGAGTGCCCCACCCACAGGAATCTGAGCTCCTACACCCCATTCACCTACGGATCAGCTATAGGTATGTGTCATAATTCATGTCCGGATTAAGCCATTGCGAAGGACACGTTCCTTTTTCAACATTTCATCATCAGCTGCTTCCTCTTTGGAGTACATCACATATGAAATGTAAAACAGTATATAATGACACTACTTTATATACATCTGTGATGTGCCATGCCTGCCAAAAACAGATATTACTTTCCTTGAGACGATTATGAAAATGGGACATCATATTTTTAGGACAGACATCAAGACACACCAAATATTTGTCTTTTCCATGGATGTTCTTCAAATGAGAATCATATGTGCCAAGTCTGGTCATTCAAATGAACCAATGGTTTCTAAATGATTGAAGCCCAAGGAGAAAACTGCCTTGCCAGCACATTGGCAACCCAATGTAAAGGAAAGCCATTTCGGTTAAAAAGGTTCTGGATCCTAGAGTCAAGAGGGAAGAAACATGGACACATAATGGGCCTGGAAGAGACAGTGGCAGAGCAGTGGTTTCTCAAGGGGGAGGGCTTGGGCAGGAGGGGAGGGAAGGGGGAAGATTAAATGTTTGAGAAATGCAAATAAAAATATCTCCAAACAAAAAAAGTTCAACCTCTAAAACGACTCTAATAGGTAGTGGTATTTGATTAACTTTGGCAATATTGATACAAAGTGACCAGCACCATTCCGATAGGCAACTTAACATGATTGATAATGGCATCATAGAGACACCAAAGAGTTAAAAAAAAAAAAAGATAATCTTCTCTACTCTGGATGCATTTATACTCTTACGGTTTTTGCAAGAATTTCATTGTGATACATTTGATTTCATCTGTGGGGCTCAATGTACATACATTCAGAATGACAAAACGTGTTGATGCTCAGAAAGGCCTAGACTGAGAGACTCACTTGTCCGGAAGGACATGCTGAAAACACGATTAAAAAGGAATGTGGGAGCCCTCTACTGAGAACGAACATGGGTCAAATGCCCTGTTCTATGGAATTTCCTCCACTCAAGAGGGTCCACAACCACATTTGAGCTCACAGCACCCCTTCACAGAGGAGAAATATCCATTTGCATATCTATCTGGTCCCACCCATCCACTTAAAAGTAACCCGGGGTAATCCAGACGTGGACCCCTTACTCACTGTGTCTTAGAGAGGCTCAGCTTCACCTCATCGAGGAGGCCCAACAAGGCCGAGACACGTGTCTGGGGATGCTGGTGGAACTCTCTTTAAGAGGAGAATTGCCTAGCGTTTCGGTGCCGGGCTGCACTTGTGGGTGGGACAAAGACTGATTTGCAAATGAACATTTCTCCTCTGTGAAGGCAGCTAAAACGTGGTTGTAGACCCCCCCCCCCGATTTGGAGACATTCCATAGAACAGGGCATTTGACCCATGTTTGTTCTCACTACAGGGGCTTCCACACCCTTGCCTGATGCTGAAAAGATGATATGAATTGATGACAATTTATAAAGTGACTCCCCCCTTCCACACCCTTCCGAGGTTTATAGAGATGATCCCTCCATAGGCCAGAAATACTTCCAGGGTACAAGTCAACAATTTTCGTTGGAAGTGCTTGACCATTCTTTGGCTTGTAAGGTGTCCAACAAGACAATGCAGCATAGACATAGAGCCTAGCAGCTTGAAACCTTTCTCAAGATGTCGTAATACATACGTATAGTCGCTCAGGTAGCTGCGGAACCAGGACGATTATACCCATCTATATCAAGATTGCTTTGAGAAAACGCCGAACAGAGCGAAACATGTCAACGCTGCATTGTACTGTTGGACACCGTCCAAAGCAAAGAAGACTGATGAAGCACTACAAATCAAAATTGTTGACTTACACTGCAGAATGATTTCTGCCCTTTGTGTTTTCTCCTCTAAATACAATCTGCTTAAGCAGCACTGTGATATACTCAACGGTGGCCAGACTCTTAAAAACAAACAAAATCATCCACTGTACTTTCAAACACAAACATATGTGAGCAAATAAACTAAACTATTGAGGTCATCCAGCGGCAGATGCGAAATACGGACTAGCTTCACTAAGTTGGCTGCGAGGAGGGCTGCTGCACTGGCAAAGTCAACCCACACTATGGTTCCCCACCACCTATTTGTACAATGCCTATTCGTAAAATGTTGACCTGTTTTGTTAATATAACTAATCGCAAAGGAAGTGGTCCGCAACCTGTGGCTCTACAGATAATTTGGACTACCACTCCCATGTTCACTCACAATTGACCATTCTGGCTAGGGCTAATGGGAGTTGAAGTCCAAAAGAGTTGGCGTGCCAAAGGTTGCAGACCCCTGGAACAGGATGTGCTTGAAGACGATGAAAGAAAGGAATGAATGGAAAATCAATTCTTAAACTGGGTCCATATGCCCCTGTGTATAAAAAAAAAAACACGAATGACAGAGAAACGTTCTGTTTTGCTTCATAAAGTGAACAGCCACACTAGCTTGGCCACAGCCACATTATGCAAATATGTACATATGATATTTACAATAGGGCTGAAGCACAAACGTGTGCAGATATGTCAGCAATGTTCACGTTTCCTTTTGCGAGTTGATGCATTTTACTTGTATCGGAATGATACAACTAAAGTAGAGTTGAAGGTTTCTGGGAGAAAGCAGCACTCTAAGGGTAAGAAGATATCTCTGAAGAAAGCAGTCAACACTAATTGGTTTCTCTTGTACAATGATGGCAATGATGGGAACAATGATAGCCATATTCCATTACTGAGCCAACATAGATGGGGACAGTGATAGCCATATTCCATTACTGAGCCAACATAGATGGGGACAATGATAGCCATATTCCATTACTGAGTCAATATAGATGGGGACAAGGATAGCCATATTCCATTACTGAGTCAACACAAATGGGGACAGTTATAGCCATATTCCATTACTGAGTCAACACAGATGGGGACAATGATAGCCATATTCCATTACTGAGCCAACATAGATGGGGACAATGATAGCCATATTCCATTACTGAGCCAACATAGATGGGGATTGTTGGCCAATTTCTTGCTGACTATAGAAGTATTTCAGTGTAAATTGAGGAAAGTATCATGGTTACTTTTTGTGTATACGAATGTGATGTTTTGGAGCACTTCATATTGGTTGTGGATAATTTCAAGTTGATGTGTTGGTCGCATTCTTACCTCCCATGTCAGAGATCACCTGCATCTTGGATTTAGTATAACCTGTCTTTCAGCTAGGCATGCGGTTGCCATCATCTTAGACCCAGTCATCCCTGGTTATTAGGTTCATTGTGAATACTCGTAGGCCCGGCGTCCAATGGGTTTTCAAAACACCACCGAAACGTGTCATCCTGTCACTGCTTGAAGGGTCCTTGCCACCCTGCGCGGATCGGGTATTACCCAAATTGACCTTTTACAATTGACCTTTTGCACAATCAACCTAATTTATAGTGGTCCTAATTGACCTTCTGCACAATTGACCTTTATATTATTTTAGTTATTTTATATATGTATTGCGTTGGTTTTGGATTATAAATAATATAAGGGGATTGGGTGGGGTGTTGCAGGGGGTTATGGATTGCGTGGGTGATTGCAGGGTGTTTCTCCCCGCCTATATGTCCTAATTGACCTTCTAAATTAGGTCAATTCTCCCGAGGTCAATTGTGAAAAGGTCAATTAGTATACAACCCGTGGATCGCCCAGGTACTTCCTTACACAGAGTAGCAAGTCAAAAAGTCCACACTTCTGAGTCCAAGAAAGATTCTGAAGTTAAAGCCCTCGACCCCCACACGCGACATTCCTGGCCTTTCACCAACACTACAAATCTCGTGAGCATAATCTAGATGTCAGAATTCACTTAAAATCCCAAGTAAATCACGCAAACAAAAGTGAGATCTTCCAGCTCTGCCAATTTAGAAGAGTCCTTCCGTGCACCGGTGTTGCTGTGCATCCAATGAAAGTTGCCACCCTTATCGGTCCCAAAAGAGATTACACTAACAAACCGTATCAAAACCTACTAGTGCGGCAGCAGAAACCCTCTAAAAAGTAAACGGCAGAGTGGTGTTAATACAATGGCAATTTTACTTAGTCTCAAAGGTGCAATTCCTTATTATTTTGTAAGCCATAGTTTCCCCTAATTCTCTCCCAGCCTGAACAGCCCAACTACCATTTACTCCCTTCTCAATAGTGCCAGTCTTCAAGTCAATAGTTTCCAGGTCTTTCACAATTCTCAATCCTACTCAAAGTGATGTACTTTCAGGGTTCTCAGCCCCCCCTCTCAAGCACTGGGTGCATTCTAAAACTTCTCACAAGCTTCATACAAGCCAGAGGATGTCTCGATCAGCAGTCACTTACTGCCTCATCTTACCCAATGTGCCACCCTGCCTTCCTTCTAGCAATCTTGCTCTTCTAATTAACTTCCATTTGAGCCGAAATCGGCTGGGAGAATCCCACTTTTTATTTTGAATTATACAGACTCTCGGTGTCCAAGTTCAACCTCCTTTCCACATCATGCTCTGCTTTCAGGCACATATCAGATGAAAGCAGAAGGCCAGCTCTTATAAACCAGATTGGCCATCTTGGATTCTGTCAGTGGCTCAGTTTGTGGAAGCCACGACATGGCGCTGCCACATCTTGAAGTGAGAAGGTCAATGAATCGTTGGTTTCACATTCACCTTCTGGGATTTTCGGTGCTTTGCCGTAGTAGATGTCTACATCTGCCTTCTTAAAAGGCCAGCCCTCGATGCCAAGACAGAGTACCTAATCAATTAAATACACCTGCAGCACCTCCCAAACAAGCGCCCAACGAGACAGTGCCAATGCGTGCTGCTAATAAGCAGATTCTCCAAATGCGTGGGTGTGAAAGCAGTGCTCTGTAGTCCAGACTCAGAAAGTCAGATGCTTAATCAAGCTTTCCTGCTTTGATCAATTTCGGGAAGTCCCTAAAAGGGTTTCATTCAATGGAGTCAAATTCAGATCCTTGTGAACAGAGGATAGCACAGGGGCAATGCGCTGGTCTTGGAAGCAAGAACACACAGAGCAACAGGGGTTCAAATCCTGGATCGGCGCTTAGAAACCAAACTCAGGTATGGTATTAGGCACGTTATTTAAAAAAGAAAAAAAACAAATAAATAAGAAGCATTAGCCACCTCCTAGACTGGAGCGGTGCCCACATAAAACAGTGTTAAACATGTGCAAATCCTTTCCAACAACAGAATTGCTCTGGGATTGCACTGTTGTGTCGTTATTACGAAGAACATTCATGGGAGCACCTCTACATACTCCCGAAATTCTCCAAGTCTGGGTTATTCTGGCCACAAAGACTCCATGGGGTAAGTAACTGTCATAATTTTGACTTTTTGTTGCATATGTTCCTTTGAAAATACGAATACATTGCTTTTCACATAGTCCTTGCAAATGCAGGGTTCACCTTTTCCTGGCACGGCAAATGAAAAACATGTTTATTAGTCAATTTCTTCTTTATTTCATGATCTAGGATGGCAGCAGAAAAAGCCAAGCTGGTCCTGTTGGGGTTCGAACCTGTGGGACCCGCAGGTTGCATGCACTCAGATCTCAGCAGTGGGCAATCCACTCACAGAGCTACTCTCATGCATTTGCTTTATAAACCTAATCTCTCGAATCGATTGGGTTTTGACCACCATTTTAAACAGACTCTGCATTTGTTCGTTTTCCCTCCCATATATTCTCTGAGGGAGAACAGACAAGTCCCTGAGAACAGGGTTGTCTGCAGTGAAATATGATTTAGTTATTTAAAAGTCCCAAAAGTTAATATTTCTCCTATTTGTAAACATTCCTCGGCAGAATGCCACTACTTGCTTTCACAAGGTTCCAATTAGAACTGTGAGCTCTGCAAGAATGTGTATTTCAGTGCTTAAATCCTACATTTTGTACATTAAGATTTCTGGAATGCAAAATCAAAGCCTCCGAGAGCATCAAGGTGGTGTAGAACAGGTGTGATAAATCAAAAGAAAGCCTTGGCACCAGGGAAAAGGTGATGGCTTGTTAAGAGAACGCCCAGATCTCCAGAGGTCTTCATCCCGGGAGGATAGCACAGTGGCAGCGTGCGCGTCTTGGAAGCAAGACGACACAAAGCAACAACAGGTTCGATCCCCGGGTCCGAGCTTAGAAACCTCTGAGTGTTTAAGCGCGTTATAAATACGTAACTAAGACAAAGAAAAAACACAATTACACAACTAAGAAAAACTAACAATTCCTGCGGGCTGTGTGAGCGCTTTATAAATGTAAAATAAATAAATAAAATAAACCTTTGGCCCTAGAGATGTTTCTAGCCAGCATAGTGAATGGTGAGGGATCATGTGTGCGTAGCCCATAACATCTGGGGAACAGCAGGTTACAGACCCCTTCCCTATTGCGACCATGCCAAATCCACAATAAGAAACACTGTGATGGAGACCTGAGAGAGGAGAAATCAGGGACACACGATGAAGCTTAGAGAGGCACACACACACAAAAAAGACAGACCCGTTTTCTTCCCTGTAGTCGAGACATCAAGCTGTGCAATGTCAGACCCCTCCAGCTGGATAGGCTGAGAAGGGTCCTTCAAAAGGATCTTGCTGTCTTCGAACCAGAGGTTTCAAATACAGAACTAGAGGGCCAACACTCCATCAGATCAGGAATGGTGTCAGCCTGGACGCCCTGCTGGTGGAAAAAACCCATCACTCTCCACTGCAGTCTTTGGCTCCTTTTCCACCAGCATCACCTTTTGCTCCAAAGTCTGGAATGTTAGCCCTTCAGTGGTTTATTATTGTTGTGCTTAGAACCAACCTCCATGTTCACCCCAGCCCATCGCTTAGCCCAAAAATATAGGTCGGGATTCTTAAGCCTTGGGCAAGGATTCATTCATGCGAACAGCAAGTGGGTGCTTTCCAGTTTCTGTTCTTTCCCCAACTAGTTCCATTATATGTAACTTCTGTCCATGAGCAGTCTTCAAAACGAGCATACACGAGAGGGAACAAACCAGTGAATACATCTCAAATAAAATGAAACCGTGCCCTGCAGCATAGTGGGCTTGCGTCTACAGCGATGTCTCAATCCTGGCAAGCCCACTCGGTAGTTCTTTGGTGTGTGCCAGATTCCAGCTCCCAGGACTTGTGCTCAAAGAGAAGTGGAGCCCCGAAAGGGTTTCTCGCTCCCCTGCGGCGGCGGAAGAGTTGCAGGTCAAGGCAAGGAGGTTATTTTTGTTCTTTGGACTGGATTCCTTAAACTGAGCAGTGCCAAGAAATCCAGATTGCTCAGTGTAACTGTATTTGCTCAGCAGCTGCCTGGGGTCAGTTACACTCGCTTTGTTGCAGAAGCTGCCATGTCATTTCTTCCTGGTCAGGCAGCGCTCTCACGGTGCACGAAGCAAGCCAGCATCTCCGGCACAACACTATGGAGACGCATTGCGAAACGGGCCTTGGGGCTTGCTCTACTAGAGGCTACATGCATCCATGGACGGGTTGCTCAACAACAACAAAGTGCAAATACGCGCATTTGAGAATTAAAGACGAGGAGACCACGGGTAGGAGGAATCAAGCACACACACGTTTTTCTGTGTGGTAGAAAAAGAAGAGAGAAAAGGGCGCAATTATTCTTGCACCATTTCCACTCCAGCAGCGTTCATTGTTGAGCAGAGCTGCAGAATTGGGCGTTCGGCTGTCGCTGACCCACAGAAAAGACCCCTCTTGACCGATTACAATGGTGGGCCCGGCCTGCACTTCATGTTTGTGGAGGTCTCGTGCAGAATAAAAGCGGCAGCTAAGAATCGGAGCAGAACATCATTTCCTGAGCTTGCTTATCCCGACAAACTGTGTTGAAAAAAAGCTCAATAACGAGGCTGCCCGGGATTTGTGAGGAGGGCATAGTTTTTAATGCAAACTGTAGGTCAAGTTGTCTTTTGTGCACACATGTATGACTCCAAACAAAAGTCTCCTCTTATTTCTGTGTCTGGTCTGCCTAGTGCAGCAGAGTGGCCTCTTTCAGTCTCCAGCTCAGTCTTTGCATGCATCACTGAGCCTATATGAGGCGGTTTTCAATTCTATGCCAAGACCGGAGGCTCGGATTATGCTTTATCTCTAGAAAGCATAATCTTTCGCCTCTGTGTCTTTAATACAATCTTGGCATTCTATAACGTTAGTATGGAAAATCAGTATTGCACCCCTTTCTTCTTTTTCTACCACACGGAAAGACGTTACGTAGAGAAGGAGAAGGCGACATTACTGAAGGACTATAGGGCTGTAGAATAAGCACCATGTTTTTCATTTAGGAGATGTAGTAGGCTGGAGTTTCATGGGGAAGCCCAACCCTATGCCCAGCTGGACACCCCGACCTTCCACACCACACTATTACAATCCCAAGGAAACCTATGGGGAAGCTTTGGCTCGTCCGCCCACCGAATAGGAAAGCCTATTCAAGACGGCAGGCTTTACTAAACATATGCACGAGATCATTTAAACAGAAGTTTCAGCGATTAGTATAGATGGGTTTATATTCTGAAAACCCGATTGGATTTGACCATATGATGGGATGAAGATCACACAAGGCAAAGTTTAATAATGTACAGGAAACGGCGCACCCACGTATAGCATTGTAATATTATTCAAGCGACCAGCTCTACAGAATTTCTTAAAGATCAAATATTACACCAAAATGAAGATTTTAAAGATTTTAACTTTGTCGGCCATTTTGTCTCGATTGTGAAAAAATTAAACATTAAAGAGTTGACCCAGAAACGGAACCACAAGAGTTAACGTGGGGCTAAAGTAACGTCTTTCTTATATTGTAGGCAACATCAGGGGCAAACTCCTCCAGAATACCCTTGTTTTTATGAACCTGAGACTCAGACACCAAATATACAAAATATGAAAACATTTCCTCAAATGGACAAAACCTGCAATGCAGAATTAATTCCAATATTAGTAGTCTTAATTTGAATTTCAGAAAACATATTTAAACTGTGTAGGATTGTATGGTTGCCAGTCATTTGGTCGAAAACCAAACGATCGAATGCCATTTGATCGACAGTCAAATGGTCGGAAAAAAATGGTCGATTTTTTTTGTTTTGTTTTTTTAATGGGGAGGAGGGTTCTCCCCAAACCCCCCGTTTTCTTTATTAAAAATATTTTTTAACCAACCAAAACAAAAAAAACATATATATAAATAAATAAAAAACAATAAAAATCGACCTTTTTTTTTCCACCATTTGACTGTCGATCAAATTGTCATTCGATCTTTTATTTTCGACCATTTGACTGGACACCGGATTGTATATAAAAACAGTCATACATCACATACAAAGGTTGAAATAAACAAAAACACATTGTATACCCCTCTTACAATACCACAATTACTCAAGACTTCAACTGTGTATACTTCGTTTTATCAGTTTTAAATGCGTGTATTGCACAGAAAAGT
Organism: Ambystoma mexicanum; assembly: GCF_040938575.1. NCBI lineage: Eukaryota > Metazoa > Chordata > Amphibia > Caudata > Ambystomatidae > Ambystoma > Ambystoma mexicanum. Next base: position 1,483,831,133 of record NC_090929.1, read on the forward strand.
ACAAATATAGGCAGAGAAAAGGTTATAAGTCCAAATTAGTTGAATCAATTAAACCTTCACACGTTGTCTTTACCCAAAAGGCAATTGTGATTTTATCAGGGGGTCTCCAAAGTGATTTTTCTGTATTGGCTTATCTAATGACAATGTGCATTAGTGGCCAAGAACTGTCCAGTCATACCCACCAATCAGATAAGAAAGTCAACCTTCAGAGCACAGATTACCCCAGCATCAAAAGTACTTTAGTAAACAGTAAACAAAAGAACACACAAGACACAAATCTTGTAGTTCTTATGTAGTTATTTTCAAATGTTGTACACAGGTACAGGTCTATAGAGATCCTGGTTGCGTTTGTGTATCAGAAGTAGACCAATGAATTGTGCTAAAGGAAGGGATGTTTGTTCCTCTCTTACTCTGCTGCAAGGGGAAATACGGACACAAAACCTATGTGTCCTCAATATTATCTTACAATAATAAATCTGATGCAACACTTTCCTGATTCTCATACAATTATTATGGCTTTCATGCACCCAGGCGGGGGGGGCGGACATGGCCAGTAACGGCCCGCCAGCCTGAGTCAAGGTAGGGCTTAGTGAAGCGAGGGCTGTGGGCCGTTACCTGCCATGTCTGCCTCGCGTTTAGGGGGTAAAAGCTATTTGCACCCCAGGGTTGATCAGGGTGCAAATGTTTTTTTGTTTCCCCTCAGAAGAATCAAGTTGCTTGCGCAGCCGATCTCCCGTGGGAAGACAAAAAAAGAAAAAAAATAGAGAAAAGCGATGGCCGCCGCCATAGGGAAAAGTGACAAAGTCCCTTTTCCATTTCTATGGTGGCAGCTGGGATCGGAAGGAACGCCGGAACCGGAGGTCAAAGCTCTGGTCTGCAGGTAAATTGGGAGGGGGTGGGGAAGGAGTTTCAATGGTTTTGGCAGTAGGATTTGGGGGGAGGCAACAGTTGCCTCCCCACGTTAAAAAAAATGTTTATTTTTAAATGCCACCACCTTGGATGTTGTTCGGCTGGCTAGAAGAGCAGGCGGAGAATGTATATTCTCTCCCGCTGATCCAACCATCTGAATGACTAATGGCCCTTGCCCAGGTGCGAATATATGATATTCATTTTCATGGGTTTCATCAGAAATAAAACAATCATAGATTACGTATATTCTCAAATACAGACAGAAATTAAATCAATGCCTAATTATTACCAACTACAGTGCACAAAGCAAACAAGTATATAAAATACTTAATAAGCATTGGACAAAGAATAACGCCACTTGATTGAAACCAAAAAAAGCTGTTGTCTTTACAAAAGTGAAAACAACTGGTAGTCAATTAGCTCAGACTTTTCTAAATAATTATCAGGTTGGGGACATAACAGACAAGTTCTGGCTAAGCCAACCAGTGTAACCATTGTAACCTCTGGAAATAGGCAAATAATATCTCAATGTTTAGCGATCAATATGGAAGAACAATGCCAATTAGACATTTGATCAACTGTAAGAGTGCTTACATTGTCTGTGGGTAACTTGAATTTGTAACAAGATATAGATAGGTAGCACAATTAGACCACTGAAAACCAGGATATATGAAAGATCGATATCCATTAAGAAAATAAGACTTCCATTGGTAGTACATTAGATAACAGAACACATGGAAGAACATTTGGAACAAATTTGATTCTGCAAAATTAAGAAAACCTTCACAAAGAAAAGAGGAAATTGAGAGAAATTGCTAAGGAAGGATGAAGCAAAAATGGTCTACTTTCACAGTACCACTACAGATCATGAACTGTATTCATTTCTATAATAAGAAAATGTGGAACTTAAATTATTGAAGGTAATGATTTCTCTAAATACTGCAATTAAAATGTAAGAATTTTGATTGGTACAATGGAAGACACCTTATTATTCACTTTTCAAATGGCAATAATTGTAATAACTGTAACATTGAGAGTGAGTCACTAGTATATTACACAAACCTTTTACAATATAAAGGAATGTTATGGTATGTATTAGCATAATTCTAATGACACTTATGAAGAGATACTGCAAAATAACATACTTAAGAGTATACAGTACGGTCTATTTAACTAAGCGAAAAAAGGGAAACATGTAATATAAATCAGGAATAATTTGTCCCATTTGCATTAGTTTGATAAATCTCATTAACATACTTGGTGAATCCAAATAATAACAATAACAAAGTGTGAATATTTTTTTAAAATTATTATAATCCCATACAATTTAATGGATACAATGACACATCATTTACTTAACTTAGTCCACTTTTTGGTTCTGTGAAAGCAAAAGGAATTTTAATATGGTGTCCATTCATGACACAGTCCTCTTTCTTTCTACATGAACGACAACATAAAGCTAAAGGGAGGTCCTTCGGTGCTTAGAAATCAGCCAGCACAATTGGGACTGGTTAGGTAGGGAGGAAACTGGATAGTAGGTAGACGGTTAAACAATGTATGAATTTCCCCAAAGAGTAAGGCCTCTTTGCCAGGATGAGCAAGTGAGAGAGGCAGACTCTAAAGGGACAATGTGAGGTTGAAGATATTCAAAGAGACAAAACTAGTCAATACAAGTAGGGACAAGAAAAGCCACAAGAGAGGGTTTGTTTGTTTGTTTGTTTGTTTTTGTTTTATTATTTATAATGCGCGAGCGTACCCGGGGGTATCAGGGCGCAGACTTTACAAGAATTTTCGAAGCTTGGTTACACTACACGAGGAAAATACATAATACAAATATAGGTGCACAAATGTTATATACAATATATACAAATCAACAGTAGGCCAGCAGGCCGTAATATAATATACAGATAAGCAAGAGGCACACGTGGTTACGATGTGTGCGTGTAGCGCTGGACACTACCTGGTTTTAGTGGGTCTCCAGTTTCAGCCAGGAGATTAACTTGGAACGGAAGTTCTGATAAGGCAAGTCTGCTCTGAGGTTTGGAGGCAGGGAGTTCCAGAACTTGGCAGCTTTTACCGGGAAGCTGTTGCCTCCTATAGTGGCCCGTTTGTAGTGGGGGACAGATAAGCAATCTTTGTATGCGGTTCTGATGGGTCTTGAGGAGGATAGTTTGTGGAACCTGTTGATCAGGTAGGTTGGGGCTGCGTTGTTGAGAGACTTGTGGGTGAGGGATGCCGTTTTTAAGAGAATTTTATCTCTGGTGGGGAGCCAATTGTTCTGTTGGCTGAATCCTGTAATGTGTTCTCTTCTGGAGATGCCCAGAGCTGCTCTGAGAGCGTTGTTCTGAAGGGTTTGCAGTTTATTGGTGATGGCCTTGGTGGATCCTAGGTAGAGGGCGTTACAATAGTCAAGGCGAGACAGTATGAGGGCTCTGGCGAGTGTCAGACAACTAGTGTCGGACAGGAAAGGTTTGGCTGCACGGATTAATTTGCACGTGTAAGCCGTGGAGGATGCAAGGGAGCTCACTTGTCTTTTGAGGGAAAAATTGGAGTCTAGATAGAATCCCAATGTTTTGACCTCCAGTCCGACTTTGATGTTGTTCCCGTCAATCATGAAGGATTTATAAGCCAGGCCAAGTTTCTTTATACTGATTGTGGTGCCTAAGATGATGAGTTCTGTTTTATCATCATTCAGGCATAGTCCATGAGTAGCCATCCATGCCTGGATGATGATGTACACCCTATTTAACAAGGCCAAATCCTTTCCATAATCTCCTGAAAGCGGAAGGAGGATCTGAGTATCATCTGCATAGTTAGTGTAGGTGATACCAAGATGATCCAAATCATCGAAAAGGGGCTTGGTAAATATGTTATATAATGTGGGGGAGACACAAGAGCCCTGAGGAACACCACAGGTGATGGGTATAGGGTCTGCTGCCGCCGTGGGAGAGAAGACCCTCATAGTCCTGCCGTTAAGGAAGGATGTGATCCAGGTGATGGCCTCGCTGGAGAAATGAGCCGAGGAGTGGAGGTGTGAGCAAAGGACGGAGTGATCGACCAGATCGAAGGCTGCAGATAGGTCGAGGAGGAGAAGTAGGGCGGCTTGTCCGTTGTCTCTGAGCGAATCGATCTGCGCTTTCAAGTCAATAAGGGCGGTTTCAGTCCCATGTTGGGGACGGAATCCAGATTGTCTAGAGCCTAAGAGGTTGTGTTCTTCCAAGTGCTTCTGTATTTGTACATAGGCAACCTTGTCCAGAATTTTTAGTAGAAAGGGAACAGTAGTTATGGGTCGGTAGTTTGTGGGTGTGGCTGGGTCGAGTGTAGGTTTTTTCAGTAGAGGTAGTACCCAGGATTGTTTTAGGTTAGTAGGGATGGAGCCAGTGGCAAAGGAGGCATTGATCAATTTTGTAATGAAAGGGGAGAGGTCGCGGGCAGCATCTTTAATGAGCTGTGCAGGGCATAGATCTCCCTGGCAGTTAGACGGTTTTAAGGACAGGATAATTTTTTTGACTTCCAGTATGTTGACTTTGGTGAATTGGAAGCGGGCTAGGTCAGTGGGTGTGGGTTTGTCCGGAATTATTGAGTTGAGGGTGTCATTCAGGGATGCTCTTTTGCTAGTGATTTTACTGAAGAGTCGCAATCTTGTTGGCTAGGGCACTTTGAATTTCTGAGCACCAGTTTTTATCTTTGGTGCACGTGTCAAGGGGTGCTATGGGGGTTTCTATTTCTTTGAGGATGGAGAAAAGTTCTTTCATGTTAGATTTCGCTTGGGATATACGAGAGTCAAAGGAGGCTCGTTTGGCCAGGTAGATTTCTTTTTTGTAGAGTGCGGCTAGTTTGGAGAGTTTTAGTTTATTAGAGACTGAAGGGGATTTTTTCCAGATGGCCTCGCAGTTTCTTTTTTGCTGTCTTAGTTTTTTGAGGAATGGTGAGTACCATTTGTTGAGGTGCGTTTTCGGTTTACTGGATCTCAGTTTAAGGGGGGCGATGCGGTCCAGTGAGGTGGCCATAATCTTGTTATATTCTTCAACTAAGGACTCAGGGTCCAGGTTATCAGGAAGTGAGTTGAGAATGGGGAGGAGGTCAGGGATAAGTCTTTCTACTGTCATGTTCTTCTTGTTTCTAGTGAGAGTGGGTGGGGCCTTGATGGTGGGCGGGGGTGGGGGTCTGTCGGTGGAGAGCAAGAATGATACCAAATGGTGGTCGGTCCAGGCTTGGGGTGAGATATTAGTGATGTTCACTAGGCAGTTATGGTCGGCCACCCAGTCAAGTGTTCTACCTTTCGTGTGCGTAGGTGTCATACATCTTTGCACAAAGCCCAATTCCTCCTGGGGGAGGGGACAAGGGAAAGGGAAAACGACACAAAGATAAACTTTCCCGTCAAAAGCTATAATATGTGCCCATCATTGCGGCCCCAGACTGGTGACAAATACCATCAACTAAAGCACACTCAGTGTTAGGAAAGATTTCGTTATTGTAGGGAACTTTCCTTCCATGTGGCAACCCCTAAACTTTTTGCTATTGTTTTCAACCTGTTTTCTTGACTTTGCCAGAGAAGTGCAGCCTTCTGCTGTACTCCTCTGGGCTTTCGCTCCTTTCTTACGGGGAAACTGACATGCCCTTAAGACAGTCAGTACCGGGGAACGCTGTTTCCCGTAGTTTCTTTTATCGTGTCGCCATTTTAGTGCAACACGACACAAGAGGGCACTGTAAGCTAAGTTACAGCTCTCTTGGGTCTCTAGCCTTCTACAGACCCTAGACACTCTTATAGGATGGTTTTTGGATCGGTGCAAGTCATTCAGGGACTGGGCTGGTGGCAGCGATCATTTGGTTTATTTTGAGCTCCTTTTGCCGTTCTGAGCACCTTTTTGCCGCGAACACAAAAGGGTGGCCCGGCTACCCAAAATGGCCGGACCACGAGGCTCCTTTGTCTCGTCCACTGTCCGTCTTGCTCCCTTTACCTTCCCCCGGGTCAGGCGACCCGGGGCCTTCCTTATTTGGGCATGTAGTTTCCCGCGAAACACGGTTGCTTTCGCGGGCTTCTACATGTCGTTTGAGTGCCCCCAGGATGTGGGCTGGGCTGTCTGGTCCCAATACACATCCTGGGTGCCAGAGAGTCTAGGGTGGTGTGAATGCCTGGGACCACTGTGGTCCGTGATTGGTCCACGTATGGTATGTGTGTTGATGAGCGGATCTCCCATTGGCTCCCCTCCGTTTTGGCGCGAAGGGAACCGTGGATAAGAGGGAGCTGGAAACACCACTACCATGTCGATCTCCTGAGTTCTTACGAACCCAGGGATACAGGAGCCAAGTATCCTGCGAACACGAGGCTGGACCGAGGAATCGCTGGTGACCCCCTGAAGAACTTCTGCTCCTCATTGCTGTCGTCCGGTGAAGCCCTTTCCACCTAAGATCGAACAAGAAGGCCTGTACTGGCGCTTCGACCTATTGGAATAGCAGGACCAGCTATTCCCGGCACCTTCATCAACTCCTGCTGTAAGCCTTCGGAAGTGTCTCTGGGCCATCCAGTTGACTGACCAGCTTACTAAGGAGGCCTGCTCTGTAATCGCCGACAGGTTGGGTGGTATTCTGAGTCCGGGGCATGCTCACACGCTTCGTTTGCTTAGCAGTCCTAAGCTAGAGGTGAGCAGTGCTCGTTTGGCTTGAATACACCCGGCCGTTCCGTTGCCCTGCTGTGGCGACAAAACTGTGCTTGTTTCTTCGATCGGGACGTCTTTTTACTCTGCACGACGACGAGACGTTCCCTGCTCTTCAGAACCTGCCAGAAGCTGTATCTATCGAGGAGAAGCTCGGGCCTGCTTGCTTCGGGGACCGGTGAGTAGATTAGCTAGGATCTGGTCGCCCTCCTGCAGTGCCCCTTGCTTTTCCCCGCTGTAAATACAGCACCCCTTGTCCGTACTCGCGCCCTGCTTCTGCCTCACAGTGGAGGCTGCGCTAGAGTCGCGGACCGTGTTCTCCTTCATTAGAGCTCCCTACAGAGCTGTTCAACGTCCTCCGAAGAGCTTCACCTTCTGCCCATTGGCACCGGCGTGTGCAGGTACTTTTGAGCGCTAGGCTCCACTCTTCGTAGGGATTGGACTACCATCTAGTTAGGGGCCTCAGAAGGCGGACATATCACACGCATTGGTTCGCACTGCCTGTTTTCCTTCCCCTGCAGGTGGATAACATATTTCGTGCTGCTAATGCTGTGAAACTGTGTATTCTGTATATATATTGGGTGGATAGTGTATGTGTTGGTTTAATATCGTTGTATGTTGCTGCTTTTACTGTGGTCATTAGTTTTGAGGCCTTATAATAAATGTGTATCTATTTTTGATATAAACAACTGTTTGGAGTAGTTTGTAAGCGCTCTTGCTTTGTGTGCTCACTGCGGGCTTTCAGTCACCCTCACCCCTCTTGAGACCTAGTCTTGACCGCCGCGATCGCTACCTTGATTGGTCTGGCTTGTCCAGAGGTTACCCTGTTCCAAGTAATTAGGTTGGCCTTCTGAACTTCTGCGCCACCAGGACAGAGTTCAGAAATCCGTCTTAACAAATTGGTGTACAGCGGTGGGATACGACTGAAGGTATCCAGTGTTGCGCACGAGCTAAGGCGTTTTCAGGTTATTCCAACCAGGACACGCAGTAAAGTATTGAATATAACGTTAAAAAGGCCATAGTCCTATCAACAGTATGGAAACGAATACTTTATTAACCTTAAATGCTTCGAAATCTGAAACATTGAAGAAGATGTGTGCGGAGAGAGGGGTTTCCTCTCAAGGCACTAAATTGGAAATGATCCAGAGAATCGTGGCGTGGCAAGAAGCGCAGCTTGACGCTATAACTTCCGAGGACAGTGCAGAAGGTGGTGGGGCTGCTCTCACTGGCAGAACCGACGGTTCTGCCGCTGCACTGATCCATCACGACCACGAGGACAGGGAGGATGTAATGTCTAACGTTTCCTCTGCCAGTGTTGATGGGGAGGCTATGCTTGAATTCAAGAAGCAAGAGCTGCGGTTTAGGCAGCAGGAGCTTGAATTCAGCATAGCCAAACTGAAAATCGACCAGGCAGAAAAACAAAAAGACAGGGATCACCAGTTGGAACTGGCCAAGCTTCAGTTCGCAAATGGGTCCAAGGGTCCTGGACATGGTTCTGGGGCTTCCTCTCATCCACGGTTTCCAAAAGATCTGCTCAGTGTGTATGAGGAACGAAATGACATTATGGACTGGTTAAATGCGTTTGAGTATGCATGCGAGGTTCAAGAGGTTGATAATGCGGATAAGATTGCATGGTTACTCAGCAGACTGCCCCATTCTGGTTGCAGTGCCATTATGGAAATGTCGAAGGCTGAGCGCGCTGATTTTGCAATGTTGAAGCAGACTCTCATTTTAAAGTTTGGGAAGACTCCGACCCAATATTTGAAAAGGTTTAGAGAGTATAAGAAAAAGGAAGGTGGTACTTGGGTGTCGTATGTAGCTGAGTCCCTGAAAAACTTGACTGGCTGGGTTGAAGGTTATAAGGTTTCTACCTTCGAAGGCATGATCAATCTGGTCATGCTGGAACACATTTTTGCTTCTTCTTCCCCGGAGCTTAAGCAGCATTTGGCCGATTCAAAGGAGATAGATCCTAAGAAGCTGGCCATTGCAGCAGACTTATGGGTGTCACATCGAGTGTCCCATAAGGACAAAACTCATCCTGGTAAGCAGGAGGAAGGGAAAAAGACCAAAGATATGGAGGGTGGGGAATCTGCTAAATCATCTTCCCATAAGGGCCACAAAAAGAAAAATAAGGGTAAGCCATCCGAGAACTCACAGGGTAGTGGAGGTTCGCCTCCGAAACAGAACTCTGGTTATAATAAGCCTCCCTACGTAAACAGACCCAATGGGGCTTGTTTTTCTTGTGGAGCAACTGACCATGTGAAGGGGGATCCCCGTTGTAAGGTTAGACCTTTGGGGGTCCACTCCGCTAATCTGGCCTTCTCCTCCTACGAGGAAGAAGAGATTACAGGAGCATCCTTCTCCTCAGACTCATTTCCCAGCGGAATAGAAGCTGAGGTAGTTTTAGTGTCCCTGGGTTCCTGGGAGCCTAAAGTCGCAGAGGCGTATGCTAGGATTCCGGATAATACCAAGCACTACTTTAAAGACAGTGTGCTGATCAATGGAGTGGATACTCCAGCTCTTAGGGATAGTGGGTGCAGTCGAACTGTAGTGGATTCTACCTTGGTAGACTCAGAGGAAGTTGCCAGAGCTACTCTGATGCCCACTAAGTTGGCTGACGGCCCCCTCCGTATGTTTCCCGTGATCCCTGTTAATCTAACTTTAAATGGTACAGCAGTTAGGATTCCAGTGAGCATTCAGAGAAACGTCCCGGGAAAGGTCTTGTTGGGCAATGATCTCAGAGCTCTAGGGCTCGTAGGAGACACTGCCGAAAGACCCTACACACGGTCTCAAGCACGGGCAGCATTGGCCAAGTCCAATACGCCGCCCCAGCCGAAGGGGAAACCCAAGGCGAAAGGAGTCAACAAGTCCCGACGGGGGAAAGAGAATATTCCCCCGAACTCGCCTACCACTGCGGTGGAGGGAGTTGGTCAATCGCCCGAGCCTGACGAGGAGGTGGCGATGCCTGAAGTGTTCGACCCCAACGACCATCCTGAACTAAAAGACTTGTTAGTTGAAGGAGGTCCTGATAGGGACGACTTCAGTAAGGGCCAACGTGAGTGCCCATCTCTGGAAGGCCTAAGGAGACAGGCCTGCTCCCAGCTTGAGGGTGAACCTCCTGGGTTGCAAAGGATTTACCAGGAAGGTGGACTCCTTTATAGTGAGCCCACAGAGTCTACAGAAGGAGACCATAGGAGGTTGGTGGTTTCCCTTGCTGTTAGGCCCTTCCTCCTGCAGTTGGCGCATGTCGTTCCCCTTGCTGGTCACCTTGGTATGAGGAGGACCAAGCAAAGGTTATCCATGCACTTCTACTGGCCCAAGATGGGGGAGCAAGTAGAAAGTCACTGCAGGAGTTGTGCCGCCTGCCAGTTGTCTGGTAAGGTTGGTGCGACAATCCAAGCTCCGTTGGTACCGCTCCCAGTTGTGGGGGTACCATTTGAAAGGGTAGGGATCGACATGGTTGGTCCCCTTGACCCGCAACCATCCTCAGGCAATAGGTTTATCCTGGTGCTGGTCGACCATGCAACCAGGTATCCTGAGGCCGTCCCATTTACAACTGTAACTGCCAAGCCAGTTGCAGAAGCTTTACTCGGCATGTTTACTAGGGTTGGCTTCCCTAAAGAAGTTGTGCCGGATGATGGCAGCAACTTTATGTCGAAGTATAGGCAGGCTATGTGGAAAGAATGTGGGGTCACCTACAGGTTCTCTTCTGCATACCGCCCCCAGACCGATGGTCTGGGGGGGCGTCTTAACAGGACGTTAAAAAGCATGATTGGGGCTCTGGAGGAGCCTCAGAGAAGAAAATGGGATCTTCTTGTTTCATGCTTGCTGTTTGCCTACCGAGAGGTACCACAGGAGGGTGTTGGCTTCAGCCCCTTCGAACTTCTGTTCGGTCATCCCGTACGGGGACCCTTAGCCATCATCAAAGAGGGATGGGAGATGCCCACTCCCCCTGTTACTACCAATGTAGTTGATTATGTGCTAGGGCTCAGAAAACGGATGGTACTTCTGATAGGCTTGACTAGTGATAAATTGAAGGCAGGGCAAGCGCTGGTGAAACCTTGGTACGACCAGAAAGCTTCCCTCATCAACTTTACACTTGGTCAGCAAGTCCTGATCATGAATCTCATAAGGCCTCGAGCTTTACAGGACAAATGGTCAGGCCCTTACCCAGTGGTGGAGCCCCTGGGTGAGGTTAACTATTCAGTGGACCTTGGAAGGCCTGGACAGGCTCCCAAAGTGCTTCCCGTGAATAGGCTGAAGGCTTTCGGCCCAAGCGTCGAAATCGTAGCACTGCTCCTGGCTTCAGATGTTGAGGAAGAGGAGTCTGAACCTCTCCCCGACCTGTTCCCAAGCAGTCCTTCAGTTAGCTCTTTTGAGGGTGTCCGAGTGGCCCCTCACCAAAATGGACAAGGCTCAGTGGTTTACCTTGGACATGAAGTAGTTGGAGGGAGGAGACAGCCTCTACTCAGTCAGGTACAAGCCGTACAAGACTGGCCTACCCCCACTACGCAAACCCAAGTGAGAGCCTTCTTAGGACTCACGGGTTATTACCGCAATTTTGTGGCAGACTATGGCACCATAGCTGCTCCTCTGACTGCCCTCACAACTCCGAAGAAACCCAAGAAGGTAACTTGGACTGACGAGTGTGAGAAGGCCTTCAATGGCTTGAAAGACTCCTTGTGCCAGGCCCCTGTGCTCAGGGCCCCTGATTATCAAAGACCTTTTATCGTGCAGACGGATGCCTCTGACACTGGGATAGGAGCTGTACTATCACAAGTAGATGAGAAGGGTAAGGAACACCCTATCGGTTTTATTAGTCGCCAGCTTAAGGACAGAGAGCTCAGATGGTCCACGGTAGAGAAAGAATGTTTCTCTGTTGTGTGGGCCCTAAGGAAGCTGCGGCCCTACCTCTATGGGACCCACTTCACTGTGCAGACTGACCATAAGCCGTTAAAGTGGCTAATGAACATGAAGGGGGAGAATCCAAAGTTGCTTAGGTGGTCCATAAGTCTACAAGGCTTCGACTTCACTATTGAGCATAGGCCAGGTGTCCAACATAGCAATGCTGATGGGTTGTCCAGAATGTTTTACCGACCTGAACAAGAGACTCATCCAGGGGTGGATTAGTTCCCCCTGTCCATAGTCTGGGAGGGGCGAGTGTTAGGAAAGATTTCGTTATTGTAGGGAACTTTCCTTCCATGTGGCAACCCCTAAACTTTTTGCTATTGTTTTCAACCTGTTTTCTTGACTTTGCCAGAGAAGTGCAGCCTTCTGCTGTACTCCTCTGGGCTTTCGCTCCTTTCTTACGGGGAAACTGACATGCCCTTAAGACAGTCAGTACCGGGGAACGCTGTTTCCCGTAGTTTCTTTTATCGTGTCGCCATTTTAGTGCAACACGACACAAGAGGGCACTGTAAGCTAAGTTACAGCTCTCTTGGGTCTCTAGCCTTCTACAGACCCTAGACACTCTTATAGGATGGTTTTTGGATCGGTGCAAGTCATTCAGGGACTGGGCTGGTGGCAGCGATCATTTGGTTTATTTTGAGCTCCTTTTGCCGTTCTGAGCACCTTTTTGCCGCGAACACAAAAGGGTGGCCCGGCTACCCAAAATGGCCGGACCACGAGGCTCCTTTGTCTCGTCCACTGTCCGTCTTGCTCCCTTTACCTTCCCCCGGGTCAGGCGACCCGGGGCCTTCCTTATTTGGGCATGTAGTTTCCCGCGAAACACGGTTGCTTTCGCGGGCTTCTACATGTCGTTTGAGTGCCCCCAGGATGTGGGCTGGGCTGTCTGGTCCCAATACACATCCTGGGTGCCAGAGAGTCTAGGGTGGTGTGAATGCCTGGGACCACTGTGGTCCGTGATTGGTCCACGTATGGTATGTGTGTTGATGAGCGGATCTCCCATTGGCTCCCCTCCGTTTTGGCGCGAAGGGAACCGTGGATAAGAGGGAGCTGGAAACACCACTACCATGTCGATCTCCTGAGTTCTTACGAACCCAGGGATACAGGAGCCAAGTATCCTGCGAACACGAGGCTGGACCGAGGAATCGCTGGTGACCCCCTGAAGAACTTCTGCTCCTCATTGCTGTCGTCCGGTGAAGCCCTTTCCACCTAAGATCGAACAAGAAGGCCTGTACTGGCGCTTCGACCTATTGGAATAGCAGGACCAGCTATTCCCGGCACCTTCATCAACTCCTGCTGTAAGCCTTCGGAAGTGTCTCTGGGCCATCCAGTTGACTGACCAGCTTACTAAGGAGGCCTGCTCTGTAATCGCCGACAGGTTGGGTGGTATTCTGAGTCCGGGGCATGCTCACACGCTTCGTTTGCTTAGCAGTCCTAAGCTAGAGGTGAGCAGTGCTCGTTTGGCTTGAATACACCCGGCCGTTCCGTTGCCCTGCTGTGGCGACAAAACTGTGCTTGTTTCTTCGATCGGGACGTCTTTTTACTCTGCACGACGACGAGACGTTCCCTGCTCTTCAGAACCTGCCAGAAGCTGTATCTATCGAGGAGAAGCTCGGGCCTGCTTGCTTCGGGGACCGGTGAGTAGATTAGCTAGGATCTGGTCGCCCTCCTGCAGTGCCCCTTGCTTTTCCCCGCTGTAAATACAGCACCCCTTGTCCGTACTCGCGCCCTGCTTCTGCCTCACAGTGGAGGCTGCGCTAGAGTCGCGGACCGTGTTCTCCTTCATTAGAGCTCCCTACAGAGCTGTTCAACGTCCTCCGAAGAGCTTCACCTTCTGCCCATTGGCACCGGCGTGTGCAGGTACTTTTGAGCGCTAGGCTCCACTCTTCGTAGGGATTGGACTACCATCTAGTTAGGGGCCTCAGAAGGCGGACATATCACACGCATTGGTTCGCACTGCCTGTTTTCCTTCCCCTGCAGGTGGATAACATATTTCGTGCTGCTAATGCTGTGAAACTGTGTATTCTGTATATATATTGGGTGGATAGTGTATGTGTTGGTTTAATATCGTTGTATGTTGCTGCTTTTACTGTGGTCATTAGTTTTGAGGCCTTATAATAAATGTGTATCTATTTTTGATATAAACAACTGTTTGGAGTAGTTTGTAAGCGCTCTTGCTTTGTGTGCTCACTGCGGGCTTTCAGTCACCCTCACCCCTCTTGAGACCTAGTCTTGACCGCCGCGATCGCTACCTTGATTGGTCTGGCTTGTCCAGAGGTTACCCTGTTCCAAGTAATTAGGTTGGCCTTCTGAACTTCTGCGCCACCAGGACAGAGTTCAGAAATCCGTCTTAACACTGACATCAAATGGATCAGAGTCGCATTCACGAAAATAGAGCAAGCAAAGGGACACTCTTCCATTTCCACAATCTGATCCCTTCAAAATCCAAATCTTGCCATGCCAGAGTACTCCTGAAAAACCCTGCATTAAGCCAACAAAAAGCCCTGAACATGGCATTAGTGCAGAAAAATATTAGGAACCAATGGGCCAGGTAGCAGAAACACACACACAATAGCTGCTTATTTAATTTATTTAAATTCTTAAAATGGTCATTTGCATCTGGAGTTTTAAGATTTTGTACCAAAGCTCAACAGGCAATTACAGATATGGGGGGGGGGGGTAGGAGTAAGTCAGAGGTACTCTTGGTAACTTCTTTATGAATCAAATAGTCTCAAATAGCTTCTCTCCAAGAGAAAGCCAGGGTTCATACTAGTAATGTCTATATGAATCAGCCCCAGAATTTCTCCCACCAATGGCCGACCCCTCTCTACCGGGCGACGGTACTAGGGAAATGTCGATTCTAGGCAGCAGTCCGGGGCATCAACAAGAAAGGGCGTCAAATAACACTTAGAAGGTGCAAAAGTTTCCCACTTGCAAGCAGTGGGAGCGGCAACTCAACTCAGGGCGTGAGTGAAGGACGCACATAGCACTTATAAATTGAGTGGCTGAAGCCAGACATGGTTAGAACATTTGTATTACAGCTCCAATTAAATCAAAGACTCTCCAAAGACTGCTTTAAAAAAACCCTGGCAGGCACTTCGAGCACAACGTTGGATGGTAAGGCTTGATAAGCCTAGATCAAAGAGATCCCACGAGGAGGTGTTTTGGGCAGGGAGGGGGGGTGTGCCTGGGTGGGAATGGCCCATGGGCAGTCAATGGGTGGGTATATAGCCAAACGGCTACAAGCTTTGTGACCACCTCACCCCAATATACCATTTCTCCCCATCTGAACTCTAATGCAATAGTTTCAGCACCTTATAGCCAAAATAATAAAAAGGGACTGGCCCATTTGATCAATAGAGCAAAATATTAAGGGCAAGTTGGCTTCAACAAAATTAATATAAGACGCTGTTCATTAAACCCTTTTCTAATGCTCACTGCTGGCAGGGCGCGCGCCAGGCCCATGAAGTGTGTCCATTTTTCCCTTGCTTAGCAGGGATTCTGTGAAGATGGCTAGCTAATGTAATTATCATCAGTCACACTGTATGGCAAAGACACAGCTGCACGGGAAATGGCCCAATCGAACTGCTCCGCTAAAAAGGTCATTAGCAGCAGAGAGATCTATTTAAAGACGGAAGAATCCCAGTGTTATTGGAGGGACAATAGTGCCATATGTATGTAGGTGGAATACACCGCAATAGATTGTGTAAAAGAAGGTCTGCCCAGGGCTGGACAGGTGGAAGTAGGGAGCCGCCGGAACAGACCGTGTGAAACATTGATATTTCTAGACAATAGCTCACAGAGGATTGAACTTCAGAAATTCAAGCCAACAAAATCATATAGATAAAAAGAGCTATAGAAAAATAGCCGGTCATGTGCAAGAATTGCGAGGCACAAAGCCATTAAAGAACTAGAGGCCAAGAACAGCGCGCGGGCACACTCCGGACTATCCGCGGTCCTAGTCAGTGGAGATGCCAAGGCGGGATCCATTAGACTCTCATTCAGGGCATTGCTAAAAGGTACCACCTGCCAGGCTCAGATGCAGGTATGGAGAATTGTGGGTAGAGGGTGTAGATGTGTACCATCACACTAAAAAGGGGCAGTATGGGCAGGCTACCCATGCTACGCATGGCTACCCCTCCCCACCCCACGAACCCCCTTCCTTCCTTCTCCCCAGGACCGACTTGGCTCTAGCCCGCACAGATTTAACATTCACTATAATATTTGTCATAATGATATGCTGATGACATACGGGTTAGGGAAGGGCACTAGAAGCCAGGTGAAATAATAAAGACCCCATGCATTTGTAATCGGGACAGGCTTGATTATAGTGTATACTTCGTTGCAGCACCATGAAGTGTGTGCATGGCCAATGTGCAGTAGGCCATTCCCACACAACATGACAGCTGATTATTGGAACAGGATCATGGTTGGCCAGCCAATCCGGGAGCTTGGAATGAAGGCTCCAACTACTAGTGGAAAGCTGCATTCAAAGCTGTTTCCTTCTATCGTTTCCCTGCCTGCTTACGTCAGTCAGGCAGGTGAAGCATATTCTGCCAGGGTCTTCCTTCCTGCAATCAAACAAGAAGTGGAGGGCCTGGTCCATGACAGTCGGTGGCGGGGAGGTGGTCCAAAGCCCACTCGTTTCGTTTCTAATTCACTGCAGGGCATTCTCCATAACCCTGCCGACTTTCCTCAGTATCAAGAATTCCAAGTTTTTTTGTGGGAGTTCACCATGCATGCTTTACACAGCAATCTATATATATAAAAAAACTAAGTTCCGTTTGTGGGTTTGTATGTGGCGTTGAACTTGGGGACGTAACTCCTCAAGAACGGTGAGGTCTGGCGTCATGAATTTTGCATGGAATATTCTTTATTTCATTGCCAAAATAATGCAACTATTTCTAGCATGATAGCTCATCCCGTTCCAAGATAATTTACTTTTTGGGATTTTTCGGCATTGCATTTTGTGGTGTTACGCATGCCATCTGCAGGTCATTTGTAGAAAGTGCTCATCATTGCGCTGTCTGTGCTGAAGTGGTTGTACTTTGTTTTGTTTTCTAATTTTTTTGTTAGTGAATTCTTTTGCAATAAACGTGATACATGTTAATTTCACCAATTAATTGAACAGCACATTTTTAATTACCTCTGAATTAGATTCTCACATGAACATCATATTTGTATGCTTACTCGAATTATTTGCAGTGTGTGTTTAGCAGCGAAAATGGCCACCACTGCTGACAACACTGCAACTAAAAGAGTAAGCATACAAATAAGATATTCATATGAGAATTTAAAATCGGAGATAAACGAAAATGTGGTGTTCAATTAATTATTGAAATTAACATTGATCACGTTTTACCATTGTGGCAAACAACAATATTTGTTTATCGTTTTTAGTGCAATATGAAAAAAAAATCTGAGAATGGACATCCAAGGTCGAAGCCGGTACTACGGCTAGTCCTTTCATAAACTGTCAGCCTCATCTGTAGTCTCGTGGAACAGGCCTGTAGTATGTATGCAAATTGAGCAGCTCAGAGCCGCCTGAATGCTCAAAGGTGCTTCCCATTAATGCCAGTTTAGAACCCTGTTTTTTTTTTATGGCCTTGGCTGGGCCAATCCAAAAAAAATAATAATAATAATAAAATAAAATAAAAAAAAAGAAATCGGCGATCATTCTAATTGCCACCAAGTTCACATATCCTATGTTTTCGGGGAGCCTTATACATTGACACTACTTTGAAACCCGGCTTATTTATCCACGACAAGCTTATTGCTTGCCTGTTATAATACGTGCCCTCTACCCTCATTAGAGGGACCACTCACTTGGATGCAGTCACTTCCCACATTATCAACGTAAAAGATTCCCTAATCCAAACGGACGCCGAAAATATGAACTGAGCTGCTCTTTTCAAGTTAAAGGCAGATGGCCCAGTGTAGGGAGAACCAAAGGCAAATGGAGATTGTTTCACATTTAAGCAAGAAAGGCGACAAATAAAAATGCATCATTTATTTATTATTTCCACCTTTTACTCATGACCACGACAAGGGTGAACCTGAGAGAATCAAGTAATCACCTGAACACCTGAGAGATAGCACTCGATACATGGGGATAGTGCCCCAAATGGATCCATACCAGGAACAATATGGGGCCTTGAGTACATTTCACCCAAAGACCGGGTTTTTAAACCAATGTCAAGTAAAAACAGGAATGCGAGAATGCACCAGTTTAAAATGGAAACTCATTTCTAAAAGTGCAAAAAAGCCAAAATCGATCAAAAACATAATCGTGTTAACCAGAGAACATAACCTGTGTTACAGAAAGTTTATAATGATAAACGTCCAGTAGTGGGATGTTGTCAAAAGTTCTGAATGCAGTGTTCATGCAGTTTTCCTACGGTTCATCAAATGAAGGAAACTTATCAGGATTAATTTTGATGCACAGATTTATTCCTGCAACAACTGTCAGATAATTGTACAAAGCTTATAGAAGTATAGTGAATGTAATACTATTCTACAATGTAAAAATGTAGAAAAGCAGTGATTCTTTTGTGCTGGATTGGAGAACATTGGTCTTTAATTCAGCCTGATATTCAAGTTCAACTCTGAGCAAGATAGCCCTCCCACCTTTAGGAGTCTTCCAAGGGTGATACAATTACAAAAACATAACATCTATGAGCTTCACAGATGATTAAGATCTAGTGTGACCAGATGAGCCAGCCCAAAAGCAAATGTATACATTAGCTGGCACTTTTTGACCCTGCTCTTGTACAAAGAAAAATTAACAAATCTGCCATTTGCTGGGACTAATGGAATGAGAACAATGGGGCATGTCAAACATGTGTAAGGGTGTAGAATTATTAAAGATATAAATGGAAAGTAAACCCTTTCTTGCCCTATGTCTAAGAAGGGGTCCCCTGCCTCAACTAAAATGCTGATGGGTCTGTCGGAATGTCCAAAGTAAAAAGTCCACCGTCCTATGTCAGAATCCTAACTCTTTCCCTTACACTATAAACTAAACTGAAGAATTAGTAAGTTTCCTTTGTTCAGAAGAACGATTACTCTCTTCTGGATGTGGGAAAAAACCATCACTGTATAAAGGTTAGATGTCACAAAGTTAAAGTTCTAACTCCACGTGTGGGGGGGAGGGATGTCTCTATTCCCATGGCCTTGCTCATGCTTATATGGCAGTCCAACAACTGGTGTGGGGAATGCCTCCCTTGCCCTGGCCTTTCTCAGGTTTATATGGTGTGCAGGCCCCAGAACCGTTACCAGACCTAGTTACATCCCCTGCCAAGTACTGGGGCTAAGGAAGAGGGATTGTACTTCCGTTCCTATTTGTTGGTGGTGGTGGTGGTCCCATACTCCTATTCTCGGGCTTCTCTGGTCTCTCCTGCTTTACCCAACAACCCTGTTACATTCGGGTTCATTGTCGGGTCTTCAATGCAGGTATGAAGCGCTTGTGCAGCTCCGTTCAGTTCTCTGTGTCTTCTCCCTCTCTCGCAGGTTTTTCCCTTTCTGCAGTGGCTCTACAGCGATGGGTCCCAGACCCCGGTTATGAAGCTTTTCGCCAGATAAGGTTATCGCCTTCCATGTTGCTCCGTTCTGTTTCTTGTGCTGTTTCTCTCCCGCTAGCTCTTCTGTCTGCGGCGGCTCAGCAGCGGTGGATGCTAGGCGGTTGGAGGCTCCCTCCACAACCACGTGGTTTGAGAGCTGGCCTCAGCTCTGCTCTCGTCCCTTCAGCTTTCCCTTCGGTCTGCCGACTGCAAACCGACAACGGTCATCGCCTCCGTGTCCCGGTTGGCACCCTCTTCTCAGCCCCAAGCAGACAGCTTCCAGGCTCTCGGGGGAGGATCTACCCTTTCTGGTAGTACTTTTCTTTTTATTGTTAGTTTGTTTTACTTGGTCCCCGTTGTCTAGAACGGTCATGTTGGTCCTGCGGTCCATGCAGCTCTTCCTAACGTTGGTAGTATCAAACACTAGTTCCTTCAACTCCTGCCTATTCTTCCTCATCTCGGTATTGATATTCTCATCCTCACCTGAGTCACTTGTGCTCTTATTCGTCCCAGTTTCTACACATGACTCACATAGGTGGTCCCTACTCTTCTACATCCCAGTACATTTTATGGAGGTCAGATCATCTACTCTACACAGGTACATTGAGGTGTGTGGGATTATGGAACCCTGCATTGGGTAGGAGGATGAGGGAGGTGGTGATACATTTTGGACATTCCATGTTCTTCTTGGACAGTCACCCCTATTGCCATGGGGTGTCCCTCCCCATGAGATACACCTGCTAAGTACCACACACAGGCAGACTATCGGATAGTGGCCTCACCTAGCTGGCCTCATGGGAAGGGGCTCTCCCAAGATAAAATGCCAGATCAATCATTAATCAAGGCCTCACAAAGAGCAGTTTACATAGCTCATAAACTGAACAGGTGACAAGTTGAATTACATGGCATGTCCAGTCATGTACATTTCCCTTGGTTTAAAGAACACATGCTATTTACCATTATATGCAAACGGGTACATTATTCATAATTCTGCAACTGAAGACCTAGGAACATACACCTTGGTGAGTTTCAAAAATCAGTTACTCCTTATTAATTTGAGACCAAATTGAAATTGTATTCATTAATCAGAAATTAAAATGAGAACAAAATATAACTTTGTGAAGCAATATGCCAAATAGTTGTGTCACATACCAATGTGCATGTCTCCAAGCATAGATTCCAAAAATATTGATTTCATTGCATTAGCATATTGCTGCCATAAATTATAGAAGAAAAATAAATGGCATTCAGCTATGAAGGAGTGAAATTAGCCACTCCCTTGTTCATGTCAAAGATATATAAATGAAAATCATCCAACAAAGATTGGGGGGGGGGTGTATTCAAATGGAAGTGTGATGGTTGGGCAAGCCAATGGAAGGATCAGGCCATTCAAATAGAATCATGGACACTTTAAAACACTTCCCACACAGACGAGGGATAGGATTACGATTTTGGACAAAGCTGCTGGAAAGGACCGCCTTTCTACGATTAACAACAATCTGCCCAACTGGAATGATGCTCAGCTGGGAGGATCGGGAAATGAGGAGCTTTTCCAGGAGGCAGACTGAAGCTGGTGGTAACAGATTTCAGCTGTGCCAGAGGGAATCAGTGGGTCAAGGTGCTAATTGATGCTGGTTCCATGACCTAAAAGAGTTACCCTGAAGTATAAACTTCCCCTAAAGCAAATCCGACTTGCCCTTCAGCCTTTTCTATGCTGAGTCCTGGTAGCGGGTAGTTTGGAAGTGCTAAAGAGCGCCAATTCCCAATAGAATACAGGCATATTGTAATGTGAAATAAATTTCGATTCTCACCCTAGGTAAGTGCCAAGTGAGATTTCCTTTCAAGAAAACTGATTGCACCATGCGGGTAGCCTAGTGTCAAACTGGTATCACTTCTGTGCAACCTAAGTGCAGTTTCTTTTTGTAAATCTAGTCCAATAAAATTGAATCCCACGTGTTTCCAGTTATAGTTGGCAGTTCAGACTGAACCCGGAGTCTGCGTTTCATAGCCCGACAGAGAATGTATTAATAATGTGCAACCTCTGGGTGATGTTAATATTTTAAAAGATAATTAGTGAAGGAAGGGAGATGAAATTAGTCATTTCTATTACCACAAAAATAGTGCAAGTGAAAATCCCATGCAACCCCTCATCCTGAAATTGCAGTGAGTTCATATGTGAGGGATATTTCTACTTGTTGTATACAATCTGAAAATAAAAAATCTCAGATTGGGTGGGTAAATCAAAATAGTCTGCATTCTAAATTGAAAACATAACTTCCCCATCTCAAAACCTGCAGAATTCTAGTGCAATTCATTATACACATATTGTAAACTGCACGCATGTTAGCAGCCCACAGCATGAAGCAAGAGTACTGAAACAGTGCATGGTCATTGGAGGAGGTGCGGTTTTTGCATAGTTTGCACATGTAACTTCAGCTGTAATTTGGAGTTCTTTTAATGTAAAGGAAGGTTTTAGATAAGTGGCAGAAGTGAAATTAGTAGTCTTATTGTAATTTAGAACTTATAATTGGCTATGTAAATGGGTGTTTGAGAAATAGTGAGTGCAGGCAGGACACTTACGTTTTTTGTATACCAGCTGTCTGTGACTGTGTACCAATGTGGGGACTTCCCCTGCATAAAGATGGAGACAATCTTTCCTTTGATTTCACCTTTAATATATTTATTTAAATACATTTGAGTTTCGATAAAAAAACACTTGTTCCATGCCCACAATTGTGGCGAGCAACTGTATAATTCAGAGGCATTAAATCAAGGTGTCCACCTGATGTAATCTATATACATTGACCAAAATATATCTTACAACATGCTGGTGTGGGCTGTAATGTTACATTGGAGCATTGGAATATTGCAGTTCCAATGGAGACAATGCAATGGCAGATGGTAATAATGGTGGTATAACTTCTGACCCAACCGTAACATGTGTGTTAAGTGCACATGGGCCATCAGTGGCATCTCGGCACTGGGAGATGGTATAGTGAGCATACAGCTCTTCAAAATCGCAAGGTGTTGAGTGGTTTCCTAAAAAGAGGAGGACCCAGATTTTCTGACATGTTCCGGCATTAGGGTCCACAACATTGGAGTAAAATGAGAGAAGAAATGACCCACAAAATCACTGCTATTGATTCAAGGTAACATCATTAGGCTGATTTTTAAGAAACATTGGCCAATTTTGCAATTAGATGATGTTCTTAAAAACATTGGAGACAAACCAGACTTTGTATATACCAGGGCCCCAACTTTAAAAATGATCTTGAGTCCCAGTTTTATGACTAGTAGTGTAGATTTCACACAAAGAGGTGCAGTGAGGGGCAAGTCGGTTAAGGGCTTCTATGAGTGTATGAATTGCACTATGTGCAGATATACATTAAACAATGTACAAACATGTGTTACGGGAGACAATCAAAAGATACAAATACAAGACTTGATTAATTGCTAAACCAAGTTGGTGATATAAATTGTGATATGTGTTTGTAACAAACTGTACGTTGGGTCTACATTTAGAGAATTAAGATTTTGTATCAGAGAACGCTTGAACGTGTCTATTACGTCTGAGAAAAGACTGCCACTGCAAGAGAATTGGGCGTTGGTACATTAGATTGACAACAAGGAACAAGTGAAATTCATTGGAGTGAAGCACATACACCTTAGTAACAGATGGGGCGGCGTGAACTAATCCTAAAACAGGAAGAGGCTAAACTAACAAATTACAGAGCACAACACATGGGTTGAACAAGGACGATGAGTTACAGATGGATTGTTCACATGACTAGGTTGCCATTTGTTAATGATTTAACCAGGAAATTACTAATGCTATGTCGGAATGTGTATGAACTGATGTAATGAGTCTCACAAAATGAATTATGGGCCCTAAAAAGCAGTAATCTCTGTATTCTCTACAACTATGTTATAGCTCCTCCAATCTTCACTTATTTTTTTATTTTTATTTTTTCTTTATGAATTTATATTGCGCTGAAGCCCACAGGCGTCAGGGCGCACCAAAAAGACAAAAAGGGTATACATATAAAACAAGACAAATGAACGACCTAGCTAAAAAGGTGAGTAAACTAAAACATTAGCTTTCACTTGAAAAGGTGCGTTTTCAGCATTTTCCTAAAGATTTTGTGATTACTTTCGAGCCTCAGTTCAATTGGAAGTCTATTCCAATTTTGGGCTGCTATCACAGGGAAAGCCCTCGACATACTAGGTGATCCTTTCTTTAAGGTTGGCTGGGGCACGCCCAAACAAACATCCGTGTACTAAAGCCAGGCTTTTGAAATGTATCCTATCCTTGACAGTAAGCCAGTGGAGAGCTATTCTGTCATTGCTGATATGCTCTCTCCTTGTTTTCCTCTTTATCATTCTAACAGCATTGTTTAGAATAGTCTGGCATTTGGTTAAGCAGCCCTTGCTTGCGCCCAACATCAGAGCATTTCCATAATCAAGCCGGGATAGAATTATTGCTCTAGCTATGGTAGCACAGTTCTCCTTGCTTAAGTAAGGTTGAATAGTTTTAAGGAGGTGGAGGCAGTACTCACAGTTCTTGTGTAAATACGTGACCTGTGCTTCCACTTAGGGAACCACTCCCAACAATGACTGCATGGCACCCCCTGATGCACATTAGGTTGTAAACTAGCCACTAATGCCAACACAATGCTAATCCGACATATTTTGCACCCCAATCTAAGTGCACCTCCTGATGGACACTGGGTCACTAGTTAATGGCTAGTACAAACACTATGTTAATCCTACATAGAATATGATGAATTATTAATAGCAGTAATTACGGGTTTTCAGTATGTGGCATGTCAAATCATGAAATACGGATTGACTGTCTGGCCAGACTGTATATTGTTTACATGTTATTGATTTCCTATGAAGATGAGATATTAAAGGTTAATAACTTTGGCTGGGCTGCATCTTGTATCTTACGTGAATTATTATTGGTGAAAAGAACTTGTCGGGCAGTAGTTTAAGTTCTGAGTGTCTAGCATAGTCAAGGCGCATGACAAAAGTGCATCAGCACGGGTAATCGGCCAAAAGGCCATGCATGTCACAACGCAATGGTGTCAGGATACGTATGACGTCATGGTGTTACATTACGTCACTAAATGACACTATAAATATTGCACTGGAGATGGCGGCAGCGATCCGAAACATGGGACGCTGTCATCACGTGTGAGAAAACTATAATGTACCAGTAAGTAAGGAAACTTTGTTTAGATTTTGCACACAGAATTTAGTTAAGTAGTGTTCTAAGGTTGGTACCCCTTGCATTTTTCAGAAATCCAAATTGGGATGTGGAATCAAATAGGAAGATACTGACTAGGATAGAAACAAATCATTCCACATTATAATCTTTTGGTGGTACAAGCCTATTACAGGTATATTTCTGTTCTTTAACATGTGTTATCCACTTGGATCAACATATGTTATATTATTAATAGAAGATCAGTCATTGCTTAAAGTGTCAGTTTAAATTAGCATTTTTTCTAATTGATGATTTGATTCACCATATACGAGGCAACACGGGCAGAATTGACCGACAATGCAATCATACTTTTGAGGATATGACGAGATGTATTAGCTAGGTAAGACTGGTACATTATCATCATCTGCAGACAAATTGAGAGGACTGTACTGATTTAAGCAGTTGATTCTCCTACAAAATCTGGAGCATTCCAGGTATAGACTAGCAAGTCAAGTCATACTTTGCATTTTATTACTTGAATTAGAACTTATATATGAGTAGTAACTCAGTGGAATGTCTATTATTGGGGGTGCAAGACAGTGCTGTGGGTTTGGAACCCGGAGTGAACATAATTCAGTATATTCAACTTTCCATGGTTTTAGACATGGTATAACTGTTTGAAAATTGATTGATGTGCCCCTTTTTCCTCTTGGATATCTACAAAGCTATTTGTAATGTTCTACCTTGCCTTTTAGATAATTGTAACAAAAGGATTGTGGATCATCAAGGAGGTTTTTGTATGTTATGTACCATTATATGTTTCAAAGAGAGGAAAGAATTGCATATGAAGGCTAGGAATAGGACTGTAATAACAGTGTGTTTTCTTATGGAATTTATTGATGAATTAATACTGAGATTACCTAGATAAAGCCCAGATTGGTGAAACATCGGCACATGCTGTCTAACCAGTTAATGTAGGATTTTGAACGATATTGTGGGTAATGTGTATCAAGATTTTTGGATGATACCTTATGTCTAAGTCATGAGAATTGAACGAATATAATTTTGAACCATAGCGCATCAAGTTTCTGGTCTTTTTTCTCATCTTCAGATCATATTCAAAGTCCGCCTTTGCTGGGGATTGGTCTATGGTAGGTTGTGACAAAATGGTACAATGAAACAGTCACATATAACATAATTCATTACTTATTAACAACGGTCCTACAGCCTTTAATCTTAAGTGTGATTTGCACATGGTCTGCTCAGATATTGTAGCAATACGAGGAAGGGCTGATAAAACTGATTTTCTTTCTACTACAGATTGCGATCTCCTCCGCTCCAGACTCCTGGCTCCTCTTAAAACATTATAATTTATGTGACCACTACTCCAACACATACAGCCTCTAGTTTCACCCTGTGAAAACAATTGGACTCTGGGCACCCTGCCCTTGGGTCACATCTTCCTTGCTGGCTCAAACAAATGGTCAATCCCCTCTACACGACTTCAATGCAACGAGCAAGATTACATCTGTCCCTTGCGGAACTGTTAAATCATAAACCTTTGTCCAGCTCGCAAGCTGACCTTTTTCTGGATGACTCTTTCACCTCCTTCAACTCCCCAGACCCAAAAAAATAGAATGTCCCAGCTGCCTAAAAAATGCATCGTTTAACTGATAACTGCATGGTCCAGAAAAACTCACAAAACCCCACTGCACGCAGATAATTATATATAAGTTATATATATATATATAGGTTGCACTAATAAAAATGAAAAACATTGTTACAGGGACGTTATGGTTATAGGTAAAACCAAACAATGTCAGAAATACACCAGTTATGTTAAGCTAAACAACCATAACTCGTGCCACCACCGTGCACTGCTAGGACTAACACCCAGGACATCAAATATGGCATCACAATGTCATTGACGACATCACTGATGACGTCACGTGAAATTAATGTTGATGAAAATTCCCTACCTACAAGCGGGTTGTTTTCATTATGTTGGTAACAAGATGTCAGGGGTGATTGTGTAATGTTAAACATGTAATAACTAGCTAACAATTCAAAACTTACTACACACTTGTGCTAGTATAAACAATGCATAGGAAGACCCGCAATGCATAAATATCAGAGGCACATACAGGGAAACTAAAGTAAGGAAGAAAGAAACAGCATCATCAGAAAATGTTAATAGCATTAAAGTTTATCTTCCTGTATACAAATGAATTGTGTGTTTGAGGCCTGCTATTGCCCCATGCATGTGCACCATGAGCTGAGACCAAACGTTAAGGATGTACTTTAAGAACATACATCAAGGTTAACGCTTTGATATACAGCACCTTTTGAATTTTAATATTCTTATTGTCAGTGAACAAAACCACCTGGCCTAGATTTTTCAGTGAACCAAAATAAGCGAGCCAGATATGTGATGTCATCAGTGATGTCATCTTTGTTGTCCTGGGTGTTAGTCTTAGCAGTGCACAGTGGTGGCGCGAGTTATGGTTGCTTAGCTTACCATAACTGGTGAATTTCTAAGGTTTTTCGGATTTACCTATAACCATAACTTCCCCTTAACTAAGTTTTTTCATTGAAATTCACAGGTTTTTATTAGTGCAACTTAACCATAACGTCCCTTTAACAAAGTTTTTTCAGTGAATTTCATGGGTTTTTACCAGTGCATGCTGTTTTCCTACAACTTACTAATATCATACTTAGCCAATAAGCAATATTTTTCTCCAATTTACAAAGTTTTACCTTAAAACTCTGCCATTTCCCACCTTGTAGCATCATTTTTAACACGCCTATACAGTTTCTGGAACTTTTAGAAATAATTTTGCATCCGTAGATGTCCGGGAACGTCTGACTTAATCGCAGACCTTCTGGACAGTGCCACATGACCATATGCTTGCGCGTGGCACGATGACGTGTTCGCGAAGGCGTCTGCACTTCATGATCGGATCCGTGCTTCAAAGACAGCTCGGAACTGCATTTTCTACTGATCTAGCAACTTTCAACTTCAAAATTTCCCTTGCACACCTCCTACACCTTTTCGTACTCATTATCCATTACCAATCTAGTACACAGTACATACTTGGACAAATTTTATCAAAACTGTTATTATATTAAAAATGGCACCAGTTATTGCCATCCCTGCTCTCCAAGAGCCACCACCACCAGCAGCTGGAGGACCTGCACAACAAAAAAAGTGCAGTACTTTCAAAGACAATGAAGAGGACCAAGAAGATGAGGTAGAGTAAGTGCCTACTTCTAGTACCAAGAACGAATCACGGGTGTGCCAGTTCTTTTCTACTGTTGAGAGTGTACCAAAGGCTAAAGCTACCAAAGTGAAATGCACTGAATGCAATACTCAGTCGCAGACTACCTGGACAGTACTCCTACGGGACCACCTCCATGTGTTGCCACACCAAATCCAATGACCACAATGCTCTCAGAAAGGTTGTTCCTTTCTCAGCAAGTAGTAAGCTGTCTTCCTCCACCACATCTTCCTCAACAAATATGGTAACCACACAGCCTGATGTCTGCGGGCTTTGGTGTGTTATAATTAAATAAATAAATAGATAAATAGATAAATACGGAGGGCTATGGACCATTATCGTCCATTGCAGCCCCTGAAATGGGGGATAAAGGACATTAGTACCCCTGGTTCCCAAAGCGGGAACCCAGGGTGCTAAAACATTGATTTTCCTTCTTCTATCGGGACGCCTGCTGTTTCACACTGTAAGAAGGAAGGAAAATCTTTTTCCAAGACAGCCAACATGGAAAGAGAAGGCAGGGCTCCATACACAGCCCCTCTTCCCTTGCCATGGCAGCCTGCAAAACCCTAAGAACATATTACCACAAGCACTTTTTTCCCTTTCAAACCTATCCTACCTTTGAATAACTTTACCACATAGCCGGTCCTAGGTATACATAGCCACTTTAACACCATTTTCCGTCCCTAGCGGTCATGGCCAGTAGCCAGCTTGTCCGTATCATGACCTTATGCCATGACCCAGACAACCTGACTACTGCGAACGGCCACAGGCTATATCTCAGTCACCAAAGGTATATGACTATTTTTTGTACCTATATTAAGTGTCAAAATGTATGTACATGCAATAGTCATATAACTCAGCCCCCACTTGACAAAATCCATTCAGTTTTTACACAAACGTTGAAGGTTGGGTCTATAATCTTTCTCAAAACTTGTCCATATTCGTCAAATAGCAACAAAGTTATAAGCCATCAAAAAATGTTGAGACCCCCCTCTAATTTCGCCCCCTCTTCAGAAAATCCCACCAAACTTTAGAAAACCATATCTACATCCAACATAGTTTTGCCAAATGTGCAGATTCGTCAAATGACACCACATTTATACGCCTTTACATTATTTTGGGACCCCCCGCCCCCTATAATTTTGCCCCCTCTTGACAGAATCCCACAAAACTTTGCATAACCATTCAGGTTTAGTTCTAGAATGAAATTGCAAAATTACATGCAGTTTAATTGAGTGGTCCAAAAGTTATAAGCCATCCAAAATCTGCTTTTCCCCCCAACCCTTTAATGCAGAAATAGGTACAGATGTCCTAGGACATCTGAAGTGTCCGCAAACACCACAGGACAGCCCCAGGACATCTGGAGTGTTCGCGGATTTTCAGGGGTGAAAACCCGTTTTTTGGCTTCTTATGGCCATATCCAATCCAATCCTCATCCCCCCCCCACATCCCAAGAGATTGTTGAGTTTGACAAGTGCAATGCTGATTTTATTTTTTATATTTTCACCGTGCTATCTGCAAATGTTTCTGGCCAATCAGAGGCCAGTCCGCGGACCAAACGGGGAAGTGAGTCTGCAGAGCGGACATAGATATCACCAATTTCTTTTCCTTATGTTTTGGTTGTTTTAAAAAAACAAAAAACTACTGGTCGGAGTTACACCAAATTAGCAAAAGCATGCTTTTGGGACCAAGCCGTCGCTCCTTCAGCAAATTTGGTGAAAATCTGTCCAGCTGTATGGGCTGTAAGCGTGATGGAAATTTTTTCTCCAGTCTATGGAAAAAAAAAAAATTGGGACCCCCCTGGACCAAACCTCACCAAACTTTGCAAAGAAATACAGAGTGGGCCATATACTTTTTTTGCAAAGTTTGGTGGCGAGGATTCATCCAGGGAGAGCGAAGTTATAAGACACCCAAAAAGTGCTCTTCCTATGGGTTAAGCAACTTAACCATAACTACATGGCTGCTACCGCAGGCCATGTAATATAATATATATATATATATATAAATAAATAAAACAGAAAAGAGGAGCGGGTGAACCGCACTCCTGTGGGTCAATGGCGGATGCCAAACTCCAAAACAAATTGACAAAACAAACAGCATGTAATAAATACAGATGTAAAGTTTTAATGGTTAAAAAAGAGAAAAGGCTGCGCAAAATTCTTTTGGAAATGCACAAAAGGCAGCAACACACAAACACAGACAGAGGCAGGACGCCGGGTGCACGACCTGCAAACAACGCGCTTCGCGCTACACTGAGCGCTTGATCACGTAAGGGGTAGGGGAGGGATGACTGACATAGGTAACAAGCCAAAACGTGTCCTTCTTATCTGTTAATTGACTCTGTAAAGGCCAATGCAGTCGAATGAACGTGCTGGTGGCCATGATGGAATGGAGTGGAAACACATACATAACAAAGGGAAGCCAAAGCCAAATGTAGCAAAGAAACACATACTTAAGCGCATAGTGCACAAGTATCAGTACATATAAATGACAATACGGCTGAGAAAAGGAAAACAGAGCCGTCCAATGCAAAATTACAAAAGAGGTGTAAATATGTCATAAAACTATGTATAGTACATACTAAAAGTTGATGACAGATATAAAATGGATTATGAAGCAACATATGGTAAGGCAAAGCATGTATGTCCACAGTATAATAACAGTTGATAGTAAAAAAGGCCAAATTCATAGATGGTAGAAATAACAATTATTAAAACCACCGGATTACAAGTAATGAAATAATGACCAACATGAGACGTGCATGCACATAGGACAAATATTAAAAACCTAATCTAGGACCAACAGCAGAAAGGTAAACTAACTACTGAAACCAGAAAGGAGAAAAATGACTAAAGTGCTAGTGCAAGGGTGGGGGTAAAATCACCACCGGTAAAAGTAAGTTGTACTAACACTTGCAAGCAGGAGTCAACAACGAACCCAAACGTACTTGGACATAAGGCAATGTTACATGGTCCTATATATGAAAAAGCACAGTTCTGCATGTTCAATGCTGCCAGGGTTTTTAAGAAAAAAACAGTCTAAAAGTGCATCCTTCATGATGTAAAAGAATAGCACCAGTTTCATTCCACCAAGAGTACCAACTATGGCTGCTGGTGTACACAATGGTCGTTACTTAGATCATAAACAGAGGGCAAAGTAAAAATATAACAAATAAAGCAAATGAAATACAAGGTAGTCCACGCATAAAGTCCATGAATATAGTGCAAATGCAAAAACATATCTACCATGCTTAAAGTGCATGCGTGGCAACAGGTAAGAAAAAGATCTTTTCTAAGGCTGCGTAATGACGGGGCCAGTCTAAAGTGCTAGTGTAAGCACAGAAAAAACCCTGGGACAATCCAGAAAAACAAGAGCCACCATAGCAAAAACAAAATTAAAGCATGTAATAGAAAAGAGCCCAAGAAGTCAAAAGCTACGACACAAGGTCAGATGTATTGAATGATGAAAATGCGGTACCGACCACCAGTAAACAGAGAAAAAAAAGATGGAGAAGAGAAAACAAGTCAGAATTAAATCCCGCCTAAAATCCAAATATCTGTACCATTCCCGACAGATTGTGATAGTAAGCAGCCAGATCGTGGGCAAAAATAAACAAAATTAAAAGGATAAGATAAAAGTAAAAAATCATATCCAAAGCTAGAGAGATTCATACAAGAGCACAGGGTAAAGAATCATGAAAACGTAATCAGAGAAGGAGACAACAAAGAAAAAAGAGGAAAAACGGGAGAAAAGAGTAAAGACAAAATGAAGTCAAATACAAACTAGGGATACAAATCAAGTCCCCAAAAAGGTATACAACTCCTCGTCTACATTGTGCCCTCTCGGAGACTTAGTGTCAAAGTCCAAAATTAATCTTGTCTCCAGTTGTTTGAGTTTCAAAACACGGTCACCCCCTCTGGGATGTATGGGCACATGTGCCACTGCAAAGAATTTTAACAAGTTAGAGTCATTCCCATGTTCCTGTTGGAAATGTTTGGCCATGGGGTACGCCGGCTCCGAGTTCTTGATGGCTCTAAGGTGTTGAAGGATACTTAGCTTGAGTTTACATGTGGTACTCCCGATGTACCATCTCGAACAGGGACATGAGAGTACGTACACCACAAAAGTAGTGTCACAATTGATGGAATATTTTATCTTGAAATCGATTTTAGTGACAGGTTGTACAAAAGATTTAAGCACAGTAGCATGTGTGCAAGCTTTACATTTCATACATTTAGTAAAGCCCATTGAGGAGGCGGGAAGCCAAGTCAAAGCAGAAAAATGTTTTCCTGTTGGAGACAGAAAGCTGGACACAAATTTGTCTGAGAGATGGCACGCGTTTAAATGTCATGGTGGAGCGCTTGGACAATACAGATCTAAGGTCATTGTCGAGAGTTAAGACACGCCAATGTTTCGCAACAATTTTTCGTATGTCATTGGAAGCAGTGTCGAAAGAGATAATCAATCTGGGATCATCATCAATTGACAGGATTGTTATCACACAAAAGTTTGTCTCTGGACATGCCACGTGCCTTAGTGTAGGCCATTTCAATAGTTCTCTTGTCATATCCTTGTTTGACAAAGTCCACAGCTGCCAAGGCACAATGATGGTCAAAACAAGGAATTTTGGTGCAGTTCCGGCGAAAACTGATACATTCACCGTAAGGAATGGATTTTTTACATGCCGGAGGATGACAGCTGTTGGCATGGAGGGGCAGACCAGAATTGGAGGGTTTTTTATGGAGTGCCGTATGAATACCTGAACTGTCCAACATAACGGTGACATCGAGATAGATAATCTCAGAGTGGCTATGGCATTCAGTGAAAGCAAGATTGGCCTTGTTGGTATTAATGGTCTTCACAAAAGATAGCCAATCAATTTCTGTACCCTTCCAAATAATAAACAAATCATCGATGTACCGCCACCAAGAAACGATCTGTGTCGGAAAACAAGACAAGAGTAAATCAGATAGAAAAGTGGCCTCCCACCACCCCATCGTGAGATTAGCATAAGCCGGGGCAAATGTACTGCCCATAGCGGTCCCCCTAACTTGACGAAAGAAAGACCCCTCAAACAGAAAAACATTATTTTGTAGGCAGAAAAGGAGCATCTCCAAAATCATAGAGCTGTGTCCCAAATAAGTGAGCGAGTGTCCAAATAATATTTGCATGCATTAATACCAACAGTGTGTTCAATAGAGGTATATAAGGAGACAACATCAAGTGTAGCCAAAATCAGACTTTCTTCCCAAGGTGTATTAGTCACATGTTGTAAAAAATCCTTAGTATCCCTAAGGTAGGATGGCAATACTGATACAAACGGTAGAAGAGTTTCATCAATAAATTGCACCAAATGCTCTAATAATGAGCCACATAACATGACAATGGGCCTACCTGGGGGATGTCTAAGTGATTTGTGAGTTTTAGGAAGGAAGTAAATAGTGGGAACTGTATGGCATGCAGGGATGAGGAATTTGATTAAATCATCCTCTAATAGGTCTTCGCTGGCCCACTTAGTAGACAGGGCAGTAAGTGCAGCTCCAATTTCCAAAAAAGTATCATCGGAGAGTTTGGTATAGCACAGACGATCATTCAATTGCCGATTAGCTTCAGCCACATATTTAATTCTGTCTTGTATCACGATGTTCGAGCCTTTGTCGGCTGGTTTGATAACAATACTAGACAACTGTTGAGGTTCACTGTAAAGACTGGTAAGGGGTGTCTGTACTTACTTCAAAGGTATGTACACGATCACAATAACGCACTTTGTACTCGGAAGTCAACAATGATAAATATATACAATTCTAAAGTGGAACCACCAATGTTATCAAAAACTCATTAAAGTGCACCAACTGTATGGTTAAAATGTCACACAGATCAATAACGAGGAAACCAGCAACAGAGATAGGCAGGAACGTAAGAGGGTTGGAACAATAAATTTCCTCCTATTAAGGTTTTACCTCCCCCCCAATGTACCTGGTGGAGTAGAGTTTCCGAAGATGCGTCGACCAATCCTTCTTGAGTGACTCCCTTTAAAGCAGGAGCCACGGATCGTCGAGAGGCGTCTAGGAACTCGGCGTTCGGTGTCGGGGAATCGACGGCCCTTCTTCAGTGCCCACCCTTTAAAGCAGGAGTCACGGGTCGTCGAACGTCCGATGGTGAACAGATGGAACTACGGCAGTGAAGTGGCAGCTTCGTTCCAAGCGGTGCTCGTCGCCGACAGAGCATTGGCATCCTGCAAGGAAGAGGCATGCGGGGCACCTCGGTGATGATAGTTCTGGACCGCAAAGAGATGATGAAGAACTGTGGCTCAGCAAGGGCGTCGAGTCATCGGCGTCTCTGTGGTCCTTAGGTGGCGGGAAAACCCCCAGCGGATGCTCCTCAGCGCATCGATGATCGGGCCTTCTGCAGCGGGATAAAGCGGTTGACGATGCAAACGAGAGCGTCCGATCATCAAAATGAAGTTCTTAGGCAAACGGGAGCACAGCGGCTCTGGTCGGCGACGGGGCCTTCACAACAACACCATATATGGCACATCCATCCAACAGCCAGTCAGGGGGAAGGGACAGAGTCGGGGCTTGCCAGGACTTTGGGAAAACAAGGTAATAGGTAATAGAAAGCAAGAGGCCACAGGGGCCATTTTGTTTTCCATCCGGAATCAACTGATCCCAATGGCAATGCCGGGGTATCCCAAAATGGAGGATACTCCGCGCACCTGTCAAATTCAGCATGGAACTGCCACCAGCCCATACCCTGCTCTGCGGGCCACCCACAGGTGCCCAAAAACATACACTAGGGGCACAGGGTTGCACCCCCACTCATGGGTGCCATACGGGAATCCCACGGGTCCGTTCACCAAACCAAAAGAGAGAGAGCTGCACCGCCAGGAGTCCCACACGGACTCCTGTGCGGAAAACACGACAGAACACACGATAAAAAGCAGTAAAGGGCAAGGATACGGAGGCCCTGTCCCTCCGATGCATTTCCAGCATCACAGTCGCCCCCCCCCCAGACTGAGGTGGAGGGTGCCTAATCTCCTACGGGATAGACTCCCTCAGCCAGACGGTCAACATACCTTCTGGAAAGGCCATCTGCATTATCGTGACTCTTCCCTGGTCTGTGCTCTATGGTGAAGTCTAGCCCTTGCAGGCTAATGGACCACCTGAGCAGTTTCGGGTTCTTACCCTTCATCTGCATAAGCCACTTCAGGGGCTTAAGATCTGTTTGGACCTTGAAGGTGGACACGTAAGGTAGGGCCTAAAACGCCTAAGGCTCCAAACTATACTAAAAAACTCCTTTTCAACAGTAGCCCACCTAAATTATCTACCCTCGAGTTGTCTACTGATGAATATGATAGGATGTTCTCTCCCTTTGTCATCTAACTGGGAAAAGACAGCTCCAATTCCGGTGTCGCAGGCATCTGTCTGGACGATAAAGGGTCGGCTGTAGTCAGACGCACACAACACGGGTGCCCTACACAGACTTTCTTTCAAGCCATCAAAGGCCCTCTGACAGTCTTCAGTCCAATTAACCTTCCTAGGCTGCTTGGGTGAAGTCAGAGTTGTCAGTGGTGCAGCTATGGTTCCACAGTCCGCCATGAAATTGCGAGAATACCCGGTGAGGCCCAAAAAGGCTCTCACCTGGGTTTGAGTAGTGGGAGTCTCCCAGTCATGTACATCCTGTACCTTACTGGGGAGAGGTTGGATTTGACCCCCTCCTACCTCATGACCAAGATACGCGACTTTCCCCTGAGCTATCTGGCACTTGGTGGCCTTGATAGTGAGGTTAGCCCTTTTCAAGGCCTGCAACACTCTACCCAGATGTGTCAAGTGCTCTTCCCAAGTGGAACTGTAGACGGCAATGTCGTCTAAATAAGCCACACAAAAGGCTTCCAGCCCACTGAGAGCATGATTGACCAATCTCTGCAAGGTGGCAGGGGCATTCTTCAACCCAAAAGGCATGACCCTAAACTGGTAGAGTCCCTCTGATGTTGAGATCGCCGTCTTTTCCTTGGCATGGTCTGTCAGAGCTATTTGCCAATAGCCTGAGGTGAGGTCAAAGGTGCTCACAAATTTGGCGGCACTTATGGTGTCCACAAGCTCATCAGCCCTGAGCAATGGGTGCGCGTCAGTTGTGGTGATGGCATTGACTCCTCGGTAGTCCACACAGAACCTCCAATCCTTGGTACCTGCCTGGGAACTTGCCTTGGGGACAAGGACCACGGGACTGGACCAGGGACAGGTTGAGGGTTCAATAACACCCAGATCCAACATCTTGGCGACCTCAGCCTGGATGTGGTTCTTAACCGTATCTGACATTCGGTAGCTCCTGCTCTTGACAGGCACGCTGTCACCAGTGTCAATCTCGTGCTTACACCACGGTGTAAGGCCTGGCGTCAGCGAAAACAGAGAGGCATACTGCTGGAGCAAAGTCCTGCAGGCCCTCTGCTGCTTGGTTGTCAAAGCTGGAGAGAGATGCACTCCCTCCACTGAGACATCCTGAGGGTTGCTATGCAGCAAATCAGGAAGGGGCTCACTCTCATCCTCTTTTTGCTCTGAAGCCAGCAAGAGACATGAGACTTCGGCTCACCTGTGGAAAGGCTTGAGCCTATTAACATGGAATACCTGAGGGGCTACCCCTGGGATTCCCATGTCAACCAGATAATTGACGTCGCCCATCTTGGAGATTATCCTGAAGGGTCCAGTCAATGTCAATGCCCGAGGCTTGGTAGGCTCCATCACGAGGACCTCCTGTCCCGGAGACAAATCCACTTGCGATGCTTTAAGGTCATGCCAGTATTTGTTCAATTCCTGGCTGGCCTTGAGATTCGCAGTTGCTTGACACATCATCTATGTCATCCTCCGTCTGAGGCCTAACACATAGTCCCCCACTTGCTTGGCGGGACCTGGAGGGGTGGCTTCCCAGCCTTCTCTGATCAAGGCGAGGGGCCCCCTCACGGGATGTCCAAAGAGTAACTCAAAGGGGCTGAAACCAACACCCTCTTGAGGTACCTCCCTGTAAGCAAACAGCAGGCATGGCAGGAGGAGATCCCATTTCCTCCTTAGGGGCTCTTCCAAAGCACCTAGCATTCCCTTGAGAGTTTTATTAAATCTCTCAACCAGACCATTGGTTTGGGGTGGTAAGAGGTGGAGAACTTGTAGGTTACCCCCAACTCTTTCCACATGGTTTTCATGTAACTAGACATGAAGTTGGAACCTCTGTCAGAGACAACCCCCTTGGGGAATCCAACACAGATGAAAATGCCCAGGAGAGCCCTGGCAACCACCTTGGCAGTAACGGTCCGAAGGGGTGTAGCCTCAGGGTACCTGGTGGCATGATCTACCAAAACCAGGATGAACCGATGTCCACCTGACGTGGGAGGGTCAAGGGGACAGACAATGTCGATGCCCACCCTCTCAAATGGTGTGCCAACCACTGGCAATGGCTGCAGTGGGGCAATGACACTGCCTCCAGTCTTGCCAGACAACTGACAAGTTGGGCAGGTTCTGCAGTGGGACTCCACTTCTACTCCCATCCGAGGCCAGTAGAAATGGGCAGAGTGCCTCTGCTTAGTCTTCTTGGTACCAAGATGACCAGCCAAGGGCACCTCATGCGCCAACTGCAGTAGGTAGGGCCTGTAAACCTGGGGTACCACCAACCTCTTGAGGGCACCAGGTTCAGGCTTAGTGGGCTCACTAACAAGGAGCTCACCCTCCCAATAAATCCGGAATGTCCTAGGCACTTCTCCTTGTGCCTGGGACAGGGCCGGTTTCCTCAGACCCTCGAGAGAGTCACACTTCCTCTGTCCTTTACAGAAGTCTTCCCGGGAGGGTCCCCCTTCAGCTAACAAGCATTGAAGATTGGGATGATCCTCCGGGTTGAGAGCCTCTCCCACAGGAGAGTCTTCTGGCTCTTCTCCCACAGGAGTTGAGACGGAGTTTACCACTGGACCCAGCCTGTCCGGAGCATGGATCCCAATGGGTGTTGTAGGAACAGCAGGAAGAGAAGGAGCTCCCTCCACAGAGGTGGCCTTCTTGCTCTTCCTTCGTCTTGCCTTAGGCCGCGCCTTCGGCTCGGGTACCTGACTCACCGCCAGACCCGGTGTCACCTGTGATCTAGTGACCGCAGCGGCAGTCAGGGGAGGACCATCCGCGATCAATCCCCACTCCAGTAGATCATTACCTTACAGAATGTTATCAGGGACATTGTCCTGAACCAGGACCAGAAGCTTTGCTGTCTTGTCTCCAATTACGAGTGTGACTCGGGCTACAGGCGATAATTTGGGAGGCCCACTAGCTAACCTGGTCGTTCTCAGAGGAGCACCTACATAATCCTCTGGCTTGAGCAGGGTTCTGTCCTCCACTGTCATGCTTGCCCCAGTGTCTCTCAAACCAGTAGAAGGCTGGCCATTCAGGAGGACACTTCTCAAAAACCTACGGGTGTTCTGTGGCATAGTCGCCAGTACTTCTGCGTACTGGTCCCAGGCCCCAAGGGACACTATGGAAATCTCTACAGGAGCACCAAATGTGATTCCTGCAGAGGAGGGGAGGACAGTGGCCTCCACCTCAGACATGGGGTAAGGGTAGGTCAGGCTGACAGCCTGTACTCCGAGTGCCTTATCTTTACACTTGGAGTCATCCCTTTTGTGATACAGAGCCCCACAATCCCAATAAGTGCCGGGAGTGCGGGGTACGGTACTGGAACCACCGGGAGCCTGCTTTGCAGCAGGTGGACCACTACTCTTATTCCCACCCACAGATGACTTATCCCCACTAGATATTTGGGTCTTCGGAGAAGAGGGTTTAGGTTTATCCGACTGTGACTGCTTTTGGGACTCCTCAGCTTTCTGAGAGGCCCCCTTTTCTTTGCCCTTGTCCTTCCCACTGGAGTCCTTAGGGGACACCCGGTGGGAGACCCACTTGCCAGCCAGCCTAGCCAGCTTAAAGGGATCCAAAATGTTCTGGTCAGCAACATACTGACGCAGCTCCGGTGAACAGGCTTCAGAAGACAAATGCTCAAAAAACAACAGGTGGGACAATTCAACAAATGTTTTTACCTTGTAACCATCAATCCACTCCATCATATTCATGTGCGCAGCACTCACCCAGTCAACCCAAGACACATTCTC
Organism: Ambystoma mexicanum; assembly: GCF_040938575.1. Taxonomy (NCBI): domain Eukaryota; kingdom Metazoa; phylum Chordata; class Amphibia; order Caudata; family Ambystomatidae; genus Ambystoma; species Ambystoma mexicanum. The sequence continues at coordinate 1,483,869,775 of NC_090929.1, forward strand.
TCTTTTCTTAAAATCCCTGAACCGTTTAAGGTATTGGGTAGGTGTCTTGCCAAACTTGGCAATCAAAGCAGATTTCATACACTCGTACTGACCCCTTTCTTCCACACTCAGCTTCAGAATACAGTCATACCCAGTCTGAGGCACTCTGCTTAGCAAACACTTAGCCCAATCTCTTTTGTCAACATCATGAATTGCACAAGCCATTTCAAACGCTTCAACCCATTGGAGGATATCTGAACCCTCCACAAACACACCACCAAATCTTTCATGAATTTAGTTGCTGGGGACCTGACACTCTCACTGGGTTTCGCTGAAGTCTCCACTCTAGCTTTCTCTAGCTGGATTCTCTGACATTCAGTGTCCTTGTCTTTGAGTTCAAGATCCCTATTCTTGAGTTCAACTTGTTGAGCCAGCTCCTCCTTCTTAAGCTCAGCATCTATTTCCAACTTGCGATGTTCAAAGGCCAATTTCAACCTTAATAACTCAAGCTCCAAGGAATTGCTGGGGTTCGGAATAGAGGCAGCAGGAATGGTGGCATTCCCAGAAACAAATTCAGTAGAAACCCCAGGGACAGAGTCCTCATTGGGTGCATTCCCCCCCCCCATCAAGAGTTTTGCCATCGGTTTGGTAGTCCACCAGGGCAGCTATCAGCTCAGCCCTAGACTTATCCACAAAGTCTAACTCCCTGGCTTCACAAGCACTCTGGAGAGCCTCTAAACTCATCTGAGTCAATTTACCATTTGCAATAGACTCCATTGCTTGAACTGCAGTTATTTTGTACACAACCAAACCTTACTTTAATGAAGTGCAGATATCCTTCGTAAGTGGCACAGTTATACACTGATTCTTAAAACCATAAGTATCCCACCGCTGCCACCAGTGTAAAGACTGGTAGGGGGTGTCTGTACTTCCACTCTCTATATGGTAGAGGAGAGGCACCGAGGACCCCAGCCAAGATTCTCCATTTGTAGCAATGGACGAGCAATCCAGGATTAGCTTCTCAGGAGGTGATGCGGGCTGGTTCTTAAGTACATTGTAGTCCCCAAACCCCCACAAAGGAATGTCCACACACTGTATTACTGAAAACACAGTCTTTATATAATTAATATTCAAAGGTATGTACACGATCACAATAACGCACTTTGTACTCGTAAGTCAACAATGATAAATATATACAATTCTAAAGTGGTACCACCAATGTTATCAAAAACTCATTAAGTGCACCAACTGTATGGTTAAAATGTCACACAGATCAATAACGAGGAAACAAGAAATAGAGATAGGCAGGAACGTAAGAGGGTTGAAACAATAGTCTTATTTCCTCCTATTAAGGTTTTACCCCCCCAATGTACCTGGTGGAGTAGAGTTCTCCGAAGATGCGTCGACCGATCCTTCTTGAGTGACTCCCTTTAAAGCAGGAGCCACGGATCGTCGAGAGGCGTCGAGGAACTCAGCGTTCGGTGTCGGGGAATCGACTGCCCTTCTTGAGTGCCCTCCCTTTAAAGCAGGAGTCACGGGTCGAACGTCCGACGGTGAACAGGTGGAACTACGGCAGTGAAATGGCAGCTTTGTTCCTAGCGGTGCTCGTCGACGACAGAGCGTTGGCGTCCTGCAAGGAAGAGACGTGCGGGGCACCTCGGTGACGATAGTTCTGGACCGCAAAGAGATGATGAAGACTCGCCGTCTCTGTGGTCCTTAGGTGGCGGGAAACCCACCGGCGGATGCTCCTCGGCGCGTCGACGATCGGGCCTTCTCCAGCGGGATAAAGCGGGCGACGATGCAGACAAAAGCGTCCTATGATCAAAATGAAGTTCTTAGGCAAACGGGAGCACGGCGGCTCCGGTCAGCGATGACGGTCGTCGACAGTGGCGGACAACAGTCGAGTGCTTCTCTTTGAGATTCCGTGGCAGTCCCCGTCTCGGGTCGGCATCCTGTCGAAGGTCTGTCTACCAGGGAGCCTTGGCAAAGATCAGCTGTGCACAATGGTCCCTCGTAGCTCGGGAAGAGGGCTCCTTACCAGGTCCTCTCTGGGTCAGTCCTTGGAGGCACAGCAGCTTTCAGATTGTGAAGGAGAGCAACAGTAATTCTTCTCGTCCAGCAGGGCTTCAAGGTCAAGCTTCAGTTACTCCAGTTACTCGTCGTAGTGGACTTCAGCTTCTGAACACGATTCCTAGCAGTGAGAGGTCCCCAGATATACTGTTGATCTCTCATTCATTCCGCTGGGTCACACTCAGGCATCCAATCACGACTAAGGGCATTCATGCAGGCAGGCAGGCAATCAGGCACACGAGGTATTCAGGCCATTCACTTCTCTCCAGACACTCACAACAAGTTATGTGTATTGCGACAAGTACCGAGCCATTCAACACTCCAAACTGCATTCATAACGGTTTCGGGCAGGGCTGTCTCAGTCATTGTGTCAACCACCAGATACTAGACATCCACAACACAGAATGCATATTTGTCACACACTCTATTCACCCAGGTCCCACCCACAGGAGGTACCCACAACATACATCACCGGGAAGGCTCCAGCTAGTCTGGCCGGGCCTTCACAACAACACCATATATGGCACTTCTATCCAACAGCCAGTCAGGGGGAAGGGACAGAGTCAGGACTTCCCAGGACTTTGGGAAAACAAGGTAATGGGTAATAGAAAGCAAGAGGTCGCAGGGGCCATTTTGTTTTCCATCCGGAATCAACTGATCCCAATGGCAGGGCCGGGGTATCCCAAAATGGAGGATACTCCGCGCACCTGTCAAATTCAGCATGGAGCTGCCACCAGCCCGTACCCTGCTCTGAGGGCCACCCACAGGTGCCCAAAAACATACACTAGGGGCACAGGGTTGCACCCCCACCCATGGGTGCCATAAGGGTATCCCACGGGTCCGTTCACCAAACCAAAAGAGAGAGAGCTGCACCACCAGGAGTCCCACACGGACTCCTGCGCGGAAAACACGACAGAACACACGATAAAAAGCAGTAAAGGACAAGGATACGGAGGCCCTGTCCCGCCAATGCATTTCCAGCATCACATTCACCAATGGCCAGACGTTGAGCAGAAGTAAGATTCTGCTTATTGCTACTCTTTGTCGCAACTTTCTCAGATCACTGACACAGAGATCATAAAATGCCTCAATACAACCACCTACTGGAAATTGTGGTTAAATCTTGATTTGCTCTTTAGTTTAATCTGTATATCCCAGTTCGGATAAATATCAAAGTCAAGCAAATCAAAGTTGGTGGAATCAAATGTATCATCATCGAGGCAAGCCAGATCTACAAGTGAAGGTATATCAGCAATGATTAGATCGGTTCCCCCAGTACGTGGTGTCGAATGTTTAGCCGGTGTGGGATTGGCAACAAAGAACTTCTTAAGTTTAATTTTACGCAAGAACTTATCCAAATCGATTCGAGTTTGTACATAGTCAAAGTTCATGGTAGGGCAAAAATTGAGGCCCAAAGAGAGGAGCGATGTTTGCGAAGCAGTGAGGACACGAGACGATAAATTAATTATTTGGCAACACTTCATGGTATCAGTTGTTAGTTTTTTATCCCAGAGCGCATTGATCTGCCCTGTGGGTGCCCCTTTGGGCCGTTTCCCATGTCGGCCTCGGCGGATGGTCCTCCTGCCTTGGATTTCTGTCCTCTTCCTCTTCTTTTGCTGCGACCCTTGCCTCTTTTTTGATTTTTCCCCATCTTGGCACAAAAGCCGCATCTCGTCTAAAAAATTCAGTCTAGGTGTAGGCTCATCTGTTTCAGAAGCAGAGACATCTGACTCAGATGTATCAGCAACTGAATCACCAGACTGCCTAGCGGCTGGTTGTGTGGCAGTGGTCTTGCGGAGGGAATCAAAACGTTTGGCAAAAGTGAAAACACGTCCCATCTCATAATCAATTTGATCCCTAAGGAACTTTCTATGTTTCCGTTGTTTTATGTCATCCTCATATGGGATTAAGCCTTCATCGATTTTGGTGCGTAATAGTCTGCCTTCCTTTGTGGATGGAATTTTGGTGAGCTCAGTCTCAATTGTGGCCAGTTCTTTAAGTGTTGTCTCACGGTCCAATTTGGCATATTTTACAAGAATGGCTAGGAACCTGCCAGAACAGCCTTTACTAGCTTCGCCCCACTCCTGAAGCACCAGTGGATCTTGGTCCTCAAAGGAGGGGGTGGTCATAATACGCAGACCACGAGGTATCCTGCCAATGTCCAGATATTTGGAGAGAGTGCGACTCCCACCACTTAGAAATCTCCTTTCTCTGTAGTTTTTCAACCTCCCTCAGTAAGCTCACTTCTCTGCTAACATTAGGAATAGTCTATATATATATATTATATATCCAAAAAAAAGGAGGAAAAAGTGAACTGCACTCCCGCGAGCCGAAAGCAATCTCCAAAATAAATAGGACAGGGAAACTCACATCTGTAGATACAAGTTTTTAATGGTATAAAAAAGGACTGCAACAGACAGACAGGGGCAGGACGACATAGGGCAAGACCTGCAACACAACGCGTTTCGCTCTACACTGAGCGCTTGATCATGTACGGGGAAATGGATTTCTGCCATTCCAATAAATGTGCGAACTTCTTCCTTGCTGCACGGTCTTCGCATCCTTGGACACACTACTTTGTGTAGCGAAGGAAGTGGAACATACAGAGGAATGTGTGAAGGAATTGGAAAATAAGATGATACGTATGAAACTTGAGAACTGCAACACCTTGAATAATGATCTTTACCTTTGCACTTGCTGCAAATGTAAAGGTCATTATTCAAGGTGTTGCAGTTCTTGTATATAACACAGCATATATAACGCGAAGCGTAGTCCTACAACACTTTCGCCCACTCTCACATCAGACTAACTCAAAGCAGTAAGCTTGGCGGCCATATTGAGATGGAGAAAAGTGCATGTAGTGCAGATCATACTGATATCCAGACAGCCCAAAAGGAACGGACCGGGGAAACAGAGTCCGTGCATAGTGCACATACATTGCACGGCATAAAAAAAAAACACATTCTATAAAAGTTATAAATGTCCAAAATTAATTGCATGGATGTTGCACAAACATATCATATTGGTATTCATATAACAATGGCATAAATGTACTTACAGTTGTACAGCATCAAACACAGTAAAAGCATGCAAGGTGTATTACAAGCAAGCTGTCTAACAATAGTGACATGGCAAGTAAAGTATGCACACTCTCGTAAACACAAGAGATTACCGGCATTTGAAATTTCGAAGTCAGAACATCATAATGTTCATGGCCGTGACAGATGGACTAAAGTGCAACAGAATGGTTATAGGTTATAGTATCGAATCAAAAGGGTCGAATGACAAAAGGGTCGAGTCAATTTGACTGAAAAAAATTATCGAAATGTATTTATTTTAGAAAAAAATGTAAGCCCTGTTTTTGGTGTAAAACACCTTTTTTAAGCTAAACTAGAGCAAAAAAAAAATACATTTACATTTTTTTTCCGATCATTTTGTTTTCGGTCGAATGCACTCTCACCTTTGGCATTCGATCCTTTTGTTTTCGAAACTTTAACTGGACAACCAACAGAATACTGGATCACAGAACCCTGATGTTACGATGTGAACTAAAGTGCAAATGCACGAATAGAGATGGCATCACCTCCGATCAGGACATTTAAAATATCGACCTTAAGTGCAAATGCATAATTAGAATAGTCAACACCTGAGTTCAAGGCATATGGAATAACAGTAAGTCCAGGCATAGTGATATTAATAACCGTGATCAGTAGTCTAGAATATAGTGGCATAAAGAGTTGTCGAACTCCAAATTTGAGGTTTTAAAATCTAGATGCAAAGTTGGAACTATAGTACCAGGTCAGTACTCAAGTACTGATGTATCCCTAATACATAAAATAAAGTGCAAATGTGGTCCAGCTTGTTAATGCCATGGATAGCTACCATAGTGGCGAGAATAGCAACTGTACTAGTATGTCCATGGTGCATCATATAAAGTGCAAATGCAAGCAGAGTAAATGACCCCACAGATAAAGTGCGACTGCAGTGTCAATATATATATCACACACACACCTTATTAATCTTCTTCCATATATTGTTCTGTATGATAAAAACTCCTTTTATATATTTCCTGTGCATATGTTTTACAAATGTTATTCATTTTTTACCACAGGGTCTAAGCACAAGCTCCCCTGTGCATGTTCATTGAAACCCTCTCTATCTCCCAGGGTCCGTGTGTTTCAGAGCACGCCATCTGTAGATCGTGTTCATGTTGCATTTGTGATTTTAACATTCTATCTTTCTACGTGCATGCAAATCGAATATGTATCAATTCTAGACAACAGTAACACTAATCCCATACACAATCAACTATGCTCAATACATCTGACATTACAACATTGCATCCATTTCCCTGCCACCCCTCGATCATCAATAGGGCACGCGCAACATAAACCCCTCGCGATTATGGGGATCCTTCCAGACCATCCCAACAAAAGGCATGGGTATGCAGAGAATTGCACTTCACACACAGTTCTTCATGAATATAATTAATTTGTTCAGCATACGTTTTGTTGTCCATAAATCTGATCTAAAACTATGGCTCGCCATTCAATGCATGAGATCACTCCAGGTAATAGTATTGTCCATTTATACTATAGCCCAATGTGTCCTAAACAGATTTAAACCACTGCTTAGTTTTCAAATAATTCTTAACTTTTATATATATATATATATATATATATATATATATATATATATATATATATATATATATATAAATTATTTATAAACTCATAAAAATTAAGGTGCAGTTAAGTTCAGTAGATTTAATGCAACAAAAGCCTTGAAATTCAGCGGATGTGGGAAGTCATGACCAGCTTAAAGGCATGGTCTAGTAAACAATTTTATTTAAAAAATAGATAGGCAACATAAAAAAAAAATAATACTAGCATTCTCTTTTTTAAAACTTCCTATGTACATTTTTGAGCTATTCAAGCTCAAAATTCGCAAAAGCAAGCACATGGGCGCATCCATTTTGTGAAATGGATGCCCTCCTGTGCTGGCTTTTGCGGCACTAAGGAAGGAAAAGCCAGCTAGCTGTAGTAAACAAAAGCTACCGCTGGGTGGCTTTCCCTTCATTAGTGCTGTACGCGGAGGACGGGGACCAGAGACCAGAGCAGGAAAGCTGCAGCTGAATCTCGGTAAGTGCTATTTATTTTTTTAAAAAAATAAGCACTAGCTGCGGTTTTTTTTCTAAGTTTTCCGGGCTGGAGGAGCTTTAAAAACGTTGCATTTATGTTTGCGGTCGCTTTTGAAGCGACCGCAAACATAAATACAACGTTATTGTGTTGGAAAACGCTGCGGTTTTTCTTTCCAAGTTTCTCAGGTTCCTCCGGCTCGGAGTAGCCTGAGAAACTCGCAAAGAAAAACTGCAGCGTTTTCCAACACAACCGCGTTGTGTTTCTGCCTGCTGTGGCTATCACTTTGGGTCTCCGGTGCTCGAGACCCAAAGTGAAAGCCACAGCAGGCAGAAACACAACGCGGTTGTGTTTACATGCCGCGTAGTGTTTCTGCCTACAGCTGATTTCCCATTTGGGGCTCTCGGAGAGCCCCAAATGGGAAATGCTAAATGCTGCGTTGTTTCTGCCTGAATCTGCTTTCCCATTTGGGGCTCTCGGGCTCCGAGCCCGAGAGCCCCAAATGGGAAAGCAGATTCAGGCAGAAACAACGCGGTTGTGTTGGAAAACGCTGCGGTTTTTCTTTCCGAGTTTCTCAGGCTCCTCCGAGCCAGAGGAGCCTGAGAAACTTGGAAAGAAAAACCGCAGCGTTTTCCAACACAACCGCGTTGTATCTATGTTTGCGGTCGCTTCAAAAGCGACCGCAAACATAAATACGTTTTTAAAGCTGCAGTTTTATTTCTAAGTTTTCCGGGCTCCTCCAGCCCAGAAAACCTAGAAAAAAAACCCCAGCTAGTGCTTATTTTAAAAAAATAAATAAATAGCACTTACTGAGATTTAGCTGCAGCTTTCCTGCTCTGGTCCCCGGTCCCCGTCCTCCGCGTACAGCACTAATGAAGGGAAAGCCACCCAGCGGTAGCTTTTGTTTACTACAGCTGGCTGGCTTTTCCTTCATTAGTGCCGCAAAAGCAAAAGCCAGCACAGGAGGACATCTATTTCACAAAATGGATGCGCCCATGTGCTTGCTTTTGCGAATTTTGAGCTTGAATAGCTCAAAAATTTTACATAGGAAGTTTTAAAAAAGAGAATGCTAGTATTTTTTTTTCATGTTGCCTCTCTATTTGTTAAATAACATTATTTACTAGACCATGCCTTTAACTCAGAGCGCTCCCATTGATGTCCCTGATAATGCCATTTTGTATGTCAATGTGAATCCCTTCTCTTATAATATGCATTTCCTCATGGGCTCTGCAAAGGGAATACGCCAAGTTAAGCTGGTCAGGACTATGCACATCTGCAGAATTGCAAGGGTTTTTTTGCATTAAATCTGCGCACCTTAACTAAGGTTTTTCAGTGAATTTCAAAGGTTTTATTTTACCATTGTTTTTTACAGGCCACTAGCTATGACCTTTGTCTGTATATTTTTTAAAAAACACTACTGGGCCACTGGAATGCTGTTTCCACTGTACATGTTCCCCCAATATGCTTCTTTTGGACCCACTAGGACGCTGCCTTTGGCCATGGCCACTTTACATGTCTTTCGGCCCACTAGCTTTGGCTGTGCCCACTGTATATTTGAAAACACTACCAGGACACTGTACATGTTCCCCCAATATGTTTCTTTTAGTCTCACTAAGTGGCCAGAGCCTCCCTGGCCTGCGAGCAGAGCATTTGTGTTCAATGGCCAGGGACATATTATACCAATTGACATGTTGCCCCAATACGTTACCCCAAACCTTACTGTAAAACTCCCACTTTTTTTGTATTAATCACGTTTTTTCCCCCCCATAACAGCGGTTATTTCAGCAATGAACTACAAATAACCCTGAATAGTTAGAAAGTTTTGTGGTTATTTTTCATGTGACGCACTTTCGAAAATAGCCTCGAATATAGAAAATAACATTGGATATGGAAATAACCTAGAATATGAACAAAATAAACCTTGAAAATGCGAAAATGTTTGAGCTCCTCTGAACTTGGTCCCCAAACTCCCCAATTTCGTATGGTGATCGCTTCCCCCCTCCCAACCTCTAGCTTGATGCCATTTCATACTTGTTCCTCCTCAAAAAGGCATTTTTTGCAACTTTTCATTTTTGGTATAACTCGAATATTACCCAGAAAATTCGCAAACATATCTCGCCTCGGGGAGAAAAGAAATGGCATCTTTTTTATTTCTGAAAAGCCTCTCTGCTGCAAAGCGCCATGGGAGATACATCTATAATTTTGGGAAATGGGAGCACCACCTCTGTCCTCAAATATTTAAAAGTGCTGGAAACAATAACTCTAGGCCCCCGCCCCTTGGAACTCGAGACAACGCTTAATGCCCAAGTTTCGTACCTGATCCAATTCTGTCTGGTGGTTTTCGGTGTGCAGTCCGGTTTTCGGTGCGCAGTCCAGCAAGAAATTATCTTTTTTGTCTATGGGAAAATGAATGGGGACTGGCCGGAAGTGTGTATTTTTGTTATCTTAATAACTTTATTTTTTAACAGATGTTTCCCAAAATGTCCAGTCTTGGCCGGGGGGAGGCAGGTGTACAGTTTTGGCTGCAAACTTTCAGCCAAAACCGTCATACGAGTCAAATGTTATTAGCAAATCATTGTTCAAATTTCCTATGGTACTCAAACTTTAGTGCAGCGACTGCCACACTATAATAAAAATAATATATTATCAAAAAACATAGGAGTATAAGCACCTTTGTCCCTGTTTTCAAAATGCAACCCCCGCATTACCAGTCGTTTTATCTTCCAAGACTTTACCAGGATCAAAATTGGACAATTTGGGGCTGAGGGCTGATTTACCTTTTAAGATGTAACTTCTGATTTTGGGAGAGCCAGCAAGGGACCCATTCAGCTAGGCATAATTCCATCAGCAATCCCTTTAACCAGGTGGCCTGTGTGGAAATGCAACCAAACATCGACTTGACATCCATCTACGGACTGCTCTGGCTTTCTTCCTTCAATGGACAAGTCTTCCCTCCGGGTAAGTGAGTCCTTCAGTTCTCCAATCTCTGTTTTCCTCTCCTTAGTCTTTATCAACAAATCCATATTTCATCCTTCATTCTTTTGTCCTAAGGGTAAGCGCCCAGGCCTCAAGCATTCCAGAATCTCTGGGCGTCACTTGTTGATCACTGTCTCTTAAAGCTGACTGATTGCCCGCAACCATCTAATAGACCTTTCCCCCACAATCGGACCATGGACAAGATCTCCAGAAGATGACTTTCTCCCACTCAGCCATATATCAATTGAAGAAAAAAAGGAAAAGTGAGCAACATAGGACTTTGGCCTCTTTCATGCCTTCCAAGTAGCATAAAACCCCCAATACTGTGGCATCACTGTAGCTGGAAAAACATAATCAATAAGACTGTGCAATGCCCATTATCAAAAGGTTTACCTCCCAGGAATATCAGGAAGTAGTCTGTATTGGAATGTGGGCTTTGGCCTACAAATGGCAATCAAGGGAGAGATGCCTTCTCACAAGAAGAGGGATCACTCTAGGCACCTGGGGGCATATTGTAGGCTCAATTTCCGTCCTCATTTTAGGCTATTATATGGTCCCACCCATTCCATAATTTAACAATGAAGTCCCCTCCTGCCAGGGTCACATTATTATTGGAAAATAAGCAAGAATATAGTGTAGATTTTAGTTTTGCCAGCAGTGCAATACAATCGCTCCCCTTTTTGTTATAGAAATGTAAAAAGCACAATTATCGACAGTTTCTGGTTTAACACGAGAGAACATGCATATTATGAATTCTATGTCAAGACAGGAAACGAGTATTATGCTTCAACTTCTTTCTACAATTTAAACTTTGAAAACAAAAATGTTCTTTTATTTTGGAGGGGGATTACAATCCCCAACAGTCTCTCTCAATCCAGTAATTCCTTTAATTGGCTTTCTGTCCTTGGCACTCTCACATCTCTTCCTGCCTAAGTTCCTTCCTCTTCCTTATCTGCTCTTCAGCAAGATAGGTACTATCTCATATGGTGTGCTTACTTTGTATTCCTGAGCAGTGTACCGTTTTGATTGCTTAATGTTTTTCTGTTTATGAGTATTTGGTAAAGTGTGCAGGTTTACATGCTCACATCGTGCTCCCTATTTTAGAACAACCTGGACACCCAGACAGCCAAGTGCTCAGAGCCTGCTGGAGCACACACATATTATGCTCGCAATGATTGCAGAGCAGGTGTGGCAGCAATTAACACTAATCATCGCTGTGTGTGCTGAGCAGGACCCTTGCTCATACCCGAGCATGCACAGGGATCCGCTCAGCTTCACACAGCGCAGAGATGTTCTGGCATTTAGAGTGTGCGCAGGCCTCGCCTGCCTGGGGCGGAGTCAGGGCTCCTCTCCAGCGCATCACTGCGCATGCTCAGGAGCTCACAGAGCGATTGCAGGCAGAGAAAGTAACGTGGCGAGCACAGAGATAAATCATGTGCTCCCAACCACATGCTTTCAGGAATCAAACACAGCTAATTACAGTTTCTATTAAGCGCTCACTTGATAGCTCATTCAACAACTGCGATATTTGACATTACTGGTGCCAGCGCAGCCAACTTCAGCCCTCAAGGAGACCGTTTCAGGCGTGCTATTCAGCCTGCAGGTTCAGGCACAAGCACCCTGCACCTATACCCCCTGAACATCTCTCATTTGGACCATGTCAGACTATAATTGGAGTGAAGAAAGCCAGGGGAGCATGGCAAAAGATAAAGAAAGTGGCCTAGCGCCCAGTTTTAAAAAGGTGCTTACCAGTTCCCTAGTGTAGGCTGTGGCAGAAGGGTTGGACCCCTTCAAGAGAGACTGACCACCCCAGAGAGCTTTCTGGGGAAACAGGTCAAGGGCACACATAAGAAAATAGTGCAAAGCACGTCCGTCAAGGCCCCCTCGGGGGAGGAGAGTCAACAGGTACCAAGACCATAAAGATCAAAAGGCTCCTTTACTCCCCCGGGTCAAGATTGTGGGGACATACACAAGGCCCCATAGGCTGCTGATGCGATTGCAAAACTCAGAGGCGTTTCTACAGCGCTAAGGGGTGCCAAGCCTCCCCATCTCCACCCTAGGGGAAGATAATATGGGCAATTCCCAGAGGGACGCAGATGATGATAACCCAGATACTTAAGTATCCTGGCATGATGAGGACCAAAGCCCCAAAGGGGAACCGCAGCCCACGCAAGGGCTCAAAAGAGCCAGAAAAGAAAAGAACATTGATATAACGGATTCAGAGATCTCGGATACATTCAACCCAGACGATAGTCGGAACTCGAGGGCATCACACTGGAGGCCAGATTAGCTTTGTACATGCCTCAGAAGATGTGAAAACCTCTGGATAAGGATATGAGATAGCGCATGAGAGCAGAGTGCCCACGACATGACTGAGCAGGGAAAGTAGCCAATGCCCCTGAATTAAACCTGCAAATGATAACTTTCATCAGGAAAGCATCAAAAGACTTAAAGGGATGGATAGGTCCTGGAAGAGTTGCCAAGAGAAACTGGTAGACCTGACCGGAGTGATCGCAAAGATCATGGACCTGGCAGAGCGAGCCAAAGATACGGGCAAATCTGTCGATCCAAGCACCCTAGCAAACTGGGCTCAGAGAGAAGTTTGCTTTTTAGGAAACGCAAACTGCACGATTTCATCAGAGAGGTGCAGAGGCCTACTCCTCAAGATCGACTCTAAACTGAACAATTGCGCATCCTACGAAGCGGAGGGAAGGAGCCCTGGGACTCCTGTTCTGAGAGGCATTCGGCAAACAAACGTGACGTTATTCGGAACATACGTTTCATTAGAAAAAGGCCAATCCTCAATCAAGAAGATTTTTCCAGGCAGAGTTTTTGCCAGGACCGATCACACAACTGGTTGATACTCAACCTCATCCTCTCGAAGACCTCAAGGCAATAGAGCTCAGGATTCCTTATTTCCAGCCCAGGGAAGGAGATACAGAGGGCACAGAGGGAGAGGTTCTAGCAAAGCACAAGGTTCAACACCAGGTGAGTCAAACCCCTGTTGTGTACCCTCCAGTGTGAGGGATACAAACCAATTATTGTCAAGCTGGTGCAAGCTATCCAGCAACGTGCGTGTCTTACAAACCATTCAAGGGTTCCACTTATAATTCATACAAGCACCCATGCAGACCCAAGCTCCCGCTCCCATACACATGTCCCCAGTAGAATGGGATCAACTAGACAGTGAGTTAGCTCAGCTCAGAGCAAAGAGAGCCATAGAACCGTTCATGGGCTGCAGCGCAAACTACAAAAGCAATATGTTCCTGGAACACAGAAAAGAGAAGATCTGGCCTGAATGGCTGGATCACATACACGCACTTCAAGATGGAGGGTATACACCTCCTGAGAGACATTCTCAGGAAAGATGATTGGCTAGCCAGAATAGCCCCGAATGACGTGTACCTGACAATCCCAATAACCCAAGAATACCGATCTTTCCTGTATTTCGAATGGGCAAGACAGATCTGGCAGTGCAAGACACTACCTTTCGGTCTCTCATCAGCTCCATGGGCATTTACAAAACTGATAGGACCAGTGGCAGCAGCCATCAGCGAGAAGGGCATCAGGATAACCTATCTCAGTGATATCTTACTTCTACCAGTCAACGGGAAACACTAGTTTCCCAAACCAAGTGGGTAAAAGACCTAATATCTATCGGGTTTCTCGACAACCAAGAGAAATCAGATATGCTCCCCAGCAGGAGACTGGACTTCCTGGGATTCAAAGTGGACAGAAAGAAGGCGACGCTGGAGCTTCCATCGAGGAAAGTGAGAGATATGAAAATAAAAAGACATCAGACCATGTCTCAGGAAGACAGTTATCTTTCTATGCACTTTAGGAAGAAAGATAGTGGGATTGTTAGAATCTTCGATTCAGGCAATATTCTCAGGTCCTCTCCATTACAGAGCCATACAGCGATTGAACAGCAGGCATTTACAGCAGGGTCTCAAGTATCATCAGTCGATTCCCCTAGATCAGGAATCGAGAAGAGAACTGCACTGGTGGCTGCAGAACATGGAGGCATGGAACGAGTGTGCCATCTTCGGAAACAGGCCAGACCTAGTTATAGAGTCGGGTGCAAGCAGAGCAGGTTGGGAAGCCAGGTGCAGCACCACAGAAACAGGAGACAAATGGGTGCCAGATGAACTCTCTCTTCATAAGCTTTTTCGAAAGACAGAATCGACTGCTCCATTCTCCTAAAGATGGACAATATCTCAGCAGTTCAATACATAAATCATCTGGGGGTACAACAAATTAGTCGCAGAACTAGCAAAGGACTTTTGGCATTGCTGTCTGCACGCCGGGATCTCAGTCACTGCAGAGTACCAACCCAGAGTTCTCAATGTAGTAGCAGACTGGAATACCCAATACCTGACGGATTCCAGTGACTGGAAACTCAAAAGGGGCGTTTTTCAGTGGCTGAATGAGCTATGAGGTCTGTTATACATAGACCCTTTTGCCTCCAGACAGAATGCACAGACTTGCACCTTCTTCAGCAGGAGGCTAGAACCAACTGCGCTAGGGACAGACGTGTTTCTGCAGAACTGGAACGGAGCCTTACAATACACGTTACCCCCCTTCATAACACTGAGCAGTGTACTGGTGAAGATTTGCAGGGAGAAAGCAGAGGTGTTGGTTGTGGTGCCTGCATGGAAATTGCAAGCCTGGTTTCCAGTTCTGATGGAACTTCCTGCGGATTTCCAGCAGATTCTTCCCCAAGAGCGATACCTGCCCATGGACCCAGCTGGGATTGGTCACCCTCTGAAAGTGAAGGGCACCCTAGCGCTAGTGGCTTGCAGGGAGTCGGGAGTAGATGGGCTAGGCCTGGCATTTTGAGCCAAGCTGCCCAGCTTATCAAGAATTTGTGGGCACCCTTCACCCGCAGGAGCTATAACTCAGCGCGGAGCTGGTGTAGGAGACAGAGTCTTCATCCTGTTTCTGCCCCGTTGTGACTTTCCTCAATTTTCTAGCTTCCCTCTTTGAGGGAGGGAAAGCTTTCAGGATGCTGGGCGTCTATAGATCGACAATATCCGCAGGGCATGCTGCAATCGATGGCACCCCGATAGGCAACCACCCGGCCGTAGTCCGACTCATGAAGGGTGTACAGTGTAGAGCTCCGCCCCTTCCAAAGTACTTGTACCAGTGGGAGGGTAATGTTGTCTTGCAATTTTTCGTGAATTGGCCAGCGAATATAAGTACCTGTTGATCACTCAAACGTCAGGAAAGCTGGCAATGCTGCTATGCTTGGTCTCATGCAGGAGAGCATTGGACGTCCAGGCATTGGAGAAAGATGGGAAGATATATGGTCTGGATGGTGTTACTTTTACCATAGCTAAGAGGACCAAGACAAACTCCACCTCAATTGCATACCCTTACTTGCCAAGGCAACCTCAGTTATGCGTTGCATCCTGCATTAGGGAGTGTGACATCAGGACAACAATACTAGGCTCCCAGGAATGGCGCAGCTTCTCGTAGTGCTTAGAAAACATTATAAAGTGGTAGAGTCTGCCACGTCGATAGCCAGATAATTGATTTCTCTAATTGATTTAATCTGCTAATGAACACTGATTCACTTACTCTTATGAACGCTAATTGATTGCTACTGTTTATGAACACTGATGGACTGATTACTCCCAGGAATGCTAAATCGATTGTTACCATTTATAAACACAGTTTGAATGTTACTGTTAATGAACGCTGGTTTGCATTCTGATTTATTATTTTGTTGACTGTCCTATGTAAAGCGCTTTGGACAAATGCGATATATAAAACACAATAAATACAAATACAGATAGGTGCGCAAAATGATGTAACAAGCGGGTATCAATCTGTCCAAATTTGGAGCGCACTCAATTAGAGGGGCAATGGCATCTAAAGCATTCAGTGAAGGGGCAGCGCTAGTGGACATTCCGCATGCAGCAGACTGGATGAACGATAACACTTTCAAAGTGTTCTATTTCAAGCCAGTGGCAGCGACATTGATGCAGAGCTTTGAACAAGCAGAATGCTCGCCTCCGCTCTCTCCGCTCTTGACATAGAATGAAGATTACCCAAGCTTACAACACAGAGAGTCTTGATTCTATCAAAGACACAGAGGTGAGAATTATAGCTGCCCACAAAGTATGCACTGTGATATGTTTACAAGCCATCATATTTGTTGTATGACTGAGTTGTGCGCATACTCCCAACATGAAATTGTCTTTCTGTTTTTCCTCAGCAGATGAGCAGAAGAACAGCTGAAGGGCACCAGCCGGAAAGGCGGGAGAGTTGGCGGAGCTTCGCGTGGTGCAGCCCAGGTCATCAGTTATGACTGCTGAGACAAGGGATTGACTCAGGTTGGCGTGTGTCTCGAGGTTGCCTTCAGGAGACATAGTTACATGGAGAAGATCAGAGCATCCAAAGAAGAGAAGGGGACCTAGGCAGGAAGTAATGTGAGAGTACCACCTGAGCCCTCACTGCAAGACCAGAAAAAACACACTGATGCTAATCTGGTGCTTCTTTTCCTCCATCTTGATCACATAGGCCTCATTGTGAGGATAGACACTAGTCAGAGAGCAAGCCACGCAGACGCTTTGCTAGGGAGGGGGACTATAGTCATGGGTCTTTTGGTTGTAGCCCTGGATAGAAGCTCAGGGGCTTCAACCAAAAGGCTAGCTAGCCCAGAGTCCCGACATAAGAATAACCCTGGATCTTTTCCAGGCCTAGCAACACCCCTGACTTAGCCACATAATCATCATCAAACCCTCTTAGCTGTTGCCAACTGAACACTGGCATTAGAGACTGCCCGTCAGTTTCACAATAACAATTCACAAAGGGAAAGCGTAGAACGTGCTTACTGTGCCCACGAGCGCTTCCTTCAGAGGGCTCTCATGTCACACCTCTCGTTTTCTTCCAGTGTTAGTGATATACAATCCCCGGGCTGACTGCTGGCAATGACAACAAACAACCAGTCTCTTCCAAACTCCACTACATTTTCTTTCCATGATGTTTAACCCCTTCTTTGCCACGGGTGTGTTCCTGCACATGTGCATATGACTGTAATGGAGCAGGGCAAGCCCTTTTAACGTAACACATTCTTCCATATACGGGAGCATAAGAACAACTAACAGAAAAGGAATTCGATCCAAAATAACAGTAAAACCTACTGGGAAAAAATGGAATGAAGGCAACAACAGTCACTGTCAAATTACCTAAAATGTATCCCTATTGGAATCCTGAGGGACCCCAGGGCCACTTTGCCTGGTGATCACTGCGATTTGTGGGGGGGGGGGCTGGTATTGGGCACAGCACACCACGTTTACCACCCCTCACCTCACCTACCAAACACCTGCCCCCTCCCCAACGGGTTTACCATATATAGACACACAACATAAAGTGGGGGAAGAGAATTATCCATAATGCACTGAAATGGTTAAGGCACTTAAGTGTCAGCGCCCTCCCAACACGAGGTGCAAGGGAAATGCACACCCTTACAACCCCCGGGGGGAGAAAATCCAAAGGCATATGTGAAATCCGTGCAGAGTCAAGTGGCATATTTATAAAAAAAGGAGCAAAAACAATATACACAAGTTGCAGGAAGACAGAGACGCCATGTCCATTACTCAGAATGGCCTTCTTAGGCACAGGCAGTAAATCAAGACTACTTTGTGATCTCACTGAGCTAGTGCACATCACGGGGAGCGGGTGTGGTGTGTTTGAAGCATGTACTTTCAGAATTCGCCACCATGAGAGGCCAATGCACAAAGGCAGACTCCTTTAGGACAATAGGCAAGGAACAAAGACTGAGCTCAAGACTGGAAAGGGAGGTCGCTACCTCATAACCACAACCAATCTTGCTCGCATCACCGACCTGTGGTAGCCATAGCCGTCACGGGTTCAAATCCCAACATGGCCCTCCATCCATAGCACTTGTTACAGCACTCGGAAGCGGAAGGGATGCGCCAGTAAGCACTACATGCACACCAATTCTTACTCAGGAAGGAATCAAATGGGGTGCCAAGTTCCACTCCATCGCTGGTAGGTCTTTCGTACCCAGTTTTCATCTCAGCAGGCTCGTGGATCTCGCACATTTTAATTACTGGGACTGTGGAACCTAAATACCTAGTCCACGGCGTATAGGCTACGGCGTCTGAGCCAGGAACCATTGATCTAGAACCAATCTTCTCACGTCAACAGAGGAAAACTCCAAAAAAAATTACCACTTTCTATTATTTTTAATGGAAAAAAGCAATACAACAAAAACATTAAAATTTAACAAAATTAATATATCAATGAATCAAAAGAATCCTTCAAAAATTAAATAATGAAAGCAGTATCGTTCGACCCAACTGCATAGATGCAGAGACACTAACTGCGGACCAGGACTGGCACACTCTTCTAGTCCACCCACTTCCGGAACCCCCAAAACACCCTACTCTAGTTTCCTCCCCGGATTACTGCATGCATTCTCATTTCTTCCAGGCTTCTACTTCGAGGGGTGTGGCAGGGGACAGGTGACTTCCATGCCTAACTGACAACTTGAAATGGGCCGCCCTCTCTTGCAGCGTGCAGCCATCTGAGAATTAGGCGTTTGCCACCCTAGCAATGGGGACACATGCAGTATTTCAGAAAACCTGCAACTCATGTTTTGACATCTTAAAAAATATAAGAAAATATTGCCATCCTTGACTGACGGATAGAAGTGTATTGTTTACAAAAGCGGATGACGCCCAGAGCCGGCCGTGGGGCGGGCCGGGCACCGCCCGGGGGCGCCCTACCATTGGACCGCCACCACGGCAGCTCGGGGGGGGAGTCTTTTAAGGTCTCTCCCGAGCTGGCGTGGTGGGAGCCGGTGTGGCTGGCACCCTATTGAAATTGAGCGCATTTAATAACAATAGGGCGCCTACCGTGCCTATTGAAAAATGTGGCGCTCCCCTGCCCCCTGCTGCATGACTAGGGGCCCACAGGGGGAGGGTAGGGGCCCCACATTTTTTATTTGCTGCCCGGGGCGCTGCGGCTTCTAAGGCCGCCCAGATGACACTGTTAAAGTAGCGTGCAACGAGGCACAAAGGGATCAGTGCTGGCACTGCTGAGCACCTTGTCTTATAGTAACAAAATGTTAGCTTACATTTTTCCTTCCGCTAGCTAGCATCTTTTCACTCTAAAGTGAAGGGGTGATCTTGCAAAAGGTGAACCTGCTACAATGGGGCTAAGGGGATGTAAAAAAATGGATGTCAAGATTGGGAAAACTACTATGCAGAATTCATAGTCCTAATCACGACCACAAGTTCGCCCTCTTCAAGGAATGGTTCCTCCCCGTCACCTAGGTCCACACTCTCCACTCCCCCACCCTACCTGAGACTCGGTGATCTACTGCTTGCCTGTAGATCCCTTGATGTCCATTGCCCACCCTCGCCCTCCCCTGTTAGCTCCCCACTCCTTTTCTCTCTGCTTACCTCACTGTGTTCTTCCTCCTATGATTGTAAAGCGATCCACAGCTTCCAAAGCTAGGTCCAGGCTCAATAAATACTCTAATATTAATAATAAAGTAATAATCGCTGCCATTTACCACTTGCAGAATACCACATGAGGTAAATTCCCCAGTGATCTATACCTGTCAGCTGTTGGTATTTGCGATGCCACATGTTTTTGCTGTTACCGCCTGATTCACAAAGTGGTCCTCGTGTCTCAACCCCTCATTTTTATGATAACCCAACGCATCTGTCCATGGCCCCTGCTGGAAGACAGCCGCTTGCACTAAGCGCCTTTCCGCTGCAGGGACTTCACAAGACCTACGCACAATGGCTTGGTCTGGAGCGACATCTACACTGGTCCATACTCACCTATAGTTCAGAATACTCCTATACTCAGCTAGGTATGGTATCATAAAATCATGGCACAAGTCAAGGGATCACGCGGGTGGGCGGTGTACGTCTAATTAATTCAAAGGATGGATGCTGTCGCTCCTGTGTATTTTCAGTGTATTAAACAGTGACGTGGCCGGGATTTAAACCCAGGTCTCGTGGCTGGAAGGCCAGAAACTTAGCCACAAGATGCCACTTTTTTTAAAAAAAAAGGACTGGAGCAATGCACAAAAGAATATAACTGGCTAGTTGCGACATTACAGTGTCCATGTCATACTGTTTCACTACTCTCAACAAGAAGAAAGAACACCTGTGGGAGACACATGTTTTTATCATGACTCCAGCCAAACATCTATAGTCATCTCTCTCGCTCAGTCACACCCCATTCATAACAGTCTACCTGCAGAAACGTTTCTGTGCTCAATGGTTTAATGTACAACAGAATAAATGTTTATAATATGTAAAATGTTTTAAAAAACTCAATAGCACCAAATAACAGTCTCCAGTCCACTCGCGGGGCACTATTTATCACAAAGATGACTGATGGGGCTAGTAAAAGTGGCTCAGAAAAGCTCAAAACAGAGATACTACACTCATAACTAACAGTACTTCTAACAATGAATTCACTTTTCTTATTACACAGACGTTAGTCTGGACTTGTCGCCTAAATGCCTTTCCTCTGGCCATGTACTCTAGTCACACTCTACTTCTGTGTTTTCTTCTGGCCAAAAGACATTGGCAACCACATAACAGTCTATACTAACTCTCGGATGTCATGTGTTCCATCTCAGACCTGCATATATTTCCTTTACTGCACTGTGTGTTGTGAATAGTGTACATGGCCGGTGGAAAGGCATTCAGGCAACATAAAAACATGGATTTTTAGTACATTAAACCATTGAGCACAGAAATGTTCCAGCAGGCAGAATATGTTCCGAATGGAGTATGACAGAGTTAGATAGATGATGACAGATGTTTGGTTGGAGTCACGATAAACACGTGTCTCCCACATGTGTTCTTTCTTCTTGATTTTCATCCTGGTAGAAGGAGACGCTAGTCCAGGCCCCACCTTTTTTTAGGTCACTACTCTCAACAGCCAGAGTTAACCTTACCAAGCAATCTTCTTAAACCATTGGACCGCACGCAAGCACAATTCCCATTCCTTTCCCGGCACTCCTTACCTCCCAGGGCTCATCCCTACCCAAACACCAAACTTGCCTTAGGCCAATCCGCGACCATATGCCTGTCCTTTCTTTTGAGGCAGATCCCTGCTCCAAGTCCCATCCTTGATAGTAGGTCCATTATCACCCAAAGCTTGTTCCCACCCTGAGCCGAGGACGATTACCGACTTGAGACCCATCACTGTCCTTACAAGGGAACTTTGCAAAATACTGGTTCATCTAAACCTGTTTGGTGAAGTTAAGTCTCCTTACATCAGCATTTCATTTATAACGTTTTCACTTTCGTTTGTTAGGTTTACAAAGCATACAACACCCCCAAAAGAAGGATCTTAAAATTCACCTTGGAGGGTGCAGCACTATGGGAGTCTCAGGCGTGTACTTCGTATGCCATCCAAGGCGGTTACCAGACATTTGGTTGAAAAAAAAAGGTCGACAGGACAAATGGTCGACACCATTTGGTCGAAAACC
Source organism: Ambystoma mexicanum (assembly GCF_040938575.1). Lineage (NCBI taxonomy): Eukaryota > Metazoa > Chordata > Amphibia > Caudata > Ambystomatidae > Ambystoma > Ambystoma mexicanum. Next base: position 1,483,891,432 of record NC_090929.1, read on the forward strand.
AAATGGTCGAATGTTTTTTTTTTGTATTTTCACTGGTTCCCCACCCAAACCCCTTTTTTTCTAAAAAAACCCTTTTTTTCCCCTAAATGAAAACCTAAAAAATATATATATAAATAAAAATAAAAATTCGACCATTTGGTTTTCGACCAAATGGTGTCGACCATTTGTCCTGTCGACCTTTTTTTTTCGACGAAATGTCTGGACACCATCCAAGACCTTAGTCACTTAATATTGTTTGGATGCCCTCATGCCTCTGCCATTTTATTATAACAGTAGGGTAACCAGATGTCTCGGTTTTGCCGGGACTGTCCCAGGAATTGGACACTATGTCCCTGCACCCGCAGAATTTTTTTTTATTTAGAAACCCTGTTCTGATTTTTGAGAAAGGGAGGGTGTCATTTTAATCTGGCAACACTTCTAAACTAAGGATGGGCTCGAACTACCAACCTTCCAGATTCCAGTCACATGCATGATCTGCTTGCGCCACAGAGACTGGCTGAGAAACGGGTAAATAGCAAAGCATCAAATACCAATTCCAGCAGCAGCTCCTTTGCTATTCAGGTGCTTAACTCCACAGTCTAAATCACGCAATATTATTTAGGAGCAGTGCTGGAAATACTGTGGGAGGGGTGGAGGCGGTGCGGGGCGTGGTGAGTGCTGTTGAGGTGGGCCAGGTTATGGTGGGTTGGTGTGTGGGGCGATGAGGTGTGAGTAGGGTTGTCCTCCTTTTATGCTGTTAGCCGTCCTGGTGTTGTGTCTTGAAAATCTGGTCACCCTATGTAACAGCAACAAAGTCTACAGCGTTGCAAGCCGCCTTCCCTGCATAGAGACCAGTGTTGGGTTAGGTTATTGGGCTTTTATACCGCGCCATATCACCAACATACTAGCCTCAGAGCGTGCAAAAACATTGCACGCGACTCGTGCACAAATCGCCAACGCTTTACTGCGTATCCCCGTTTTGAAAACTTCCTTTCGCAGCTTTAAATAAATGTTTTGTGTGGAAAGAAATTGCTCAGTCCCCTGGTTCTCCTCTGCTTGTTAAACTAGAGCTGCAGAGCACCTCAGGAAATAGAAAGCAGCGGGGGGAGGGTGGGACTGGTTTACGGGGAACTCTAATTTACGGGGAACTCTGGAGATTTCCCAGTGCACCTCTTTTGTGTGGTTACCCATTTTCTTACGTGAAAGGTGTGGCTTGCTCAAAATGAGAGTATGGGGCCACTCTGAAAATCATTTCTAGGGCCTCTTTTGGTTCCCATTCCACTCCTGAAGGCAGCACGACCCACATCTGCAAGAAGTGGAAGGATACAAATGATTTAAATTTGGGGCTAGACGGGTTGGGGTGGCAGAGGCCAGCTACGACCTAGAGATGCTTACAGAAGAGAAGTGGGGCAACTTGCTCTAAAGAAGGCGGACTACTCGAAAAGAGCCAACAAGCAGCCGGGCAAACATTCTTTACTTTGCATTACTGTGCAGTGCTCCGGCCCTCCTAGGCAACCAGAGATATTAATGAGCAGGAAAAGCAGAGGAACTCAGAACACAAACGCTTTATGGATCTGCCTCTGTGAACTTGATGTTACAGGAGGCACCGAAATAGGTTGATTAAACAGGCCTTTTAGCCCCCATGTAACTTTGATATGTACGTTATCCATAAGCCCCAGTCTATTATGCAAGTCTATGCAAAAAGGACGAGCCTACTCTTCCTTGGCCCTTAAAGGGGTTAATACCTGTGTCCATTTCCATGAAGCACTCAAGAGCTATGTGATGTCATAAGGCTGCAAAACGTGTGCAGCACACGCCCAGCACTTTTGCATCTCAAACTCTAACCAAACACAACCACAGGCCTATAGCACAGCATTCGGCACAGGCTTTGCTACACTGCAACAACAAAGCAAACCACACATAGACTCGCACAACAGCACACGACAACTACCGACCATAAAGCACCCCAAGCCCAGCCAACGGACACAACGGGCTGAGGCTGCCAGCGGCACATCACTGCTCCCTTGCACTTGTCCAGCTTGTTTCCACTAACTCACCCCCCCTTCCCTCTTTCAGAGCTGCCAAAGCACCAGGGGACCACTTTGGTGGTGATAGTGCACGGTACAAATATCCTTTAACATTAACATTGAACCCATCACACCCCATCTATTGAGAAGCTGCTTGCACTGTTGAGCTCGGGGGATTGAATCCCAGTGGGTGGACTTGGCCTTCATCCCCACAAAATCAAATAAGTTGGAGAGAATAACAGCAATACTGCACGCGCTAGTAGGCACTCACAAGATGCACTCCAAGCCTTGCATCCATTGTGCAAGCTTAGAAATTAAATGAGAAACACATGGACAGCAGGTTCGGTGCATTCACACACACGGTCACGTAAATGCACTTCTTGGCGTGGCTATACCTTCGAAACACAAGATCACAGCCAGCGCGTTGCATTGCTCTGGGTCCAATGTATGTGCACGCCACTCGGACCACAGCAAAACATAAAAAGGCACGTCTTAAAAAGAACCATTTTCTGTAGGTTCCAATTTTGGGCAAAGATGTAAAAAAATAACTTGTATTGAGTATAATCGTGGGAAAATGTAGAAAGAAAAAACAACAATAATGTATTATCCAATTAAAAACATTACATGAGTGATCGAAGTGAGCGGGAACGGACGGTCGGGAGCGGTGTTCCACTACTTTTATTTGTTTTCCGTTTACCATTCCTCTACTTTTTACGATCATATTCACCATTCTATACAGAGGGTGTGTCCATTCTTGCCCCCGTGCAAGTGTAAAGTTGTAATGGCAGCCTTAGTTACTAGTCACTTCTATTGTTATGCCCCAGCGGCAACACCTTGCACTATGTGGGCTCCAGGGGGTCTCTCCATACTCCTCATTCTTATAAATACACAAAACTAATTTTTAGATACATATCTCAAGACAACGTTATTTTCCTATTTGTGAGTTGACATGTACACTAATAAATTCAGTTATTTTTACGTGTATTTACAATGACTTCATTTATGGTATTTATATTAACTTCTATGTAAAATGTGGGTTTTTTTGGCCAGGTTTTTTTTCCATTCGTGTTATCAATTTCAGAATACTATAACATAGACAGGGGTCTGGAACAGCCAGATGTTTTGGACTACAACTCCCGTGATCTTTTACCATTGAGGATGCTGGCTACAGCTGGTGGGTATTGTAGTCCAAAACATCTGGAGAGCCAAAGGTTGCAGACCCCTGACATAGCACACACGCACGAAACAACACGCGATGGCGCGTGCTACCTGACAAACATGCATGGTATGTTATGAGCATATGTAGTAAACAAAAAAAAAATGCATTTTATATCAAGATCCACTTCTAGTACATTCTGTAACCTCGTGACCCCGCGTTCCCTGGGTCTCAATCTCCAGTCCTGAGCTTTCAGTTAGCAAACGAGTGCATTCTGGCTGCTGCGGTCTGAAGTACTGGACTTGGGAACCGGATACCAGTGCAGGTAACGCCGAGGACTGGACGCGTTGTGCACGAGTGGCACCGGCAAAGGAGTCAGTCATCTGGCGAACCTAAAACGTGCAAGGCAAAAGGTCGACGTCACACCATCTACCTTTGCGTTCTGCACCCTAAAATGATAAAGCAGCAAGTGATAACGAACCAGGCAACATCACGAAAACACTGGGGTACAGCATAAAAGCAGGCGCCGAATGTCCCGGCAGCGCTCCAAGAATCCCTGCAACTTTCCACAAGGAAGGAGTGTGCACTCTCTGCCAGCCCCTCCTCCCTCCTCGCCCCCTGCAGCCTCCATGCCCGGTCCACGTTCTCCGTGATACGCACGATTGCTCATCCCCACCCCGTGCCCTCCGGGTCTTGCTGAGAGGAGTTCTCAAGGGTTGGCAAACACGGAGGCGCGCAGCCCTGGTACAGGGCAGCGAAGGGCTGCTGACGCGGTTACTGTTTAACAGGGCCCGGGAACTGTTTGCTTTACACTCCCAGCAGAGCGGGCGCTGCCTGCCACCCTACTCCCAGACCGTGCCTGCTCACCAGAGACGCGGCTGCTCCCCCTCGAAGTAACGCCTCTTATTTGAAAGAAACGAAACAAACATAGAGCTCGGTTGCCAATAAAGTAAGGAGCCTCTTACACCAAAAAAAGAAAAGCTATAACATACAAACACTTGAAAAAGTTAACCACCTAAGTGGTTCCCATCCCTGTCACAGGAGTGAGTGCACACTTTACCAGTGGGAGTGATACCCCAGGAAAGCTGTAGTTTTTAGTTCTTTCTACGCACATTTAGGGTGCACCCCTCCAAGTGCCCGCAAAGCGGTCCCCTTACCGTCTCCATCCCTGCAGCTCCTCGAAGGCGGCTTGCCTGTTTCCTAGCCGCTGACTGTCCCCGTGGGACGCTCCTCCAGTCACTCCCAGGCCACACAGCTCCTGTGCCCAGTGACAGGCTGCCTGCCGAGAACCCTGCCTCCCCCCACCACCGGGATGTGCTCTGCCCCGCCCACATTCGCAGCAGCGCCGCCCAGAGGCCTTACACAGGTGTCCGGCAGGGGGGATGGCGACTGACGTGCAGGGGACCAGAGAAGCGCCGCGGATGGAAAAGGCCCAGGAGAAGTATGGAAGCCTTTATTTCGCATTATCCAGCTGTAAATAGGAGGGGTTAAAAAATGAAACGTTTAAAGCCAACGCACTCTCATAATTTTCACCTCAACAACATCAACAAGTGTTTAACTTTCTTTGTCCCTATCTCTGTTTGCTCAAGACTCTCTTCTCTTCTTCCAGTCTTTCAGGAACAGGTCCTACAATGTGTGCATTATTTGTCAATAAAGTATGCAGACCTATAATATATTTATACGCTGACACTGCATACTTAAAGTATATTTTTCAACAATAGGAAATGGCTCGAAATATTAAAGGTTGCAACTCACAGTACTGTATTACTGTTAAAAGATGCCAGCCCAAACGCTGGCTACACAAACCTTGTACAATGCTCCGCTACTCTCGATCTAAGTCTGCCCTTTAAACAATAAAATTATGAATTTAAAAAGGGCAAAGCGTGTCCCGGGAGGAGGGAGCCTGCCAGTTGCCTTGTTACGCAACTCTATGTAATGGGCCTGCAGGACCTGTGAAATAACTGGCACAAAGACCAGTGACGTGCTCAGCCAGCATGCAATGCCTGCTCGAGTGCGGGCGTTTAGCTTCTTTTCTTATTTATTTATTTATTTATTTATTTATTGTTTGCTTGTTAGGCACTTATACAGGTAGTACATTCTGTTCCAAAGCACCCACAGGGCAACAGGGAGGGGACAAGGGGATGAGAAACAATTAAAATACATAAACAATATTAAATACAGTGGGAGGGGGGTAAACCTTCCATGCCTTGTGAGTGTTCAGAACGTGCAGGTGCAAAAGGGAGGGGGAATGGGATAGGTGCTGGTGTGCTCGTGGGTGAGCAACAGTGGAAGTGCAATGTAAGATAAGTGCAAGCCTCCAGGGTAGAGGGTGAGACGAGGCAAGTGCTGAGGATGGACAGAAGCTGGGGGCGATTCAGTGTGGGAGGTCAGAGGAGAGAGGGGGGAGGAGGAGGTGAAGAGGGAAGTCTTGAGGAGTGTCTGGAATTTAAGGAAGTCCTGCTCAAGACAAAGAGGGAGAGGGAGGCTGTTTCAAAGAATGGAGCTAGCAGAGGAAAGCGATCGACCAACCACATGCACTCTGTTTAGCAAAACGCTTTACACACAAAGAGTTGGTACCAGAGGAGCGCAGAGGTCTAGAGGGGCTATATTTAGTAAGAGAGAGTTGCAGATAGGTCTCTGGCCCCAGACAGCCTTGTGGATGATACAGAGGGATTTTAATTTAATCGTGAAGCAACCGGGAGCCATTGAAGACGTTTTAGGGCAGGAGAGATGTGGTCCTTGGACTTGAGACTAAGGATACGTCTCGCTGCCCTATTCTGTATTAGCTGTAAGGGGTCGCAGAGTGGAGGAAGGTAGATTCAGAAAGAGGCTATTGTCATAGTCAAGCGGAGAGAGAACCAGAGCTCTGATAACATTGAGCTTCTGGGGGAAGGTGAGAAAAGGTAGAATTCCTTTGGTGGGAAGACAGCATCCGTGCCTGAATGCATGAGGGTGAGGGTTCAAAGGGGAGCCTATAGTGCACAACATGCTGTAAATAACATCCCTCCAAAAGTTCAGATTCAAAGTAAAATCTTGTGTTAACCACAAGCATGAATGTTGTCCAGCGGTGCTCATATCAGCGGCTGAGGTTGTAGTCCTTCAACTTTGCTGGCAAATGTTGGTCATCAGAGCTGGTTGTGAGGTTCTGATTCGCTGGAGTCGATGGGAGAAGGGCTCAGGCTGCAGGTTGTTAGTTAGCGATATGATCTTCAGCCTTGCTAATCGCATGCTTTTCATCTGTGATAGTATTACCCAGTACATTACCCCTAGGACTTGCTTCTCATGTGGTATTATGTGGTGCATATACACTTTTCTCGGGGTGGAGTAGGGGCATGCTGCTTCCGGGACGAGGGGATCCAGCACGTAGGCAAATGGGAGAGCTGAGGGGAGCGGATGGTAGGTTTTGGGGGAGGTAAGGAGTTTTGGGGCTAGCGTGGGGATTTAAGAATGGGGAGGTGGGGTGGCAGGAAATGTCAGTGACATGTATCTTGGGTTGATGGTAAGATGAGTGGGGGGCTAGGGGTGCGGTCACCCCAGCCTTTGACAGGTCAGAAGAAGTGCTGATGAAGGTGATACAGGAGCACACCTGAATAAGGGAGGTATGGGCGGGACAGCATCCCCTCTAGCAAGAGGAAGAACAGGAGGGGTCAGGACGGTTCCCCCGATTGGCGACAGGGTAACAGAGTGTTGGGATGCACGTTTCATTTCTCAGTGTTGGGAAGAAGTTCACTTTGCGCACCTCGCATTAGAACAATGGTGTGGCTAGTTTAGAAGTGATGTTGACACGATGTTGCAATTTAACATGTGTTCAGTGTAGGTTAATGGATTGGGATAAATGTTACTACAAGTGTTACTTTGTGTTTAGTTTGGGTACATTTTACATTTGCATCACGTAACAACATAATATAAGTCATGGGGACACACTGTAATTGTGAAATGTACAATGTGTAGTGCATAGAGTGGGAAGCAAGAAGCTTTATGCATGCGAGAAAGAGAAGTCTGCGATCGGAAAGCCACTGTGAGGTGTGCGGTAATCCTGAACAATGTATATGTAGGATTCAATAATGGTTGTGGGATATTAGAGGAGTATGGGGTTCGTTGCGAGTTCATGGAAATATCACAGATCACTGTTCCCCCATAGTTGGATTTTGTGTAAGCCTTAGAGTCTTTGGTTTATGGTGACAAACCTTGCTTGCCCTGCAGAGCTGGGTGACACTGGGTGACTCGGTCAAGGAAGGGCAAAGGAAGGGGACTGCATTTGGGCAGATGTTGATAACATCAAATGGTCACTTTAGGCAATGACTAAATGAAGTACCATTAGGCCATGGGTTTACGACTAGATGGGTTTGTGGTTATAGGGAGCAAATCTTCATGGGATCACAGAGTCTTGTTGTTAAGTCCAGTCAAATGGTGAGTCGATTTGGGGTTAGTTAATAAAACCCATGGAAGGAGTACTGAAGGGTAGAGTTTGACAGTGTTTTATGGATTTAGTTTGGGCTCTCAGGAAGATAAGCAGGACATGAGCTGGGGGCTGTATGATCTGAAATAGCAGTCACAAATAAGGTGACGTGAAGAAATGCAGAAGGAATAACATGGGACGCCAGCGCGTCTGGGATGATAAGATTTTTATTGCTTGATGAAAAACATGTTTTTTTGTTTCTCTCACTCCTTTTGTTTGAAGGGTTCTTGTAAGAGCCTCGTACATCCCATAATGGTTTAAAGGTCTCTGGGACAAGTCATGCATTTAATTGTTTTTATATAATAAAGAGATTATGTTTAAAGTGTCATGATTGATTATGGAAAGCAAGCACGTGGGGAAGGGGATTATGTTTTGTCAATCTGTCCAATAGGGTAAGAGATCATAGGGGGATTAGATTTCCTTGTACAGGGTTAGCCAATGAGATTTTGGGGATGTCATTTTAACAGGATGGTTATGTAAATTGGTCAAATGTGTATAAAAGCTGCAACTTTGTTGAGCACTGGAAGGAACCGTTATTGTTCAGCTTCACTAGGCTGACTAACCCCTTCCAACTGTCAACATGCAACAAACTTGCTTTTCTGACAAAGTGCATTTACTCTCCGTTGGTGCTGTTTTCACATTGGATGTTGGAGTCACATTCCTATAAGAGAGGACTCAGTATGGCCCTGTGGAGGTCCACAATGGCGAGGGGAGATGGGGACACCATCACACACACTGAGTAGCGGGGCGGTAGCCTGAGCAGCTCCCCCCACAACAGAGTTCAAGAGCTGTAGGGTGGACGCCCCAGGCTGGGATAAAAATGCAGCCATCAAGTGGTAATTGTTTCTTTCCGCAGTAGGAGTACTCTGGCAGGAGGAGAGACGAGGAGGGAAATGGTGCGGCCATAACTGAACAAAGGGATAAGGGCGGCCCATTGGCATAGAGGTGAGCATCGGATGTAAGGGGCGAGTAGTTGGTAATGGAGGGGGGAATGCTGAGATACGGGTGTACATTGAAGAGGCTGGCAAAGGAGTACCTGGCTGGGAATTACGCATTAGAAAAAGGGAGGGGCAGGAGGGCTGTGGGGAGGAAGAAGATCTAGCATAGCGGCATAACAAATACAGTAGGGGCACATTTAAGGTTGGAGAGGGGGTTGGCAGCAAAAGCCAAGGTGCTGATGACCATGGGGGAATTGGATCTTTGCAGTCTTTATGTATGCAAGTGGTTACAGTGCAATACCAGAGAGGAATGTGACCGTTTTTAATGCACGGCGCCAGCAAGGAGGCACTGGTGCACAGCAAGGACTGGCGTGGTGGAGGTGGTATGAAGAGTTTAAACCAAGGGTGGGAGAGGAACAGATTGTGAGATGAGGCGATAGGTGGGAGCTTGGGCTACACTGGAGGGTGCCTATTACCCTGGACACCTGCTCTACATATGGCAAACAACTTCACCATGGTTTTACTGACCTCTTCTAGGCCACTTTGCTGGATGGAGTGGGGGCAGTTGCCAGAGGTCAGCAGGTACCACCATGTTGGGCGTTTACTAAAGGAGAATGTTGGCCGGTCGGCAAGTCCTGACGTGGGAGCAGTAGGTGCGTGGGACGGCACCCCGTCAGGCATTGGGTGCAGCTGTTACCTGGAGGGATTGGGGAGGGTAGCTGGAGCAATAAGCTGGAGGACCAGATGCTTGAAGGATGAAATAGTTTGTCCCCAAATGGGGACTACACAAGGGTTTTGGAGGATGAGCTTCAAGAGGGGGAGTTTGAGGTTGGGCTAGTTGGGTCGCAGGGGGAGTAAGTGGGCAGAGACGTTAAGGTGGGTAAGGAGTGGTGGGAGACAGTGATAAGGTATATGTCAGAATGGACCATGGGGGGGATTGTGAAGAAATGGTAGTTTGTCACAAGGGGGAGGTGATAACAATATAGAAGTATTGTTCGGCAGCCATGGAGCATTTAAGTAGGAGCTTACCATGAATGGCTGTGGTAGAAGAATGGGACAGATATACAAAACATGGTATATGGAGCATAGGTGAGCTAGTTAAAGTGGTGGCACAGTTGGGAAATTTCACCCGAAGGAAGTTAGCTATTGCATCGAGAAGAATTTTATGGGCATGTACAATAATATGGAGGTGTGAAACAACTAAAATGAGCATTGAATGGAGGAGCAGGTTGGTCAACCGTTCGGGCAGTTAAATGAGCAAGAAATTATGTCTCGAAGGAAAGGGGTGAAAAGATGTGTAAGGATGGGAAATGCGGTATTGGTAATAATGGGTTCAGGGAAGAATATTGAAAGGAGTGGCTAATGGAGGATAAGGTATGTGTAACGGAACGGGATGGAAAGGTGCAATAAGGTAGTGCACGAGGATGAGTGTTGGACAGGTGTGCAATTTCTGGCGGGTGCGCGGGACAGCACTTTGAGCATGGGGTTTGCGAATGGCATAATTTTAGTAGGGGGACAGTCCAAGGAGCACTGCCGTATGGATTGCCAGATCCAGGTCGTGGTTGGGGTCAGCAGGTGTTGGGCGGGGCTGGCTGCATTGGTGGTGTTGAAATAGTGCTCTGGGTAACGAGCAAGGACTGTTGGGGCATAAGGTGGGTGTGTAGCAAGGGTTACTTAACGCAAGTTTTTTGGAGCAGAGGATACCGAATTCTGATCCGCTCGAAGGGAATATGAGGGATACAGATCATGATGGGGGAAACCAAGTGAGGGAATGGAGGTGGCGGTTGTGGAATCGAGGGACACTGGAGAGCTGCTGCGCAAGTTTGGGTTACAGTACGCAGAGGTGGCTTGGGTCAAGAGTTACAACTCTCGCAAGGGACGCGTTAGACGAATGTGTGGTAGTACATGTAGTGCCTGGGGTCGGAGTGACCGCAGGAAAGGTGCCGCTGATTGCTTGTGGCTAGATGTGGCGATGAGGTGGTTGAAGGGAAGGGTTGGGAATAGGAGGGATCAGCAGACTTATGTGGGGGAAGAAAGAGGGGGCGATATGAGGGAGTGTATGATTCTGTTGGTCTGGTGAGAACTAGGGTAACGATAATGGAATGAGGGTCGGCATTTACGGCTACGGTAAATGGTTCCGGGCCATTTGAGAAAGGTGGGGAAGGATGTAAAGAAGGATGCTATAGTGCAGGGGGCCAGGGAGAGGGGCTGATAGCAGAAGTACTGGCCAGATTGCAGGGGTTTGTCTACATTACTGTGATCAGCTAGAGAGGGGAATTCTTATGGTTCTTTACATGATTGTTTTGGGCTGCTAGGTTATGTGAACTGATGGCGGTCAGAAACTAAAGAGGGAGGCGCTATTATCAAAATATATAACTTTGTCGAAGGCAGGGCAAGACATCTTGGTTAAAAAAATACATCAAAACATTATTATTCTATTTTCAATAATAAATAAGTAAAAGGAAAGGGGCGAGGGGGTTTGCTTGTAGAAAGGGGGATCGAAGTGGCTTCCGGTCAATGACCGGAGGTAATTAGGGGAGTGGGGCGGCCTAGTGGCAGGACTGAGTTTTAGGAATAAGAGAAGGGAGAAGTTTACTGGTGGAAAGGTTTAGAGGGGTTACGTAAAGGTGTGGTTAGTGGGGAATGCAGGGCGGCTTTTGGTTAAACATCCGGGGGATAGGACAGTTACCCAAGAAGAAGAGTTTGGGTATAAGGAAGCATGAGACTTACAGATTGGGGGAAGGTGGGTAGTTCAGGTGCAAGGGATATTAGGGAGTTGGATTGACAGTAGTGGAATAGGAAGGATGGAATAAGGTATGGAGGGGAGGGTGTAAGATGGTTCTCACTATTTGTGTTTATTTCGCATGATGCAGCACAGTTGAAGATTGACAGTACAGAGATACGGATATGTGACCATTTTGTTGGTGAGGAGAACATGAAGACAGGAGAGAAGGAGGGTTTAGTACACAGAGCGAGGAAGAGATGAAAAGGTGACGTGAGATGGTCAGTCTTGTAGCGGGATGAAGGGGGTTTTAGCGGTTACTGATGATGAAGTGGGATGGAAGAGGGGAATGCGTGCTGGTGGCAATATTCATACATATCTCGGAAAATGACTGAGGTTGGGTATCTGGGATGTCCTCCATAAAAGAAGTGAAGACAGACTTTGAGATTATTAAGTAGGATTTGGCCAGGGTTTTGGTTAGATCATTTCAAGTGGTTTCCGGAATGGCCTAAGAGGGTGACGAGTATCGGCAAGTGGGGAGCTGTGTAAAGTACAGGAAGGGGATAATACAAAAAAAATGGTTACGTTTGCCAGAGTGTGGAAGCCACTTGATTGGTAGGTATGAAGTAGGATACTTGTAAGGAAGATGGGGTACACAGTGCTTCTCTAGGGGGGTAGGAGTACGATGTGATGGGTCGTCAGGAAGAGAAGGGAAGGTTTAAAGGTGGGAGGCAGAAAGAACACCTCCGGGGTGGGTTTTTCTATGTGCTGGGGACACAGTCTGTTAAAGGATGGTTGGTGAAAGCTGGTAGAGAGGGTGGTTATTAGCACAGTCTGGACGGACAGGCTAGCCCGGGGTTGCAAAAAAAGTAGAAGAGGAGTGATGAGGGACTGACGTTGGCTAGGGGAGAGGACATGGCTAAAGTTGGGAAAGACGGTGGGGAGTTGAAGGGGGAAGGAAATGGAAGGGAGGGAATGGAAGGGGGGTTGGGTAGGAAGGAAGTCTAATAATGTATATGTGTTAATGGTTTGGTTAGTCTATAAGGCCGAGGAGCCAGGTTAGTGATGTTTGTAAGCTGCGGCCTGTCATATTAAAGCAACCTCTTCCACTTACAGCGAGTCTGGGTGTTTTTGTACAGTTTAGACCAATGACGAAATTTAGAGAGAATTTAGATCACAGGGTCCCATTAAGTGACACCAACCCAAGACGAAAGTAGTAGTACAGTTTAGAGACACCGTTTGACTGTATATTTTCTCAATAGTCTAAATAGCTTAAGATGGTCTTAGTGGGGTAAAGGTAGGTTTAGCACAATATACAACTAGCCATCGCTCTTAAATTGAGTTTTGAGGGAGATATGCACCTTGGTCTGTCGTTTTCATTTTACAAAAACAAATGTTTTACAGCAAAGTCTTATATAAGATGAATATATTTACATTGATATATGAAAAATTATTTTGCAGATGTGTGTATGTACTAAATGGGGATCAAGATTGATCAACTACAAAGCAATTGGCGTCCTGAAGATGGCCTTACATTTATTTGGGTGACCACCGTTGACAAAAGTGGTACATCACAACGGGCCGAAACATATGTCGACTGTTCCAGGAAAAACAAATGGTTTTTTCCTCTGTCACAAATGCACATTTCAAACAGCAATGTTATGTCTATAAAGATTTAGATTCACTTTAGAATTCCCCTGTTAGATGAGATGTATGTAGAATGAGTGGTATGATTGAGTGTTAATTCACAAATGTTGGTTTTTTAAAAACGTTTTATGACGATTAAAGAGACAGAACCCTTGTTACAATTTGAATTGTTCAGTGCAATTTTTTCTCCGCTGGCGATTTCCTAATCATTGATACAGTTAGGTTTCCTGATACTCTCTCCTAAGTTCCATACAAGACTAAAAGAGAGGGGTAGTCGATCTGATTCAATCTCCAAAGAGACATGGTTGGATGCCATTGAATCCCCATAGATAAGGGTACCATCCTGGAAGTACACAACATTTGCCATATAAAGAAACAACAAATCCATCATGCGTCCAAACACTGATGTAGCCGGTGACATTTCAAAGTGAATGGGTGTGTGTGTACTGATAGGTGCCGAAAGATTTAACATAAGCCATAAGTGACTTGGAGTCTTCATGTTGCTTTTTCTGGTATCAAGCATCGCTGATGTTTCATTTCGTTAACACTTTCCATCCCTCCACTGCATTACCAGCTCCGTGATACTGGGCCAGTAGCAGTTATTAGTGATTATTTCTTGATTGAAGCTCCTCAAGTCCTTGCATGGGCAACATTTATTAGAAAGCAGTTTTTTTTTAACCAGAACCATTGGACTCAACCATTCTGACCCCTCACTTGGTTCAATAATATTATCTTCTTGTAGCTTTTGTGGTAAGTCCTTGGATGCTTGTTGGCTGTGAGGTACAGGGCAGTATTTGTGTTTTGCAGGGACCGCAAACGAGACACAGCTTGTTCTTGTGAGTGTAGATCTTGACCCATCCAAGCATTCTGGAAAAGAGACCGTTATGACGACTCACTATGTCCTCCCATGAAGTGCCTTTCAAACTAAGTACCTTCTCCCCCCCCCCCGGAAGCATTGCGAATTATTCTGACCATGGCCTGGTCCTGCCAGGCTAAATCCACTTGTCTATTCTCTGTGAAGCTCATCTTGGTTGTGCCTTAAAGTCATAGAGGCAGTACTCATACGCCAACACGTATACGGGCGTTCCACTCATTTTTACTTCAATGCAGTCCTTCCCCACCATGCTTTTGAGCGTATCGACCGGAATGGCCGTAAGAGCGGAGCCTCAATGCACCATTAGGGCAATTTCACATCCACCTACTAGGACCTTGCAGTGGGGCTTCATGCGCGTTTTGTTATCCATGCCAGAGCCAGACCAGTTGGTACCCCCTCCAGTTGTGAGCAGGCATCGCTATCGTCAGTTGATGTGATTCAGTTAAGCCTTTTGGATTTCTGGTTGCAGGCTTTAGCAAAATGTCCTCTGTGGCCACACCCTATTGCACGATCATTGTCCAAATGGCGCCCGCAGCCACATCACTGACGCAAAGTTTTGTCAAGGTTCTTCTTTTCCCACCTATCATGGAAGCAGGTTGTACGTACTGCTTCCAAATGTGTTTGCTTGTTCAACAGTTGTACTGTTGTTTTTGTGTTTGGAACTTGGAATCTCTTCTCCTAAGCATTGTCCCTTCCATGTGTAGGGCTTTATCTAAAGTCACACCCTGCTCCTGAGTTAACTGTCCTTGGATCTTGTCATTGTTGGTATTGACTCATACCATATCTCTGTCCATAGTTGACCTAATCCTTACATTCCAAGCGGCGGGCTTAGTCATATAGTCATCCACCCATTTGCTAGGGTCTTATGGTCTTGCGTAGAATCTTATGTTATGCAGCACCACATTTCCCATGTTTTCAATTCGTGTGGAAAACGCCTAAAATCTTCCAAAAAAGTGTCATAAACAACACCGGGTGGCAGTTCGGTTTGGAGCCCCGCAAATATGCTTCCGCATATAGAGTTGCACATCGGCAGCCAGTGTGAACCCACAGCATGGCAGGCTTACCGGGCGAAGAGAGGAATGGTGGTGGAGGAATGGCACCTTGAATCATTGTAGGCAGTGAACTCACAACATGGCAGGTTTACCGGGGGAAAGGAGGAATGGTGGTGGAGGAATGGCACCTTGAATCATTGTAGCCAGTGAACCCACAACATGGCAGGTTTACCGGGCGAAGGGAGGAATGGTGGTGGAGGAATGGCACCTTGAATCATTGTAGCCAGTGAACCCACAACATGGCCGGCTTACCGGGCGAAGGGAGGAATGGTGGTGGAGGGATGACACCTTGAATCATTGTAGCCAGT
This sequence comes from Ambystoma mexicanum, assembly GCF_040938575.1. NCBI lineage: Eukaryota > Metazoa > Chordata > Amphibia > Caudata > Ambystomatidae > Ambystoma > Ambystoma mexicanum. The sequence continues at coordinate 1,483,906,594 of NC_090929.1, forward strand.
GAACCCACAACATGGCAGGTTTACTGGGCGAAGGGAGGAATGGTGGTGGAGGAATGGCACCTTGAATCATTGTAGCCAGTGAACCCACAACAGGGCAGGCTTACCGGGCAAAGGGAGGAATGGTGGTGGAGGAATGGCACCTTGAATCATTGTAGCCAGTGAACCCACAACATGGCAGGTTTACCGGGCGAAGGGAGGAATGGTGGTGGAGGAATGGCACCTTGAATCATTGTAGCCAGTGAACCCACAACATGGCAGGCTTACCGGGCGAAGGGAGGAATGGTGGTGGAGGGATGACACCTTGAATCATTGTAGCCAGTGAACCCACAACATGGCAGGCTTACCGGGCAAAGGGAGGAATGGTGGTGGAGGAATGGCACCTTGAATCATTGTAGCCAGTGAACCCACAACATGGCAGGCTTACCGGGCAAAGGGAGGAATGGTGGTGGAGGAATGGCACCTTGAATCATTGTAGCCAGTGAACCCACAACATGGCAGGCTTACCAGGCAAAGGGAGGAATGGTGGTGGAGGGATGACACCTTGAATCATTGTAGGTTGAGTGTTGTAGGTGGTCGCTGCCACCCACTCATCCCCAATGTAGTGTGGGTGAACATTAGAAAGAATAATTCATTATTCAAGCTGGTGTAACTGCGGTTCGGTCATGGTACAGCCGGGTTTTGTTAAAGAATCGTTTAATTGTGCAAGTCTTGTGGCCATCTGAGTGGGCCAGTGGAGCGCCCTCTCATCTCTGGTCCAGCTGTGTGAATGCATGCCAAGGTCCTCGCACATGTGCACGTTGGCAGTGTTTCTGCTCACTCACCACTGCGTCCTTCATCTCCGACACAGAGGTCCTAAGAGTCACCACATGTGCGAGCGGGCTGACATGCTCACATCACTATTTACCACTTGTTTCAAATGAAAAAAATACTGGAACACCGTGGGCCATACAATTCCAACTCTTTGTATTTGACAGCCATTCTGTGATCACATTCAGACCACTTCAGTACTTTTCCAGGAACCAACAAGCCTAACATGGTAGTCCAACAATGGTGGAACTGAATGAAGGGTTCTGCGTTCTTTGCTCACATGATGATTAGTGACAAATAGAGAACGAGACATATATTTCTGAGTGGGATGGATTAAGTATGTGTCAAGGCCAATAAGCTGTCCTTGTCTCGAGGGGATGAGAACCACCGGGGGTGGGAGGCCTACCAGAGAGCCATCCAGAGCCAGTCCTTCCCCTGAGGTGGATGGTGGAAGCAAAAAGGGCCCCAATTCCTGCCCCGCCCTCTTGTTACGTTATGTTTGTTTGCAGGCCCTTCTCTCAATCCTTGCCTAAAGCCTCAAATACTGGTCAGTTTCTCTTTTCATTTTCCGAGACCTCCAGGCCATGCAGAAAGCCAACAGCGAAGGTTGAGCCAGAAAATCAGCATCAGCTGCCTGCAAGCAGAGCTCAATAGCAGAGCCTCAAAGAGAATACACAGCCCACAGAGACCTGATAGTAGTAGCACTCTGCCAAGAGAGAGAGGGAGACACCAGCAGCAGCCACAAACAGGCACAGTGTGGAGACCCACATCGCGGGGCCAGCAGAATCTGCCGGCCAACTCGCACAACCAGTCACAGGTCCCCTAGACCACCAGGGACAAAAAGCAGAAAAAGGAGCCATGCACCCCCAAACATACCAGGATACCCCACGGGAGCGGACCCTGCAGCATGAACGTGGACATTGGACACCTGACACTTCCATACTTGATGTGCAGTGAGCCCATGCAGAGTAGATGGGTGTGGCGTTGCCCCCTTTTTATGATTATTCTCACACATACACACCCCAGGTGGGGAAGACAGGGCCAAATTGGCCAGGGACAGCTGCCCAATACTCACAGGGGATAGACATTTCAGCGGGGGATAGGAAGCAGGAAGTGTGGGTTTTTTGAAATCAGAGGTTGAAGACAACCAGGAGACCAGCAGGAGGAAGGTACGAGCGTGAGCTTGTGGAGGAGATTTGTGGGGTAGGTGAGGTATTGACCTAGGAGTGGAAGTGGTTCTGCAGTGTGAGTGTGTCTATTTCTGTGGCGTGTGAATAGAGAGGTTAGTGTAAGGAGTGAATGTGATTTGAATGGTACAGGGTGAAAGGAAGGTGTCCGAGTTGTAGTGTGGAGGAGGGGAGTAATAGTGTGGAGGAAGAGAGTAATAGTGTGGAGTAGGGGAGTCATAGTGTGGGGAAGGGGAGTCACAGTGTAGAGGAGGGGAGTAGTAGTAGGGAGGAGGAGGAGTAGAGAGGAGTGGGAGGTGAAGTAACATCATAGGGTGAAGGTATGATCAGGATGAGTGAAACATTGAAGAAAAAGAGGGAGGAGCAAGCAGGAAGTAGTAGAGTAGAGAGGGGGAGGTGAGAATGGGTATGTGAGCATAGAGACACAGATATGATATGATGTGGCATTTATAACATGCCTGTACACAAGTGTTTCTAGGGGCGACAAGACAAGCAGGGGGAAACAAAGGGAGGACAAAATAACTATTTTACGACGCCTTGTGTCATTCAGATCGTGCAAGTGCAGGGAAGAGGTCCCAGGGGGAGGCGAAGGGGGAAGTGCAGTTGACTTACAAGTGCAGCCAGCGGGTGGCTCATAAGTGCAGAGAGAGGGGACTGTAGGTTTGCAGATACAGACCCTTAAGTGCTGGGGAGCCTGGAGGCAGTGCAAGCGCAATAACAATGATAATTTGCATTTATATAGCGCTCCAAATCCCCAGGCAACGGAGTGCTGCTTATTATTAACCACGGTGTGTGGTGCTCATTTATTGACCTCGCAAGGATGAAAGGCTGAGTTTGGCCCTGCGTCGGAAGGCACTGCATGGATGTCAAAGTGAGCGCTCTACTTGCTGTGCTATCTGACCAGAAATGGTATGCTATCTGTGTAACTGGACATGCAGGAGCCTGGGCCTGAGTTCAGAGAGTGACCAGGTGACCAGTGCGCAAAGCAGTCAGATGCATCAGAGGGGAGAGGAAGAGAGAAAGCGAAAGTGAATAGGAAGGTCTTGAGTTGCTTCCGGAACCAGAGGTGGTTCTGCTCAAGTTTGAGAGAGGCAGGAAGGCTGTTCCAGAGGGAGGCCTCGCCGACGGGATAGATCTGCCCCCAACTCTTTGCTTGGAGAATCGTCTGACCCTCAGAGAGTTGGAGGTGGATGTGCATACAGCTCAAGAAGGAAGATGTTTTGGAAGAGAAAATTGGAGGTAGAGCGGTCCCAGGCCCCAGAACGCCTTGTAGACAATGCAGAGGGTTTTGAAGTTGATCCTTGCAGCCACGGGGAGCCAGTGGAGAGATTTCAGAGCTGGAGAGATATGACAAGTCTCGAAGTCCTGTTCTGGATAAGTTGTAAAGGTCGAAGAGTAGAGGCTGGAAGATTTAGAAAGAGGCTTTTGCAATAGCCCAGCCTAGAGAGGACCAGAGCTCTGGAGACAGTGAGCTTCTGGGCCAAAGTGAGAAAAGGAAGAATTCCTCTGAGGAGGTGCAGCTGATAGTTTGACTTTTTGGAGACGCCAGAGATGTGAGGAGAGAAGGAGTGGGTGGAGTTGAAGATGACACCAAGGTTCTTAGGCTCCCAGGAAGGAGCAGGAATAGGGCCCAGAGTGGGTGACCAGAGAGGGAGAGAGAGAGGAAAGGAGGGAGTGGCTGTTCCAATGAGGAGGATCTCAGTCTTACTGGCATTAAGGCAGGGATCATTGGTGGCACATCATTCCTGAATTGCAGCCAGACAGTCTATAATGAGAGAAGAAGCAGAGGTGGCTAAGGGGAGCCTGAAATGAGGTGGGCAAGAGGTGCCAAGTAGTGGTTGAAGAGCCAGGGAGAGAGGTTATACCCCTAAGGAACACCACAAGAGAGAGAGCGATGGAAGAGAGGAAAGACCCCAGTTGGATCTGAGAGGGTTGGTCGGTAAGAAAAGAGGTCATCCAGGCCAGGGCCTGATCAGTAATACCAAGGTTGTCATGGAGGCGATTGAGCAGGATGGCATGGTTGACCATGTCAAAGCAGAGGATAGATCGAGGAGAATGAGGACAGAAGGGAGATTAGAGTCAAGATTGGCGAGCAAGTCAGAAGGATGGCACAAGGATCACTCTGAGGCTCAAGGACGGTACAAGTGTTTATATTTTAATGGTTGTGGGCCAGAGAGACATCACTCTCTCGCTCATATCCCGTGGGATCTCCTCCATAACACAGGCATCGGTAACTCCTGGTTAATGCTACTGATCGGTAACCCCTTTTATTGAAGTTCTGACTTTGATTAATGATGGTTTCCCTAAATACCGGCTCACTTACTCCCTTCAGGACTTCCTTACTGTTCCTACCCACACCAAGGGTTGGACTTCTAACTGGAAATTGGGATTGTGCCTTACACTCACTCTGTTGGATTTGCATATAGTCACTCATGGCCACGCTTATCACCTTTCTTCTACTCTCTTGACCTACCCCCCTCTTACTTCTCCCTCCAATCTGTTTTCCCTCTGATGTTTCACTCTTTCTTCCTTTCCAACTAGTACTCTCATCCTCTCACTTCTACCCCCTCCTCTCTTTACTACACCCCTCCTTCCACTACTACTCTCATCCCGTTACTACTCTCCTCCAATGACTGCTTTTCTCCCTCTAATACTCTCCTCCCTCTTCTACTCTCCTCCTCACACTACTATTCTCCTCCTTGCACCACTATCCTCCTTCCACTACTCCTCCTGCATCACTACTCAACCACCCTCTTTTCACTCTATACCAGATGTCTCACATTCACACCTTACTGTATCCTTTCTACACACATGTCTCACTTGTCTGAAAGTGGATTCCTTTGTGGACTTATAATAGTGAGATGCATAAAGGCAGTCAGCATTTCGCTTGTAGTTGTTTTTGATACATACAGATTATAGAGATGTCCAGGGAAAGGCTGACGATCAGTTTGTCTGAAACTGAACTCTTTGGTTAAATATAGTATGCTTTCTGAATACCTCAATTTCTGTTCTTTGCCCTGAATTGTGGGTGGGATCGCATAAATGGGGGTATTAGATTGACGTGTCCTGTGAACCATTAGCCAAAATTTACAAAAATACTCAACAGCACAGAACAACCAGCCCTTCACTATAAAAGCAGACAGCTGGAGAGGCAAAGTGTAGGTTGTTTTGCTGAGGTCACAGGAGGAGGTGAGGGTAGCCAGAGAGCCCAGGCGGAGGATGGACAGCGGAGCTGACTGTTGAACAGTTGGTTTCAGAGCTTAGTAAAGGGCAGTGTGAAGGCATCACGAAGGAAGACACAGATAACATACTTAAAATTCCAATAAAATATATTTATTAACTTAAATGTCAGGATGGTTGAAGGCCATACTTGCCCTATAGTAAGCTGGAATGTTCCTGCCTGAACAAAACTAAGGAAAGTCTGAGTCAAAGAGTTCAATAGAAAGGTCTGTCTGTGTCCAAAACCTATCCTTGCCCTCACAATTACAACTAACAAATGTGTAGGGATGTCAAAGTCAAAAGAAATAGTGTTCAACTCAAAGTGATTACGTTTTCAGTTTGTTCGATATTCAACATGAATTAATCTGTTTCAAAGGTACTGTTTCATTCAGTTCGGTATTCAATACATGGACCGCTATTCACTTGCAGTCTTTCAGGAGTGCCCCAGTGCTTAGCTGCCCTCCCAACACTCACCGGCATCTCACAAGTCCTCCTGGCTCTTCCCGTGACTTCCTCTGGCTTCAGAAAATTGAGAAACCAGTCAATAGGTGTCCCGCTTGCCTGCCGTGTGCTTCTCTTTCTGCATTCCAGCTCCCAGGCTGCTTCCTCACGCAGGGGCGTACTTGCAACGCCAGGCTCTTTGTCAGCCGCTCCTGCTGCTCGCACTGGGAGAGGGAGGCTCCCAGATCTGGGGAAAACATATGGCCCACTTTCTTCGGGTCCCACAAGTCCTTCAGGATGATTGCCGGCGTACTGGCTCTGTTTCTGGTCCCACCTCAACTGCCTCCTCAAAAGGGTTACCTGCTGCTTCCCCTTTTGCTCTCTATTCTGTCTTGCTGATTCCCTTTTATACACCTCCAGCCCCTTGACAGGCTGCAGGTGTGATTGTCTACTTAGCCTTGCCTGACCACAATTAAAGGGACATGCCTGACCCTCACAACTCCTGGCAGGCATCTTCTTCTTCCCAGTACCAAAGTGGACAAAAGGTGTAATCTTCACTGCTCATAGTGGTCTCTTCCTCACCTCAGTACTGTCAAGTATTATATCTGGGATTGAGGGATTGAGGGGAAATGGCTTATAATAGCCCATAAAGGTTGGGGGAGGGTTAGAAAGGTCATCAACAGGAAAGGGGGATACCATGCCTCGCCCATCTCACATTTAACCCTTTTTGCTCTCTTTCTGGTACGCCTGGGCTGATGGTATCGCATACCCTTTTCTTGGTTAATGGGACATGTATAACAATACCCCATTACTGCCCTTGGAATAGAGGTTTTATTTTGTAAGGGAAAGGGGGAATATCGCCACATCTCGCTTGAGTATATCTCACTCCCAATCCCCAAAGAGCCTCCACCAAGGTGATCCTCCCTCGCTTCTCCACCCAGAGGGTCAGGATACAAAAGCAATGGCCTTTCCCTGGCCACCTGTGCAGAAGATCCCAAGGGAGTAGAAGTGAGAATACCATCAGGTTTCTCACTGGAGGTCTTTGCGAGAGAGATGGGTACCAGTTTAGTGTAGTGTACATGAGTGTAAGAAGTGAGGAGGGGTGTATTTGAGTTGTGCTAGAGAGAGAAATAGAGAAAGTGTGGAGGATATGAATAGGGGGTGTGGCAGTAATAGTATGAGAGTATTAGTAAAGAGTGAGTCTAGCAAAGAGGGGTGTAGGGGTGGGGTAAGAGCAGAAGGGTGTAGGAGAGAAGTGGGGAGGGGTGAGAGTAGTGAGATTGAGTGTAGTGAAAGGGTGAAAAGTGCACCATATCCTAGAATTTGGGGGAGAAGAGAGTAATAGTAGTGCAAAGGGAGTGGTAGTAGTACAATGAAGGAAAGGGAAACTTCAAAGGGAGAGAGAGAGAACTAGAAGTGCAGAAGTTAACGGTGGGAAGTGAGCAAAGGTGGGAGTAGTAGTAGCGAGAGTAATATTAGTGAGAGGAGTAGCAGTGACAGTAGATGTAGTAAAAGTGTGGGGAGAGTAGTAAGAGAAGGTAGAGTAGTAGCAGAGTGAACAGGGGAGAGTGGTAGGAAGGAAGGTAGTAACACTGAAGAAATAGAAAAGAAAAACATGGGGAGGAAAGAAGGTGGTCAGGGGCAGATGGAGGAGGTAAGTACGGAGAGGGTAGATTAGTGAGGATATAGAGGGGCTTGAAGGTCAAATGGCACAAACATACACCACCCTTTTTAGAACTAACTATCACTAGTGTAGGCCCAAGTTAGAAAGAGACAGCCAGCATATAGGGACACCACATTAAGGGAAGGCAGTCCACAGGCAGGAGGGATAACCGGTCAGTAGCACTATCTGGGGGTTTATTTATTTATTTATTTAGACATTTGTTAAGCGCACCTAACCCGGAGGCATCTAGGCGCTGGTTACGTAGGAGTGGTGGTTACAGTAGTTACATATCGCATTAGGTCACAGTCATTACAAGTTGCACTAGGTTACAGTTGTTACAAGTTGCATTAGGTTACATCATATGAGAGCAGTTAGATAGTCAATTGCAGGTACGTTAGGAGATAGTAGATACGTTACATAGTAAGAGAACAGTTATATAGTAAAAACATGAGAGTTAGGACATAGTAGATAAGGGTTCGATGCAGGTACAGGAAGATTGCTAGTACGTGGTTCTGAATAAGGTTATTGTTCTCCTAGTTGTCTTGGCAGAAGAACCAGGTTTTAAGGCCTTTGCGGAAAGACCAGAAGGAGGGATCTTATCTCAGTGCTTAGGGCAAGGAATTCCATTGTTGGGCCACAATCACTGGGAAACTGCATCCTGTAGCTTTTGGGCGTCTGTATCTAGGGATAGCAAGGCGGAAGGAGTATGCAGATCGGGTGGGTCTATTGGACTGGACTTTGGAGATTTGTCTAGCTAGATAGATTGGGGCCCTGTTTGATAGACATTTGTGTGTTAGAGATAATGTTTTGAATGTGATGCGATCCCGCACCGGGAGCCAGTGGATATTTCATCTAGCTGAGGAAATATGATCTTTTTTTGGAATGTTGAGTGCCACTCTGACAGCATTGTTCTGGATGATTTGTAATTTATTAATGTTTCTGGAGTTAGATCCTGCAAAGAGGCTATTGCAATAATCAATCCTCGACAGTATGAGGGCTCTAGCGAGGGTAATGCAGTTGTCAGTGGTTAGGAAACATCTGCTGCCATTGATCAGTATGGCAGTGTAAGCCGCTGCAGACACAATTGGGTTAACTTGCCTTGTAAGGGACAGTGACGAGTCAAGATAAACTCCTATGGTTTTTACCTCTTTTCTTGTGGTGATAAGGTTTCCGTCAATGGTGAAGGATTTATAGGAGTCGGGGAGGTTATTTTCTCGTCATTAAGGCATAGCTTGTGTTGTGCCATCCAGGCTTGGGTGATTCGGTAAATTTCTCTCAGGACGTTGCAGTTGGTGTCGTAGTTGCCTGTGATGAGTAGGAGTATTTGGGTATCATCCGCGTAGTTAGTGTACGTGACCCCCAGTTTGTCTAGGAGGTCGAAAAGATGTTTGGTGAACACGTTGTACAGTGTTGGAGAGACACAGGCACCTTGGGGCACTACACACATTACTTGGGCTGGGTTGGGGGGGCAGCCATGGTAGTTGAGAATACTCTCATGGTACGGTTGGATAAAAAGGATTCGATCCATGTCATGGGAGCTGGGGCTAGGGTGGGTATCACACGGGAGCTGAGGGAGAGAGGGATGGCCCCAGCACCACTTCCCAATACCTGTTTTCTGCCGGTGCCTTCATTTAACTAGCTACCTGTTTGCATGCTGAATAACCTACACCATCAAACCAGGCGATGTACTTTGCTGTGATTTTCAATAAAAATCCAGAACTTTCTAGAGACTCCCGTGAATTATTAAGGTCATCTGTGACAATATAAAACATGCTATTTTCAAGGCCCGAAAATGACATTTCCGTTTCTTAATTGATAATGCAGACTATTGTCTGAACGTTTTAGTTAAGATCTTACTCCAGCAAACACACTCTACTACTAAAAGTGGATTACTTGGCCCAATAGGCTGCTGCAGTGATCGTCAATCCTTTTTTCTGGATAAGTGATCTAAGATTTCAATGCACCATCATTAATCAGGCTCTGTCCCAGAGAGGGACGCCAAAGGTGCATAATTTGGCTAACCAGTGACATTTCCCCCCTCAGAGTTTCTCCTTTCATCCTGTTAATGCATGAGATATAGGTCTAATCCAACCAATTATCCAGGCAGTCCATGCTCTTCATGTACTGCCGAGGAAAGGGTGGTGCCTTTGTCACCTTTGATCACTACAAATGTTAACCAATCATTACAGGAGGGCATAATCCTCAACTCCTTAAGAAAGGTCCTGGGTTACTGCCCTATTGAGCATGTTTTCAATGGGCAAGTTCCCATGCTCTAACTATAGGTCGATTTCCAATGCCCCCTTTCTGTTAAGAACTTTGGATAAAGTTGCTTAGTCCAATTGTAGTACCAATCAAATTACTCAGAGATCAGCAGTTAGGCTTTAGGCCTTATAGGGGCACAGCAACTGCTCTCCTTGATGGAAGAAATAATCTTCTCCAGCTTCTCAAGGGAGATGGATCTAGTTTGCTAATACTACCAGATCTATCGACTGCATTCAATACAGCGGATCACTCCCTTGTGCTCGATAGATTGGATCCTGGGAGTGGTTGTGACTCTACATCGAAAGAATGGTTAAAGTAATTCTTACCTGGAAGATCTTCCGTCAAACTTAATTTGTTTGAGTCGTTTTCTGTCCCATCGGAATGTGGAGTTCCATAGGGATCATGCCTCTCGCCCCACTTGTTTGGTATTTGCATCGACAATTTACATAGCCTGCTGAATCGTGAGGGTGTGTCCGTCCAAATCTATTCGGATGACACAGACAACGCGATAAAACTGATTGGTAGTATGGTAAATAACGTTACACCTGTCCATTCTTTATATGATAGCATAGCTAAGGAACAATTGGCCATGCTTACATTCCTGATGCTAGCCACTGATTTTCTAATCTCTCATATCTGTATAAAACCTCAGGATGAAGATTGGGCACTGGGCGTTTGGCATGGCTCTGCATCACTCTATGGACAAGCCAAAGCAACTGTGAGTTCATCAAATTACTATCATATGTTGTTCAGAAAAGCACAGCCTTTTTGACTGAAGCCACGTGTGCTGTCATAGCCTTATTAGTGACATAGGAAATGTCTACTGCAATGCTGACATCCTATGAGAAAATAAGGATATATTTCCACGCCTTCAGGACTTACAAAACACACCCTGGCATGCTCACATTAGCCCTGTCCTCCGCAAAGGTAAACTGGTTGTAGGTCAAGTGTTGCACTATATACAAAGCATTTACTTTGTTACATTGACTCATAACGCCCCCTATGGTCCTGCACTGGACTATTTACACAATAAACTGCAATGGCAGGAACGCAAGAAGTCAGTAAGGTCTAGCAACAAATACCTGACTTTCATACCATGCTGTAAAAAGAAAATAGTTTTTGGTTGCACTTTTGCACTTTTCAAGCACAAGCACAGAGGTTTTCTAATACTCTTTCAAAATACATTTCTTAATGGAATAGTGTGCCAATTCTAACTTGTACACGCCACCTGCTCAACCCATCTCCCCAATACCTTTTATCTACCTCTACAGGCATGTCCATGGCACACAGCATCTCCTATATCCATTTCCCCAGCCGGTACACTGCCTCCTCGCAAATGGGATTCCTCCGCCCATAGGATTCAATAGGCGCTGCAATTTTCCTCATCCGCGAGAACAAAGGAGTGCAGTTGACAACATAAGGTTCACCAGCTGCACAGTTAGTGCCTAATAAAAAGCAAAGAAACTCTGGAAACAAAACTAGGGAGGGCAAAGGCATAGGAACCAAAGAGTAGAGTCTACATGTATATGTACATTTAGAATACATTATATCATGTGTTCTCTTTTCTGTGAGAAGAGAACCACAGCTCAATAGTATGCTTGCAAGAAGTGAACTAAGAGTCAAGTCAGTTTCTGGTTTCCAGTCTATAAATGGGTATTATCATTATCATTATATGTGAAGCAACATCATACTCAAGTAAAGTGTGAAGCCGGGATTTGATTGCAGATGTCTCAAGGCAGGAAACCGCATTTCCTTGCATTCCAGCTTCAGTTTTAATTCATTGCACACTGTTTCTATTTAGCTGTGAGAGGGGTCAGGAATGAAAGCCAGACACAATGTTTTCATGTTATTGGTTAAAGACTTTTATTTACATGGACAGGTTGGGAAAATGCCTCTCGGACCCTGCTCTAAGAGAAACCTCCCTACCTATCACCATAAACAAAGGGTCTGTCTTTTATTTCACTGTTAATTTTTAATGTGTCTATACATTTGTGTGTCTCAAGGCACAACAAGGCAAGGGGGCGGTAGGAGGGGGGAATGATCCTGCTATGCCTTGTACATTCGGATCATGCAAGTGCAGGTATTTATAACACGCTTAATACACGTGGTTGATTTTAAGCGCAGATCTGGGATTCAAACCAGTGTTGCTCAGTGTGGTCTTGCTTCCAAGAGTTGCGCTTTGCCACTGAGCTATCCTCCCTTTAGGATGTCAGCATGTCAGAAATCAAAAGCTGTCCTTGTGTCCAAATGTTCTATCCTGACCCTCACACTATAAACAAAATGATAAAGTGATAAGGAATTGTCTTTAACCTGGTATTTGTAAACAAAAGGTCTTCATTAATGAAAATATAAAAGCTTCAACACAAATCTTCTCCGAGGTAACAGAACATTGGTTCCAGAGGATGGTTCCCTTCCCCTGCATTCTTCAAATGCGATAATAATGTCTCTGGTTCTAACAGTTCTTTGGGTCTCTCCTTGGCCAGCAATACTCCTGTTAGATCCAAAACTGTTCAACCTTGTGGTTTCCTTACAAATTCCTTCTTTAGTCAATCACACACTGTCCTTTCTTGGGATCTTCTCTGTAAGTTTACAGTTTACCTGGTATACTCCCCTGCCAGGACTTCTTAAGCACTTCCAATTGCCTTGTATACTTCCTTGCTAGGACTTCTAAAGCACTTCCAATTGCCTAGTATACTTCCTTGCCAGTACTTTTCATATGCTTGCACTTTGCCTGTATTACTCGCTTGACAGGACTTTTTGTTTCCATCTAAGTGTAACAGTCTCTTTTTACTTTCACAATTAGGTATCTTTTCCTTGAGTCAGTGTTTCAAATGCTTTCAATATACATCTTTTGTTTTCCCCATATTGGCATCTCATGCACTCATATATTCTTAGGGATTGCAATAGTATTATGCCTATTCGATTTACAAACAATCTTCTTATCGTTTCAGGTTTCGTGTATTTACAAAGTTCAAATTGTGTTTGGCACAGTTGCTGAAACATCCTGGGGTCCCCACTTTGCTTGGGCTTACTCACTGGTTCTTCCTGGTGTCTTCGGTCCCATTCATGTATATGCGGTGCAGCAATGCGACTTGCCGTCACTCTGGATTGCCTTGACGTCCCTCCGCCTTCTCCCGTGGCTCCGCTCCTGCATGCCTGCTCATCTTCATGCTTTGGTAAGGGTAACGCTGTTTCCTCCAGCTGCTCAACACCCAAGAATCGTTTTGTGCTTCCTGGCATTTCTGTAGCCCTGCTTGCTCCTTCAACGATTCTTGTCCTCTTTGCTGGGGATCCTCTTGGCCGCACCACTCTGACTTGTGTCATCAGCTTCTGCACGCCTTCACAGGAGATGCAACGTCTTCTCCTTAGTCTCTTCAGCTTTCTGAGCTTCCATTTTTTAATGTCCTGCTCATAGGTGTTTTCACAAAACCACTTGCATGTGCATTGAGCTTGAGGCTCTTGTTGCTCTGTATCATTTTCGCCATCCTCCTCAGCTCAGTACTTCAGTGGTTATGGGAGTTGAAGTCCACTGATATTAAGTGATGCACAGCACTTGGAGACCCTCTCTCAATGATGCCATATGAAGTATAAGTTCTATATGAATTGGAATTAGAACTGAAAAGGGTTTTAGTTTTTTCTCCAAAAGGTTGGGGGGGGGGCAGTCACATGGCAATAGGCCATTAGGGTATTGCATATAAGGGGGTCTTTCTCATGGGCAAATGGGGGATACCATGTCTCATCCAATGAAGTCATGTCACCCCCCCGACCCCAGTAGTTGTCTTCTACCATGTAATCCTCCCTCATATAGCCTCCGCCTAGGGTCAGGATCAGGTAGCGGCTGCTGTTCCCTGGCCACATGGGAGTAGGTCACTGCTGGGGGATCCGTGATGACTCCATTGGATTCATCACATTGTCTTTCAAGAGCTGTGCAACTACTGTTCAATAAAGCTGCCAGAAAATCAATTTCACAATGTATAAGAAATGTTTCTAGAAGTATTGTAGGCAAAACAAGTATGATTCGTTCCCTCACTGGGAAATCGCACAGTAGTGAATTCAAATCTGAAAAATAATTGCAAAGCCAGATTTTCAGAAAAAAACGATGTTTCAAATTGCATTTGTGTTGTTCTAAAGCATAATAATCCTATCTTCAATTTTTTTACATTGTTTTAGTTAAACATTAATCCTTTTAACACTAAAATAAAATAAAAATGTAATGCACCATCAATTCCTAATTACACAATTATCAAACAATCTAAAATTATATTCTTGTATAGTAAAAAAGCCTTACTAATATTTCATTATTTAAAACACTGTTTAGTTATTCCATGTTCTTAATAATCTCCAACCAAATGTAATACATATTAAAATTCAATACAGTGCTGTCGCCTGAGTATAACAGTCCCTACATCTGATCCGCTTTCCAATATTCCAAGGAATTTCTTAATGCAGTGTAACCTTTAATATATACATCATCACGTTTCTGGCAGCCAGTCATTAAAGGTTTGGGGTTTCTACCATTTTATGAGATAGTCTGCATTTTCTCTCTTCGTGAGGTGTATTATTCCATGCTCCTGTTCTCGAACCAGTCGGAAGCAAACCTAAACGGAGTTGCATAAGGAATCTTCTCACCTTCCAATTCTGCATTTTAGTTAAATATATAAAAGAAGCATCTATTGAGAATCTCTGGTACATGTACAGAGTATACGACACTCCCATTGCCAGATTCTCAGTTCTTTGATTTCGGTCCCATGTATCGGCTTTTGTTTAATGTCACTATATGTCACCGCCACATTAGCATGCTCCCTATGGGCTCTCGGCCCTGGTTCCAATAGGCCCAGAAAATGTGACAGCACCAGATCTGGGTTTTTTTTACCTCCAAAATATTTAAATACAAGGTCCCACTCCTAACCTTTTTTAATGTTCCCAGTGATATTAAACCCAATTCGGAATTGATAATCTCCAAAGGGGTGGATTTCGGGAGGCCTAATGCAAGTCTCCAGAGCTTCCATTCAAGTCGTTTCAGCCAGCTAGATTCTTGGTCGGTGAAGCTCTCTAGACCATATAATATAGATGGCATGATACTTTCTTTATACATCTTTACCAGGCCCTCTACTGACTGACCTCCCTTATATTTTACAAAATGTCTCACTCAGTTAAACATTTTCATTGTTTTTAAGGTAATGCTTTTTCCCACATTGACACTATTGATATTATCATAAATAGGCAGCCCTAAATATGTATAAAATGTCACTCCTTCTAGAGGTTCTCCCTCAATGTCCCATGAGTAGTTCTTCCATTTGCTTTTCTTGGGCTGTATAATCATCACTTTATATTTTTTTTAAAAATTGATGATAAAACCATTCTCCAAAGAGTTTTTATAAAGCGTGTTTAGACTTTGTTGCAGCCCTAGTGGAGTTTGGTCGATGACTAAGGTGTCACTGGCGTAGAATAACCACGCCACGTGCTGAAATCCAACACGTGGCAGGAAACGACGTGCTATAACCATTGCACTATCCAAATCTGCCATATACAAATTGTATAATGTGTGGGCGAGGGGGCAGCCCTGTTTTAACCCATGGTTGGTCATTATATTCTCGCCCAACAAACCCTCCTGCTTCATTCTTAATTGGGCTGAAGTGCTCGAGTAAAGTTATTTCAGTAAATAGAGTTTTAAGTTTCGTTATAAGAGTAGCTACATCCTTGGGACCAAATGCTATAGTATGTGTATCTGGTTCCCACTCTCTTTTGCCACTTCTGTATTCTATATTTCTGGGTTTATTATACAGCTCAGGGACGTACTCTATCTAGCGAATTTCAGCTATTGGTATCACCTCGATTTTTACGTCCGTCCATTGTCGGTATATGCTCCAAAATGTCCAACTATCAGAAGACCGAAGTGCACAACACATTGATTGCCATTCTGATGTCATAGCAGAAGTCTGGTGTGTTCTGATTGCATTTTTATACTGGGTTTTAATTTTCACTATTTCACTCTCTCTGATGTTCCCCTTTAAAGTGGAGTTTGTGATCTCTTGGATGTCTTTTTTTAATTTCTTTTTCAGGAGATTAACTTTCTTCTCGTATATATTCTTATTAGACTTTGCATGCATAATCTTCTTTCTCAGTACCTGCATTTGAGACATAGCTTTTTGATTTCCATGCTAAATATATCTACTTTAACCAGCACATGATTATCCTTATCTATCCATTTTCGAAAGATGTGTTCATCGAAAATATGTAATTTATTATACCTAAACATTGGTTCAATCTGAGGTACCTTTTCCTTTCTTTTCTTTCACACTCCTTAGGTAGACTACTTGCAAGCCATTTCAATTGGCAGACGGCTCATTTGCTATTTACTTCTTAGGAATACTTCCTTATCAACATATGGTACGCTTTTTTATAACAATGTCTGTCCGTTTGTTTATCTCGATTGACATGGGTTTTAGGCTGATTTTTGTCAACAATTCCTTTACTGTTCTCACAAGGATGAACCATATTTGAAATTGAAAATGATGACTTAATAATGGTAAAAATATCTATATGTGTTATGTCTCTCTAATTGTTCTTACCAACAAGAAACCTGATTGGGTTTTATGGAAGATGATTGCATCTGTTTCTCTGACTGCACAATTTGAATTTGGTTAGAATATTAACACGATAAGCTACAACCTTTCTTTGGGATAATTTACACTTACTAATTTGTACTTTTTTGTTGAATATTTGTAGATATATGCAAAATGAAAATGTATTAAGCACACAGCCCCTGATGAAGAGATTGTATCTCGAAACGCGTTGGGCATTTATATTAGGATTAAATCATCTTTGAAAAAGAACAAAAAGACATTGTGAATGGTGTACTCAGGGTCATTTCTGACCGATAGACCCTTAAAGAAGACAGTGACTTTAATTGTAACATTTACCTTTACTAAATACCTACTTCTACTATTCTAAAATTACTGGGCTACTCTAGCCACTGATAGTGTGCAGGGGACGGGAGTTCCCCAACTGGGAACTTACTTGTGTTCTATTGTATCGACAACCCATATGCCAGGGCTGTTTCTTTTCTCCTCTGCACCTCAAACCAGTCTTGACATTGATCTAAATTCATTTTTATCAAAATAACATCACACATTTGGAGTGCATGGTGTCCAAATTCGATAGGTTGTTCATCGAAAATATGCACATTAACATCCATCCAGGAAATCCTGTTTCCAGCCCCATTAAATGTATATGTGTCTTTCAGATATCACTGCAGGATTTCTGTCTCATGAGTGTCAATTGTGTAATTACATGGCCACTTGCTTTGGTCTGAGTTAATGTAAAGTCCTCAATCCTGTTAAACATGGTTTGCGGGATAAGAAAAGAATCCATCCATGAATAGACCTTTCCATTGGTCCATGTGTAAGTGGGGCTAGCTTCCAAAGTACTCACTGGGCCTCATTACGACCCTGGCGGTAATCGCCCGTCATTACCGCCATGGCGTAATGAGCGTTTACGCCGTGGGACGATGGCGTAAAGAGCGCCACATTACGACCCATCGCGCACGAGCATTACGCCATGGCGGTAATGCAATTAACGCCATGGCGGAAAAGGCCCCTACCGGCATCGTTAAGCGAGCAAGGTGCACTTCCGCCACCGTAAGTAGCGGCCACCGTAAGTAGCGGCGGCCGTAATAAGCGGCGGCCGTAAAAAGTCGAACCGGAAATAGCGTCATCGCGCCGGAACGGGAAACAGCCCGTCGGCCATCTTGAAAAACACAATCCATCGCCATCCTACCAAACAACACCAGACCCAACCCTGACACCTGTCCCAACCAATCACCCACCCATCCAAGTACCCGAAAATGCCTAAATCTGTGAAAAAGGCATGTGACCGCCAGCGCCAGGAGAGATTCAGCCGGGAGGAACTCTGCATGCTTGCGGAGACCCTGCAAGACAACGCAGGTGTCGTTTTCTCTCCGGACATGACCAGGACAGCGATCGGGAAAAAGAAGGCCATCTGGGCCCTGGTGGCTGAGCGCGTCAGCGCGGTGGGGACCGTACCCCGCACCCCACAGCAGTGCAGGAAGCACTGGGATGACCTACGCATACGGGTCAAAGCCGTCATCTCAGCAAACCGCAACCTTGCCCTGGGTACCGGTGGAGGGTCGGAATCCCCCCTGAAACTCCAACCGTGGGAGGAGATCTGTGCAACCACGATTGGCATGGAATCCATTGAAGGCGTCGGAGGGATGGAAAGGGGAGCTCCGACATCGGGCGATGAAGGTAGGTGCCTCAAACAAGACATGCCATAGTCACAGCAGTCCAATCATGTGTAGCACAAGGTTGCCCTAGAGTGTAAATGCAACACCTATCAACACTGCCCATAGCCACATGCGAGCACCACCCTGCATACACTGCTGGCACCCGCATACCTGCATCCACATTCCACACTAAAAGGAGACAACCTGCATGGCACTGCCTGAAATCTTCCTCATCCACTGACCACAATAATGTCAAACATTTCATTCCAAAGTACGCAGACCCATCAATAACGCCCTCCCTCCTTTGCTCCACCACAGGCACAGATTCACACCCAGAGGACCAGGACACCCCTGCGCCAAAGAGAGCCAAGAAGGCCATCTACAACGGCCCTGCACCCTCAACCTCAGCTGCAGTGAGGCAGACCCCACAACAAGCAGGTCCCACTGCAGGCATACCGCAGGTCCCACCGGCAAGCACCCCTGTTGGCAGCAGGCCAGCAGCAGCTGCTCCACCTCCACCGACATTGCCTGCCACAGGAGGCAGGGGGTCAGCGGCCAGCAGCAACATCGGGGAGACAGCTGCAACAGCTGCATGTTCAGACTCGTACATGGAGCACGAGGTCAGAAGCCCCACTGACCTACTACATTCCCCCTGTTTCTCAGACGCCAGCCCCCATGAGGGTCACACACAGGGGCACACAGAGGTAGAGGAGTGGCCATCCACCCCATGCCCTGTCCACACTCCACAGGAGGGGAGCAGCCCCTCCATCACTCCACCAGCACTGGCCATGGGCCAGCACGGCCAGCAGTCCCTCCAGGACATCACTCAACGGCAGCATCAACTGTCGGCAATGCTGGATGAGCATGCCGCGGAATGTGTGGGGGCTAGGTCTAGCATTGAACAGGCCACGGAGACCCTAAGGGCCGAAGTGGCGCAGAGCACTGCCACCCTGAGGGATGCCATGCAGGCCATGTCCAGGGACATCTGTGCAGAACATGCGGCCTTGAGTCGTGCGGTCACTGGCCTCACCCACACACGACAGGACGTGCATGCACAGGGGCAGCCAGGGACATCCTCCACTGCCAGTTCTGCGCAGAGCAGCCCCGTGCGACGTTCCGGTCGTAACCTGCGCTCCACAGCCAGGGGTGCCCCGGGGGCCGGGAGAGGGGGCTTGTAACAGCCTGTGGCCACTGTCACAGGCATCTGTTGACACCTAGAGGGTGTGTGTTGGGGTGTGCAGGGGGGAGGTGGGAGGGGGTGTGTTGGGGTGTGCAGGGGGGAGGTGGGAGGGGGTGTGTTGGGGTGTGCAGGGGGGAGGTGGGAGGGGGTGTGTTGGGGTGTGCAGGGGGGAGGTGGGAGGGGATGTGACACGACATTTCATAGTTTCAATACACTTTATTCTTTCAAAAAAAGTAATGTGTGGACATTTTCATTGCGTATGTGTGCTTTATTGGTGTACAGTCCACAGTGTGCATGTCCCAGAGACACACAGTGCCCCAAGTGCAGTCTCCATGTGATAAACACCAGCCGTGTGTGCTAGAAGCAGTGGTCGATGATACTTTGGCGCATTGCACGCCCCTCCTGTGCATCGCCTCCTCCATGGGGTGCCGCCCCATCTGCACCCTCCTCATCCTCATCGTCAGGTGGTTGCAGTTCTGCGTCAGGGGGCAGGGGCACATTCCGTCTGACGCACATATTGTGTAGCATGACACATGCCATGACGATCTTTGCCACCTTCTCATGGCCATACAGGAGTGCGCCACCAGACCTGCTGAGGCTTCGGAACCGTGCCTTCAATAGTCCGAATGTCTGCTCTATGACCACACGAGTACGTGTATGTGCACGGTTGAAGTCCTCCTCGTGCTGGTTCTGCGGGTTCCGGACTGGTGTAAGGAGCCACCTCTTCAGGGGATAGCCTGCATCACCTGTATGTAGGCGAGAATGTATGTGTCAGTCATGTTGTCTGATCAGGAACATGATGTTCCACCATGGCTCGCATCCAACTGTTACTTTGGCTCACTTCTACATGCACTGATTGATTCACACAATGCAACCAGTATATGCTCATGGCTCCCATGGCCTGTTTTGCATGCCATCACCCAATGTATGCAGAGGGGTTGTGTGCATTGTGAGTGCCCATCCGCTGTCTCCGTTCTCTGTGTTACTCACAGCCAGGTGGAGTATGCATCATCCCCCCCCCTTTCTGCCAGGTGGAGTATGCATCATCCCCCCCCTTTCTGCCAGGTGGAGTATGCATCACCCCCCCCCCCACCTTTCTGCCAGGTGGAGTATGCATCACCCCCCCCCTTTCTGCCAGGTGGAGTATTCATAAACACCCCCCCCCCTTTCTGCCAGGTGGAGTATGCATCATCCCCCCCCCCTTTCTGCCAGGTGGAGTATGCATCACCCCCCCCCTTTCTGCCAGGTGGAGTATGCATCATCCCCCCCCTTTCTGCCAGGTGGAGTATGCATCATCCCCCCCCCTTTCTGCCAGGTGGAGTATGCATCATCCCCCCCCCCCTTTCTGCCAGGTGGAGTATGCATCGGTACGTCATTCACCTGCCCACTTCCATGACATTGGACTCACCGAGTAGCCAGGATCTTGGGCCTGCATGTCGCTCCATGTAGCATGGTATTGTGGAGTTCCTCAGGACCATTGAATCATGGGTTGATCCGGGGAATCGGGCACAACAATGTGTGATGATCTTGTTGGAGTCACACACCATTTGCACGTTGATTGAGTGGAACTGTTTCCGGTTGCGGTACGGTACCTCCATGGCACGTGGAACCACCAATTCCACATGGGTGCAGTCGATGGCACCAATGCAACCGGGTATGCCGGCTAGTGCATGGAAACCCACTTTGGTGTTTGCAATCTCCTGGCCAGTCCGTGGTAATGAGATGTGGTCGTCTGTGTGCTTGAGGAGGGCATCGAGCACTTGGATGAGTGTTCGTGAGAATAATGGTTGTGAAATGCCATGCAGGTGCCCCACTGTGTGCTGGTAGGTGCCTGTGGCCAGGAAGTGGAGTACAGACACTACCTTCAGTAGGGGGGGGATGGCGGTTGGACTTTCTATCATGCTGACGATGTCGTTGTGTTTCATGTCTACGATGGCGGTGATGGTGTCCCGGTCCAAACGGTACAGGGTGTGGATCTGCTCAGCAGTGAGGTTGAATGGATTGGCTCTGATGCGTGGGATTAGGGGCTGCCTGCGTGGTGGCACTGGCTGTGCTGGTGGGGCTTGCTGGGCCTGCCTTGCCCTCCTTCTCCTCCTGCGTCTCCTCTGTGCTGCCTGTTGTTGTTGTTGTTGTTGCTGTTGTAGCACATGCATTGCTATCAGGTCCTCCAGCCCCAACATTGCTAGTCGTATTGGCATCATTGTGGAGTGTGACTGGGTGTGGGAAGGGGTGGGGTGTGCTCTTTTTGTGCTTCCCTGAGTCTGTATTGCCTTCACCTGTGCTGTTTCTGTGCACCTGTGGCAGCTGCATTCACTTAACATGGCCCTTTACGGTTGGTTCGCGATGGCGTTATTTGCACCATGGCGGTAAGGTACTTAACGGGCTGGGTGATGGCATTAGGTGCATGTCCGCTTGGGTCGGCATTTGCGTACCTTTCCGCCATGGCGTTAAGTACGGTGTGGCCGGTCGCGTGCGCGCACCCTTGGCGCAGTTAGCGCCAGCGTTAACTACGATGCCGCTAATGTTTTGGTGTTGGTAGGCCTCATTGAATGTCCTCGCCTCCTCCACACTCTATATTTCAGTCCTTTCTGTATTTGTCCGCCTTTTGTGATCTATGGGTGGGTTTGTGTCTCCAAGTTGGTAACAATTTCAAAGTGGTGATCCTTTTCTTCGCACACAATGTTTTTCCCAGTGGAAGCTGCTAATGACTGCTTCTGCGACTTTACTTTTCTTCCAATTTCGGATCTTCCCTTATCTGCGACCATTCCAAAGTTTGTGGTATTTACTTATCATGTTTTCTTCCGAAACCACCTCTTTTTTGGGTGTTTTTCTTCATTACATTTTTTTTATTATATTGTTCAAATGCAGGTGTTCCTCTGCGTCGTGCATGGAGTCCCCCCGACCCCCCACACCCCCACCTCACCACTTCACCGTGTCCCTGTCTTCTCATCGTGTTTGGGAAATACACATCACTGAGGCCGGCACAGAATTTTCATTTCCGTGTTCAATGATTTTTCCAGGCGATGTCTCATTTTTAGTGAAATTCGCTTTATCCAGGACTGCATCCAGCAGAATCGCCTGCCCTTCTTTCAGAGTTCGCTGTTCTAACTGCCAAGAAAAAAGATGCTTATGGGACTTCCCCTGCACCTATGACGAGCAATCTCATCCTTGGCACTTAAGTGGTTAATATGTTCTGGCACACTGCACGTAGAGCTTTTAGTACAGTCAATGACTGCCTCAACTTGGAGATCCTCCTGCGACAGGTCAGAAGACGAGAGAGTAGTGTCCTGCACCAGAGGAGAGCTAGGCCGAAGCCTTAGCTAGATTTGTTGAGGGGCAGGCACCTTCCTCGTGTGTCACCAGTCCCGCCCGTATTATGCGATGTTTTTACCGACTCTTGCTGTAGGTTTACACACAGATTGAGCAGCGAGTTGTTATCTATCGGACCAGCACCCGACATTGCGCTCCTTTGGTGATGTCTCTGCCATGTTGTGCTGCATTGTTTGCGGTTTTAAAAAGTCAATGATTTTTCCCTGCACTTTCCTGAGACACTATCTATGATGCCCACAGCAGGCGCTTTCCCTTCTAACTCGTTCCTACCGTGTTTCTTTATCAAACGGGTTATCACCCCTGCACGCTACACGCTGCTCTTACAGTGGACCTAAGTTGGTATTGTTTAACCACCTTTGGCATTCCTGCACCAACTAGCAAAAAAAAGGGGAGAGGGAGAGGTTTTCTCCATCACAGCAGCAGCAAGGCTCCTCCTTTCACCGACAGGCACAGCACACAGACCCCCACCGGACTCCCCCTGTGTGTCTCCTGTGGAAGCTACATTTGCAGTGTGCTGTGTGCTCACTCCTGGTTCTCCAGAGGTAGCTCCTGCCTACTGAGTGATGTGTGACACTCGGGAACTGGTTTTACCTCCTGCTCATCGAATCCTAATGTTGAGCCCTGTATGACTTCAGACTTTTTTTTTTGCTTACACACAATGAAAACAAATTGGACATATCAACATCAAACTTGCATTATAAATTGCCACCTGGTCCAACCGAAAATGTTTTTTTGGCTTGGTTAAAGTTCATCTAGCGTGTTTCCTTTAAAACATTTGTTAAACCCCCTCAAAGTGGGTACACTTTTTTTGTATATGTTGAGTTGTTTGTGAACCCAACATTCGAATTGAAATGCTGGCTTTAATTGCTGGACGCCAGATTCAAAATGTTGAATTTACCAGCCATACAGGGGTTGCAGACTTGTTACTTGCTTGTGGACGCCATGCTGCAAAAACATTTGGGGCAACAGGCCAGCTCCCACTTCGTGGTCCCGGGTGCCCTGCTTCCAGCATCTGCATTTGTGGGGTGGGCGGGGGTTCTTCTGGGGAATGTTTGAAGATCAGACCCCCAGCGCATGCACTGTCACTCCAGCAGGGCATGGCCACAGGTCCTACCCTGCATTGCTCTGCTGCCTGGATAATTGGGCCCACGCCCTGCAGGGACATAGGTGCCCTGTGCCTGGCGCTGTCCTGTGGTAACAGTAGTTTCAGCTGTCGTGCTTTGGTGCATTGGACTGATGGTCTTTGCCTGTAGCATCTGTAAGAAGGGTAACTGTGTTCAGGGCAGTGCCTGAAAGCCCTCCAGATGCTAGATATCAGGGTTGTCCAACCCAAGGGCCGGATCCATGTCGGGCTTTCAGGATACCACTCATTAATATTCATGAGATAAATTTGCATACAATGATTCTAAATGTATGCACATTTTTCCTCATGAATAATGAGGGATATCCTGAAAACCTGTCAGTATCCCTACCCACAAGGCCTGGATTTGGACTACCCTGCCATATATAGACGTAGGTTGTGTGGGTATGGTTACTGGATCAAGGGCATGGGGTCCACAGTGATGTAAAATGGGCCCTGCAGGTTCTTTGGTATGGATTAAATAGTGAATGTTAAAACCCTTTCAAATTCCAAGAAAAGTCTTCAGTTTCAGCAGTATTAATGTTTTGTTTAGGATGCAAAACCTAAGCAATCACCCGTTATAATTAGCAATGAAACTATATGACACACACCTTCCCAGTGGCATCGTTGAGGCGTCCCGCGATTGAAATACCCTAAACTGTGTGCAGCAGAAGCGTGCAGAGACCCTGGTATCAGCAAGGAAAATGTGTGGGTAATGTGGAGAGTAATAGTACTTGCATTCCCATGCCAAGCGGGTACACAGAGTAGAGTTATCAGTGGGACCTGGTCATGCTCCTGCCCCAAAAGCAGTGCATCCGTTTGCATTCTGGAATCGTTTTGGAGGGTATTATTTCTTCTCTATTTAACCTTTGCAACCTCTACAATTCAAGACTTGGAGTTTGGATGAAAATCTGAGTTGTTTAATCCTGGAGTTCAGACTATATGAAAGCACACATCTGTGGAAACTAACAAATTTACCACATCTGTGGAAAGTAACCAGACTAACACATGTGTGGAAACTAAGAAACTAACCACCTCTGTGGAACCAAACTAAACTAACCACATCTGTGGAAATTAATTAAACTAACCACATCTGTGGAATCTAACAAACTAACCACATCTGTGGAAACTAACCAAACTAACCACATCTGTGGAAACTAACCGAACATTGTTTGATCCTGGTGTTAATGTGTGACTACAACCTTGTTATAGTGACACCTGTCTACTCTTAGTTGGTTTCTCCAGTGTAGTGTTTTTGATATGTTTACCTAGCAATGTGTGTGGCAATAACAAATGCTTAATCTTTCTTAACTTTGTGTTGTAATTTGCATTGCAATATTTTTATTCGAACAATGTGATACATGTTTAAGCTCTCACTAAAGAAGCCAAACGAGACACAAATCCTTGGGCGAGTCTTCAGGATTCACGCATGTGCCAAGTGGAAGCATGAACGACGGCAATCCCCATTCAGAAAAGTCAGTAAACCAAGACCCGCGCTACCACACTTGGCCACCTTCATACTCTCCTGGCACATGCAGCAGAGATCGGGCCAGGTGCAGCCAATCAGCAGGGCGCTGGCTATGTTCAGCCAATCCAATTAAAGGTCAAACGGTTGCAAAGCTTTCAACCAATCAAAAAAACGCCTTTAGGCCGTGGCCTTGTATTACCCATCCATATACCTGCAAGCAGCGTATGTTAAAAACTGTAAAATGGTGTTGACATGTGTGCTGTTGCAGACCCAGTCTTCTGGCAACCCGCAGACTAAATGCCCTACACTGGTTAGCCTTGGGCATAAGTGGTTGCCTCCCACAGGATTTCATTTTCAGGGTAGAATATGGGTGGGTCATGATCTTGATCAAAATCAAAAGATTGAGGTTGAACTCCCCGCACTCTACATGGAGTAACTCTTCCAAACAAAGATGGCCATTTAAGCAAAAATGTCATATTTCAAAAAAGCACATAGAGCATATTTTCTCTAGTACAACAACCTATTTCTCAAATAAATGACATTAGGAAAAAGTTAAGAATCACACAATACAATTGTACATTTTAGTCATAAAAAATCCCATTGGTACGATTTCAAAGGAAGTTTTAATATGGTTAACAATTGTAAAACAATATTATTTAGAGAAGAACCTCCATTATACACATCTACTAAGTTTCACCTTTATACACATTTACTAACTAAATGTCATCAACTTTCAGTGGTTATAGATTTCATGTTCATTGCATTTCAGAAAATTACTTTCTTCATCAGGCACAAACACCACTAGTATTTTCTACAAGTAACAAAAAATAAATAAATAAAACACTGAACCCGTATAGGGCCCTCTAAGACGAGGTGGTGCTCTTATGGGAAGGATAGTGATGCAGAAGTTGCTCAAACATCAGTAAAAAGATTGACTCAGAAAGTTGGCAAAAGGTACGCTGTTTTATTAGCAATTATCTAAAACAGGGAGTACAAAGGATATCGATGGACGTCTCATGGCAAGGTCTCCAAGATTTTCATAAAAACAAATTTATATAGTAAATATTCATCATCAGTGACGTCATCATATGTGGCAAATTGTAAAACTTATACTGGATTGTGGTTGGATAACTGGAAACATCTACATATACTTTCTATGGGGTGTGGGGTTGTGATAGGACCTCTATTGTCAGGTGGGCAACTGAGCCACCCTCTAGTGCAAGTCATCTTCATCGTCATAAAATATGCAATGATTTATTCGTTCATAAACTATAGGGCTCTTTGATACGTGGCCCTCTATAATTGGTTGGCACTCTTGTACCCTTCTGGAATATTCCACTTCCTAGCAGCACGCAAGCTGGTATCCCAGGTGTGGGTGGGTCGGGCTTGACCATCCCTCCCCACCCAATTAACCCAACATCTATCATCACTCTTACTTTCTGTCATTCAATTAGCCTTTGAACATGGCCTTGCAAACTGCACAACTCCTGGGAATGAAAAGGGAATGTGAGCCTGCTCTCATCTTCTCGCCTCAGCGTCGTCGGGACAATTATATTTCGAGCTAGATCACATGACTGGAGACCATGTTTTGGGCTTCTTCTTTGTATTTAATGGTTTTAAAACGAATAAAACTTGGCACTCATTGTCCTTTTGCTGTACCTAGGCAGGACTTAGCCCATCTTTTAAATTAATTGTATCTCTTGAAGCTCGACAACCAGTTGTCGGCTGCACTTGTCCTTTTGACAATGGCCAACCAAGCCCTCTTGAATTCTTCTTGCTCGTCAGCTCCTTTTATTAACTGCGCCACGATTTTGGCTTCCATGTTCATGGGGTCCCAGTTTGCTAAAACACGATGTGGAACATCCAGGTTTCCTATGCATATATATACCTTGGTGCGTCGCCGCAATCTATTCACTACGTATAGCCAGCCTTTATGATTACTTAGTCTACTTGCGTTTCCAGCATCTGTACAATTATAAACTGGTTTGCATTTTCTTCCATGCTCGTTACATGTGTGATCTTCATTTTGCATGTAAAAGGTCATTCAATCCTTTACTTCGTCGCAGGATTCTATATGTTCTCCTTACTTTCTCTTCTGTCATCTCTTCTCGGTGTGTCACTTTATGTCATGTGACGTCACCAGTCTGCTATTTCGTTCATCTCTTGTCGTTCTTCAAGGATCTTTCCCAAGAGACTGTCAGCTCTTCACGGAGACATAAAGAAAGGTTTTCTCAATGGACACTTTGCTTCAAAGGCTGCTTGTGTTATTGGCATCATTTCAGGTGTCTTGCTTGTCACTATATCTGGTTCCCAACATACAGGTAGCTTAGGGGCGGGACTTCCAGTAGAGGCTTTTGGCTCCTCCTCTACAAACGCATTAACATTATATTGGTTTGTTGTATCATGACCTTGCCCTTCACTGGCCCGCCTGCACTGGGAACCCCTCTGGTCACTGTTGATGGGGTTCAAAACCTTGGGTAAATTCATGGAGGCTGACATCATGTTCTGCACACAAATCAAGACTCTTATTCAGAATTGAATTTTCAACTTCATATCCTAAAGCGGGTCCTTTTTAGTATCTCAAACACAAGAGGGAAATTGTGAGTCCCTTTGTCCTATCAAAAATGGACTACTGCCATGGCACATATGGGGTTCTCCAGAAGAGACGTTCAGTCAGTACAATAACTTCAGATCAGCACGGCCTGTGTTGCCCTGAACAGGGGTAAACCTGATTATACCTGCAAGTAGTTAAACACTTCCCCAGGCTCCCTGTCCAACAACAAACAGATATAAAAACATTCCATATTAGCAGAAGAGCTTTATGACAAAGTGGACAAACTCCTGGTCCCTCTGTTCAGGCCCCAACTATCCCGGCAGTTACGGAACCCAATGGATGCCTTTCATTTCCTGCCATGATCACAGGGCAGGTCCACGCACCCATCGTAAGATTAGCAGCACAGCCAGGACCTTGGGATGTATCAGGAATGGGGAGTTATCCGGAATGCTGCAGTATGAATGACCACATGTTAATGAATTGCATTTTCAAAAGACTTTTTACAAACAATACAGTAAACCAACATAGAAGGAAAAGGGAATGGAATTACCAAGGAGAAGCAGGAGTGGTGTGAGGAAGAGTAGGTGGAGGAAGGGAGGCAAGGGAAAAAAGCAGAGTGACTTCCCCAAAAAGGACACTTCAGTGACTGGGGTCGCATAATGGGGAGGAAGCTGTTGTGAAACTACAGAACAACAAAGATCAATTTAGCGATGCAATGCCTGATTGGTTGATTGTTCAGGTGATTTTGAGTAGGGGTGGGGCCAAAAGCTGAATTTACGAAGAGTTTGAGGGCCGGTTCTGGCAGCATTTTGCAGTGGAATGTAAGGTCCATGGTGGCGGCATTCGTAGATCATTCTGAGGGGTGATTGTATAGATGACTAGCAAAAAATACCTGTACTCTGCACATCTTCTGTAGACAGACATAACACCACATTCATCAATTGTTGAAAATCAATGATCCTGCAGGTCGCTCTTCCGAGTATCTTATCGCTGAATGTGTTTTGTACTCTGAAGTGAACTGCACTGAGAATAGGCATGTGTGGCTGGCTGACATACCTCGGAGTAAACATGGAGGGCAGGTGAGAGTTGGCGTGCTGCAGCATACAGTGACCTTCTGTGCGCTCTCCCCACCTGTTTCCTCAACCTGGTGCGGTGCAGTGCGTTGTGGTGCATAATATCTCGGAAACTTTGAGCCCTGAAATGTGGTTTTCGAGGTCCCTTGGGAACCTTCAAGTTTTGTTCCTCGCAACGAGATGCTTAAAATGAGCTCTGACCGATTCAACATTCAGGTATGAGATGATACGGCAGTGGTATCAGAAGGCCTTGAGGTTGTCAGGGGGATGTTGATATTATGAAATGTGTATTGCTGCTGGAAGCCCCCGCACACCCCAAACGGATAGCAACAATCCATCCTAGTTTTGCCCCCCCAGCAACCAAACCTGTACTACTGCTGCTATTTCTACTAATACTAGCCCCTGCATTTACTACTACAGCTAATGCTAGTGATACTAATGTTAGCCCTGGAACCAGTGCTGCCATTATGATCACAGCCAATACTGCCAGAAGTAACACTAATCACACTGCTGATACTACTAGTGGTATCACCTGCTATTACTGCTTCTAGCAGTACTACTAGTAATCGTAGCTTTGATCCTACTGGCACTACTACTACTTTGACTACAAATTATTACATTACTTGTACTGTTAGTGGTAATATTACTGCTCCATATACTAGTAATTCTGGTAGTTCTAATAAAACTGTTTGTATTAGTCCTCTTTTACACTCCTAACTTAATTACTACCAATCATAGCACTATTACTCCCGTATTAGTACTCTCACTGCCAGTGTTACTTCCAATACTTGTACTACAACTAGAAGGGGTCTTAGGTTGTGCGTGGTGGGTGTGAGTTATGGCTGTGTGATTTCAGTGCTTTCACGATTTGGAATGTTCGTAAACACACAAAAAAACTCTGAATAGGACTATGTACAAAGAGTACTCTAAATAAATATTTACGCGTCCCAAACGCGTGCAAAGACACTAAAACAATTCCTAAAAATATTGAGACACAACCACACACAGAGTAACACACAAATACACAAACACACAGTCGTATACACACTCCTACAAATACACGGTTAACACACACGCAAGTACAAAAGCACAAACACACAACACTCACACACACATATACACAGTCGACAACACATAAGCAAAAAAGAGAACATGTTTAAAAAACATTTTTTTTAAAGTTAACGATTAATAAAAATGTGCAATCTTGAAAGGCGAGAATGGCAGCATTAAGGTATAAACACTCCGTCCAAATTAAATGTTTCCCGAATTCAAACAAGGGAAATCGCATACAGATCAAACCTTAACTCACACTAACCCTCCGCTTAACGAAAGGCACTTTAATGTTATGTATCTCACATCGGTGCAGAGTCGGACTGGGACAAGAAATAAGCCCGGTCACCCAAAAAAAGTGGCCTACCCCTCGACTCAAAAAAGTGGGCCACCCCTCGCGACCCTTGACCTCTGATGACATCACTGGAAGTGATGTAATTTGACCCCACCCCAAAGTGACATCCCGGAAAGAGATGAAACACAAGATTTCACCCCTTGACAAAACAGGAAGTGGCATCAAATAGCATTGTTCCTAAGTACACTAAATTACTGTGAATATTACTGTGAATCCAAGCAGACGTCCAAGGCCAAATGATAATATGTTATTGTATAGCACTTACGCTTATGCTCTTTTCTATAGAATAAATATGCATATAATATCCCCCAACATGTGTTGGTACTCATGTATCAAACTAAGAAGGATGAAAGGCTTTTTGAAAAATAATAATAATAATTGAAAAAAATAATATATATTTTTTCATTTTTCTTTTCTTCCAAACCGGTCCAGGCATGGCCAGAAACTGGCCCAATCCAATCTAAACATATTTTAGATTGGATTGGAGGTGGACCTATTTCTACTACCCCATGCATCTGGTCTGACCATTATTTCCTGACATGTTGCCTGGAGCTTCCTGTTAAATCCGTAAGAGCGCATGCTACGGCACATATGGTTAAATCACATCATTTCAATAATATTACTCCCCATATTTTAACAACCTGCGCAGAGTCACTTATGAACAAAACAGATAACCTTGACGACCCAGAGAGACTTATAAAACTCTATATTGAAGTCATGTTGGAAATGCTGGATAAATATGCCCCCATAAAAGATAAAACGGTTAAAGATTTGCCCAACCACCATAAATGGTTCTCTTCTGCATTAGCTGAACTTAAAATCAGCAAAAGACAGGCGGAACATACTTGGCGCAAAAATAAATCAAATGAGAATCTACTAGCATGGAAACTCATTGAGAAGCAGTACAAGAAGATGATAATAGAGACTAGGAAATCTTTCTATGATGACCAAATAAATCAGGCTGGAGATAAGACAAAGGAACTTTTCCGCCTTTTCAGAACCTGGGAGAAACCTATGGTCTGCAATCCCTCCATTAAACCAACCACTGATGACTGCAATAGAGTTCAGAAGGCTTTTGTTGATAAGCTCCTGAAGGCTCAAAATAAAATTGAACAGGAAACATTAACACCTCCATTGTCAGACCCCATGCTCAAATCCAAATTACATAAAAAAGGTATTTCCACCAACCTTCCAGGTAATTTTAATTTTATTGAACCCAATTTAATTTAAATGTTGGAGTTACTATAAAACATGCACCCCACTAATTGTCCTGGGGAAATGTTCCCCACTAAATATATATTGAAGCATCGAGAATTGTTTGCGCCGTTTCTTTGTCGGTTTGTTAGTTCTTCCTTTCGTACCGGCTCCATTCCTCACTCAAATAAAAAATGTGGCAGTTACCCCCCTGCTAAATAAAACGGGTTTGGACCCGTTGGATGCGGCTAATTTAAGACCCATCACAAATACTTTATTTTTCCTCAAGCTCATAGACAAGGCAGCTACTACACAGCTGCAATCTTATGTACTTGATACTGGTAATTGCACGCGAAGCAATCAGGCTTCCGGAGTTTCCATGGAACCGAGACAGCATTGTTGGATTTACAAGCACATATGCTTGGCAAACTGGAACACAGCAAGTCAGGGCTGCTGATGCTGTTAGACCCATTGGCAGCCTTTGACTTGCTGGACCATAAAATCTTGCTTACAAGGATGGCGTCTGTTGGTGGACTCTCCAATAATCCATCACTTGGCTTAGATCCTTTCTGGAGGGCAGCAAGTCACCTGTCCATTGGGGTAACTGTGCCTCCGAGCCACACACTATAACATGTGGAGTTCCCCAGGGGGCATGTCTCTCTCCCTTGTTGTTCAACATTTATATTCTCCCCCTATGTGTTGAGCTGGAATCTTTGGGGATCTTCTTCTGTAATTACGCAGATGATTTTCAGTTGGTATTGAATATAACTGGGAACCATGATGTTGATCAACAAACTCTAGCTGTAACTTACCATGTTATAAAACAATGGATGTCAGCAAACTGGCTCTGCTTAAATGCTGCTAAAACCGAGTTGATGCTCTTCGGCTCTCAGCATGCTCAATCTAAATTAAGTCAAAAATATGACTAACTTACCATAGAAGGTATTCAAATTAAAATAGTGCAGAAAGTCAACACCTTAGGCACTTATATGGAGGACAGTCTTAATAGTGAGGCACATGTCACAGATATCACTACCAACACCAACTACTATTTAAAGGTACTTAGACAAGTAGCCCCGCTAATATCGGTGGAAAATCATATAAAACTTGCAAGGGCAGTGATACTACCACGGGTGGACTATTGTAACGCCTTACTGGGAGGGGCCAATAAAGCTGATATGCAACAGTTGCAGAAGATACAAAATGCAGCTGTGCAGCTCATCTTTCAGATGAAAAGCTTTGAACCAACTAGTGCTGCCAGAAAAAAAACTCCACTGGCTCCCGGTGGCAGCTCGCATCCAATTCAAACTGCTCACTACATGCCACAAATGTATCTTTGGAAATGCTCCTCTATACTTGAAGGAGAAGATTAACATCTATCAACCTAAGAGTTGCTTAAGATCCACTGAAGGCTTCCTGTTGGCACTGCCACGAATAAAAAGATCTCATGGTTTAGGGCGGGCTTTCCATGTACAGGGTGCTCAAGCCTGTAATGCCCTCCCGCCACAGCTATGAAGGATAGATGACCATCTCGCCTTTCGTAAACAGCTGTAGACAATTCTGTTTTGCTAATATAATCACTGAGTCTTCCATATTACTTCTGTCTTTTGGTGCCTGGATGCCCGTGGGCTTTGGCGCGTTATAAGTCTAATTAACATAACATAGCATAGAGGCACCAAAAGGACCCAAAAGACCCTCAATCCAATACCAAAATGTCCAGGAAGCCTCTGGACTGGTTGACAGAGGGTTACAATGTGGCGAATGTGGGTGACAATGTCAGTAATACTTGTGTAACTGGGTATGAAAGTACAGCACTCACTTTTCACAATTGTGCAGATGCCTCCTTGTGAGGCTAGGATGATGCCGAAAGTCATACTGTTCTGAAGCACCACGGTACGAATGGCCACTTGTTCTCAAGTTAATAGAGTTAAGGAGGATGCAGTGGCATCTGCAATATCCTCTACAAACTGTGACAATTGGGTCAGGTGATCTCTGTTTATCTGGAACCCAAAGGCTGGTATGAGATATCATACCCCAGCAACTAAATCTTCCCAGGCAGTGCTTCTCCTGGGGGCGAACTGAGCTGGAATGCTGGGAGTATGACACACTGAAGGCAGGATATACTGCATGTAACAACTCCCTCCCCAATTAATGGGCAGCCAGGGATAAGCTTTGTCTCCATAAATGAAATAGGTTCCAGCATAAGTGGCGTACCTGGATTGTTAAAATGAAAAATTAAGGTTGTAGGCAAATGTGACATTATTGATTGAAAAGGTGGACAAGTAATAATGATATTTGCTAGTTCCCATGAATAGAGGACCTCAATTAGTGTAACATTCAAGACCAGTTGCCAGGGAGGAAAGGTTGAGTGCTGTTGGCTTGGGGCGTACTTGACCTGGGGTGGGGAAATTTAAAGGACTGGTAAAACCCAAGTGGGAATGAACGTCCCTACAGGGTCCTGGGCCTGGGGACTGGTAGACAAACTTAGGATCCAAACAGACATCCCTCCACTGGAAGGGGATGGGTGCAATAGGAGACCTGAAGGATAAGTCATGAGGCAGATGGGCACACATACAGCAGTCAGTAAGATAAAAAATACAGGCAAACTGCCAGGAGAACTGCAGGTAAGTGTTTTCTCTGTGGACCGAAGGATGTGCAAAGGGACCATCCTTTTCATGACAGGTGGTATGAAAAGCAGCAGTCACAGTGAAATGATAATATATCAGTATTCTAGCAATGTTGATGGTAAGAGAAATATAGCCAGACACTAGGTCTTACCCTCGAAAGTTCAGGTTCAAGAATCACGATGTGGCACCAGCGCTAAAGTGTGTGGCTAGAAGACAAGTTCAGTTCAGTTCATCATGGCTGGTGATATGCAGCACATAAGCGATGTAAGGTCCCCAGGCCAGAACTTTCAGTTCAAAGTTTTTTAGCCTCTGTGAAGCTGCAGCAGGGTAAGTGTCAATGTTCAGAAGTTCCAAGAGAAATCAGGTATTGAGCAAAGAATTCCTTAGTCCATAGTTCATAAGGTATTCCTACATATTAGACCCATCAAAAATATCGTCGTATATATGGTTGTCTGGAACGCCATAGGCAATATTTTTGGGCGGGATAATTTGAGGGAGCGGGGTTTGCGGGGGTGTCCCCCGCACTTTTAAAAATAATTCAGGGTTGCAGGGGTGTTCCCCGCTGGGTCCATGCCTCAATATCGCCGCAAAAATATGGCGATATTTTTGTATCGCAATATTTTTGCGGGGATATTAACACATGGAACCGTTCATAAACAGACGTTTCAGCTAAAAGGCTCAACTAGAGATCTAAAATACCAGAGCCACAGGCACATGAGGGTCATTATAACAAAAAAGAATGACCAGCAGGCGATAATAGAAGGGACCACATCTTGCAGATATCCACCGTAGGGACAAATCCAGGGGTGAGTGACCTGGGCAGTTGACACTTTGTCCAGAGCTACTAGATCTCAGGTGCTCTTCCACAGGAATGCAAAGCATACCTTTTGGGGGCTGCGCTGTGAGATCCAGGGGGGTCAGACACTGAAGGTGGTACACCAGAAAAGTGAGGTCTGAATCAGGGTTGTTTCCTTTGGGTTTCGACCGACTCATGAATGGGCCCTACCATTAGCTCTTGCTAGGATCTTACTCTGTGAAAGAGGTTCAGAAGCTGTGGGTTCTGGTTCAGCACATGAGCATACTGGGTGATCGAAGGCCACAACCTCATCCTCTGGTACTGGCCTTTCCATTCCAGCAGCAATGGAAGGGTCTGGCATTTGCAAATGACCAGCAGCATCACTGGTGGAAGAGTCGGTAGTCGCGGTGGGACCAGAACCAAGCCGAGGAAGATCGGTCAAAGCAGAGCTGGTGTCGTTGACTGGGATGGTGATCCTGCAACAATGTTCGGCATGAACCCAGGCCAGGATCCCAGCACGTTTAATTGCAGTGTGAGTAGTTAGGAGGACATGGAACAGGCCATGTCAACTGGGCTGGAGCGCAGACTTCTGCTGATGGACCTTCACCAGGACCCAGTCTCTTGGCAGTAAAGGGTCACAGGGCTTAGTAGTTTGTTCAGGCAGGGCTTCACGAACCTGAGCGTGGAGAAATCAAGCAGTTTTAATGCAGCAGTATTGGAGTGAAGTGTCATACTCTAAAGGCAAACTTTGGATGGGCGGGACTGCTAGATGTGCAGTTCCCATTCTCATGAGATGACCTGTGAGGATTTGGTGCACAGACAGTTTGTGTTTACCCTAGGAATAATTGTGCATGGCAAGCAGAGCCAGGGGCAAGGCTTGGGACCATTTCAACCTCATGTCTTTACACACTTTAAACAGTCTTAACTTAAGATTACCATTGCAACATTCGACAAGCACAGTGGACTGGGAGTGATAAGCGCAACGGAACTGTTGAGCTATTCCTAAAGCTTTGCCCACTTCTTTATTGACCTTACCAGTGAAATGGTACCTCAGTTGCTGTCTAAACTGAAGGGCAATCTAAATATGAACTCTGCCAACAACTTTTTTTCCACTGTACCAGTGTCTGCCTGTCTACATGGGTACGCCTCAACCCACCCAGAGAATACATCTACCATCATTAAACAGCAAGTAAAATTCATACAAGTGGAAAGCTGAATGAGGTCTGTCTGCACATGTAGTATGGGACCCTGTGGCACTGGATGTGCTGACAGCCTTGTGGGTATTGCTCTCCCAACATTGTGTGTCAAACATGTAACACAGTTCTCACAATAACCTTGAGCCATAAAGGCTAAACCAGGAGCAATCCCATCTTGATTCAGTAGGGTAATTATAGCATTTTTACCTGAATGGGCTAAACCATGAGCTTCACGGACCAGGTAGGGCAGTAGTAGTTTGGATTGCCACCAGGTGGCCATCTGGGGAATGCCACAGGGAATCTCATCCCAACTTACAGTAACGTTGGGTCTAGGTCACCTTTTTGCCTTTAGGGACTTGGTCTTGGAGGATTGCTATGCTGGAATGGGAGGCGATCTGTGACTGTGGGACTGCAACACAAGCAAGAATATCATTAGAGCCAGGGGCCCGTTTAAGCCTGCTGAACGATCTGCAACACCTACTAGTGTATTTCCTTGGGCTGTAAATGATTTTGATGGATCATGTCCTTTACATTTAACAATAGCTACACCTGTGGGAACTTACAATGCATTCTATAATAGTGACGCATATTTTTCATTCAATATTGGTGGGGCCGTGGATGTTAAAAACCTGCACTGCTTCAAAAGGTCCCCAAACTCATGGGTGACCCCTGAGCATACCTGGAGTCAGTATAGAGTGTGGCCGATCTGTCCCGGGCCAAGTCACAGACATGGCTGAGAGCTACGAGTTCAGCAACCTGTGCAGAT
This sequence comes from Ambystoma mexicanum, assembly GCF_040938575.1. Classification (NCBI taxonomy): domain Eukaryota; kingdom Metazoa; phylum Chordata; class Amphibia; order Caudata; family Ambystomatidae; genus Ambystoma; species Ambystoma mexicanum. Next base: position 1,483,943,127 of record NC_090929.1, read on the forward strand.
CTGGCCATAGGTAATTGAAATGCTTCTATGATGGCATGGTGATACATACAGAATAACCAGAGATCAATTCCCCAGTATCTGGGACACAGATGCATGAGCCATCCACATAAAGAATGAGATTGGGGTTCAACAGAGGTGCATCTGATAAATCAGCACAGGGATACATAAGCATCTCTACAACAACCTGACAGTCATGAGGTTCCCCGTCCTGCGGAGTTGACAGCAATGAAGCAGGATTGTCTCAGGAGGATAGCTGAGGGGCAGTCTCCGGAGGATCGCTCAGGGTCAACGCGTTCGCCTTGGAAGCAAGATGACGCAGCGCAACACACGTTCGATTCTCGGGTCTGCGCTTAGAAACCTCTGGGTATTAAGCGAGTTAAAAGTAGCCAATTGCAATTACAATTCAGAACTGAACATTGGTTCAGGGTAACATTAGCGGCAGAAATAGGCAACCTTTCATATCGGGTGAGTTGGGAATTTGACACATGTTGTGTCCTCCCTTTAAGCAGTAATGACAACACGGCGTGGGGAACTACAATCGTGACAGAGGTCACCTTGCATTAGTGAATCAATCTTTTCTATCAACAAAGCAGCAGCGACTACTGCTTGCAGACAAGCTGGGAGTCCCACAGCTACAGGATGTAAGGCTACATTGTGGTAGGGTTTGGGCCAGTGCTTGTCATCATGTAATGGGGATGTTAAGGGCAGGGGCTGTACATACCATCCTATTCCCTGACCACCATGCTGCGGCAGGTGTGCACAAACCCAACAATTATTTTTTCTTAGGATTGAGTGTGTCATATTCATTATTAGCAGCAATGTGTTGTTCCCATATCCTTCCCTATGTTTCTCTTCCATTGGGGACAAGGTATAGGAAATCACATGGACTGGGCTTTCCGTTGTGGAAATGTTCATAATAGGCAAAAAACTGGAGCAGAACTCAAAATGATTTTTAGCAAATCAAATGCTTTCTGAGATTCTTCATTCCACTGCAAAGGCATTACAGAATCCTTTTTTGTTAATTCCACCATTGGTTTCACAATTAAAGCAAAGTTTATAATCCATTGACGGCAATAGGAAGCCATCCCTATTATCGCTCTCACACCTTTCTGTGTTGTTGGAATAGGCATACCAGAAATACTCTTTATCCTCTCTGGCGTTAATCTTCTCCCTTCCTTTGAAAGTAGGTAACCCAAATAAGCTACTTCTTTCTGACAGTACTGGAATTTCTTTAAGCTCGCTTTATGACCATGCGTAGCTAGATGAGTCAATAATAGAACAGTACCTTCTTTACATATCTCCTCTGTGCCAGCAGCAATTAGTAAATCGTCAATGTATTGTAGCAACACACAGTCTGCTGGTAATTCTAACATGTCTAGCTGTTCTTTCAATGCTCTACTGTATAAACTAGGACTTTCAGTATAGCCTTGTGGAATGCGTGTATATGTGAATGATCGTCCTCCTAGAGTGAAAGCAAATAAATACCTGCTTTCTTTGTGTACTGGAATGCTGAAGAAGGCGTTTATTAAATCGATCACACTAAAGTATTCTGCTGACGCAGGGATCATTGTCAAAATCGTAGTGACATCTGGAACTAACGGGAATTGGGGGTCTACCACTTTGTTCAGTGCACGGAGATCAATTATGAAACGGTACAGTACCTCATTACCCCCTTTCTTGTACACAGGAAGAATGGGACTGTTACATACACTACCTGTAATCTCTTCAGTCACTCCCAATTTCACCAAATCAGAAACAATGCTTTTCAATCCTTTTTCTCCTTCTGCTGAAATTATATACTGCGGAATACGTGGTAGCATTATTCCTTCTTTTAATGTAATTTTTACTGGCTCTATTTTCAAGCATCCCACATCATTGTCATTCACGGCCCAAATGCAAGTTGGTACCTTACTCAATTCCCCTGATAAAGGTTATGTCACAAATTCAGAAGTCGGCATAGTCTGGGGAGAAATAGTTAAAAATACTCCATCTGGTGTACAATGAATAACTGTGCTTAGTTTTTTCAATAGATTCAATCCTAAAAAATTTCCCCCACAATGCTCTGTTAAAAGAAATGGACAATGTTCAGTAAAAGGCCCTATTGTCACTGCTACTGATTTGGACTCAGGGTTTATTACTGGGGTACCTGCAACCCCTACTGAAATATTCTGTCGCCCTGACAGAGGTATGTCTGGAACCAAGTGATGATCTATCAAGCACTTTTGTGCCCCCTTGTCTACGAGGAATCTATGCTCTTCATTCCTGATTTTGATCTCTTCGTAGGGTCCTTTCTGATTCATGGGAATTGACACTGGTTCCGACCCCGGTCCTGGGCTGTCCTATTGGGGTAACAACACATCATCCGATGTGTAGTCTCCGCTGTTATTATAATATGCACCTGTCTGGTTATCAAAAATGTTCCCCCCTCTCCCTCTACTTCCCGTTTGTACACCCTGCTGATTTTGACTTTGAGTAGTTTGATTCGGAGCCTGGCCTTGATTTTGTGCACCATTCCCATAATGATTTTGGTGCTGCTGCATATGATTTCTGTTGTGACCATTTGTTCCCATGTGCCCTATGTGAGGCCTTCTCTGACTATATCCGCCTCTATTTTGCAAATGCGGACATTGTGCCCGCCAGTGTCCTTCCTCTCTGCAGTATGCACATTGGTTTAATCCCAAAGGCCCTCCATGCATATTCAAATTTCCCCTACTCAGTGCATTTCCCCTTCCCCTGCTGTGTCCTGCTACCTGCTGGAGTAACACTTGTGTTTTCAAGTTTGTTCTATCCTTTGCTTCTCTTTCCTTCTCGGTATTTACCCGGTTCTCATAATATTGGGGCATGTATAATACTTCTCCTAGCGTTTTTGCTTGCCATGCACTTTCGGAAGTCATTATCAAATTTTGAATTGGAAGTATTAATCCCCTCACATATTTATCCACAGATAACATTTTCCCTGCTTCCGTACTCACATCCTGTCCACTGAAATCTGTAAATACTTCTTCGAATCTATTGAAATAATCTGTGGACAACTCATCTTTACCTTGAACACACGCCGTCATCTTGCCCATTGGATTCTTTTCTCTGGGACCAATTCTTAACTTCTGTACTATTCCTGCCGGTAATGCTAACATATTCGCCCCTGGCTGTGCACCCACTGCTTTATTCCTATCTTCCAGTATTAAATTTGCCCACATGGCACCATAGGCCGTCTCATCATCTACCTTTCTTATTCGTTTCCATATGTCCGCTGGCAAAATTACGGGGAATATTAGATCCATGTCACCCATAGTGAACACCGAGGACTGTAATAAAGACTCCACTTCTTTATAAAAACCTGATGGATTTTTCCGTATGTCAGGGATTGTTTGTTTTATATTATTCACTTCCTGTCTAGAGAAGGGAACATGCACACATTGGGCTGTGTAATGTGCTGGGATCACCACAGCTGGCGCATTTCCTACTGCGGGAGTCTCTACCTTAGGTACAAAAGTAGGGGGCACTTCTCTCATGGGGAAAGCCACACTCACCATTCCTCCCCCTCCCTCATATGCAACAATATTCCCAGGTCGAGGGATAAGGCTGTCTCTCCTGTTCCCCGTTCCATCGCTCTCTTATATACTGCCAACAATTCAGGAGGGCTCACCTTTTCCTCATGTATATCTTTGTTTATCAAATATTCAACCATCGTTTGTAACACTATCCTTTTCATTGATAAAGTGTATTCATCAAATATTCCATGTATTTCCATTGTGGGAATACTGGGATCTGAAATCAATTTTAGTGCCTCCCGCATACATACTTTTATCTCTGTACTAATTTGCGCTGCTTGTGACGAAAATCGCTGCTGTCTACCCCTCTCAATATTCTTTGTCTTAATTCCCGGTGTGGCGAGTACTTCAGAATACTCTTCATCCAATTCATTCTTTATTTCAAACAATCACTTCACATGCTCTTCTATTTCTTCATCTCTCCCTCTACAACGGGCTAATGCATTCAAATCTAACAATCGCTGCGGTGGTAACTTCCCAATTAACTTTTTCCATTGTCCCAACAAATATTCTCCCATGCATTCCAACAATACCTGTCTTTCATTGTTCCTTCTGAATTCATATAGGGACGCTAGCGTGGATACCCCATCATTATCGTCTATATACATTTCCGCCTGTTCTTGCAGCTCATGCTTTCTCTTCTTACTGATCGCGCTTCGAGTTACTCTCGTGCATTCATTCTGCTCAGTTCCACTCATGGGAGGGGCGGTCTGAACAGTGGCACCCTCTTGATCGAGAGGTGCAGAGGGGGTAGTGAGAGTGGGATCCGTCTGCTGGGGCTGTGGTAATTGCGAACCACTTGGGGCTGGCTGGCTAGTGGGCAGTGCAGTGTCTGATGTATCCTGTGGCTGTGCTGGCGTTGGGAGGGGCTGAGCAACGGGAGGGGGTTGAGCGGCAGCTACTGACGTAGTATTTTTAGTTTCACTCCTCGGGCCCTGTTTTGTTACAGTTAAGATTCTGTTTATTAATTCGTCTGATGAGTGTAGCTCTCTTTGTGGATATATTTTTTCTATGTTTAATTCATCGCGCCGTCTTGTCTTTCTCAAGCTATTACTCCACTCCTCCTCCTCCTTCTCCTCAGCTTTCTCCACCTTTGATTTATGCCTGCGCGCATGTTTCTCTCTACTTCTAAATCGGAGCATTGCTTCCCTCCTCCAGTCCCTAAGGATATCAAGTGCCCCAGGACATGCTCTCTTACTTATCAACACCTTTTCCATGTTATCTATACGTTCCATCTCAAAACTTCCATCCCTCGGCCACTGAAGACTTTCCTGTTTTCTGGTTTGCTTATGCCAAGTTTCACAAAACATTATCGCTCCCATACCATACTTTATGTACATATCATATGCCGGCGTTCCTCCCGGTGGTGCTTCCTGGCCAGTTTCCAAAGATTGTTCGCCTCAGTGGAAACATCCCGCTAAGATAGACAATGCCCCAAGCATGTTTTAACCTTACCCTTGGCTAATCAAACTTACTCTCGGTGTTTAATTTTGCAAATCAACTCTCAACCAATATCAGAATCACTTACGAATCGGGGCACGACTCACCTGATTAGTCAATTTGTCTTTTCAAGACACAATTCGTCCGTATACGGACGCAACCAATGACGTTGTGTCTGCGTATCTTGGCTCTGCCTCGTTTCGGGACCCTCGCCTCCTTGTTCGCTGGCCAGGGACGTCGATCAGGGATCAGCAATGTGCAGATCTGCAAAGGAGTCTCTCATACTGGAACAAGTGGGGGAGGGTCCCTATTCGGGCGCCTTCTTGAAGGGGCCCCTGAGGGACCCTCGGATGTGGAAACAAGGCACAGTCACCACACTCAAATAGATACTCCAGACACAAGGTTTCGTTCCCAAAATCTAGGGTTTATTGCAATACAAAGAAGTCCCAGTTGGCCAAATGGTCCCAGGCCCCGCGGCGTGTGTCTAACAGACCTCGGGGGACGCAAGAGAGCAAGAAACGTACATCAGTTACATATATACAAAACGTGCACCTTACAATCAGCAATGACACAGTATGACACATTTGATGCCCCCCCAATTCATTTCCCTTTGAATTAGAGGCAATGATTGACCAGTATGACAAATATGACACCTTAGACCACCATATTTAGTAACAGTTTGCAATCTTCAATTTTACAGACACCATTCTTTATTTGCTAGAACACAGCATTTCTGTTTTTCATGGGCAAGCTGCGTGTAGGAGACTGGCACATACCAGACCTCACTATCTCTTAATTTCGATTCTCGCTCTAGAGGCCAGCCCGCTCTCCGGGGACTCATAGGGCTCAGAAAGGGGGGCCGTAAAGGAGATCATAATTCAACTCTTTAAATGCTAGTTTCATACATTGCTATTCTTTCAGGAGACTCGCTGGCATTCGTGTACTGATTAAATGCCTTGCTCCCTGTCTTCAAGGATATGTGAGGGAGGGAATCGGGCATTTCTGTCTGGCTCTCCAGTGCAATGTTTCAACATGTTTCTTAGCCTTGGACCATTGAAGCGAAATAATATCTACAGCAAAGCAGTTTTACATGAGGCAAAGTGGCAACGTTAGAGAGAGCAGAGAGAGAAAACAAAATGGCGATTCTGGTCATCTTAAAATGGCCTCACTCTAGTTGAACTAAGAGCTAGGTAATAATAATGAATATATATTCTTAACACTGTAAATGAGGTGGTTGGTCTTCGGCCAACCAATTATCATTCATTTCCGGACCCTCAAGGGGTGTTTGGTATTTCTGGACTGACATCTTACTGTCTTTTGACCTTTTCATGTAAGTGGTGTGCATCCAAAGAAAACTCTACCAATCTCTTTCCTTCCCACCTTATTAGCACTGCCTTAATTCCCTCTGATTCCTTGGGTTGCAAACCCATAAGAAACTAAGCCACCACAGCTTGAGGTGCTATAACGGTTGCATCAACGATATCAGAGTATTGTTCAAAACATTGTACCAAACGCTCAAGATATTATGCAGGATTTCCATCCTTGGCTTGCTTGCCTGCATTAATTTTAAACCAATCAGTCTTTTGAGGGTACAGTTCAGTGATAGGTTGTACCAGCCTATCAGTAAACGTTTTCAGGGCCCTGGAAGTGGCTGATTCTTCAGCTGGCCAATTAAAGCACACTTTCAGCAGGGTAGATATATCTGTGGGCAGCACTGCTCGCAACGATTGATTCAAATCAACATATGTGGGGTGATAGCTATCTATTACAACCTGAAGCTTCTCTTGGAACTTAACGAGACCCTCTTGTATCTTTGGGAATCTTTGAACAATATTGAACAAACCAGTCGCGCTCCAAGGGGCATGCACAGTAACTAAGGTATTGCCTCCTCCAGGGATCTGTCTAAGCGGGAATGCACCAGTACTGGTGTTGACTGTCAAATTTGGGAACCCTTCAGATGTGGGTGAGGAAGATGAAAAAAGTTTGGAAATCTGGGCTTGTATTTCAGGCTGAAACAGGCCAACCATAGGGTTCATTGGGTGGAAAGATGATAGGTGGGCAGTTGGGTAGAGTCTGGGCTAGCTCAGCTGGTTGATGGTTGGGTGCAACATTTAAAATGGCAGGGTGGTAAGTGTCGAGAATATCTTCAGGAGTTCCCTTTGGTGGGGGCTCTCCTTGGTTTACGGGATATAAATGTTTGTGCCGACTTGTGTGCCTGTACCTGCAGGTTGGAGTATTCGTTTTTTAGGATTTTACTTGCTCCTGGAGATTTTCTTCTGTGTCATTCAGTGCCGGGTCTTGGACTTGGTATAGCTTTGGTATACCATTCCAGATAATTGTCCCATTGCGGTTGGTATACATGTGCACCTTTCTTTTCTAATCGCCTTATGTAGGTTTGCTATCTTATCTAAGCCAAATGTGCCTTCTTGGGGAAAGTGTCTGGGTGACTCACTTTGTGTATATTTGTGCCATTTATCCAAGTACTTACATGCTTTGGATGAGTAGTGAGTAAACATGAAGTGTGCTGGACTTCCTTTAGGAGGAAGTGGCACTTGTCTAGACTGACCTGAACCCATTCTCACAGGGGTAAGACAAGGTATGACTTATTATGGATCCAGGTCCATTCCTAACCCCGTCCGCATTGGGACTCTATCGTTTCCAGTGGCTGGTGGAGTTGATACGGCTCATAGCTGACCTCTTTGCCACATCTATCCAGAGGCTCAGGTATCACCTCCAGACCTCTGTTCCTCCACCTATACAGAGATTTCAGTGACACCCGCAGGTGTTGGTCAGATTCAGATTACTGACAGTTCAAAGCATATATCCCCATTACACTACCCACAATGCATAGCAGTATTTCAGCTTGTTTCAGAGACTTGGGTAGGTGAGAGCCAAAGAGAAGACACATAATCGGTAGAAACAAAGCCTGCTACAACTCCCGTACTAGGATAGAGGAGAGTGTGAAATATACAGCAGGGTCGCGACTGAGTTGCACATTTAGGGTTTCAAGTTTCGAGGTATTCGTTTAGACTGGACAACCATGGGGCTCTCGTCCAAAACATTTCCTTCACATTTACACAGAATACATCCACCCTAGTCCTTGATCCATACCTCACTACTCTGACTGGCGCAGCATTCTCATGTCCTCTTAAGTTAGGAGGGAGCATGGAGGCACCGTTTTTACTTTTATTCTGAACTGCAGTGGTCAACCGCTTTAACTTTTTCTTATTTAGATAAGCAGTTCTGTAGACACTGTACCTTCCCTCCGGTATCCTTGGATATTCACAACAGTTTCAGATGTCAGATTTTGGAATTCCTCTACCAGAGACAAACATTTACCCCAACCCGTTTCAGACAATACTATACAAGACATGATAATACACTGATGTAATTACCTGTGTTCACTGACACAAGATTTCCGGTCGGCTCTTCTTCTGAATCTTCTCTGTCCACCTTGCCTGAGTCTCTGTGTGTCTCAGACAGCTCTCCCCTCTGACAAAATCATCTCTCCTGGGCCCATGGGAATCAATTGGAGGTGCACCCGGTCACCGGTGGACTTGGCCGCAGGACAGCAGTAATCCAACATTCCCTGCACTAAACTTGGTGTGGAATGATTACTGCTGACTATTCTGGTGGATTGGTGAACAATTTATTAGTAGAAAGAAAGCAACAGGGCAAAACCAACCAATAACAGTAGGATACTTCGATGCAAGTGAGAACCCCCCTGGCTCTGTGCACCGTACTCTAATACCCAAAGCAACACATGTTTTTCATTGAAAAGGGAGGTCCAGGCAGGCAAGGAATCATACTGAAACAATGTTATAAGCAGGGAACAAAGCCCCACTATACATGTCTTTGATACCAGCTGCATTCTCACCAGTTGAGACCATGTTATCCGGAAGGACGGCATAAAGTGATACATTTAGTGGAGTTAAATATACTCCTCAATGGTTGACACATGGTCTAAGGCAGGCGAGCATGCTTACAGTATGACGCCCATCTGCTAAAGCCGCTTTTCCTAAGAATACGAGAGCCTAAAACATGCTTACATGTGCCAAAAGGGAAACATGTCAGAAGCAAGAGATGTGGCGGCTAGCATAGCTACACACTAGATGAAGAGCATTCATCGCAAGGACATGCACAGTGAAGCCTACAGCCTCACCTCACACAGGTACGAAACCGTTTTTCAAACATTGCAGTTTGCAGTAACTATTCAATATTATAATACAGCAGTGTGCTAGGCTAGGGGAGCACATACACATTTCATTTCCAGGCTTTCCCCCACACCATTCATTACCAAGCGTGCTACTTTCTCGCCAATGACGTTTTTGGATTAGTTCTCTGGCTTATGGGTGAAGTGTCAAATTCTTTACTTTATATCATATCTGTGGTTGTTGGTTCCAGTCTTGTTCTCAGCAGCAGCTGCAGCAGTGGCTAGGCGACACATACCTGAACCAGTCATTATTACTGTTGTAGTTGCTGTATGTACTTAAGGTACATTTCGGGGTACCACACACCCAAACCATGAGTCCACAGCTCATAAGCCATCTCCTCCATTCATAAGGCTTTTAGATGAGTGTTCAGGGGGTAATTTCCGGTACATTTGTATTCATGAGCTAAGTCACTTGTGAGGCCTAGTTTATTGAGGCTCTCTCCCACCACTAGAGTGCTGATGTTGCCCGTTTTATGGACTAATGTATTAATATGTCCAACTAAAACAATGCAGGCTCGTATGAGCCAGGGTAAATATAAATACATGTACTTATTTGTTTTTATCAGTAAAGAAGCCAGACATGTATTTTGTGACTTCAGTGCTTTCCCAAGGCCGCATATGTCCCTATGGTACTAAATCACCTCTAATATTAGACTAATTTGTTTTGAAAGTCTAAATTTCACTAAAAAATGGTGGTAAAGTTGGTGTACATTTAACTTCCTCAATAAAGGAGTATTTAAAACAAGATGTCTCTTTTGACACACTGAGGGAATTTGTCACTTTCCCATAGGGGGAGACCCGCTGTGAGGCTAGGGAGGGGAGCCTGCTCCCCAATAACCTCCTTAGGGGTTGAGGCAAGTGGGATCTCACTGGGAGAGACTTCCCCTTTGGGGACAAGGACTCCCATTCCTGTGAGGAACTCCCTAAACCATGTCACATGATGGCCTAGATGGAACTATCTAATATCCAAAGTAGTGTGGAATCCCTAGACTTGTCTGAAGAGAAAGCTATTTTATGCCATCACCAGGAAGAAAACAACAATGTCTATTTAAATTAAAATCTCCATTAAACTGGGACAAGGAGATTGAAGAAAGAGTGCAGGGCGAACAAAGCTGAGATAGATAGAAATGGATACACAGGCATGGAAGGCCCCTTGGGAGTGTAAGAGCTGGAGGAAACGAAGTTGGAAAAAGCTGTTGAGCCCGCAATGTTGAGAAGTGCTCTGAGCATGGGAAACAAGCGATGGAATCCGAGCATGTGCAGAAAGCAAGAAGCAGAGGTGAATGGAGTCCAAAGTGGGATGGTGGCATGACCACAGGGGTGTCATGGTGGGTAGGCTTGCCGTCTAACAATGCTGACATCGTACCAAGCAGAAATTAGCAAATGCTCCGGTCTCCCATCAGGAAACTGAGATGTCAAGAGAGAGCGAGAGAACCGCAAGGAGAAAACGGTGATGGAAGAGCACCAACAGAGAATCCTAGCTAAGGAGAAGGCTGCGTGCCATTACAGGCCCAGTGATGTTCCGCTGTCAGACTAAAGGTAACGGGGAGAACGGTAGAACCAGGAAGCTGAGTGGGGCTAATTATGCAAATACAAAGACTTGCCTCAGTACAATTCACAATGTTGTAAAATTAAATCTGATGAACTTGAATAGTGTGGATCTATGAAGAAAGAACATAAGTAATCCTGAGAGAAGGATCAATGGAACATGGGTTACACTACCCATTGAAGAGGGGAAAACACCCAGTTATGCAAGGAATGTTGAAAGGAATGTAACAGAGAAATATTCTAAAGTGAAGCTGTCCTGTCTCAAAGCCTTTTAACAAGGAGGGCTTTGTCATAGCCTGTACCTTACTGTGACAAGGTTACCAGGCCTCCGACTATAGGGGGACTTTCCTCCTGAGAGCACAGTCCACCACGATATGGTCAACTGGTGGAATGAGGGCTGCAGCGAAAAGGCAGGAAGGGCACGGTCAGCAAGCTGCAAGAAAAAGGTAAACTAGTGAATTGGTGTACGTGGAAACCACAATATCACAATATCAAACACCTTGCATAATCCCAAGCCTACCACAGAGTGCCAGATGAATGCAGTGAACCTACAGAAAATACCTTCCACCTTGTAAAGTTCTTGAACTGTTTCAAAGGTACTGTGCCAGACACAGTCTCCAATTCTGGTGTAAATGAGCCAGGTTCCACAAGACCTGATGGCACGAGGACGCACTGGAGACACTATACCCGGGTGGAACAAGGGCGCATCTGCAGTGTTCACCAGAGTACACAGGAATCCACAGGAGTAGTCCAAAGTTGCAAGTTCGAAGAAGTAAACCAAAAGCAACTCCAATAATGTAAATAATGGTCCAGATAAAGTGTAGTGAAGCTAAAGGTTCCAAAACAGTGCTGCAGGTCACAGGGCAGCCAAAAACAGATCAGGGGATAAGCAAGAATCAAAAGCCTCTGAGAATAGCAGAAATCAATTAACCGGGTATTCAGTATCAAGAGTTCTGGGTAGACAGCAGTGAAGGGATAGGCAGAGGCAATCCGGGAAATGTTGCAAAGAGTTCAAGAACAATGAACGGCAACAGGGAAAACACAGAAAGCACTTGCTCACCTCATGAGTTTAGGAGCACCGGGTCTATGGCTTGTCCGACTTCTTATGCTGAAACATAGCGGTGACCAACGCAGCCTGCCCAACCTCTGCGCTGCGTGTCCCGGTCACATGTTGCAGTGTTGCTTGCCAGGGAATTCTGGGGACTGTAGTATGCCACAGAATGGTGTGTTTTCGCCACATCCCCAGCTTCCAGGGAAGTGGCCAGTTTGGCCGCGCACTGCAACAGTGGCTAGGCAAACTTGAGGTCATGACAGAAGCGCATACAAGCCTCAGGAGTAAATAATATACAAGACAGAATACGCAAAAAAGGGTGAAGCACAAGTATTTGTATTTGCATTTGTATTTATTGAATTTTATATAGCACTTTTAGCCAAAGCGCTTTACATAGAACAACAAGCAATACATTACATAGCAAAGTGAGTTCTACTTACTACGATTACTCAGAATATATTAGCCCCAACCAAAGGATTCGACAAGGGCCAAAAAAAGTAATCCTAAACATTGAGGGGAATGTAGTAGAGAAATAATATTAAAAGGTAAAGGACAGAGATGCTGCAGGTATCTTGAGCATTAAGGGGAAAACAACAGAGAAATAATTATACATAGTGAAGGACAGAGAAGCTTCAAAAATACTTTATATACAAGACAGACTATGCCAAGAAAGGTTGAAGCCTACATGTAAACCACACCTAGGAAAAGATACTTTCCACAGTTGCCCAGAATACGTTAGTACGAATCAAAGGATTCGGCAACGACCAAAGAAAGTAATCATTAAAGAGGGAAGGAAGTCCACGTTTGCAAAGAGAACTACAGGAACTGGTACAGAAAGTAACAAGAGAATATTTGAAAAAGTAATATTAATAAGAAACAAGAAAGATTAAAGAAGAAAAGTGCTAGAAGCATCCATCAGGATGAGGGAGTCATTCTCCTGACCTTAGTTTGTTAGAATAGTGGTAGGGTCAGTTAGCATTAGTTTTGGACAGCTGACTTATTCCTTTGGACTTTTACTGATGACTGATGAGCACCTTAGTTAGTAAAATAGGTAGGGAATACCCCATAGTGATAGGGAAAGTTAGGCCTTACTTTTATACTTTAATAAACACATGTTAGAAATGTCCTCAGAGTGTTCATGCCCTCATTCTGAGTCGCTGCATATGGTGTCAGTAGAGGGATGCATACTAACTGATAAAAGATTGGAACCAGTACTAATTAAAAAATTAAGTCCCAAGGCCAAAGCCCCTATGGTAGCCACAGCTGAGTCCATTGGGTATGGCCTATAACGCACTGAAGACATTGTGATACCACCTGGTGAGAGACACCTGATTTCCACTGGGATGAAATTAGCATCCTTCTTTCCCCAAGGCATGTATATTAGACAAGCTTCAAAATCCGGGTTGGCTTGGAAATATGGGTTGAATGTTATGGCAGGTGTCGTTGATCCTTACCTCCGAAGAGATAGTAAGATTATCCTACATGATCACAGAAATAATCTGTATACAGTAAAAGTGGGGGCGAAGATGGCCCAAGGGATACTTCAGAAAATATTGTTCCCAGTACCCTAAGAGGTAGCAGTAAAAAAACAAACTCACATATAGGGGCTCAAAAGGGTTCGGAGAAGCCGACCTTCACAAGAGAGGGAGAAATCCCCCCAAGAATCAGAAGAGGTCGCCCCCTTACCTGATCTAGCATTCGCCCAGATGAATGACCTCGTCCTCACGGAAGCCTTTACTAGGGTAACCACAGAAGAAGCCAGACTTAGGCTAGTCCTTTCTTTTTCTTGAAAAAGGGTTTACTACAGCGGGGCGATGTGACTACCGATTGAGTACGTCAAACACAACTAGTTGTTCCCTGAAGCCATATGCAAATTGTATTAGAGTTAGCACACTCCCATCTAATGGCAGCCCTGGAGTGGGGAAGACCCAAAGTTAGATCATCCCCATGTTCTATTGGCCGGGAGTATTTGCCGATATCAAAAACTTTGTGCTGACTTGTGAGATCTGTCAGAAAACAGCAACCACTCCAGCCACCCCATTGCAACCATACCTATCATTGATATCCCGTTTTCAGGGATAACGATGGACATAGTTGGTCCACTAGAAACCTGGGAGGAAAGACAGGAAACCCATTTACCAATCTCTCAAACCGCACAGAAACTTAGATCCCTTATGGCGGAGGTAAGAGAAATTGTAAAAAAACACCTGGGACAGGCCCAAGAACAACAATAGATGGCCTATAATAGGCGTACTATACTTTGTACCTTCTCACTTGGACAGTCAGTCTTGGTCTCTTACCCACATCAGAAAACAAAATGATTTCCAAGTGGCACGGTCTTTATAAAATCTTGTAAAATAAAGGCCCTCTGAACTACCTCATATCCCAACCTGGCAGAAGGCAAAAGATGCAAATCTCACATGTCAACTTGCTCAAGGAGTGGAAAATAGACCATAACAAGAATACTACCATTACTATTGCCGCTCTCCTTACTGACTCCATTGCACCAGACCAGCATTAATGACTTACTGGCCCAATTTCCCGAGGTGTTTGCAGAACATCCAGGCAGGGTTGGTAATTTTTTCCATTATATTACAACCCTAGGAAAACCATCAATTTAAAGCTGTATCAAATCCCTGAAGCCAGGAAGAAGATCATTTTAAAGGAGATAGAGGAAATGCTCAATGCGGGTATAATCGAGCCCTCTGAGAGTCCTTGGCCCTCTCCTATTGTTTTAGTTGCAAAACCAGATCATTCCTTACGGTTCTGCATTGACTTCAGAAAGCTAAATTCAATCTCAGTATTTGATACTTACCCAATGCGGAGAATTGATGACTTGATCGAGGCGTTGGGGTCTGATAGGTATATATTAACCCTAGATCTTACCAAGTGCTATTGGCAGGTCCCCTTCAATCCACCACACTGAGAAAAAACAGCCTTTTCAACACCACAAGGCCTGTTTAAATTCAAGGTCCTACCTTTCGGTCTTCATGGAGCCCCAGACACTTTTCAAAGTGTAATGGATAACATGCTAAAGCCATACTCAGTGCTTTGTGGAACGTACCTAGACAATATTGTGATTCACAGTGATAGTTAGCCCAAACACGTTTAATATCTAAAGGAAATCACTGGTGCTCTGAGAAAATCCAGCCCAATGGCCACCCCACCAAAATATCATCTTGCACAATTCACAATGAAGTACCTTGGATTTTTCATTGGGAATGGCCTGATTCAACCACAGACTGAAAAGGTGAAGGCCATCCAACATGCCAACAAGCTCCCACCTCCAAGACCAAGAGAGATCTTGTGCCTTCCTGGGCTTAACCAGCTATTATAGAAGGTTTATACCTAATTATTCGAGCATAGCCGCTAATCTAACAGACAAATTAAAAAAAGCACAACCCCAGAAACTCCTATGGGGAAAATAAAATCAGGCCAGCTTTAATGGATTAAAAAACCTTCTTTATAACAAAACCATCCTGAAGATGACGGACTTCAATAGAGAGTTTCTTCTACAAACAGATGCGTCCAAAATGGGATTAGGTGCTGTACTCTCCCAAGAGCACAACAGTGTTAAACATCAGGTATTACATACCAGCAGGAAACATTTTCCTAGGAACAATCATATGCTACTGTGGAACTTGAGACCTTGGCTATAAAATGGGCTATTACCCACCTAAGCTGTTACCTGACCAGCAGAAAATTCAAACTGATTACGGACCTCTCTCCCTTGACCTGGATGAGCCTCAAAAAGACATTAGTGCCAGAGTAATGAGGTGGTTCTTGGCTCTACAACCTTTTTGTTTTACCGTTAAACATGGAAAGGGTCAAGGACAAGCATATGTTGACTTCTTAAGCCGTTTTCCTATCAGTCAAGAAAGGGAAGCCACGAATGTAAGGGGAAGGGTATGTGACAAATCGAGGGAATTTGTCACTTCTCCCCAAGGGGCAGCCCCCTCCTGTGAGGGTAGGGAGGTGATCCACGCTCTGCAATACCCTCCCTAGCGGTAGAGTCAAGCGGGAGCTCAGCGGGAGAGACTTTCGCTTTGGGGACAATGACTCCCGTTCCTGTAAGGAACTCTCTAAACCAATTCACATGATGACCTACATAGGATTATCTAATATCCAAGAAACAAGCAAAGTTGCAGTTATTGAATACTGAACTGAATGAAATAAGCAAAGCTGCATTTATTGAATAGAAACTGAATAAAATAAGCAAAACTGCACATATTGAATACTGAAGTGAAAGAAAGTGGCAAAACAAATCATTTTGAATATTGAATAGCATGAAACAGCACACCTGCTGACACCGAATACCAAATTAAATGCAAATAACAAATCTGCTAATGTTGAACCATGAACTAAAAATAGATAGGAAACTAAGTTGGATGAAGGACTCTGACTGCAGAGTTGAAGTCAAGGCTGAGAAAGTGCTTGTTGTAGAGCTGGATTTGAGAAACCACTTGTTTATGAAAGTTGTGGAGCTGCATTTGAGAAACCACTTTTTTAGCTGAATCTTGAACTATTCAAAGAGAACTTAAGGTTCCTGGTTGCGTGACCTGTAATGGGTGGATCGTGCGATCCAACAACTGCGCCCAGACCAGAGAACTCCAACATGTTGAATAATGAACTGCTGAAAGCGAATGCAAGGTTCCTGGTTGCGTGACCTGTAATGGGTGGACTGTTTGGTTTAACAACTGCACCAAGACCTGCAAATCCCTATATGTTAAAATGGAAGCTTGCTTCTGTGTAAGAGGAAAACTACCATTGGTGCATATAAGACTTGGGGAAGGGAACCCTGAGCTGTAAATAATTGTTGAAACTCAGTTTAAAGACAAAGCTTCAAGATACTTAATTTTGTGGCATATTTTGACATTGAACTTGGGGAAGGGAACCATGAGACGTGCTGCCCTGGAACTATATTGAACCTGGGGAGGGACATCCTAACATTTACAAAGGTGTGTAACTTTATTACTTTAAGTCCAAAAGAAGGTATATTGAATATTGAGTTGAACTTATTGATATTTAGGGAAAGGAAGCTGAAAATTAAGCCCGAGCTGGAAATAGCTCAGAACTTTACTTTTGGAACACTGTTTAGTTTATGGTTGACTTCCCTACCTATTGTTTTCTCATAGTTGTGAGGGAAAGCACAGGTTTGGGTCACAGACAGACGTGTCAGTTGAACTTACTGCCACAGACTATCCTTAGTTTCCTTAGGTAGGGAAATTCCACCTCATCATAGGGCAAGTTAGGCCTTACTCCATCCTGACATTTTCTTTAATAAAAGACTTTTATTACACATTTAATCTTTTGTCTGTGTCTCCTTCCATGATGGCAATCTTACACCTCTGACTTCAAAACCGCTGTCTTTGACAAATATTTCCATCCTCAGAAGGGGCATCAACTGGGCTGAGAGCAACACAGAGCCAGCACAACACCACCAGAGGCACACATTCGAGCTACCTGGGGCTGCCTACAGGGGTCAGGGGCCTACATGAACCATCCACGGTTGATCTACGGGCTGATCATGTGACCCCTGACAATCTTTATCTAGTAACTCACTTAGGGAACTCCTGCCCCGGGGCATTGAATTAAAGGCGGAAGATAGGGTAGATTCTCCCACCACTTAGGGGTGCCCTTTTGCAGTCCCCTATCCAGTTCCTTACCAGCATTCTGTGATCTTTCAGCTGCTGCTTTTACTGTCAAAAGAGGATTGACTTCCTGTTTCCTATTTATATCCCTTTCCTGCTGAAGTACTTCTGGGTTGCTTTGACAGTTTAAGAGATTTCCTTAGGGCTTCCAATCGCTCGGGCGTCCAGAGCAAATGACAGACAGATGCTTCCCCCACACTATCACATCCACCACAGAGACCACCCACATAAACAAGGCAGTGGCACTGCCATCATATATGAAGAGTCACTCACTTTTAGCAAACCCACACACCCCATACACTTCCTTTGAAGCACTCTCTCTTACTTGCTCCCTCCATCAAACACACACAACACCTTCATCCGCCTCATTTACTGTCCCCAACACACAATCCCAACTTCCACACTTCTGGGCTGACTTCACAACTAAAAACCACAGCGCCCCCTGTGTCAATATCTGCCTTGGAGACTTTAACCCTTGTAGTTCCCATCCAGACAGAAACCTTATATTAAAGAGTATCCTCATTCCACTTGCCCCCATGACCTCACAAAGCTCATCAACTACACCACACACTGAGCTGGCAACACCCCCAGACTTTTTGAACATCAAGCAAAATCAGGTTTTTGTGTGGGAAATGGTCAGACCACTTGGCTATCCCCTTCACACTAACTCTGCAGCACAATATTCCCCCACTTGCTACACAGCGCTCTTGCCCCAAAGCCAGACAAACCAAAACCAAGTACATTGCAGGCTTAGGGGCTCATTCTGACTTTGCTGGTGCAGTATTAATGTGCTGGTAATTCTGTTTACTGGCTCGATACCGCACCAGTAAAGCACAAGCTTGCCGGTGGGGCACCTGAGTTACCTCCAGCTAAAATCTGTCAGGCACCTTGCTGGCAAAAATTGCTGTTATTACCTGCACCTGTACTACTAGTACCGGTAATACTGGTAAATCCCCGGGACTCCATGGAATGGGGATTTAGCACCCTTACTGGCACTTGTAATCTGGTGATAATTCCACCAGAGCAAGTGCCGGTAACAGTAATTTCGTTTGCCGTTATCCTGCCGATATTACCGCTAGGATACCAACAAACTCCTTGTGAGGCCCATAGCCTTAGCACCACTCATATCACTCCACTCCTCCGACATGTGCATCCCTCAACTCTCCTCAACAATGACGAAACCATCATCACACAGGCACTCGGCAAAATTGCCCCCTCAAATCACAAAAATCCTGCAGTCACCACTGTAAATCATGGTTCAACAGCCCCCTCCTCTCTATCAAGCAGGAGGCCAGACACCAAGAAAGAGACTGGCAAAAGAACACATGTCCCGCCACCAGAACACCACTCAAACTGTGCTAGAACAAATACAAAACAGCCATAAGCAATGTAAAATCCAACCATTACTTCCATGAACTCCAATCCGCCACCAATCATACACAGAAACTATTCAACATTGTCAAATCCCTCTCCAAACCACCATCTACAACTTTTTCACCCATCTACTGCAGTATGCAAACCCCTCTTGGACTGCTTCAGCTCCAAAATACACATCAGGCAAGCATTCCCCTCTGCTCTCCCACTCCCACCCCAATTCCCAAACCTTCCAATATATGTGACACCTTCCACCTCATCGACACAGACACCCTCATCATCCTTACAGCCAAAACAAAAAACCTTCACATTTCCTCGATGATGCATGCACACATTAATCTGCATCCAATTGCATTACCACCCTCGCTCCCCACTGGCTCAATATGATCAACTCCTGTCTCTCACACAGTACTTTCCCCTCTGCTCTCAAAACTGGACAAACCTTACCCCTGCTCAAAAACCCACCTTTCTACCCCACACTTGCCTGGAGAATGAGCACCCCATCATGATCCTCCATACTTCGTCAGAGTCATGGAGCACTTTGTCACTACCCAACGGCAACAACACATCACCACAAACAACTTACTCCACCCCTTCTAATCTGGCTTTTGACTTGAGCACAGTACTGAGACCGCCACACTTCACATCCTTGATGACCTCCATTACATCACTGACAAAGAACATACAGCACTACACATGCTATACGATCTCTATGCAGCCTTCAACGCCGTGGACCATACCATTCTACTGAACATCCTAGCCCACAGAATGAAACTCGTAGGCACGTCCTCGACTGGTCACCTTCCTTACTGACAGGATACACTTTGTCTCCAAGCCCGCTTTCCGATCTGACCCCACCCCAGTCAGGTACGGGTTCTTGAAGGCCCTGTCTCCACTCCACTTCAACATATCTGTTAAATCCCTTGGCCAGACCCTTAGCAAACACAACATCGATTTCCACTAATACGCAGATGACACACAACTATGCTTCCAAATCTCATTCCCCTCAAAACTCCACTTCCTCAAAAGCTATGGACACTCTGGAGAATTGCAGGTATTCACCACTTCTCCACAAAGGGGAGCGCCCCTCTGAGGCTAGGGAGGTGAGCCCGCTCTGGAAAACCCTCCCTAGAAGTTGAGGCAAGTGGGACCTTACCGGGAGACTCCCCTACAACAACAAATTTAATTGCATACATGGAACTACCTGATAAGCCTAAGAATGTGACATCCTTGTCTTGGGCTGAAGGCAATGCAAGAATAAACCAATTCGCACAAGAAAAGGAAAATGTCTCTTTAATGTGAGATGCATATTTAACTGTGCCGAGGAGGAAGAGGAGATAGGAACCTGGTGTGCAGTGGAAGCCCCCTGACATCATTACGCCGACAGGAGGTACAGCACAAGCCAGTCGGCGAGCCTGGCACTTGTGGAGAGAGAGAGAGAGAGAGAGAGGGAGAGGACGAGATACCGGAGAACTGGCATGTGCAGATGCAGGAAGAGTTTCCGGTCTATCGAAAGAGAAGCAAGCAACCGGTGGTGGCGTGACCACGAGCTGGACGTGGTATGCAGGATGCCCCAAGAACAACACTGATACTGCCCATGAAGGAAGCGAGGCTCGCTTCCAATCAGCAGCACCAGTCCAAAGCAGGAGTCTGACGCTGACCCGAGAATGTGAAGGCAAGAAACCAACAGAGAGAACAATCCTAAGCAAGAGCCAAGCCCAAACACTGGCCACTATTAGTAAGATGTATTTGGGGGACCAAGAGAAGCAGGAGGTCCATGGGATATCGCTATCACTCCAAGAAAACTCATCCCAGTCACACGAACGAGAAAGCAGGGATAAAGTTATGTGATGGGATTTGGAGACAAATAACGAGTGACTGAGAGAGGGAAGAGACTTGTTATATGAAGCTGTCACATCCTCCCAGTACAAAGGACGAGTTATCCAATACACAACAAAGTCAAGTAGAAAGGGAAAAGTCTAGAAGAGAAGGGCACAGTGCACACAAGTGTTGTATGAGCAACATGCAATCGGATACTTAACCCAGGGGTGAAAGCCGTAAATGAGAGGTGCTTAATCAATATGGCTGGGATACATCAAGTCAGATCAGAGACATTATGAGACATGAGGACTGACGATAATAGAAGCTTACAAAGGGGCAGAGGAAAACCATGATCAGGAACTCCCAGAGGGAAGGCGTGTGAAGAAAGTACAAATAATAATCTGCATATTAAGAAAGGTTATCTTAAAGGACATTCTAAAAAGGATACCACAGAAAGCCATTCTAAAAGGAGACCACAGAAAGCACAAGAAAGAAAAGTGTTCTTGGGAAGCTACAAGTGTTGATCAAGGAGACTTTCTGTCCTACCAAGAGGGTGTATAATTTAAGGCAATATTGAATGCAATGGGGGAGGGACCAGGCAAAGGCAAATCATTCCTGTGTTTTATTTTAAGTTAGTTAACATTAGTGGCAGTGCCAGATAGAATAGTTTGGACAGAGTACATATTTACTTTTGGACATTATGATAATGGACAAGCACCTTTAGTTTCTTTAGATAGGTAGGGTATTCCCTTTAGTGATAGGGAAAGTTATGCCTTCTTCTTCCAATTTTCATTAAAAGAAAATATGGAATACCAATTCATCTGCCCCCTTGCCCCCCCACCCCAAGACACAAACCTGAACTCACCCCCTGGATTAAAGAACTCGACACAAATAACTCACACATATCCCTCACCACACTTGTCCAATTGTGGAAATGGCAGTCTCGAAGCGTGGACCCCTGACAGCCTTTGCCTGTGTTTCACATACATGTCACTTGTTTACTGTGGGTTTTCTGTATTTTCCATTTTCAATGTATTGCATGACTTTTCATTTTGCCAAATTTATTTGTCATCTTGCACTGTGTGACTGCACTGTATAAACCCTGCTCCGGCCCAGACACAGGGCATCCAAGGCTTGCCCCATCTGAGAACTCCTAGCCCATGTGACAGCTGTGAGCTTTACTGCAACTCGGGAGAATGGTCCTCCTATCTCCTTCCTTAGACAACGTTTTCCCCACTCCAGGCCCTGCCTAGGTTTGCCCACCTGTGATGCCCCACCCCCTTCCTGTCACCTTCATTCTTAATCCCTGGGAACCATTGCGTCCATCATGGTGGTGTGGGTGGAGGAGGTCTCTGGAGTGGAGAAGCACAGGTGTGGAGAGAGGACCTGTCCCTGCCTATGTTTGCGCACCTGCCTCCCTTTCTACTTTACTGCCAGTGTAGAATCTGCAGCATGGGACCTGGTCCTTTCATCTCTTATTCCTCCCCTCACCACAGAATCTGTTGACCATGCCTATGTATGCCCACCTGCCTCCCCTTCCTGTAACCAAGTCCCTGTGACCCTGAAAACAGCTGTATTCATCCGGGGGGCAGGCTCTAGATGAGGGGGAAGCGACATAATGTGTTTGCCCTATACGCTGTAATCCCCACCTCTCTCCTCCTTGGACCCTGTGGGTGGGCCCTGGAGGAGGGGGAGCAGCAGCCTTATAAGCATTTTGAGAGAGGCTCCTGGGTTCTCTTTTTGGTTGTGGTGGTGTGCCGGGTGCATGGGTGGGGACAGAGAAGCTGCAGATGCCCTTATCAGGAAAATATTTCCCAGTCGGGCCTTCTTCTCCACTTTCCCTCCCCTTGTTCCCCTTCTCCCCAACCTGCTTGTCTCTGCCTCTGCCCTTGCCATTCTCTCTCTCTTTCTCTGTCTCCCTATTTCTCTCTTTCTTTCCCTCTCTTTCGCTTTCCCTTTATTTCTCTTCTTCACTCTGTCTCTCTCTTTCTTTCTCTCTCTTTCTCCCTGTCTCCCTTTCTCTCCTCCTTTCTCCTTCTCTTTCTCTCTCTCTCTTCCTCTCTCTCTCTATCTCCCCCTCTTCCTCTTTTCTCTCTCTCTCCTTCTCTTTATTTTGCTCTCTTTTCTCTTTCTCTCTCTCTCTCTCTTTTCCAGTTCTCTTTATCTTTCCTTTTTTTCTCTCTCACTCTCTCCTCTTTTTTCTCTCTCTTCACCCTTGTGAGCATGTTTCCCATCTTTCTGCCATCATGGACCCAAGTCTCTCCCCCTTCTATCAGCTCTCACCCTCTTCAACCCTTCCACACTTGGTATCTCTTCTCTCCCACTGCATTCAAGGATACTCCACAGAGCCACCCTGAGTCCCATGCAAGTCGGTGTGCCTAACTTGTATGCCTGCCATCAATGCCCCACCTTGTGCCCGCAGCCCTGTTCAGACAATCATCTGTGTCCAGTGAGCCTAATTTACTTGGCTGGCAATGAGTCTACTTCTCTACCTGAAATAAAAATGTTCCTGGTTTCTGCTAAGATACGTTGGTGCCTTCATTTGTGTTCCCTCTTTTCAGTGTAGCATGCCTGTTATTGCCAGAGGCGGGACCCAGTCCAACTGCATACAAAGCACACCCTCACCAGAGTCTGTTAATTACATGTCCCAAAGCTGTGGCTCTGCCCGGGATCTCCCACATGACCTTCCCCATTTTGGCTTGCCACCCACATTCACACAATCCCTTGGCTTCACCATCGCCCCCCACCTTTTCTTCACACACCACATAGCTGCAGGCACCAAAACATGCAATCTGCAATTACTACACCTCTTAGGAAAGATCAGACACATCTTTCCTTCTGATGACTTCCGTACCCCATTCCAAGCATTGGTTCTGTCCAAGCTTTAGTACAGCAATGCTTGCCCCTCTTCAAGCTATACAAAATGCAGCAGCCAGACTCATCCTGCAGCTTCAGAAACATTCACACATCACCCCAGCTAATGCCCAGCTCCATTGGCTCCCCGTACAAACAAAGAATGGCTTTCAAAGGACTCTGCCTTTTTTTTCAAAGCCATCAAACACAAAAACCCATTTTGCCTTCATGAAAAACTCAAACCCATCACCCACACAAACACCAGTCAAGCAAGCCAGCCTCTCGTACACAGTCCACTCTGCAAAATAACATGCACACAAAAGCAAGCATTTACCCACTGGGCACCCAGGCCATGGAACACCCTACCTCTCCACATCTGCACTGCACCTTCCATCACTACTATCAGAAAGAGACTCAAAGCATACCTTTTCCTCACACACATAACAGAGCCCCTCCATCCCCTCACCTATCACTTGTCTACCCTAATCTTATCCTTTTAAATTGTTTATCGTCCTCCTGGTTCTGTTTGGGCTTTGTGTGAAATTGATTTCTTTTATTCTCCCTTCTACCACTCCATGTATTGTTTTGGGAGACTTTAATCTTCATTTGTCTTCTGTTCATTTAACTCTCCCATTTCTTGCTGTTCTTGATTCACATTGCCTGTCTCCCCTTTCTACTCCTCCTTCCCATGTGTCAGGCTCCTGCTTAGACCTTATTTTCACCTCTTCTCTTTCTGCATCTTCTGTCTCTATGCTCCCGGTCCATCTTTCTGACCATCATCTTCTTTCTATCTCAGTTTTTCCATCTTCTCCTGTATCTGATCCCTTTTCTGAAGTGACATTGTCCTATCTCCAGTGTGATTTATGCTCTTTCAATAGCCCTTTGTTTGTGTTTTCGTGTATTGCTGCTCTTCCATCTCATTCCTGCTTTGCTGCTTTTTCAGCTGATGATAAATGGGGGATCTCCCGCAGCTCTCCCTCTTCTCCCAAGGCTGGCAAAGGAGACCTAGAGCTCATGTGTCTCCTGCAGATAGCCATCTGAAATTCCATAGGTGAAGTAGAAAGCACACATGCACATACATCCCCATGCAGCTGAGGAGTGACAGAAGCAGGCGCCAGTTAAGGCCTGCGAATCCATGGGTCAAGCGGCAGCCCCAGTGTGGCTGTGGGGATCCGGTGAAAGGTTTCTGAAAGAGGCTTGCGTGCTATAAGCCCCTACAGTTGCTGAGCGAGTTAGGGGTACTATATACCCTTTTAGTTGCTGCGAGAGGCAGGGGCGCTGTATCCCCTTTAATTGCAGTGGCAGCCACACAGCGTGGGGTTCAGGCCGGGGTGGCAGAGAGGAAACCATAAGCACTATCTCAAGACCCGAGAGCAGGTACCCATGTAAGGCTGTGAAAATCCTACATGGGTCGACCTAGTGGAGGGATGCCGACCTGAATTGATCCAGGCAGTTTAGAGAAAAAGAAGAGAGTCTGGAGGCAGCTGAAGAAGGGAGAGGCGAGAGGAGCAGATGAGAGTGGAGCAGGGGTGGACTGGCCTAAAGGGAACTCCAGAGATTTCCCTATAGGCCTCTGCACCCTGGGCCTCTCTTGTGTGGTATTTCCAAATGTTCCCACAAGAAAATGGTTGGGCTTGCTGAAAATGTGTACTATGGGGCCCAATTGAAAATTATTTCCAGGGCCTCTTTTGGTTACCAATCCACCACTGGCGTGGCGGTAACAGGAGAAGCAGTGAAGCAGGTGGAGGAAGTAAGATCTGAGGAAGAGGTGGTGGTGAAAGGAGGAGCAGAGGACGAGGAGGGGGTAAAATCTGAGGAGGCGGTAAAAGGTGTATTACAAGGAGGGAGTTTAATCAAAGGAAGTGGTGGACACTATTTAAAGGACTTGCTTCACTCATCTTCAATTATCTACTGCACCTATTTCACGCGCCCCTGGTCCCCAGACAGATGTCTCCTGCTGTTTATCAAACACGCCGCCATCATCCGGCTTGTTAGAAAGCCCTGCCTCGAATCGTCCTAGCATCCCAAAGAATTGCCACCCAAAATCAAAATCTCCTTTGCAGCCAAACTCCTGTGGACTATTGCAGCTGGCAACTGAATGCCTTTGCCCTACAGCAGAGGTGTGGAACCCCGTCAGGCAATGGCCAGTTTTGATTGAAAGGCACCTCTCACAGGCAACACCATTGAATCTCAGGAGGGCTCATAGGGGATACCAGTGGTCGAAGTGTACGAAAAGAAGTAGTGGAACTATGTTCCCTGCTGGCCTGCTCCCCACAAACCCCATGGCCACGCCCCCTCTGACAGCAATTGCAAGGCCCTAAATGAACAAACTGCTGTTTATGGGAATGTACAGTGCACTGAAGCGCAAGTTTCAACTTCGTCCTACACTTTTATTTTAAAATAAAACAATCCCGCAACGGTTTCTTTAAAAAAAAAAAAGTATATGACAGTAAAACTTAATTTTAAAAAGTAGCGCTCCCTCCCGCCCTTTTCCACCACTATGTTTTTAAAATGGGCCCAAATGATGCTTTTGGCAGCGCAGATTTCCAGAGACATTGGATAAAAGGCGATGGGGATATGGAATGTTTCTGTAGGGGAGCAAATGGAATGTTACACTACCCCAGCAGTGCGCAGGAGCAGCCCAGAGCAGCAAACCAAGGACGCGACCACCAGAACACTGCGCAATCCACAAACAACGGATGCACAGTGGAGGCATCCATTTTGTGCCACGTCATCATTGATGCCGTGGGGAAAACAGCAGCAGAAAAGGCATCATTTTACAACGCGAAAGCATTTGAAAGGGTCTGGATCCCAAACTGCAACTTATTTTGTGCTGTAAGATTACGAATTGAGTCTTCATTAACGACTTTTATTGACTAGAAATGTTGCACTAGACCGGAAAAACACGAGCTGGTAGTTTAACGATTGTATGTACCAAGCAACAGTGAAGCTTCATAGGCATCTTGCTGCGTTCAGGATAATTGCTGTCTCCCTTTATAAATGGTGCCAAGTCCTTATATTGTAGCTTCAGAAATCTATAACCATTTGCTTATGAGAAAGTAAGTGCTTGTATGGTTTAATCTTCGCTGATTGCTGGGTTGTCTACTTTGTTTTGCTATCCAACACTTTCGGCAGTTTTACTTTTAGGCCTGCGCTGCTCCCAGACAGTCTGCAGAGAATCAGCTTCTGGTGACAGAGTCTTTCTTCTCTTTCTTTCACTTAGTGAAAGTGAAGATAAACAGCCATGGCGCCTTTTCTTTACTCCCTCCTGCCAGAGTGCATTCCTGTGCAATGTGCACTCTCATTGCAGGAGGCCTGATCTGGCCTGCAGGCCTTATGCTTGACACCCCTCCATGCCTGGCATAAATGTTTGATATTTCTATGTTTTCTTATACAATTTCTCCAGACGTTTGTGCTGTAAAATGCACAATTGTGACCCATGTTAAAGCAATTGGCAGGCGGGAGAACGCCCCTGAGTGGTTTCGGGCTAGCTTACTTTGCATGCTCACTTGAACTAATCGTTTTAACAATCCACCCACTGCCACTGTGGATTATGCTCATCGCTTTCATATATCCAATGGTGGTCATCATTAGAGGTGTTTTTGCATCCACAATGGCTCCCTGCCCAATTGAGTTTGACACCACTAAACTAAACCTTTATCTCACAGTATATGTCGACATTCCATCCTAATCATACCCGGACCCCGGCACGTGGCTATGCAGGTGCGGCTCTCTGAGGCATGGGTCATGCTCCATATTCCTCTCCCCCTTTTGTGAGCACCTCATTCACCTTGCACACAGTCCACTCTGGGCTCTGTCGCTTCTGACAGCTGACTGAGCACCCCCAGACATTTCTACCAGAGCTCTGACAGGTTACAGTAACATGTATTGTGAACAAGGCACCTATGTACCTTAGTAACCTTATCTGCAAATCCCAATCTAACCGACTGACCCGCTCTTCCTACACAAATCTGTTTATCATCCCTAGGTATAGAAGACAGAAGGCAGGAGGCTCAAGCTTCACAGTAATAGCTTCCAAATGGTGGAATGCCCTCCCCACACATCTTAGAAACGACACCTCCTTTTGGTCATTTAGAAAACATCTAAAAACTCTTCTCTTTAGGACTGACCCCCTTAAGTATTCACTTAGTCTCGGAGTTCATTCTTCCTATGTCTAAACACGCAAGAACTTGATGTACCAATGTAAAGTAACTTATAAACGTACAAATGTAGCAATGTAATCTAATGTAAAAATATGTAAAGGTGTACATTAGTAACAAACTTGTGAAAAGACTTGTCAGTGAAGCATTGTAAACCTGAAACCATATTCTGAAGTATGCTACAGCGCCTAGTTGCCTCTGGGCTTTGCACGCTCTATGAATAAATAAATAAATAAAATTTAACAGACAGACTCGCCTCCATACCCGCAGAGATTGCTGGAGTACAATTCAAGCCCATCGTGCAACTACTTACCATAACATTTCAGTACTCCTTCAAATGACTAAAAACTGCCCCCCACAGGTTGTACGCTCATTCTTAGGGGCACCTTGCGTTAGCCCATTTCCTGAACAGGAGTATGCTTTGATCAATCGTCACTGCTGCTGCAGGCATGGAAACTTAATCCCTACCTTTCATCCCCTCTCTTGCCTGTACAAATTAAACCATTAAAAAGCTATTATTTCTTTTTTTATCCAGCCCTGAAACACATTTGGAAGATGCCTCTGGATAAGGGCAAATATAGGGTGCCAGAAATTAGACTGCCTACAGCCAAATTCATTGACATAGAGCTACAGGTGTTGGTTTATGAAGTGGGGAAAAATGCTGAGGGTGTGAGCGTTTTTGGGCTGGTTAAATATTACGGGCGCCGGTGGATCAGTAAACTACAGTTCTCATGATTCCCGGTGGCAGCGTACCATGAGCATGTGCCGCCGGGTCCTTGAAAAGAGCTGCACCTGCCCGTGCTCCTTGCGGATTGTTTTAACCTTCGAAAGCACGAGCAGGGTGCAATGGCGGGCAACAACAGTTTGGCAGACTGAGCAACGAGGCGGTCCCGGCACAACATTGAACTCCTGGGGCCAGATTACAGAAACTTTGCACTGGTGCAAGTGCAAAGTTGCACGGTATTGGCACTAGGGCAAAGTGTGCCATATTTTCTAAAACACTGGGACATATAGAAAACTATTGCACCATGACAAGTGCAGTTTGGCATGTATAACCACCAGGGCAAACTTTGCTCTTGGTTAAAAAAGATATATTTTCACTGCATTATTGCAACAGGGCAAAGTTTGCCCTAGTGCTAATACGGAATGGTATTAGTACTAGGGCAAACTGTGCCCTGGGGAAAAACACATCCAAAATGTATCATTCTTGCACTAGGGCAATTTTTGTCCAGGTGCTTATACAATGCCATGGTGGAGTTGTCATGGTGCAATAGTTTTCTAATATGTCCTAAAGTTTTTAAAAATAGGGCAAACTTTGCCCTAGTGCTAATACCGTGCAACTTTGCCCTTGCACCAGTGCAAAGTTTCTGTAATCTTGCCCCTGGTTGGCGCACGGAGAGAAAGGCTTCTCCACTGCTTCGACCCGAGTCGTGACGGTGATTGCTGGTGAAGCAGGACTCAGAATGGAATACTTCCAACGGCTGCAGAAGCTTGCTCCGGGATTCCGCCTTGGCTCCCTGAGCCAAAGGTAAGTACAGCACTGTAATGGTGCAATGTGGCACCATTTCTGCATGAAGCATGTTTTTGGAATGAGAACTTGCACACGTTGTTCATGTATCATTCCTTTGATGTAATGGGGCAGCGTTAATAAACGCACAGAGTGATTTATTTTCTTCAACACATGTTTTATCTCTGTGAGGTAACGGGGCAGCTTTTGAGCAGATGTATGAGGCCTTTCAGGTAACGGGGCAGCATTTTTGGACCTACAGGAAAGAACAGGTCTTGTGAGCTGCACATGCATTCGCCCTATGATGCAATGGAGCACCTGGATAGTGAAATAGTGAATGCAGTCTTTATGATATTAGTTTTCTGGGTATGGAGGCATTGTCTGTTTATGTTCCATGTGTCCAACGTGAATTGTTGTGTTCCTCGTCATGCATGGCTTATTGTAGGAAGTTATGCTTCTCATCATGTATTTGTGTTAGTACTTCACGTTCATCAACTAGTAAGAGCAGTGATTCTGCCACCTGTTGACTATTGTAACGCCCTACTAGGAGGAGCCAGTAAGGCAAACGTTCAGCAGTTGCAGAAAATACAAAATGCAGCGGTACGAATCATCTTTCAGATGGAAAACTCCGAACCTACCAGCACTGTCAGAAGGAGACTCCATTTGCTCCCGGTGGCTGCCCGTATTCAATTTGAACTGCTCACCACGTGTCACAAATGTATCTTTGGCAATGCCCCTGCATACTTGAAGGAGAGGATTAAAATCCCCCAACCAAATAGATGCTTGAGATCTAAGGAGGGCTTCCAGTTGGTAATACCACGTATTCACAGGGCCCGTGGGCTAGGGCGGGCGTTTCATGTGCAGGGCACCCAAGCCTGGAATATCCTGCCAATCAGGTTACGTAAAACCGAGGATCATCATCTTTTTCGCAAACAGCTAAAAACCATCCTGTTTAGCTAAGACTGCCTTAGCATCTGCACCTTCCTGTCTTTCGCCGCCTGGATGCCCACGGGCTTTGGCGCCTTACAAATTCAAATAACATAACATAACAAATAATATCCATGTGTTCGTATGTTTCAGTGTACAAGAAAGATCCAGCTGACAGGGAGCAGGGCAGGCTAGTGAGCATTAGGTGGACAGGTACTGGTAGTAGGTGCGATACCACAGGTTCAACTCAATGAAGAGAGTATTGGGCTATTAAGTACATGCATGCAGGTTGAATGGTGTTTCCTAACTCCCCTGTACCCATCCATTTATGCATCCCTAACCCTTTTTCTGGGGACCCTAAAACCCCCTCCCTATCCACAACCTCTCCCTAACCATCTCCCCCCATTGGCTGTCTTGTGGTGACCTGTTTACTAAGCATCAGGGACCAGTGTACAACCAAGGTGGGAGGGTCATACTCCCTTTGGCTTCTGTGGTTATGGAAGGGTTTGCGGATACCCCTTCAGGTGTGACAGAGGAGCTGTTGGGAGGGCACCCCCGAACAATACCCATCAAGTTTAGTCCACTCAATGGAACGACGTTCAGGGCAAGGTAGTGCCATTGGTTATTTTCCAGTGAAGCATGGAAGACTGCAATACGAGGTGGAATGGCTTAAATGGCCCGATACACAGTATTCGCTCCACTCATCGCCATTAGACAGCTGCAACACTCCTTTGCCTCAGGATCCTTCCCCTCCCCTCTAAAACACTCCCTTGTGCATTCTTTTCTCAAGAAATGCACAGCTGATCCTTCTTGTCTGGCTAACTATCGCCCAATTTCCATTACTCCCTTTCTGGGTAAACTCCATTCTGCGTTCGACACGGTCAACCATACCATCCTGCTCAACCGTCTCTGTGATAACCTGGGTATCACCCATCAGGTTCTGGCCTGGCTGACCTCTTTCCTCTCTGATCGACCCTCCAAGGTCCAACTTGGGTCCTTCCTATCATCTATCTTTCTCTCTACCTGTGGTGTTCCCCAGGGGTCTAACCTCTCGCCCTAGCTTTTCAACCAATACCTGGCAACTCTCACCCACTGCATTTCCATTTTCTGCTCAAATGTCCAGTGCTAGGCTGACGACACTCAACTCATTTTCAGGCTGCCCTCGGCCACCTCCTCTCCCTCTCTCATGTCTGATTGCCTAACTGCCATTCAAGATTGGTGTCCCGCCAATGATCTTTGTCTGAATGCCAGCAAGATGAGATCATCCTCATCGGCACACCTTCACCATCCTGTCCTCTCATTATCTGGCCAGCCTCCTTTGGCCCTCCTCCTACACCCACCTGTGAGGTTAAGAACCTCAGGGTCATCTTTGATACCACACTTTCCTTCTCTGCCCACATCTCCGATGTCTCTGAAAAGTCAAACTTCCTACTGCACCTCCTCAGAGGTACTCTGCCTTTCCTCTCCTTCCCTCAGAAGCTCACTGTCCCCCAAGCTATGGTTCTCTCTAGGTTGGACTATTGTAACAGCTTCTTTCTAAATCAACCTGCCTCTACTGTCCGCCCTCTACAACTAATCCAGAACAGGAAGGCGAGACTTGTACTTGGCCTCAAGCACCGGGATCATATCTCTCCAGCTCTGAAATCTCTCCATTGGCTCCAAGTGGATGCTAGGATTAAATTCAAAGCCCTCTGCACTGTCAACAAGGCTTTCTGGGGACTGGGTCCATAATACCTTTAGCTATCCCTCCGCAAATACCTCCTCTCTCGAGCTCTTCGCTCCTCTACCACTAACTCCCTAAGGGTCCGTCGTTTTTCATAGAAACGAGCTGGGTTAGATCTCTGTCTTCAGCTGGTGCCTCCCTCTGGAACAGCCTCCCTGCCACTCTAAAACTTGAGGAGAACCATCTCTGGTTCCGGAAGCACCTCAAAACCTTCCTGTTGCTTCTGCCTTCACCCCTCTCCCCTGCTGATCTGTTCTCTCTTGGCACCGTGAACCTGGCCACCTCTGTCCTCTGGGCCCAGGTACCTGCTCACTCTGCCACCTTCCTGCATTGCCTCCGGGTCATCCCTTGCACTGGAGTCTGTATCCGTACCCATACAGTCCCCCCTTTTTCTTCATGCACTTATCAGACCTACCCTGTCTGCTGCCTTAAACACAGCACTTGCTGGCAGCACTACCACTGTTTGTTGCCTTTATTATTTATTCATTTATTTATTTTTATTTATCTGTTTCTCCTTTACTCAGCACTTTCCACTTCTCCCCCTTCCATGCACTTTTCCTCTGCCCCTCCCCCTCTCCCATTCACTTGCGTGTTCTCAATGTCACTGGGCCTAGTAAGATCATTGTTTTGTTCTCCCCTGTTCCCCTCCCTTGCATTGTTGCACTCTGAAACAATTGTGTACAAAGATAGAAATAAAATATCAATTCAATTCATTTCAATTCAATTCAATTCAAGGCACTCAACCTAATGCCTTGGGAAGAAAGAGTCTTGAGCATCCTCCACGAAGCCGGCATTGAGGGAGATGCGGCAGCAGGGGTGGTATCTTGCTGCCAAACGGACCCTGTTGAGTACAAATGTGCCTGAGGTTATGAACATACAACTTACAAACCTTCTTCTCCACACATATGGCCTGCAATGTGCGGTGGCCCAGACACAAGCCAACATTTCTTTCTCAATTGCAGAGAAATTGGCTTCAGAGACAATTACAGATTCAGATATAAATGTAGCAATCGATCCGGTGAACCTTTGTTCACATCAATGTATCATCGATCCGGTGAGAACTGGCATCACCTGCGACTGGCATGGGCAAGTTGGGATGAAAGGGTTTAAGATAAGGTGCATGTGCGATGTAAGATTTTATGGTGTCAGACACCAGTTGCAACTCATCCGTCTAAACATACGATTCCACATTTTTTCAGTAACCACCTAGAGAGTTCTGTCTTGTTAGACATCTTCTTTTAAGGTACTTAGTGTAATGCCCAGGAAGAACTTCAGCTGTTCCTTATTTTCAGGGTGCATCGCTTTAACCGTGGCTTACAGCGAATCCGTTTTTGCCATATTGCAATCTGCTGACACATTGTTTATTTATTTGTTGATTTATTTATTTCATTTATAAAGTACCCTAGTAATTATTACTATGGTATTATTTTATTATTATCATGTTATTTTTTGAGCGTGGACCTGGCTTCGAGAGGCAACAGAGTGCTTTACAAACGTATATAACCATACAAATACATAATGGAGTGCTTTACAGAGGTATACAACAGTACAGATGCCGAACCAAGCACTTTTCAGAGGTAACAACAGAACAGCTATACATCAGGGGTAGGATACACATGGGAACAGAGGAGAGGTATGTCAGGTTTCCTTCCCTTATTCAAGTTTCCTTTTCATTATTTATCCTTTTCAGATTAGCTTTGTGTGGGTGGGAAGTTTTCCATTATAGTTGGTTAGGCCTTAACTTGATGATTCAGAATCCTGGTTCTGACCCAAGGCAAGATGGAGCCTCACAGTGACAGCTCTGATTGGCTAGAAGACAAGGCTGAACAACAATGAACATTCTAAACTGTCACTCTGTGCCTTTCATCATCAAAACCCCATCTGAGAGGACGTGTTCAGTGGCTGCTCCTGCTTTAGTATTAGGCCTGGTGGATTTTATCCTTCAGATCTCAGCAGTTGAGCGGCTACTTTCTTGGGGGTTCAGGAGAAGTCTTCAGCTGGCAGGAATTCGTTTTGGAAGATAGGAAAAGCAGGAAATCTTTGTGAATTCGCTAAGGAGATAAGTGACTTTATTTCTACTGTAAATCTGTTCATCTTAAATACAGTCTCCTTGAAAATTCGTTAAAAGTAGTGTTTCAACTAAAACAATTGAACTATCGGTGTGCGCTTGTGTTTCCAGTGCGGTGTTCCTTAGCGCGAGATTTTGACTGTAACGTGCGTATTCAAGTGAGCGCGTGCTTTCTAGCGTTTGTATTCCGAGCGCGAGCAGAGGTTGGTCTCGTGCCATTTTTAAAAGCGCGTGTGTTTTATTGCGCGAGAGATCCTTTTCGCCAAAAGCTATACGCAGCGTGAAAACTACAAAGCGCGTGTGAAATACAAAGCGCGTGTGAAATATAAAGCGCGTGTGAAATACAATGCGCGTGTGATTTTTAGCGCGAGTATACAAAGCGCGTGTGAAATACAATTCGCGTGTGAAATATAAAGCGCGTGTGATTTTTATCGCGTGTGTACAAAGCGCGTGTGAAATACAAAGCGCGTGTGATTTTAAGCGCGAGAATCTGTTCGTCGCGTGCCTTGTGAGTGCGCGTGTGTTTTTTCCATCGCGAGTAATTTTGCGCGTGACAATCACTTCGTTGCTTTTGAACTCAATAGCGCGGGTGTTCTTATTTCGCGTGTCTCGCAGGAGAATATTATTGCGCGTGTGGACCATTGCGCTTGTGAATTGTTGCGCGTGTGGATTTTTGCGCGTGTGGATTACTTGGATCGCGCGTCTTCATCCGTTTGCGCGTGTTCTTCAACCAGGAAGATTTATATGTGAAGTTCAACGATTAAGGGAAATAACCTGCGTGTGCAGTTAGCACGTTTTTTCCTCTTTCTTCAAGGATTCAAAGACTCAAGATAATTATAAATAGTTTGAAAAGTTTTGATATTACAAGAAAGAACATTTTAAAGACAATCTAATTGAACTACCAGTGCAAGTTGGAAAAAAGACAAACAAAGAACTAAAACTTCCAGTTTTGCCTAATGTAAGAAGTTGCTGGGAATTTCTAGTATCGCAAGTAAGAGAGATTTTCAGCATCTTATCCGCTTCTCTAAGAAATTTCAAGAGAAGAACCAGGTAGGATTCTCAATTATTAGTTAAGGATTAATTACTTCCCATTCATAAGGTTAAGTAAGTGAATTAAGAAGGTGTATATGTTATTCTTTATCCTCTGCAGGTTCAGCACTGATTAGCCTTGACGCAGTCTGCCTGGTGTTGTTTTGTTGTCCCATTCCCCCTTTCCCTTTGGGGTGTAGTTTACAGAGCTGTATTGAAAACTAGTTCTGGGAAATACATCTCAGGGGGATTGTCGGGGGTTCAGCAGCTTCCGCGGATACAGGACCTCTCAGCCTGACAGAATGAAAGGCCAATAATTTAGTCCGCCCGAGCTGTCATGAACCCCGACGAATCCATGGAGATGTTAGGATCTTTGATTAGGGAGTTACGGGAGGAGTTGAAAATTTCTCGGGATGAGAATGCTTTACTTAGTCAAAAGGTGGATGACTTAAGTGTTAAAGTTACACAAATTCAACAGAGGGGAGAAAGGAGAGAGGATGAGGTTTCAGGGGGCACAGGTTCTCCACCAGAGTTAGAAAGAGAAGATCAGTTACCACACATACTACGGGCGCCTACAGTGGCAGAAGGTGTAAGGAGTATAATTATGCCAGTGCCTTTGGCGTCCCCAGAATGTTATCATGGGGATTCCAAGAGGTTTAGGGTGTTTTTAACACAATGTGAATTACATTTTATGAGTAGACCAGAATTATTTCCATCGGATGCTTCTAAGATAACATTTATGTTCTCATATCTTTCTGGGGAAGCATCTGCTTGGGCTGGGTTGTTGGTGAGTCAAAAGAGTGCGGTTTTAGAAAATTATACCAACTTTTTAGAGATATTCCGAAAAATGTTTGATAGAAGACAGCTATCTCTGGAAGTGGATGGTGAACTTTTAGAATTAAAACAAGGTAACAGAGACTTGATTGCTTATATAACACAATTTAAGTCCCTTGTGTTAGAAAGCAAGTGGCCCGAGGCTAAACAAGCCTCGTTGTTTTATCGGGGCCTTAGAGATGAGTTAAAGGATGCTTTGTCTGGAGTAGTTGAACGCCCTCCTACTTGTGAAGGTCTGATTGATTTGGTTATTCAATTGGATTTCCGTTTGAGTGAAAGGAAGGCAGAGAGACGTCATGGTCAGAGTGATGTAAAGTCTATACTTAGAGTAGATAGACCCAAAATAGAGAGTAGACCCAAAGGGAATAATTCATCTCCAAGAATCAGAGGCCCGTTAACAGTGGAGGAAAAGACTAGGAGGAGAGATAATAATTTGTGTTTATACTGTGGAAGAGGTGGGCATTTTTTAGGAAACTGTCCTTACACTCCCAAGAAGACTTCTTCCTCAGCAGTCAAGGTACAACAGATCGCCAATACGGTGCAGACAGCGGTTCCTCATATAACCATAAATGTATCCTTATTTTTTGATTTGGAGTGTAAGGGAAATGGTCCTGTAATGATTGACTCTGGTGCGACTGGGAATTTCATGGATTGGGGTCTGGCCAAATCATTGGGAATTCCAATTATTCTGAAGGAGGTTGTAGAGCAGGCTAGGGCTGTTGATGGTACATGTTTATCTTCTGGTCCTATTACTCATAGAACTGGTTCTTTAACTTTGGAGTTATCAGGAGGTCACAGAGAGATAATTTCATTTGAGTTAATTGATGCCCCTTTGTTGAAGATTATATTAGGCATGCCTTGGCTTACTCTTCATAATCCCCTAATTGATTGGAGTGCTAGGACAATTGACATGCAATCCGATTTTTGTAAAGAGAATTGCTTTTCAGGAAGTCTCTTAGAGGAAGAGGTAAAACAAAGTAATTCTGTATCTAGTTTTCTGGCTGAGACTGGAATTGGAGGTCATGATGTGGGAGCTGTAGTGGGTCAACTTCCCCAGTGTTACAAAGATTTCTGGGACGTATTTGATGAGAAAGTGGCAGGAGAATTACCACCTCATAGATCCTTTGATTGTAAAATTGAACTGGAGCCAGGAACAATTTTGCCTAGTAGTAGGGTATATGCTCTTACTGAGAAAGAGAATGATTATTTAAAAGAATATTTGTCGGAAAATTTGGCCAAAGGATTTATTCGTCATTCTAAGTCACCTGCGGCCTCTCCTTTATTTTTTGGGGGTTCAGGAGAAGTCTTCAGCTGGCAGGAATTCGTTTTGGAAGATAGGAAAAGCAGGAAATCTTTGTGAATTCGCTAAGGAGATAAGTGACTTTATTTCTACTGTAAATCTGTTCATCTTAAATACAGTCTCCTTGAAAATTCGTTAAAAGTAGTGTTTCAACTAAAACAATTGAACTATCGGTGTGCGCTTGTGTTTCCAGTGCGGTGTTCCTTAGCGCGAGATTTTGACTGTAACGTGCGTATTCAAGTGAGCGCATGCTTTCTAGCGTTTGTATTCCGAGCGCGAGCAGAGGTTGGTCTCGTGCCATTTTTAAAAGCGCGTGTGTTTTATTGCGCGAGAGATCCTTTTCGCCAAAAGCTATACGCAGCGTGAAAACTACAAAGCGCGTGTGAAATACAAAGCGCGTGTGAAATACAATTCGCGTGTGAAATATAAAGCGCGTGTGATTTTTATCGCGTGTGTACAAAGCGCGTGTGAAATACAAAGCGCGTGTGATTTTAAGCGCGAGAATCTGTTCGTCGCGTGCCTTGTGAGTGCGCGTGTGTTTTTTCCATCGCGAGTAATTTTGCGCGTGACAATCACTTCGTTGCTTTTGAACTCAATAGCGCGGGTGTTCTTATTTCGCGTGTCTCGCAGGAGAATATTATTGCGCGTGTGGACCATTGCGCTTGTGAATTGTTGCGCGTGTGGATTTTTGCGCGTGTGGATTACTTGGATCGCGCGTCTTCATCCGTTTGCGCGTGTTCTTCAACCAGGAAGATTTCTATGTGAAGTTCAACGATTAAGGGAAATAACCTGCGTGTGCAGTTAGCACGTTTTTTCCTCTTTCTTCAAGGATTCAAAGACTCAAGATAATTATAAATAGTTTGAAAAGTTTTGATATTACAAGAAAGAACATTTTAAAGACAATCTAATTGAACTACCAGTGCAAGTTGGAAAAAAGACAAACAAAGAACTAAAACTTCCAGTTTTGCCTAATGTAAGAAGTTGCTGGGAATTTCTAGTATCGCAAGTAAGAGAGATTTTCAGCATCTTATCCGCTTCTCTAAGAAATTTCAAGAGAAGAACCAGGTAGGATTCTCAATTATTAGTTAAGGATTAATTACTTCCCATTCATAAGGTTAAGTAAGTGAATTAAGAAGGTGTATATGTTATTCTTTATCCTCTGCAGGTTCAGCACTGATTAGCCTTGACGCAGTCTGCCTGGTGTTGTTTTGTTGTCCCATTCCCCCTTTCCCTTTGGGGTGTAGTTTACAGAGCTGTATTGAAAACTAGTTCTGGGAAATACATCTCAGGGGGATTGTCGGGGGTTCAGCAGCTTCCGCGGATACAGGACCTCTCAGCCTGACAAGGTACAGCAGTACAGGGTGACAGGTGGCATCTAGCAAGTCGGGTGGCGTGACGGCGACATGATGGTCTAGGTGTTAAGGAGGAGAGACTCCTTGAAGAGGTGGGTCTCAAGTTCTTTTCTGAATTGTTGGATCCTGGGGCGTGTCTGATGCTGACGGGGAGGAGGTTCCTTAGTCTTGGGGCGCAGGCAGAGAAGGCTTGTTTTCTGGTCCTTTCCTTTTTGCAGCGGCGGATTTCAAGTCTGCACGTGTCCTGGCTTTTGGTGGTGCGCTGTCCACCCTAGATCTTCTAATTTGGATTGTAGGAATTTTCATTTGTCTCCTCAAAGTTTTAGAAGTGTTTGAAATGATGTTGTTCCAAGCTCTCGCCATATATCAAGAAGTTACTCTGAAAGAATGCTACAGGCGGGCCATTATCCTTGGAAAGTAGCATCATGAACCGGAATTCCAGAACACGTGGCATCGGGCATTCGTTGGTCGCAATGTCACATTTCAATCTTGGCACCTAGCCTCATCTTCTTGAAGTCTTTCCTTTGGATGAGTATTAAGGGGATCCACCATTCTGTTGTTCCAATGGCCCCAAAGATGCCTTCTGTTGTCAGATATTCGAGAAGGTTCTTCAGTGACTCGCGACTGTTTCCAGTACGGGCATTACCCTGTGTTTTCAGGAAAAACCTTCCTTGTGTAATTGAATTTCATCCGAGTCTCTCTTTATGCATCCTGCATCTTCACGGAACAGGGTTTTGCATTCTACTGCTACCTCTGTCCATGTAGGCCTGGGCCTGGCATCATCTGCTCCTGGCCACATGGATCTAGTAGTAGGTGTATGTCTCATCAATGTCCCAGCCAAGACTTGGTGGCATCCCTTTCTAGCTACATACACTTTAGCTTTTGCTTCCCTTTTTTGAAAGTGATGATGTTTTTTTTGTACTTTTTAGGGGAACCCTGGGTGAATGTCTGGATCCTTAAGTTTTATTTGCACCTTTCTCATCATTTGCTTGAACATTTTACCGATTATTAGCACATGGAGACCACTATTGATCTCCTCTCAGCCAATCAGAATGTTTGGAGTTCAGTCATTAACTGGTATTATCGGCATTCTGAACATTCTGCCTTCAGAAGCAGACAGGGAAACAGCAATGCAATTCACAGGCATGGTTCCTTTCAACAAGAGAGTTCCTCCCTGCTAGGGCTTTCTTGCCGCAACATGCTATTTAACACACGAAACAGAAAATAAAACATGGGACAGCACTTTCATTTTCTTATAGAGAAAACATTTATATGACACCGAATGTATGCATCCACTTGTTACCCGTTTCAGTTCAACCAAGCTGCAATACAAATGCTTAATTTATAAGACAACCCTGTTATATAAATACGATAAAATAAAAACACATTCAATTTAGTAATTCAATGTGTCTATTTTCTTTACTCACTATAAAATTAACCTTCTTTATTTTACCACCAAAATTGCAAAACATGTAATGCTATTACTGCTAAGCGCAATTCGCCTTATAGTCCTCAGGAGGGGTGATTATCG
This sequence comes from Ambystoma mexicanum, assembly GCF_040938575.1. NCBI lineage: Eukaryota > Metazoa > Chordata > Amphibia > Caudata > Ambystomatidae > Ambystoma > Ambystoma mexicanum. The sequence goes on from NC_090929.1 coordinate 1,483,983,060, forward strand.
CTTGGCATAATGACCCTTTGCCTCGGGCCATAACTTGGTGGCGGGTCATTATCCCCGCGATAATGACCCTGCACTCAGACTCTAAGGCCATATTTTGGTATAATTAGAGACTGAGTCAGTTACAGCTCTCACGTCCTTCCCCTCTATTTCAATGTCGCATTGCGGCTTAATCTTTCTGCACTGCTAATCCCACGCCCTCTGCATCTTCTATTGCTGCAAATTGGTCGTGGTATTTTGTCCTGCATGCTCCTGCTATATGCTCTTTCTGATTGCAAATTGAACAGGTTTTTTCTTTCGTCCAGCAACCTCCGTTCATTGGACATATTTGGCTACACCTGAAACAGACCCTAGTGTTCCTCATTTTAAATTGTGGTTTGCAATACTCTTGTTTTCATCCACATATTGTGTCCTTCTTTTTAATCTTGCTTCTTGGCTACGTAATTTACTTCTGCAAGACGGGTGTGAATTCAAGTATCCTTTCTCCAACCTTGTTGCCGCTTCCAGAAATGTTTCTGCTTTATCTGCTGGTAACTCATGCACCAGTAGGCTCCTTGGCATTCTCTCCTCCATTAATGCCTCGTGTATTTAATTATTTATTTACAGATTTATGAAGCGCAATACCCAAGGCCCAAAGGCATCTGGGCGCTATAAAACCAGACTGCAAAAATGACATATACGGTTGAATAGCATATGTTATGTTATGTTATGTTAAAGGTATTTGTATAGCGCACTGTCACCAATGAAATTGGTCCCCAGGCGCTCAGGTGGATCTGTAAACCAGAAGGCGGGGTGGGTTAGTAAGGTGAAAGGGGAGTAGGAGAGTGAGAGAAGTGGTGTCCTGTTGCGGCTTGAGTTCGGTGTATACAGTGCGCTGAGCTTTGGTGCGAGTATCGGATCGATGTCAGTCCTCGTGTGCTGTTGGTGTGGCTTATGTGTTGTTTGTTTGTTGTTGCAGTGTGGTGAAGTGCGTGTGGCTTGCTGTGGGAGAGGTGGCTCTGTAGAATTTAGTATGAATTAGGTATGCAAAATTTTGAGCTTTTTTGGCTAGTGGGTTATACGTCTCTGTGGCCGTTTGCTTAGTTTCTAAATAAATAATACTCTGAGCCAATAAGTAGGTGTATGGATTTCAACGAGAATCCACTTCTTTTATTAACAATTCTCTTTCATTTCTTTTCAGGCTTTTTGTAAAGGATACGTCTTCTTTAGGCATCGGCGACCTCTGGATTCATGCTGGTAAGTATTTTCTCAATTGGGTTTGTATGTTTTCTGTTTGACAGTTCTTTCTAATGTATGCGAAGACAATTCCTGCTTTTAGCTTTCTCTCTCTTGTCAGAGTTCTCAATTCTTAAAATAAGAGTGTCCTTTTCTCCCTTCTTCTCCCTTACCTTTCCTTAGTCAGCTTACCCAGAGCCCTTGTCTTTCCTCAATAAAAGAAATCCCATGTGAATGTCGGCCTGCTCTCCTACTGACAAGTGCTTCTGCAAAGCTTACATTACATCTTTGTACAGTCTGGCTTCAGTAAGAGGTAACCCTCGACCTCTCCCAGCACTTCCTTGGTTAATTGGTTAATCTGCACTTACACGACCTCTTCCTCTGGTATTCATTAGTTCGTTCGGGATAATTCAATTCAGACGCCTTGACTACTCAGTCTTTCTCTGACAGCAACCGCCCTCTCAGAGGCTCATTGTCAGATTAACGGTTATCCCTCAGTGTAACACCGACCCAAGACTCACTCTGCCGTACGATGCTTCTCGTTCATCCGCAGGAATTACATTCACTATGCAGACGGAGGCTTTGGCGCTGCTCCTGGAACACGCAGCGTAACGGTCACTGCCCGTAATTGCTTAACTTCCCTCTCATCGGCAGGCTATTCACTCCGATTACGATTGGAACCCCTCCTCCTGCAGTTTCACTTAAGGCGCTTCTGGTAGCACGTCGCCAACCTCCTCCCTCGTTGGGTAGAGCGAACACGGTCGCTGTCGCTGTCCCCGCTGCGACTTCTCTTCCGCGTTGCAGCCAACTCCTCAATGCCCCCTGGGACAACAATCCCTTCGTCAATTTCAAGCCTCCTGATACGGCGCAGCCGACTGCTACAGTGCCCGCTCCTCAGTGCTGCCTTTCCACAAGCGATAACGTTCGCTTCTTAAAACACCCAATTGAAAACTCCTATTAAGGCGCAACGGCGCCAACATGCAACTGTTTCAACTTCGGATTTCTCTCTTCACTTCACAGCGTCCCCCTTCAATATGCCCAGCTGTAACCGTCGTTTTCTGCCTCCCTTTCAATGACGCTTGTCTCCTAGGTAACCAAGAGAAGAGTCACCATTAGAGGAAAGTCCATACATCAATACTTTCCTATGTTTACTTCCTGTATTTGTGATCATAGGCTTGCAGTCTATAATATCCAGGCACAGAACTATCCACATTGTCACAGTCTCGCAGCTGACCTTTGCAGTTTGGATACATGCCTAGGGTTAAGAAACCTGTGTGGTGGGGCAGAGGGGCAGAAAGTGCCACACATGGATTGCCCTGAACGTATGGAATATGCCCTTTTCCAGGGATATGCATAAAGGCTGGTAGAGGACAGAGCCATTTTTATGGGAGGGCAAAAGGGGCACTTGCCCAGGGCCCCCACCTTGCAGAGGGGCCAACAAGGCTACCTGATCTAAAGAAGTTAGGCTCCTTTGTTCACCAGACTTAAATAGTGCCATCAGGATATTTTATGGCATGGTGCTGAGGCTCTAAACCTATTGCCTGTTTTGGCAAGTACATTCTGCCTCGATCAATTCATCATGTAATGCTTTCTGTGTTCACTGTGGTATATATAGTGTGTGTTTTCCTTCATTGTGGAACAACTCCTGATTCATTCTTTCCTTCCTGCGGTAATTATGTTGATCATGTGCAATAGCTAACTTTGAAATGCATAATGATAAACTGAGCGCCACAATGGTTCAAAAGTTAGCTCAGCATGTTAAGCACTCATTGCAGAGGTATGTGTTCCTATAAAAGATTAGAATAGCACATTCCTGTAAGGCTGGGTGAGCCTTTCCTATGTCTGAAGTTTATAAACCTGCCTGCGTATGTACTTGTAAAACAGAAAATGTGGATTAACGCGTAGAGGTCTGTGCGCTGGTGTTCACTGATTATGTTAATAATTCAGTTAACCTTAAGGAATTGGAAGTGTGAGCTGCATTACCACCTGCGCCAACCAGTCCACCCTGGCTGGTACTGAAAATCGTATACAAAAAAGGGGGGTGAGGTGGAGATGCGCTAAACACTATGTAAATAAGGGACACTAGTAGTACAGTTGATGCTTTAATTGTAGCAGGAACAGCCGACACGTGTTTCGACACGCAGCTTGTTTTCAAGGCTGAGTAGTTATATGCAATATTGATATTACATAACAAAAGCAAGATCCAAAATGTCACAATCACATTAAATATGAACAAATACAACCGCATTACATTACATTAGATAATGATTTAAATAAAACCAAATGACACAACACATTATAAAATAAAAAGTCATTGGCATACCGTAAACCATGGTTGGAGGGTGGAACAAGCAGAAGCACAGGCAGTTGCAAATGATAAAACAGAACAGAAGATATACGGTAAGTAACATGCTTCAGCAATTAGTGAATGCATCACTCCGGGTGTGGGGGAACAAAAAACAGAAGTCCCCTTGAACTGTGCGCAACCACACCGGAGCCTCCAGTCATGCATAGTGTGCACATATCACCCGAAAAAGCAGTGAAGTAAAAGTCTATTCGGCACGAAAGGAAAAGGCCACAGATTGGCCAGAAGCCCGTGTCCAAGGGACAAAATAGAATACAAGTAATAAACTAAACTTACCATGAGCAAATGAAATATATCTAGAAAGTCAATGATGGGTTATCCCTGTGCAAAATAATCATCAGTAGTCAAATAGGTGGCATGGCATTAAGAAGCGGTTCTAACAATTGTATGGAGGTATAAATTATAAATCAGAGTATTCGAGTCCACATACCACAAAGAACAGGACATTGTAAGTATCACGCTGATGTCACTTTCAGAAATTGAGTCCGTGCCGTAATGGCCGTAACCAATATATAGCCTAAAGAAAATCAACAGAGTGGCTAAGTACTACAGCCAGATTGGATAGAATCAATTTACCTAATACTGAGCAACAAGGAGCCAAACTTACTCGCTAGATCGAGCGTTCCCAATTACAGAGGAGATCCCCGAAGCAGCCGTCCAAGCAAAAGATTGAGGAGAAATGAAGGAGAAGCAACTGACGTCACAGCGGTGACGTCGGTGGCGTCGCACGCATATGGCGTCGGGTGGATGACGTCAGTTGTAAACAAACAACTGAATTGAGAGTGAGGTCAAAACTAAGCCGACAATACCGTCATGCTGGAAGAGTGCAAAGAAGACCAATAATGAGAGGCTGGTACCCGAATAATAATAAAAAGGTAAGGGAGAAGTACAAGAGAAGCAGCCGATGTCACAGCGGTGACGTTTGTAGTGTTGTACGCATCTGACGTCGCGTTGATGAGATAAGTTGTAAACAAACAACTGCATTGAAAGTAAAGTTAAAGCTAAGCCGACAGAAACATCATGTTGGAAGAAAGCAAAGAAAAACAATAATAAGAGATTGGTACCTGAATAATAAAAAATCAGAAATTAATTAATAAGCACAAAATTAAACAGACAGTATTTCCCGAGTAAATTCATACGTGAACAGAACATATATATAGCCCGGACTCGAAATAGCGATTAGAATCATTGCCAAAATATGAAAGACAGGGTCAGATCACAATTATATTAGAGAAAGGGAGGACCCAAGGAACTACCTATTGCAAAGGTAAGACATATAAAGTATATAGATGAGAATAGAATAGGTTAAAATTGGTGGGTGCTAGTGCCCACGAGCATGATGGAATTGCTCCGGCGTAGTGAAACTCCAAGTGCTGTTTGAAAAACATAAGATCCATTGTGACACTTTTAAGAAAATTATTATAGAAAAACAGACATCTCATGGTCTGTGTTTAGACCCCGTGTGGTACAACGTAATAAACAAATAAGTTTTGCCTCCATTTGGCGTAGTTTCAACTGTAGGTTGCCACCCCTTTTCCCCTTATGCGCCTTCATCAGACCAATTCTTCTCTTCTCATCTATATTCTTTATATGTCTTACCTTTGCAATAGGTAGTTCCTTGGGTCCTCCCTTTCTCTACTATAATTGTGATCTGACTCTGTCTTTCATATTTTGGCAATGATTCTAATCGCTATTTCGAGTCCGGGCTATATATATTTTCTGTTCAAGTATGAATTTACTCGGGAAATACTGTCTGTTTAATTTTGTGCTTATTAATTAATTTCTGATTTTTTATTATTCAGGTACCAACCTCTTATTGTTTTTCTTTGCTTTCTTCCAACATGATGTTTCTGTCGGCTTAGCTTTAACTTTACTTTCAATGCAGTTGTTTGTTTACAACTTATCTCATCAACGCAACGTCAGATGCGTGCAACGCTACGAACGTCACCGCTGTGACGTCGGCTGCTTCTCTTGTACTTCTCCCTTACCTTTTTATTATTATTCGGGTACCAGCCTCTCATTATTGGTCTTCTTTGCACTCTTCCAGCATGACGGTATTGTCGGCTTAGTTTTAACCTCACTCTCAATTCAGTTGTTTGTCTACAACTGACGTCATCCACGCGATGCCAGATGCGTGCGACGCCACCGACGTCACCGCTGTGACGTCGGTTGCTTCTCCTTCATTTCTCCTCAATCTTTTGCTTGGACGGCTGCTTCGGGGATCTCCTCTTTAATTGGGAACGCTCGATCTAGCAAGCAAGTTTGGCTCCTTGTTGCTCAGTATTAGGTAAATTGATTCTATCCAATCTGGCTGTAGTACTTAGCCACTCTGTTGATTTTCTTTAGGCTATATATTGGTTACGGCCATTACGGCACGGACTCAATTTCTGAAAGTGACATCAGCGTGATACTTACAACGTCCTGTTCTTCGTGGTATGTGGACTCGAATACTCTGATTTATAATTTATACCTCCATACAATTGTTAGAACCGCTTCTTAATGCCATGCCACCTATTTGACTACTGATGATTATTTTGCACAGGGATTACCCATCATTGACTTTCTAGATATATTTCATTTGCTCGTGGTAAGTTTAGTTTATTACTTGTATTCTATTTTGTCCTTTGGACACGGGCTTCTGGCCAATCTGTGGCCTTTTCCTTTGGTGCCGAATAGACTTTTACTTCACTGCTTTTTCGGGTGATATGTGCACACTATGCATGACTGGAGGCTCCGGTGTGGTTGCGCACAGTTCAAGGGGACTTCTGTTTTTTGTTCCCCCACACCCAGAGTGATGTATTCACTAATTGCTGAAGCATGTTACTTACCGTATATCTTCTGTTCTGTTTTATCATTTGCAACTGCCTGTGCTTCTGCTTGTTCCACCCTCCAACCATGGTTAACTGTATGCCAATGACTTTTTATTTTATAATGTGTTGTGTCATTTGGTTTTATTTAAATCATTATCTAATGTAATGTGATCCGGTTGTATTTGTTCATATTTAATGTGATTGTGACATTTTGGATCTTGCTTTTGTTATGTAATATCAATGTTGCATATAACTACCCAGCCTTGAAAACGACCTGCGTGTCGAAACACGTGTCGGCTGTTCCTGCTACAATTAAAGCATCAACTGTACTACTAGTGTCCCTTATTTACATAGTGTTTAGCGCATCTCCACCTCACCCCCCTTTTTTGTATGCGTATGTACTTGGTCTTGCAGCACAACAGGTGCTATTATCAGAAATGTACCTGCCCCAGATAGGGGTTGCTATAAAACCGAACATATCATCCTTGTAGTGAAGGTATAGAAATTGGTTTGTTCAGATGGGGTGTTGTAAAACCTAGGCAATCACCTCCAACGATTAGCATAAACTGTTAGTCCAAGAGATGAATAAGTATCCAAAATTGGAACTAAAGCATTCCTGCTTGTAAACTGGCTTTGCCAGCAGACAATACAGTGATCCTGGTCAAATCATCTAATATCTCGTACATTACTCTACTGTCTTCTGTGAAGTTTACCTCCTCGCATGCTGGTGGCATCATTTAGCCCATTACTTGATCTTTCTTCTTATCTAGGTCATTTGAGTGGAAGGGGTGGTAGACAGAAGGGAGCGGACCAGATGGTGCAGAATTCGGGCAAGCATATTTTAAAGTCTTCTCGTTTGACATAAAAAAGGCTTTGCATTTTTGTAAAAGTCAAATGTTTTTCTGCACGTTTATTAATAACAATTTCACAAGTCAGTGTTTTAGAACTATGTAAAGCTTTAAAATACAAAAGACCACCCCAGATTAAATCTGTTAAATAACACTGATTGGTATGCTGGTACTTATATACTTCTCTTGATGATGGAGAGAATTAAGCCAGAATCATTCTGTGTTACACCCTTCTATAATATTTTGTTTTTAAAAATTGTCATGTTTGCCAATGTGATTGGTGTACTTCCCAAATCAGTTTTATAACATGAGATTATTTTAGTTCATGGTAAGAACTGGTAATTAAAGTGTTCAAATGCAGAAATTGCAGAGTTAGCACAAATCCCAGATTAGCCCCTTAACCAGTGTGTGTAATGCTGTACATCTAATTTAATCTTATATTGCCTAGCCTCTCGAAATTGCCCGTCCCTAAACCTTTCAAAATTGTCAGCTCTTCAGAGAGATTTCCTTCTCAGGGTATAATCTTCGAAACAGCCTCATTCATGATTTCACTGGCTAGAGCATTGCTTCCACTATAATAGAAAGCATTGATATATTGCACACCAGAGGCACTTTATTCTTTTGATCTCTAATGGCAACACTATTTGAAACAATGGAGTATCAAATTTTATTTTGACATGATACCAAACTCTAATACAATGGCTGCCCACACACATAAGGTTAGTCCTTGAGCACTTTGGTATAGTTGCAACGGTGCTGGGGGCTTTTGGCATCAAATGCACTTTCTATTCTATTCAGCTTCACCACAGTGTTGTCCGTCTGCCCCCACCAAGCTCGGGCCCCCATGGGTCATTTTTGTCCTTAGATCCACCTTTCTGATAGATTGTTTTATCTAATAAGTTCTGTTGCTCACTTTAAAAATATAAAAATAATCAAATTGGTTGTGGGGAGAATCCGTATATACCTCTACCTATTGTTAATGAATTTGGTATGTCTTTTAGTATTTTAGTAGTAACAGTTTTTTTCAATTTTAAAGATACCTTCTTCCTACAAACCAAAGGAACTGCGATGGGCTGCACTTTTGCCCCTAATCTGGCGATTATTTTCATGTCTCTGTTCGAAGAAAACAACGTGCTGAATTATACTAATCCCTTTGTTAAACATATTAAGTTATTTTGTCAGTACATAGACAACATTCTTCTACTCTGGGAAGGTGATTCTAACACATTGGCAAGATTTATGGGCTGGCTCAATCAGGTGGACGTCAACATAAAATTCACTTTTGAATTTTCCACCTCTCAGATTTCCTTCCTTGATTTATCTATTTATGATGAAGGTTGGTTTCTACAAACACAGCTGTATAGAAAAAACACAGAAAGAAATACCACTCTACAATTTGAGAGCCAACATACCAAAAGACTGCTACGGAATCTTCCATATGGTATGTCCTACGGTTACGTCGTAACTGTTCTAGCATTACCCATTTCAGCAAACATGCAGATGTCTTACAGGCTAGGCTTTTATTTTGCGGGTACCCCAAGAAATTCATTAAACACTGGAGGAAAACAGTGCGCTACACTAATCGGAATGCTCTGCTTATTGCTAAACCAGAAAATCCAGACAAAAAACAGATAGTGTGTGTCTCTACCTTCTGCCAAGATAACAAGACCATCAAATGAATCATTTTGAAGAAATGGAGGATTCTTAATTCTACTGGCCTTAAGTTACGTAAACCACTTTTTGCTTTAAAAAAAAGCAGAAATCTGGGACAGAAACATACACGTGCCAATAGACTACCTTTATGACTCAATCTGGTTAGAGATACCAATCTCAACCCAGTAAAAGGTCATTATCCATGCATTTCATGTACTGCTTGTACATTTTCTAAAAAAATGATAGACTTCTCTAATGACGGAAGGTGCTGGGATTTACGCACCTTTACCACTTGCAAAAGTAAGAACGTAGTGTACGCCATCCAATACCCTTTCCAACTGCTCTATGTGGGCAAGACCTCAAGAGAGGTCCACGCGTGCATCAACGAACACCGTTCTAAGATTAGGACGCGCACATGCCCCACTAGTGTCTCATTTTGTTGAGATAGGCCATGATATAGATACACTAACATGGTTCTGTATTGAAAACATCTCTACTAGTGGGCCAATGCAAACAACCAATAAGTTGGCCTACAAAGAACAAATGTGGATTTTTAACCTAAAGACACTCCACAAAGGCCTTAACACATTGGAATCATGGGATTTCAGTGCGAGTTAGGTTTTCTTTCTAATTTTGCAACTTTTGTATTCATTTTGTGTTTATTTCTGCTTGCTTTATTCAATTCCATGTTTTCTTTTCATTTATGTATATACCAGCTACATCAGCTGGTGCTTCAATTTTCTGGTTAGTTTTGTTTCATCTGTTTCGATGCATTTAAATTGATTTTATTCAGGTAGCTGCCTACTGGCTGTCCGTCTTACTAGCAGTCATGTGACTGTTTTCACATGACCGGCCTTGCAGCTTGGCCCTTTCATTCGAGCGTAGGCCTTCCTCCACCCTCTCCTTAGTTTTGCGTGCCACAGTTTATGGCCGCAAGAGGGACGTACAGCACGTCATTCTGTTGGGCTATTTCTGCCCACTCAGGCTTGTACGCATGTGCAGCGTGTTGCCTGTATCGATTCCAATACGGACATTCGTAGAAGCTGGACCATTGACTCGCGCATGGACCGCAGCTTACGTGAGTTTCCTTATATTTTGTTACCTTTTACAGCTTTAGGTGGGGATTACAATCGAACACCCTTCTGGCGTTCTGCAGATACTATTGACATTTGGCCTTTTTGATTCTGGGCCATAGAGCTATGCCGCGTTAGTTTATTTTTAGTCTTGCCTACATACAAGCCGGTATATTATCTTTCCCGGCAGCGCCACAGTCAGCTGGGCGCCCTGTAGGGTATTACGAAACGCGCCTATGTTTTCAAAGTGTTTACTGTTACTTTGCTTACCAGCCAGCACATTTAGTATCTCATTGGCACACCGCTAGCATTTCCTTCACTTGTGTTGGTTATTCACTAACTAATCCAGCCGAGTGAGCCTCAGCCCCTACCCCTTTCTTGCTTCTGGGTGTTGTCCTGCTTTATGAATTAAGGGAAGCTGATTAGTTCTGTTCTGGCTTATGTTTGTCAGTTAATCAGTTCATATAACTTTGGACAACTGGTCCCACATCCACAATTGTTAAAGTGGTCACTTTCTGCTACTTGCCATTGAAGGACATATCCCAGAGTAGTTGGACCAACATGTAGGTGAGCCCTTTCATAGTATGTGGCATATATCCATTTGCCTCTTTTCGTCATTTCTGCCCATATTACTTCATTTTAATTTTTCTCTACTCAGGTTCTGTGAATCTTGGCTGGGGCCACTGGCAGTGGTTACTGCACCCCATTTTCACTTTGAGTGCGCAGCCCACACACATAAATTTAGTCCTTGAGAACTTTGGTATAGTTTTAACGGTGCTGGGGGCTTTTGGCATCACATGCACTTTCTATTATATTCAGCTTCACCACAGTGTTGTCCGTCTGCCACCACCAAGCACGGTTTCCCCTGGGTCTCACTAACCCCTTGCTCTGGTCTTTAACTCTGTGAAACGGGAACGTCTTTATTGGGTTTTATAGACATCCAGCGTTCGTTTTACATTTTTTATTCTAGTGTTCCTTAACTGTACAGGCCGCATGTGCTGTAGGCAACAATGGTATTAGAGTTTGGTTTTGGGCAGGGCATTGCCGCCATTTATGCAGTTATGCTCTTGTCTTGCAGTATGGTTATATCTTCCTCCTGACGAAGACGTTGACAAATCAACATTCCACGTCGAAACCGGTCGAGCTAATCTTAAAGGGATGCAATCGTCTCATTTTTGTCCTTAGATCCACCTTTGCGATAGATTGTTTTATCTAATAAGTTCTATTGCTGACTTTAAAAATATAAAAATAATCAGATTGGTTGTGGGGAGAATCTGTATATCCCTCTTCCTATTGTTAATGAATTTGGTATGTCTTTTAGTATTGGCTGTATGTTTGGATGACACTGACTGTTGAGTATGTTCTGAATGTTGCACTATGAATATATATTGTGGTTGACTTTTTTAGCTATTTTCTAGGTACATCCTTGTCAAACTAAAATTTGATACTCCATTGTGGTAAATAAATTCGTCATCTGGACAATTCTTTCATGTTTTCGTATTACAATAATACTCTGGTCCAGAGTTTAGAGATTCCCTGCTCCTTTCAGTAATTGTAACACTATTTGAAACCATGTCCCATTTATAATCTCAGTCTGTCTGGATACAGACACCTTCCTGGTAGCTTCTAATCTGCATGCACTATCCATGCTATGGTATGTGTAGCTTTCTCCTTGCTTCCAGTTGGTCGCCTCTATCCATGCTTGAGCACGTTTGTGTTCTGCGAGGCAGCAAATGTGAGTTCTCTGTCTATTCTGGGTTACATGTACCTTTTACATACAGTCCTGCATTAATACTACAGGCTGCATACCTTCCTGGGTTCTATTGATAAAAAGTCTCCTGAATCTAAGTTAGAACAGAAGAAACCTCTACGTAGGCTGATAATGCTGGCCTTCAAATGGTACTTGTTTATCATTCTGATTTGAGCAAGAATGAAGAGGGTAAGGGGACTTAAAGGGGGTAAACATCCTTATTTGTAATGCTTTGAGGCAGCATATCAACCCGTGGGTTATGATTGCAGCGGGGGGCGGGGGGACAGATATTCTTGATTACTTAATTCCTTTGGTTTGGTGGAGGGGGCCCCAAAGTTGTATATGCCCAGGGCCCCAAAAGTGCTTAAGATGGCCCTGGTGGAGGAGTAGGATCTTGCACTGCTAGATGCCATTTCTCACAGTTATGTATGCTGCTGTGAGTAGCTCCCGACTCATCATCACTATTTTGTTCGGATTCCATGAAATAAAATCCGGGATCGGGAGATTGACTGTAATGTATTTATTCTCTTCAGGTATGAATGAAATGCATGACGTTGGGCCTCATTACAAAGTTGGAGGTAGCCTTGCTGGTAAAACCGGACAGGCTACCTCCAAACTTGCAAGAAAGTCTGGCACCCACGAATTTTGCGGGTGCTGGAATCGGGTGGTCCCCATTCCCATTTGAGCCCCATAGGGCCCATAGGGCTCAATGGGAATGGGGATGCCTGTAGCACCGGAACCAATCATGACGGTTCCAGTGCTACAGGCATGATGTGCTCGCGGGTGCCTTTCATTCCGCCAGGTCAGACCTGGCGGAATGAAAGGCACCCGCGAGCACAACGTGGAGTTTGCTGGTCCAGATACAATGGTACCGGCAAGCTGACTGGTACCGTTGTATCCGGACCAACAAACTTGTAATGAGGCCCACTATGTTTTTACTCAGCCAGCAAAGCAACTGTGTAGCAAAGCAGCATGGAGGAAGGCATGGGAGGCCGCTTGTCTTCTTTCAAGGTCCTGTGCTGAAGTGTGCATTGCATGCCTTCAGTCCGCCCATGCGTTGTTCCTTCATGTGTGCTACGCCAGGCATTCCCTACAAGGGGTCTGCAACCTTTGGCTCTCCAGGTGTTTTGGACTACAAATCCCATCAGCCCTATCCAGCATAGTCAAAACATCCGGAGAACCACAGGTTGTAGACCCCTACCCTACATGCAACGGCCATGGCATCAAGAGCACCACAATTTCTTCTGGTCTATTCAGGATTTGTTGGGGTCGATCTCTTTCCCCATTCCTTTGTCTGTGGCCCAGTGTAGTTTTCACCTGGCCTGGAATTCCTTATTTTGCGGCCCCTGTCCTATTTATAGGATTCTTTGTCTGCCAAGACCCCTATGTACTTTCTATTCAGGACATTGTTAAACGTTTAGATAGCTTTTTTCTGTATTGTTTAACTCCAATTATGGAAAGGTTACCTTTGGGCACGACTTTGCCTGCATATTAAAGTTGTTTTCCTTTTACCAGTAGGATTAAACCTTACCTCTTCCCCTAACCCAGGTCGGACTTCCCCTATCACATGTGTGATTGAGACTTTAACTACTGACTGGATATGCCTGATGTGACCCAATTTAAACTTTGTGTGTTTTCCCAGCTAGCAAATGGCCCGGTTGTAGGTCAAAGGATCGACAGCTAAAGGGTTGAATGGTCAAAGGATCGACACCAAAGGACCGAAAACCCAAGGATCGAAATTTTTTTTTATTTTTTTTATTTTTTTTTACCACTTTTTTTCACTAAACGAAAACCCCAAAACAATATATAATTTAAAAAAAAAATTGGATCCTTTGGTTTTCGATCCTTTGGTGTCGATCCTTTGACCATTTGACCCTTTGGATGCAATCCTTTGACCAGACACCGAATGGCCCTACTCATCAGCTTGGGCATACACTGGATGAATCTTTTCCCTTACTAAATCCTTTAGGATCACCAATCCCATACCCTTACATGCTCTGACCATAAAGGGATCCCTTTTCATTTTCATGTTAAAGGTTGGATTAGGAAGCCTAAGTATATCCCTAAAACTATTGAAATTTGGAAATGATCCAACACCACGCTAGATAATATCGCAACCGTAATTTCCTTCCAAGACATCCTATCAGAGGCAGATATAAATCATCAAGATATCCGATATAAAATAAATGTTGACTTACGAAATACATTTCAAACGCTATCACAACCAAACCTACTAATTTCCAAAAAGTTAAAATCCAATCAACTCTGCTACTGAAAACCAATAATCGAATAGAAAGCAGAATGCACAGGCTTATTTATAATTAAATTTATATCGCAGGATATTGAAGCAAATAGAGCGGACATATAGAAGAAGAAAAAAAGACATTCCTGTCCAACAGATCTATTTCATCTGGCAACGTGGCCGAAGAATTGTTAGAAGTCCTAAAGTTATTTTTTGAGAATGCTCAAATTGTCCCAAATGAACAGCTCTGTAGCAACAGTGCCATTTACTAAGTAAACAAAGTAAGTACACTCTGCAAAAATGTATTTTACAAGTCCTACTGCATACAAGAACATCGTGAACATTAGCTGTGCTCTTATCCCATCAATCATTTTTCCACATAGACCTCTCTAGAATTGGATAGAATAATGTAAAGCATAAAACCATGTGGATCACCTAAAAATCATGTCCAACAAAATAGCTCAAATGATTTTTCTGCCTTATGCCAGCCCACCGTAGGCTTTCCCACTCCTTATAAATGGGCACATTTTTACCACTAATGAATCATGTGATGGTAGTTACCCCCTTGAAGAAAAAAGGTACAAATTCAGAAGACCTCTCAAATTATCTCTACAAATCAACACTCCCTTTCTCAGGAAAGCACTTCCATTTGTGGTTTTCCATCAACTGATGGATCATATTGAAATCGCTGGCTTACTTAACTTCAAATGGACAGACTTTCATCTGGCTACAGAGTGGAACTGGTGTTCATCTCCAGGATCGATGATATCAGGAGGTTTCTGGAGGGTAGCAGCGCTGGTGTCTCCTCTCATTAGACCTTTTAGCAGTCTTCCACACCACTGACCACGCCAACCTCTTAGGGGGATTACAACATTTTGGTATCTCTGGATCAGCACTGGCCTAGACTTTTCTGAGCAGCAGAACACACCCTGTGGCAATGGGTCACTTTGAATCATCCAATACCTCGCAATCTGTGGTTCTACAGAGTGTTTCAATCTCGCCATTACTTTTCAATCTGTATCTCCAACCACTCGCTTATTTATTACCCTCATTGGGCCTGAAATTCTAAATGTATGCTGACCATACTCAAGTCCTATTAAATCGGGATGGAGAAACGACCTCTACCTCCCGTCTAAACCTGGCATGTCAGTGAGTGGATGGAGAAAAACTGTTTCAGACTGAATGCCAGTAAATCAGAGATCCAACAGTCCAAATAGGGACTATGTGGGACCCTTGTGTCTGGTTTCACATACTTGGGTGTATGTCCCTCTATGACTAACGAAATCCATAGCTTGGGAGGTCTGCTAGACAGTCAACTAATGATAGCAACCAAACTAAATGAAGTGGTTGGTAAGTGTTTTGGTCATCTACATTCGCTTGGAAAGCTGCTAGACTATTTCTCTTTTGGTAATCTAGACAAGTTGACTAATAATGCTTTTAATTTCTATAGGTTAGATTTCAGTAATTCGGTTTATCTCGGTATCCCTACATGTCTGCTGCTGAGAACCCCAAGAGCCCAGACTGAAATCACTACAACACTCTCAAGGCTTCCAAGACAAGCCTGCATGCCTCTGGCATTGGGTCAATACATTGGCTTTCTATCTCTGAAAGGATAACATTCAAAGTATTATGCATGGTACATTAGATGTATTACACTAATCAACCTCCTTTTCTCAGCAAGAAAACTACCAAATCTAACCCATATGTGGCCTATCTATCAGAAAGTGATCAAACCATTTTAAATTTAGGAAACCCATCACAACGTGTTTTTATCCAGCATAGTATCACTGCTTTTGTAGCCAATGATGTCGAATCAAATGTTGAAGTTGGAAAATAGACACTAATTGCTCAGCAGCAGGGTGCCTCCGTGGGCAAAAGCAGGTATGATTCATTTCAGGGAACCGTATAGAATGGCTGTTCACTCCTGTGTTTCTACTCCCTTTTTCCGAATCTCGTTACAAGCCTCATGCAAACTCACTGTTGACCAGTTATGTTGACCTCTGTATGTTCCCTGTTAGTCTCTGAAAGGTTGTGCACGTGTTGTGGATTCGCTAACTTTGCCATTTTGACGAACCTGTGCAGGTGGCCATGACAGCCACCATACATTTCTGTCTGATTAAAAGACCACTTTATGAAGCAGCCCCAGCCTCTGATTTACAGACACAAATAGTCATTGTTTGATTATCTTGAGGCTGACGATGCAAATAAACTCAATCCAGGTTACTATGGTCCCTTTTACCACTGGCCTGTAGGGTCTCAGCTTCGTCTTGTAGAGTCAATGTCTACTGCTGCTGGGGCCTTGGGGTGCAACTTCCCTGTGTTTGGTAAGCTGGCTCTGTGCTCATTCTAATCATTGGTAATATCCTTCCCACTAAGGTGAGGTCCCGGCGAAGGGCACGTCTATACGTCTGGCTCCTGATTGGGTGTAAGAAGGATGAATATCCTAATTCTGTAATCATTTGTCCCACAGCCTCCTAACCTGTGCCCAACACAACCTGGGAGCAATGAGACACTCAGAGTCTCAAAGTACATTTCAAGATGGCGGTTGCGAGGGCTGCCAGTGGAGCTCCCGTTGAATTGTGGCCCGCACATGCTGTTGGTGGAGCTGTGGTGATCCTGCGGCTAGCGAGGGCTGCCGGTGGAGCTGCATTCTGCTGGTGCCCATCCCCCATGCAGCAGAGACATGTGGTGAGGCCAACTGAATCCCGAGTAGTGATGATTCATCTCAGGATCTCTATAAACCGCTTCACTTAGCGTGTTCGGTGGTCAAGCTGGAGGTGTCTGTCATCTCTGCAGAGGTCTTGCTGGTCAGGTGCTGAGTATGAGATACTGCAGGAATCTACCTAGTGGTGCCGGACGTGCCCCCATCACATGGCTGTGTTTGAGATGGTCAGTCACCAAGCTAGAGGTGCCCACATGGATTTTGGTGAGAGGACACTTGGTGCAGTCTCCCTTTGACACTGGAGCGGTCTGCCACTTGGGGAGCCACGTCTGAGCTTGGAGACTTTTTAGACTGTGGTTAAACCCATATCTGTCATTTTGATATCATTTTGGTTCCTGGCTGTGCTGTACTGTTTAAGAAAATGTGCTTCCCTTCCATGTCATATTTGTGCTTTGGTAGGTGGCTTGCTTTTTGTTAGGCAACTATTGGCTTTTTGGACCATCTATTAATGTTCTTTCTTGTTGGTGTTTTTGTGTTCTTTTTCCTTCTTTTGTATCCTGTTATTTATTATCATCTTTGCAATTTTTCTACCAGTTCATCGACTTTTGTAAAGTGCCTTGGCGTAAGGCACTGTAGAAGCAAAATAAAGCACAAATACAAAATACAAATAGTAAACTGGCTCTCTGCTCAGTCTACACATTGGTAATGCCCCTCCCACTGAGGTGAGGTCCGAAGAACGGCAGTTCTATGTGTCTGGCTGCTGATTGGGTGTCAGAAAGCTGAATCTCCTAATCCTGTAATCGTTGAGCCCCAACTTCCAATTCTCTGCCCATAGGAGCCTGTCATCAATACCCACCCTCTAGGAGGCATTCAGAGTCCCATGGTCTCTCCCCATGCTAATGCAAGGTGCACACAATAGTAGAGGGGGGAGTACTATGCTAACCTTATACAATGACATGAATGCCAGGGGTGCAATTGAGAGCTTGGCAAAGGACCTCTCTCCAGCTCTTCTTTATTTCTGCTTGTGATCAATGCAATTGGGACTTCAGAAAGGAATGGGAGCGCTGTTTGCAGATAGTGTAGAGGACCCAAAAGTAAAGTAACAGAAGTATGATTTGTTCATCCTCCACCCTGTAAAAAATATGTGTATTGACATTTGCAATGCATTCGGGCATGGGTGCTATGGAAAAGATGTGGCAGGGTAAAGGACTGTTGAAATGGATTTCCAAATTTAAACCATGGATGGATTTTGGGAGGGCATCTTATTATTGCGAACTAGAAGACACTGAAGTCTAGCCAACCCAGTTAAGGTAAGGTAGCAGAGTTGCATGGCCTAGACTGAGGAGGGCTGTGAGAGTGGTCTACGGCTACAAAGAGTACACACAGAAAACCACCAATAATTCCAGTTAGACAGTTAAGTACAACACTATACAATAATTTATTAGGCCTTTAGAGTACACACTAAGCACGTAAAAACGTTTACTCAGATATTGTCACACCAACACTATAAAACAGATATATATATATATATTCACCCTAAGGAAAAATAGAATAGCATTTGACTCAGTGACTAGTGAAACACGGGTAAGTACTCAGATGCAATTACAAATAGAAAAGACACCAGGATAACCATAGGACATCTTCCCTAACTCATATAAAGTCCAACTCTAAAATGATTTTCGGGACTTGTGCCCAAAAATCACCAGTTCCTAAGTACATACTTCTCAGGAGGATGGTTTATGAAGAGATTGGTGATGCCAGTGGTTATGATTAATAAGAGCCAAAAATGTACATAAAGTTCGGGTAAGTAAAATCACCAAATCCCAGTGCTTCAGACAGTCCTAGGAAGGAATCCTTGACCAGAGACAGGACTTTAAGTTCATGTAACCCTATTTAGGACAAGGATGGATGGACACAGGTCTAATGACTTAACCCCTTTCTCAGATTGCTCCAGAGACCACTGCAGAGGTTCCAGATTCTGTTTGGGACCCAGTGCTCTGTGGTTGGTCACATCGAGGAAGGCTGAGAGGTCACATGTAGAGAGGTCACTATCAGACACAGGATTTAGTTTCGGTCGGTTGCAGCACGTAGGAATCGGTCCCAGACAGCTCCCGTAGAGCACCCAAATAAAGGAAAGATGAATACATCTGTTAGCAGACCACCTTAGGACACCTTCAGGGAGCGAGGAAGATTAATTGCAATGGGAGTCACCACGATCAAGCAGAGGCAGGTGCTCTTCAGTGGAGGAAAAAAGTAGCAGGCCCAGCACAGCTTCTGTTCATGCAAGAAGACTGAAAATGCAGCAGCAGGCGTCTTATTACACAAGTTGAAGATCTTCCAAGTATGCACTTGGAACAGCGACAAATGGCTGGTTCAGCAACACTTCTGAAGGCTCAGAAGGTGCAAATACTCGAACAGGGGTTGAGACTGGTTGTTCCCACCAATCCAGGGGTCTAAGTACCAACAAGGGCCTTCTTGAGATCAGGACAGAGGAGCAAGGCTTCACCAGAAAAGCACTGGAGTTCATACTAGTCAGCTTCAGGGGTTGTCCTTGGTTTGTCAGTGGCTACACATCTCCGTAGATGTCTTGGTTCCAACAAGGTTCTGTCAAATGGCTACAGGAGTCCTTCTATCCAGGATTTGGACTGGGAGCTCGCCCAGGTCCACCAATGGTAACGATCTGCACCATTCAAACTCACAGTGGCTACCCAATAATGGATAGCCACTGGCCTCAACATATGCCCAGGCACATTCAGGCAGCAGGGATGTGGATTGGAACCAGGCAATATCCGCCCCCTCCTCTGGCTCCACACACAAACTGCCCCTTAGCCCACGAACGTCACAGCTTTGCCCAGGAAAGGGCATTCCATATAAGGTATTTCCTGATCTTTGAAGGCAGGAAGAAGGCCAAAGAAAACCATGGGCAAACAAAAAGTGAAACGACTTGTGGCACGGCCATCAAAGGGTGCTAGCCACCTTTAGTAACAACTTGCGGTAAAATCAAAAGTGCATGAGTAAAATGTTCCAAAAATGGTACAAATATCACTGCTGCCACCTGCTTGTCTTTGACACATTGTAAAAGTAACCAAAAAGCCATTAGAGGAAAAAATATACGGATACAAAGCATCCTTGATGCACTTCACTCTAAGACGATGCATGCAATTGTAACCATTTTTACCATTTTCTGAACATTTTACTCATGCACTTTTCATTGTGTGCAATTGTAACAATACAGGAAATTCACAAAGGGAGAAGTAGGGCCTCAATATGAGTTTGGCAGTATTTTGGTGGTATATCTACCTAAATACTCCTATACAGAAATACTGTTACCGCCACTTGATCCCGTGGGTTGACCACACAATTGTAAGTGGTGGTTGGCAGAGTAAGTACTCATTTTTTGGAGTCCAATGGATTTCATTGGGGTCTTTTGGCAGATTTACCACCGGCGGAATTACCGAGTGGTAAATCTGGTGATTTTTGAAGGAAAAGTGAAGAATTTATCTCCAGCAAAACGCTAAAGAAAATCGTCGACATCCTACAAAAAATCTGCAGTTTTACAACTCATGAATTCTGCCGGTGGCAGATTAGCCTAATATATTATACTTTGGCAGTGCGGGAAAAGTGGCGGTAATGGAATTGCTGCCACTTTTTTCCGCACCGCCAGCCTGGTTTTAGGGAATAGTCAGTTTCCCCAGAAGAATGAGCAAATAGGCAAGGGAAGGCAGAAGGCTTTGCTTACCTCCAAAAATCAGGACAGGGTTAAAAACAAAGCAAAAACAAATGGTGTGCAGTAGAAGTCTATGGGAGAAACGCAGCAAAAGGAAAATCTTTCCCAACCTTGTTCCCATCTTCCCATCACTTATGATATGATGTGGCACTTATAACGCACCTGTACACAAGTGTTATGAAAGCTAGAGGACCGTTCTGCCTGCAAATCTCCCCATGCAGTGTCCTTCTGCATCAACCCTCACATGTGGCTGCCTCTGTGATATGCAAAGACCGACAGAGAAGAAAGGGCAGCCTGTGGAACTGCGTGAGCACAGGTGTGATAAGGCGATACAAGAGAAACTTTGCACAACCCACGACCCCTAAGAGTTTAGGCCCATGACCCCTTTGCCTGAAAATCTTGCCCTGTCAGAACCTTTTTTTGGTATACATTGAGAAAGTTATCACAACCACACACTGATTGGTGACACTGCCTTTCACATCCACAGTCACCTGCATCCTAATAGATGTACCTTTCATGACCTTGGTCAAATTGCAAGAAGGAGGATGGCAGAAACAATGATAGAGTAATGGGACCTTCAGAATGCTAGCAATAAATATGCAGCATCACAGCCGCCTTGCCAGGCATTCTCACCAAATATTTACTGGTGAAAGATAAGCTTTGCACAAGCCCTAGACCCACCCTTTTTCCTAAACACACATTTAAAAGTATCATTCACTGCCTAATCCTTGAAAAAGCGACATACGGGGTGTGAAACACATGTTGACAATCAAGGCATCTCTCGCTTTACAAAAAAAAAACTTTTACTACAAAAATAAAAAATGTTTTTGCGCACCCTGCGCTCCCCACTCTACGTGAGATGCAGTGATCTGCTCGTCACTGTTTACTCCTCTGGTTGCTTGTAGACCCCTTGCTGACAATTGCCCTGCCTCCTCTGATGTCTGTGCCTGCTCCCTTTTTCTCTGCTTCCCTCACTGTGTTCTTCCCCTATGATGCGATCCCGAAGCTAGGTCCACACTCAATAAGTACCATCATAATAATTATACTAATACAAGATTTAAGTGTAAGCCTCAAACCTTCTTCATTGTGGAACACCTGCACTCACACACTACATCCCAGCAAACCTTCCTTTTTTGATTTGACAGCAGAAACACCAACATATTGGCAAAGCTCTGTCCGGTGAGGGACTCAACAAAACCCCATTAGGGAGTTAAATTATATGCGAAAAAGCAAGACAAATGCATGTTTAAGGAACAGCATTATAAACCATACAGGGTAGTCTAGTCTGGACACAACATTTGTTTCTACACCTGACTTCAGTAGACTCCCTGACGTGGCAATTATTATCAACATCTGATGTGTGCTAAGGTTAAGTCAGTTCAGCTCCATTCTTAAGGCCATATTGGACAGGGATGTGAGCAGGTGACCTGCACCTGGCAGCAAACTAGGTGATGTTGCCTTTGCAAACAATGACGCGACTTGACCTCTTTGAGAGATGCCAGCCTGTTAAGAATGGATGTCCAAACCAATGATGAACCTTTGTTACTTTATTAAGTATCGAACGTGACAGCAGGCACTGCCTCCAGACGCCTGCACCAACTGACTCAATACAGAACCTCTTAAAGCACAACACTCTGAAAGGAATGCATTACCTCACAAAGGCATGTATATATATATATATGAACTGAAACACCACTTGCAAACTGGCGTGCTAAAACAACAAATATCCTCCTCCCACATGCACCGCCTGGCATCACAGAACTAACTTGGGAAAACCCTAAACTCAACGAAAGGAAGCATCTTGCCGTGAGGTTACCTACAACGCAGACAAACTAGTGTAGCCCCGATTATGTAAACATACACTACTAGAGAAAAAAAATCTCCTTTCCCTTCCTTTTACGCACAACTGCGTTTAAATCCAACAACGACCTCGAAACGGGCCCCATGCCCAAAGGTCAACTTCACTGGAACACCCTACAGTGTCCAACAAATAATATCCCAACACAGCCAAACACCGAACAGTACAACATGCTTCAAACAGCCCCGCAGGCCCAAGACGCATGGACAGGAAAACAGGTGGCACAGGGTATCTTTCTAAAACAAAGCTCTGCTTTGTAAGGTGGTTGGTTGTCCACATCAATTAAAAAGTTCTGCATGGGCGACATCCGCCCTCAGGGATCAACTCATCCAACTGGGCAAGCGCTGAGATACAGTTTCTGCCCGTCATCAAAAGTACACAAACTGGGGTGAATTAGATCCCTTTACAAAATATAAAACTAGGTTGGGTGACATCAGAAGTGCCTGAGCCTCCAGACCACTTTCATTCCAAGGGGCAACCAAGATCTGCCCGAGGAAAGGCAAATACTAACTTTGATGGTATTTGGCCAAAATGCCAGCATCAAATCCAAGCCTCCTTAAAAGTGGTTGTACCATTGACTTTATTTAAGGGTGTGGAACAAATAACTTCTAAGGGTAGAGTAGACCACTGTGACACCACCCACAGACTGTGAACAAACAGTAATATGTCAACTTGAACCCTGTTAATCTCCGCTGTTCCTATTGTACTAGGTGCTGAGTAAAGGTGGAGCCTCTATGCAAAGTATTGATTATACGAAGCAAGTCCCATTGAAAAAACATGATGAGGACACACTGGCACGCAGTGTATAGGCCCACAGGGAAGATCTCAGGCTGAATTCACCATTCACATAAACAAGACTCAATGAATCCAAAATGACACCGAGATGCTATGAAGTCCTCCTGAATCTTTGTGAGATCCCATAGTACAATAGCTAGCCCTATAGGGAAGTCCATTGGTATATAGTTAGCCCTATAGCGAAGTCCCATAGTACTATAGCTATCCTTATAGTGACGTCCCATAGTACTATAGTTAGCCCTATTGGGAAGTTCCACAGTACTATAGCTAGCCCTATAGGGAAGTCCCATATTACTATGGCTAGCCCTACAGGGAAGTCCCATAGTACTATAGCTAGCCCTATAGGGAAGTATAGGGAAGTCCCATAGTACCATAGCTAGCCCTATAGGGAAGTCCCACAGTACTATAGCTAGCCCTACAGGGAAGTCCCATAGTACTATAGCTAGCCCTATATGGAAGTATAGGGAAGTCCCATAGACCCTAGCTAGCCCTATAGAGAAGTGCCACAGTACTATAGCTAGCCCTATAGGGAAGTCTCATATTACATAGCTAGCCCTACAGGGAAGTCCCACAGTACTATAGCTAGCCCTATAGGGAAGTCTCATAATACTATAGGTAGCCCTACAGGGAAGTCCCGTAGTACTATAGCTAGCCCTATAGGGAAGTATAGGGAAGTCCCACAGTACTATAGCTAGCCCTACAGGGAAGTCCCATAGTACTATAGTTAGCCCTACAGGGAAGTCCCATAGTACTATAGCTAGCCCTATAGGGAAGTATAGGGAAGTCCCATAGTACTATAGCTAGCCCTACAGGGAAGTCCCATAGTACTATAGCTAGCCCTACAGGGAAGTCACATAGTACTATAGCTAGCCCTACAGGGAAGTCCCATAGTACTATAGCTAGCCCTATAGGGAAGTCCCATAGTACTATAGCTAGCCCTACAGGGAAGTCCCATAGTACTATAGCTAGCCCTACAGGGAGGTCCCATAGTACTATAGCTAGCCCTATAGGGAAGTATAGGGAAGTCCCATAGTACTATAGCTAGCCCTACAGGGAAGTCCCATAGTACTATATCTAGCCCTATAGGGAAGTATAGGGAAGTCCCACAGTACTATAGCTAGCCCTATAGGGAAGTATAGGGAAGTCCCATAGTACTATAGCTAGCCCTATAGGGAAGTCCCACAGTACTATAGCTAGCCCTATAGGGAAGTCTCATAGTACTATAGCTAGCCCTACAGGGAAGTCCCATAGTACTATAGCTAGCCCTAGAGGGAAGTATAGGGAAGTCTCATAGTACTATAGCTAGCCCTATAGGGAAGTCCCATAGTACTATAGCTAGCCCTATAGGGAAGTCCCATAGTACTATAGCTAGCCCTACGGGGAAGTCCCATAGTACTATAGCTAGCCCTATAGGGAAGCCCCATAGTACTATAGCTAGCCCTATAGGGAAGTCCCATAGTACTATAGCTAGCCCTATAGGGAAGTCCCATAGTACTGTAGCTAGCCCTACAGGGAAGTCCAATAGTACTATAGCTAGCCCTATAGGGAAGTCTCATAGTACTGTAGCTAGCCCTACAGGGAAGTCCCATAGTACTGTAGCTACCCTATAGGGAAGTCCCATAGTACTATAGCTAGCCCTATAGGGAAGTCTCATAGTACTGTAGCTAGCCCTACAGGGAAGTCCCATAGTACTATAGCTAGCCCTATAGGGAAGTCCCATAGTACTGTAACTAGCCCTATAGGGAAGTCCCATAGTACTATAGTTAGCCCTACAGGGAAGTGGACAATGCCAGGGAATCTTACATGAGGAAAGCTAACTTCCAATATTGATGAGTCCTCTACCAACCATTTTATTTTTCAATATGTTTAGTTTTTTTTCATATCATTATCAACAAGTCCGCCCCCATCATGGCATTTTGGTGATGTCCACGTCTACGGTCCAGCCAATAGGTGTCCTTGTCTTTTCACGACCGCTGGCCACTTTGGTAGGCTCTGCAGAGAAAGAGACATTTTAAAGAAAAAACTGTTACCGTCGATTTTTGGAAACATGTTTTGTTCCCCCATTGGCAGCATTTGTAATGATGAAAGAACTACAGTAGGCGCCACGTGAAGTTTACTTTGTCCCGCTGGTGTTTAAGAATCAACTAAACCGCTTCTCACATTTGGAAAGCCTTAGAGTTGTGATTGCGACCATTATGATACGACCCGAATACCTTTTTTCTAGCCATGACCAACACTCTTGTAGCCAGCGCAATGCGAAAGCTAATGTTGCAACCAAAAATTCTGCCCAACCTGCACCATTTATTTTTGGAATGTGATGTATATGCCAGGAAGGCTATCTAAATGATGCACATTTTGTACCAGTGGTGGACAGGCGTACAGGGCGCTGCAGAGATTTCCTGGGGGACCTGTACACCATGCGGGAAGCCTGGTTTTCTGCTCTCCTCTCCCGGTCATCCCATTCCCTTCACTCTCTCCTCATCCCCCACATCCTTTAAAAAAAAAAATGTTTTAAAGCTTCCAATATGTTAGTCCTTATAACAAACAAAATGAAACATTTGTTAACTACTTTTGAAGCCCTGCATGGAAACAAATCTGCTTTAAAATTCACTATTTTTACCCATTTTTAAAAATGTTCTTGGGTGGAGGACACCCCAAATCCTGCATAGAGGCGTTAGGTGTGCTCACGACCTTTGCTTGCATGGTGTGATATAGGGCCACTTTGAAAAACACTCCCAGGGCCCTTTTGGTTCCGAGTCCACTGCAGATCTGTACTTCTCCCTTCAGATCTAACTGTGCCGTATTAATATTAAGGATGACTCTCCAACAGACAAGGGCCTCATTACGAGTCTGGCGGTTACCTTGCTGCCAGACTTGTAACACTTTACCGGCACCTGACTTCCCGGTGCCACCGGGACATTACAATTGCCGGTGGATCGCAAAGTCAGGCCCCAAAAAATGTTGCTCCTCATTCCATTGGAACCCCTAAAGGACTCCATGGGAGTGGGGAGATGGAAGCACCGCCACTGTTAATAGCAGTTGCCGGTGCTTCCGTAAAAACTGTGCGGGTGGGTGCCATTGCACCCGGCAGGTCAGACCTGCTGGGCGTAACGGCCCCCGCCTGCAGAGTTGTTCTGTGGCAGTCCGGAAAGCGTGCCGGTACGGTGCTACTGGCACCATTATTTCTGGACTGCCACAGTTGTAATGAGGCCCATGGACATTCCCAGACAAGATACAGAGCAGAAATAGGCGACTTGGGCACAGACTACTAGCAGGGGACTTCAAGTCAGGCCAGCAGGCGCCAAATCCACTTCATGTTTTCAGGATATCCATGCCAATACCACAAATCTAAATGTAAATTATATGCATAGTGATGATCCTGAGATCCTGGTGTGCTTGAAGCTCTTCGGGATTTGATGCAAAAATATTTATAATGCACCCACGCTCTTGGGCAGTGCTTGCAGACCTCTGCAATATTGGGTGTGGTGTGATGAAATGCCTTTGAGTGCTTCATCACGTGTGGGGTGTGCAACGGAATTCTCACGTCACTAGAAGGGTTTGAAGACAGAAAAAAGAGTGTAACTCACCATCAATCACCAGTTTGTTTTACTGTCACACCCGTTTTTATTATGATGGTATTATCATTACGGTATTTATTGAGCACAGACCTAGCTTCGAGAAGCAAAGGACCTCTTTACAGAGGTACACAACAATACTGATACACAACAGAGTGCTTTATAGGGTATACACAGTACAGATGCATAACGGAGTGCTTTTCAGAAGTAACAACAGAACAGATGTACATCAGAGGGTAGGATAGAGAAGGGCACAGAGAAGGGGTACAGCTGTACTGGTTTACCGGGAGGAGAGGTGCAGACTGGCTTTAACGAGTCTGGTGGCGTGAGGGGCAGCATGATGGCCTAGCTGTTGGGAGGAGAGATTCCTTGAAAAGGTGGGTATTGAGTTCTTTTCTGAATTGTAGGAGCGTGGGGGCGAGTCGGATGCTGATGGGGAGGCGGTTCCATAGTCTTGGGACGTTGACAGAGAAGGCTTGTTTTCTGGTCCTTTCCTTTTTGCACCCTTGTTTTGATTTCACTTTCTGGTACTGATTCTTCTCGCCATCAGCCCTGATTTCTCTTCTGGCCTCACCATCTGACCTCAGGTTAAATATTTGCATAACCAACTAACACAGCACATCATAATAATTTCTGCAAATTAAAGATGTCACTTGTGCAGTATGATTGCCATGCAATGAAACCCTCTACCCATGCAGCAATGCTACGTGAAAGGGTTGCATTCCATGATAATAGGCCTTATGGCTGGCAGTGGGGGCACTGAGGGTATGACAGCTCCGACAGTGCTAACATGACCATGGCTGAGAGGTCCTTTCTATGCTAAGGTAATGGAGGGGAAGGAACTAGCCTCCAGAAACTAGAGATTGGATTACTGAAGAGTCTGCTGTTGGTGTGCGGGCAGGTAGGTCATACATTTATTTATTTATTTTAATATTTATTACAAGCCAAATAACCCATAGGCCTCAGAGTGCACATGAAGGACAGACAGGAACGAGACAACAGAAGGTCATTGGCCAGGCAGGGTAATCAGGTGGTAAACAGGGAAGTACGGGATTTAACCTGGGTTGAGGATGGGGGCGTGGCCAGCACGCATGGCGTGAAGATGGGAACTTGCAGTGCTCCTGTCCGTGATCCTACAATGGACCGTATTGCTCCATTACAACACCCAGAACTGAAATAAAACTTGCACCCATAAGACGAAGAACCCTTTCCCCAAGCCCGGTATCACTCCTGGAAGAAATCGGACGTAACAACTGTGAAAACGAAGCCAGAAAAGGAGTGCCCCCTGCGACTCCCAAGATGGCGGCTCCCACGGCAGATCTGAGGACCGGGATGAAACAGCATCTGTAAGCAGGGAGGCCGCCTCATAGCGAGGGAAGACCGTCGCACACAGCACCTTGGATGCCAAATGCAGCGGCCCACCAGTGACAAAACCAAGAACTGTGGAGGCCCCTACAAGAGCCCGTCCAGCACCACATCCCTTGGGATGAAGGAGGAGGCACGAGTAGCGAACAGCGAGAAGGAGATGCCGGAGACGCGAGCTAGCGAATAGGGAGTGAAGACCCCACACCGCACACGAGAAAGGAAGCACTGGTGACCTGGCACCGTACTGGAGAATCGGAAAGAACCCGGTCTAAACCACAGGTACGCACCGCAAAGGAGTGCCGAAAATAAGGTGGGGCCTGGGATGGAGCCGCGAAGCAGCAAGCTATCCTGACTCAGGAGAGCGAGAGCGCGGCCCATGTCCGCCCGTGTCCATAAACAAAGAGCAAGCCGAGGTGGGATGCCAGATCCCCCCGCCCCCACTAGCAGCTAGACTCAGGCACGGGGCTAGCCCAGAGGGGCCGCACTGCCACCTAAATAGAAGGGGAAGGCGGAGGACCAATATATCGGGGCCAGCGAAGGGCTGAGGAAGCCAACGGCGGCTGTAAGGTAAAGCAGTGGGAAATCAGAACCCAGAGGCCAAGTGAGGCCACCGCTACAGCTCCCTGCAAACTGCCCTGGAAGCCACGCAAACAGAACTCTTGAAAGCAGCTTAACCCAACTGCTAAGGACATGAACACCAAGCTGCCCAACATCCAAAGGCTGCTGGGCCCAAACTTGCTTCAAAGATAGACCTGGATAGAAACCAAACCACCATTACCTATACCACGCCCGAAGTACAGGCTGCGTGAGTGAAAGAGTGCACAGAGACTCTGAGCAGGCACAGTGGGACAGATGTAAACACGACCTGGGTCAAGCTACGTAAGAGCCACTCGGCACATACAAGGCCCCCTGGACTCTAGCCAATGTGAACAAACACACCTCCTAGGCCTGGAAACTCACAGATCGTTAGCATCAGAGTGACCATTACGAAGAGGCCTGCACAATAGCAGTAGAGAGACAAAATAGAGCGGTAAACACATCAAACTGGGCTACACTCACGCCGACTCCCCAGAAAAGTGACACAAACAAGAGAACCTAAGAAGCACCAACTCAAACTTGCGCAGTCAAACACCCAGTAGTCGGGAGGCCCAATCACGTGTTTTTCAGGCTGAGGAGAGTGAAATCACAAACCGGGCAAAAGGGTAACCATGCCGGACTCGCAGCAGCAGCAGACCGTGAAGCCTGGGACAGGGGATGTCTCCACCTAAGAGCAAACCGAAATCAGCGACAATGGACTCATACGCGACGGTGAAACCCAAACAACAACCACACCAAGATGAAATGGCCACAGCGGAGCCGCCAACCCCAGAAGTGGACCCTAAGGACACACAAGTGCTGCAGGCCATAGCGGCGCTTCGCACATTCATTGATAGCAAAATAGAAGAAGTGAAATCGGACATGCAACTTATGCGCCAAGACACCCGCAACCTGACAGAGAGGGTGACCAACGCGGAGACCACACTACAAGACAATGTCAAGAACACCGCAGACTTGAAAACTAGAGTCCAAGAACTGGAACAGAAAGTGGCAAGACTGGAGGCACGCTCTGAAGATGCTGAAGGACGAGCCCGCTGCAACAATATCCGAATCCTAGGAGTTCCGGAAGACATGGAAGGCTCAGTCCCAACAGAATTCATAGAAACAATGCTCCAGCAAGAAATAGGGGCAGGAAAGCTTTCTCAAGGATTCTCTGTAGAACGGACTCACATATCAACACAAAGACGCCCCCACCGGGCTCATACCCGCGCCCAATAATAGCAAACATTCTAAACGTCCGTGATAGAGAAACAATACTACGATTCTCAAGAGAAGGCGGGGAAATAAAGAGAAAGGACGCCACAATAGTCATGTACACCGACTACACTCCCACAGTGCAACGAGCAGGGAACTCTTTCATACCAGTGAAAGCAAAACTGCGGAAACTCAATCTTATGTGCATGCTACTTTACCCATCACGTCTCAAAGTACTGTACAAGGGAAAAGCAATCTTCTTCGAGACTCCAGCTGCAGCAAACATGTGGCTCGAACATAACAATCTTGCAGATGACAAGGAAGAACCAATAAGAATGAGCATAAGATAAATGGTATACAACACAACAGGAAGCGACGGGAGTCCTCATAAAGAAACAAGGTACAGACTAATGGACCACATTTGGAGCTACAGCACAGAGACAGCAATATTGGATAGGAACGCAAAGAACCGCAAATGAGAACGACAACGACCCACCCCTCCAGAAAATGTGCATGCCGAAAGCCTACACACCACCCGCACCGAAAGGCCTGGAACGGCTTAGAAGGCTCGGGAGCCCCTGAGCGCTGGAAGTTGGAAGCAACTGCTGGGGGCAGTTCAAAGTTGACCAGTTTGTTTTTATCATTCACCAGAATGAAAGTTACTAAAGTTGGTAAGTCTCCAAGTAATACCACAGTGAAAGAGAAGGGGCTGGCGGTGGGAATGGACCAGCTGGGTCTGAGCCCACAGGCAAGCAGAACCTTTAGTGGCCTGACTCCAATCGCAGGCAACCCCTCTGAGGTGCTAAAGCGCCCGAAACACCCCCCCTAAACCGCTATGGGAGCAAATGTAATAATAATGACATAGAACCTGAGAGGCTTAGGCACTTACCTCCGGAGGAATAGAATTAAGTCCTATTTGTATAGAAAAAGGGTGGAGATAGCATTACTAAAAGAGACCCACTGCACAGAAGAATCCATGGCCAAACTTCGGGAACACTGGGGGGGGCAGGGATTCGGAACCACCTATTCTAGATACGCAAGAGGTGTGTACACCTGGATCCACCCACTACTCCCGTTCCATCTAACCAAGACCGAGAAAGACCCTGAGGGCAGATTTGTGATAATATGGGGGCACATCGAGCAAACGAAGATATGCATAGTAAACTCCTATCTCCCCAATAATGACATCCCTGCCCATCTGAATTCATTGTACACCAAAATCATGCAATATAGGAGCGGCCTTTTCATCTCGGGGGGGGGGGATTCCAACTGCGTCAATGACGCTGAACTCAATAGGTCCACACCTCAACCAAAAGGCCCATCGGCAGCAGCGAATACCCTGACCGCCTTGACGAACAGGCTAGATCTAGCAGACACATGGCGGGAACTACACCTGGAAAAGCGAGGCTATTCATACTTCTCGTCCCCACATGGCCTATACACAAGGCTAGATTATATCTACATAAGTAGGGAACACCTACCACAAATAGAAGGTGCACAATATGTGGGGAGAACCATCTCACACCACTCCCCACTACTGGTGGAATGGAACCACACCAGTCCCAGACCCCCAATCCCCATGTGGAGAATGCCTGTGGAAGCACTGAAAGACCAAGTGTTCAGAGACGAACTACAAGACTCCATTGATAACTTCATAGAAGTAAACATGGGAAGTGTGGAGCACATGAGCACAATGTGGGATGCCCTAAAAGTAGTAAAAAGTGGAGAGATCATAGCAAAAGCGGGAGGCATCAGGAAACTACTCCGGGGGAGCTGGATCAATGGGAACAAGAAATGGAGGGACTAGAGGCCACTCCCACAGGCACCCAACAGAAAGAGGATAAACTCAGAACGTTCAGAGATAAATGCACGAAAGCATGGAATAGGCTGGTAAAATTCGACTACGCCACTAAAACAAACAGAGCACACACAGAAGCAGACAGGCCAAGCAGACTAATGGCCTGGCTCTGCAAAAAGGAACACCCTAGATACATAACCACCACACTACAAGACGAGGACGGGAACAAACACCAAACACAGCAGGGAATCAACGACACCTTCAAACACTTCTATGTACACCTACACTTCCACGAAGAACAGGTTCCCCAAGATCAGATAGCAGACACATTAGAGGAGATAGGACTGCCCAGACTATCCCCCACACAAGCTGAAACCGTAGATGCAGACATCACGCCTGAAGACATAGCTGAAGCAATTAAATCCCTGGCCACATGCAAGGCTCTGGGCAGTGAGTTGCCCTCAGAGTTTTACAAAACATACAAGTCCTCCCTGACACCCCTGTTACACGAGGTCTACCAGGAAGCATACAAACTGGGGGTCCTGCCATAATGCATGAGAGAGACCCTTGTGATCCCGGTCCGTAAGCCAAACAAACCCGCAGACAAGTGCGACTCCTACCGCCCACTCGCGATGCTCAACTATGATGTGAAAATACTGACCACGATCCTAGCAAAGAGGTTATCCAGACTAATAGGAGATATAGTGCATTCAGACCAGAGCGGTTTTGTGCCAGGACGCAACACCACTATGAACCTACGCAGGCTGCAACATATTATAGGGCAAACTGACACAAATAATGAATCGTACGCACTACTATCCCTAGATGCCATTAAGGCCTTTGATTCCATATATTGGGAGTGGCTGGTGGCAGTCCTGGAAGGATTTGGCTTTGGGCCGGGGTTTATCAGATGGATTAACATACTCTACACCAAACCAAGGGCACAGGTAAAATCCGGGAAACATGTGTCAGAAGCATGGCACATATGCAGGGGCACCAGGCAAGGCTGCCCGTTATCCCCCATGCTTTGCATATTGGGATTGGAACCCATAGCCATTTATTTTAGGAAGCAATTTTTCGATGCAGGAATATGACTGGGAGGGGTAGACCACATCATCTCACTCTCTGCAGACGACGTACTCCTATACATCAAAGACCCCCACCTCAATGTACCAACCATGGTAGAAGTTCTCGACAACTACTCCAGGGTTTCAGGCATACAATTTAGCAAGACAAAATCCTGCTTATTCCCCCTGGCAGGTCTGAAAGATAAGCACATAGAAGAACTCCCTAAGGTAGGGATAGGATGGTAGACCTCCTCGTTCCGATACCTAGGGGTCCAAATAATGCACACCCCTTAACTAATGCACAAGCATAATATGAAGGCAGCACTCCCAGCACTATGCAAGTCAATGTGCTTCTGGGCAACACTCCCCTTATCAATGATGGGCAGAGCCACAATAGTTAAAATGATTGTCCTCCCCAGATTCCTGTATGGGTTCCAAAATGTGCACTACTACATCAACAGCCCCTTCTTCCGCTTACTTGAGACAATAATCTGTGAGTTCCTATGGGGGAAGGGCAGACAAAAGATAGCGCTTTCCACACTAGTCCTACCATACAAACAGGGCAGAATCCAACTCCCAAACCTAGAAAAATATTACCTGGCAGCCCAACTCAGCTTTGTGACCAAATGGCTAGCAGATGTGCCCACATCCGAGACGCCCTTACTACAAACCATGATCTAACCGATACAACTAAAGGAGCTTATTTGGGGGCCCCAACACTTGCTGAAAAATGTACCCTTTATAGCAGCCCTGGGAAGGAAAATATGGCACAGAGCGAAGACACTCACACATCTGAGGCACCCATATTCGCCAGAAGTACCAATGATCTCAGATGTATGTGCGACCGACACTGACCTGAAACACATTAGACTATGGGAAAAGAAAGGGGTCTACACCTGGGGAGACCTATACTATGGGGGCACTTTCAGGGAGTTCACATCGCTACAGGAAAAGGACGATATCCACACCGGCCAATTATTATGGTACCAAAAGGTCTGCAAAACAGCACGAAACAAATGGGAAACTTGGCCTGAGGAACCCGATGCAGACCCTTTCAACGACACTGCTATACAACCCTGGGGGAGAGATGGAAACCGGTGTCACAAATATACAGCCACCTAAGCGACATCCCCAACCCCCGAAGAATGACAATAAAAGACAAGTGGGAGGCGGATATAGGACGAGAAATGCCAGATTTGAACCTGGTGTAAGGCGGAGAAGGCGGATCTAATCCACATGCTGTGGGAGTGTACCAAAACACAATCCCTATGGGGTAGAATAAGACAGACATGTGAAAAAGCGGGCATGACAAGGTACAAGTGGACCCCGGATGAATGCCTATTGGGCACTTACCCCAGATTAGCCAAACTCAAACATGTGATAAGACTCATGGACATAACATGTATACTGGCCAAAAGAACGATCGCAATGGCTTGTAAAAAACCTGCAGGGCCACAATATAATGCATGGTATAACGAACTGGAGAGATGGGTGAGTGCCGAAACAAAGGCATGGGAGGACAGTGTCGCCAGATCCACTGATGACTCAAGCATGGTGCTGGAGGCATGGAAGAAAATCACAAGTAGCATGTTCCACCCCTCAGGTGATAAGCCCCCATGAACAAAATGACCCAGACAATGCTAGCCTACAACCAATGCATTGAGAACTGAGGCAAGCCCTGCGCAAACCTGAACAGAGCCCTGGTGGCCCCAAAACCCCCTTCGCCGCCTTGCCATCCCGCTCTGAGGAGGGGAAAAATGGAACTGATACACAAGTACAAAATATGGAGACAGTTAATGTTGTTTTGTTGAAAATGTTACTATTTTATTGTAAAGTCACTGATCATTTTATCACTAATGGCACATTTAAATGTTGTGTAAAAACTGCAAAATGATAAATGCCAATAAACAAATTTAAAAATCAAAATTAACCTGGGTTGAGGTTGAACAGATACGTTTTAATCTGCTTCTTGAATAGTGCCAGATTATCAGTCAGGCGTATAAGCCCGGGGAGTGAGTTCCAATGAAGAGGAGCCTGGACGTCGAATGACTTAACCCCAAAGCGCACCAGCTGGTATCTCGGATGGGCAAAGGTGGGGAAGGCAGAGGAGTGGAGCTGTCTCCCTGATGTGTGTGTCTTCACTCGATCCTTTAGGTATGTGGGCCAGGCATTGGTATGGCATTTGAATGACAATGTCAGGATGTTGTGTGCCATTCTATGTTGTACAGGCAGCCAGTGTAACATCCTCCGTGCATCGGACACACGGGAGCATTTAGACATGCCATAGATGGCACGGGCTGTGCTATTCTGTGCAACCTGTACTGCTTGTATGTTCTAGCGTGTTGTTCCAGCTAGGAGTCTGTTGCAATAGTCCAGTCTGGAGTTTATTAGGGCAGAGGCAAGCAGTGCGCAGTTCTTGACAGTGAGAAATGGGCGGATGTAGATAAGTAACTTGGAGATGAGATCACAGGAAGATCAAATATAGGAGACGTGCGGTCTCATAGTCAACTCATTGTCAAGAACAACTCCTAATGTTTTAACTGTCGTAGACACATTGATGATGTTATCCGCAATGTAAAAATTGGCATAGGCTGGGGCCAGTCTGTTTACATGGATTCAGGAGGCCACAATCAAGAGATAGCTCTTGTCACAGTTCAAGGTAAGGGAATTGCTTGCCTGGAATGCCTGGAATGCGTCATAGATATTATTTATGCTGGCCAAATCCTGTTCAAATTTCCCATAATTTGTATACTGTACACCAGGGCATCCAACAGGTCAAGCAGGGGCCTGATATATATGTTGAACAGTGTGCGCGACAAGCAGGAGCCCTGCGGGACACCACATGTATGGTGGATGGGTAGAGACCTTCCTTCACCAACTGCTACCTGGACGGTCCAGACATGGCTCGCAGAGGCAAATGTGCCTTCTGCATTGAAGCGGCAGTTGGCGTGTGTAATTCTATCAGGTTTTCTGAAGCGGTGGGGGCTCCTAGGACTCTGGGGGCTGCAGGGATTTCGCGACTGGAGGGGCATGGAGCTTGGGCCATGCCTCGCAGCATTGCACTTAGCTGCAATGCACAATCTAGAATGCATCAGCTTCCACTAGTCTGCTCTAACATCCCACTTTACAAATAGTGGTGTTCACACAGTGCCATCAAGAATGATCTGTTTATGTATCACAACACATAATATTGAACTATAGTCCTGCAATTACCAGTGCCAGATTAGCAGTCAGGCGTATAAGCCCGGGGAGTGAGTCCTAATGAAGTGGAGCCTGAACGTGGAATTACTTGACCCCAAAGCGCGCCAGCTTGTATCAATGCATTCAATGCAAGTTCTGCCTTACTTTTGTACACGGTCAGATACCTTCACAACAAAGAACGTCATTTATATGGCAGCCATGGAACCACATATGCACCTATAATAGACAACCATGAGAAGACCATGCAGCAGACATCCAACAAAACATAGCTGGAAATGTACCCATGGAAGCAGTCTCCATTCCGGTTCATTGAGGCCTACATACTGATGACAACCTTACATCCACCAAATGATTAGTCCACATACAACTTCACAGCTGTTCTCATACGGCAACCAGTCGCTCATTCCAACTATATATTCCTATCAAAATCTATGCCTGCCATTCAGAGGTCCAAAATAATCACTCAAACATCCCCGTTTGTTGGCTCTTGCACAATTATAGATGGACTGTGCCGCACCAGACGGAAAAACAGATGCCAACTGTGAAAATGTCCTTGACCACATTGTATTGGTATAACGTCGTTTCATCGACAGTCATTTTTACAACTGCCTTTTAAACGAGTATAAAATTACGAAAAAGGTTATCAAAATGTTTGGTGGGAAAGGGCAGATAAGGCGTTGGGGGCTGGGAATAGTTAAAAATAGGTGGTAAGGGGTGGTCTGGGGGGGAACCCCCCTTAAAAAAAACAGATTTGATTACCTTTTTCGTCATTTTGTACTCGTTTAAAAGGCAGTCGTAAAAATGAGAACATAGAACCATCCTATTAACTGAGACCTATATCATGGACGACTGCCTGGAACCAATGGGTTCCTACAACCCCCTGCACCTGCCGCATGGTGAGATGACGGCCAGATGACGGCCAGAAGACGGCCATGTCGATTCATATTTGGTCTCTTGGTCACTCTGATGCATCCAGTTAGTGATACGTGGAATACATGTAGAATAAATGTAGATTATACACTGTTGGGGGGACAAAATAAAATGTACTGTTTTTAATGTGTTGTAAAGAAATATGTTAAGCAGTTTGATGAAGTCTCTGCAAAGTCGGATTTGTAGTTTACCATGCAGATGGATTCATGCTCTCTGTGCACTCAATAAACTAACTGCCAGAACTGCATGCCTATCAACTGATGGGTGTCAATGTCCAGAACAAGAGCGCACAAAAGCAGGGGATTGCCAAATATAGTCATCCTCATAGGTTTTTTTCTTAGTAATTCTTATAGGATTTCTAGAAGATTCTTAGGATCGTCCTAGTATCTTACTATTGTACTTATATGATTTTCAGTAAGAGGCCTCGCCTATCACCCTATGTGTGCCATGCAGCACACCGGTGGGCAGATAGCTCAGTGAACTTAATCGCTTCACCTGCAGTTCCCAGGTTAGAATCTTGGCCGGATTGAATCAACACTTAGGGCCTAATTCATGGAACGTTTAGGACGTTGGAAAGTGACTTTGCACTGTCAACAAACACGCTGTACCGGGGCTGGTTCACAGAGCGGTGCAAAGTCTCTTTGCACCGTGCTAAACGGCCCCTGAAATAGGCCCTTATTCTCCTACAGGTCAATGCATTGAGTGCCCTTTCTTCTTCATGGGCCTGGCAGCATTATCTCCCTTGTGCCCACTATGTCCATTGGGCAGAGCAATGGCATTACTTGAATCGGACTGAAGTACAGATCAAGCCAGAATGTTCCTGTTTCTGAAAGGAGTGTGGACATTTCTGATCCCTCTTCTCCTCATT
Organism: Ambystoma mexicanum; assembly: GCF_040938575.1. Taxonomy (NCBI): domain Eukaryota; kingdom Metazoa; phylum Chordata; class Amphibia; order Caudata; family Ambystomatidae; genus Ambystoma; species Ambystoma mexicanum. The sequence continues at coordinate 1,484,020,650 of NC_090929.1, forward strand.
TGACCCACTGGGTGATCATGTGGGATAAGTACACAATTAAGAGCCAGCAGGGGAGCGCCCTTAATGCTACATAAAAAACACATTATTGCTATTAATTTCATTAAACCTATTGATGTATTTGAAATGAACACCAATATCCTAGGGGTTTCCACTTAGATTCTTACTTGCCTTCCCATGGTAAAGCCATAGGATTTGTTCGTACAGATATCATGAATTAGAAAAAGCAATGGTAACTCCTAGCCAGTGCTCGCCTGCCGACTGCTGAACTCTGGCCAAGAGACAGAGAGCTACAGTCCATTTTCCCGAACTCAAGATCCTGTGACTATTGTGGGAGCGTCTTGCCACATTGCAGTGGGTGCCCAGCCTGGGGGCGTAGAGGGTAGCAGATGCGAGCACACTGGGCATTTTGCAAAGCTATGAAAAGCAGGTCCATCCGCTATGCCATCCAGGAGCCAGACACAACGTCCAGCAGATGTGCGGCAGGTCGACATCAAAGAAGTCCCGGAGCTGAAGGCTCAGATAATGATTGCGATGTGTTCATCATCTTGCCACTGGGGTGCAAGCAATACAAGCGACAGCACTCGCGCTGCAGGATCTTGATCGAAGGGGAGCCAAAGCCAGCCATCATTGACACAAGACGTCAGTCAACGTCATGAGCTCAGGTCAGTTTGGAGGTATGAGGAATCGGCCATCACTTGGGCCTACCAGAGTACGGGTTTCCGCTTATGGAAGTGACACTCCAATACCATTGCAAGAAATCATTCAGATGAGGTTTCAGCATGCAACTTCTACTGCACAGGGGAAGGTTTATAGGTTTATGTTACTGCCATGGACACTTCTACGCTGTTGAGCTGTGACAATGCCGAGGTGCTGGAGCTGGTCAAATTTGCATTTCCAGTGTACATGGAAGACATTGAAGGTTTGCTGGTGGAGTTTGCTGACATATTCAACGGGATTGGCTGCCTTTGCTCACATTAGATACACATTAGATACACCTCCACATTGATCCCACCGTTCAGCCTGTGATGCTTAAACACTGCAGTGTCTGTTTCACCTGGGGAAGAAGAACTACGCAACCTGGAGGAGGCTGGTATCATTGAGAAGGCAGTTGGACCTATGTCGTAGGTAGCCCCCATTGTCGTAGCTTGTAAGCCCAAGAACCTGCATGAAGTTTGCATTTACGTAGACAACCGCCTCTCCAATTAGCCCATCAAGAGGGAAAGGCACACCACCCCTACCATTGACAATCTGCTGGCCGCCATTTAAGGCTAACAGAACTTTTCTAAAGTCGACCCAAGAGGGGACTACCATCAGCTCCCTCTCCACAGGGATTCAAAATACATCACAACCATCTTGTCACATGTGGGCCTGCATAGGTACACGCGACTCAATTTCGGCATTTCCTCAGCCGCAGAGGTTCTCCAGAGCACCATCAGAGGGGATTTTGCCAGCATTCCGGGAGTCATCAATGTCAGCGACGGCATCCTGATCCTCATGCCCACATACAGCAAACATGTGTCGCAGCTACGCGGAGTTCTGATGAAAAGCCGAGAGAGCGGTCTGACGCTGAAAAAGTGTGAATTCCTGAAGGACGACCTGGAATTCTGTGACTTTGTTTCACAAAGATGGCATGTCGGTGGATCCACAAAAAATCAAGGACATTAAAGCAGCAGCTGCCCCTAAGGACCAATCAGCAGCGCAAAGCTTCCTGGGCCTAGTCAAGTATTGTGGCCGATTCCTCCCTCACTTAGCCTCATTTTCTGAACCACTGAAAAGGTTGACAAAGGCTTTGGAACCCGGAGTGTGGAATGAAACACCAGTTGGCATTTGAGGTGATGAAAGACGCTTTGGCAGACAATGTCACCATGTCTTACTTCGGTCCTGCCCTGCCAAATGAGTTGGTAGTAGACGTGAGCCCCCACAGTCTAGGAGATGTGCTGACTGAAAGGAGATCCTGACAATTGCATACACTATCAGAGCTCTGACACAACCTGAATCCAGTTATTCACAAATTGAGAAAGAGGTGATCGCCATACTCTGGGGTTGTCGCCATTTCCATCTCTAACTTTTTGGGCGTTCATTCAAGGTATTGTCAGATCATAAGCCATTGATCCAATTTTTTCAGGCACTTCCCCATGTCCACCACCTCGAATCGAAAAATGAACTCTCCAACTGCAAGAATATGATTTTGTGAACTAGCACCGGCCCGACACGGGCAATCTGGATGATCTTTTGTCGCGTAACCCGAGGGCCGCAACCCAGAAGGAGTCCAGACTAGTGGACCCCATGGAGGAACATGTGCTCCTGGTGACATTGGAGCACATGCCAAACACCCTGATGCTTGAGGAAGTGCACACTGCCTCCTCCCTGAGGGATGAATGTTTTGGTGCCATCAAAGAGGCACTCAGGTCTGGACACTGGAGAAATGTCCTGCATGAGCTGTATCATAGGATAGAATCTGCCCGTTGGAGGTTGCTGAGTCTGTTTAGGCGACAGTAAGAACCGTTACTCTCCCTGGATGGATTGCTACTCTGAGGCTCTCTGTCAGTAATCCCAGCATAATTTACCGATAAGGTGGTATGGCTGGTGCACGTCGGGCACCAATGGGTGCGGAAGACAAAGTCACACCTCAGAGATAAAGTGTGGTTCCCGGGGTTGGAACCGGCCGAGGAGACAATTGTATCCAGATGCATCCCATGCCAGTCAACACGAGTCGCGGAGCCCCTGGGCTCCATCCTATCAATGCCCAAGGGGAACATTTGTGGGAGCAAGTGAGTGCTGAATTCTGGTCCCTCTCGGATGGAAGATACAGCCTGTTGTCATAGATGAGTACTCTCACTACCTGGAGGTGGAGATGGACGATTCGACGGTGGCGTTGGCCGTCATTCCGAAGCTGGAGAAGATCTTTGCAATGCATGGTCTTCTAGCTGCGCTGAAGTCTGACAACAGGCCCCCATTTCAGAGATCAGACATGACACAATGCCTGGGGATGATTACTCCCTCATGGCCTCAGCGAACAGGGATGCAGAGAGGTTCTTCAGGACTCTGAAAAAAACCTTGCACATTGCCCGAGAGGAGTAAAACAACACTGTAAAAGCCATCCACCAGTTTTTGAGATAATATCAATTGTTGCCCCATGCAATTCGACAGTGGTCGCTCCAGCAACCGCTTTGATGGGGAGACTCCCAAGTACACAAATACCCATGATCTTTCAGTGGAAGCCGGAAACCCTGGACAACAAAGTGTACCTGGCCAAGAGGTGACAAATAATTGAAGATGGGAGCAAGCATTGAGCTCCTTTGACGTCCACACTGGAGGTGGGAGATAAAGTACTCATCAAGGATAGAAGACAGCAGAGCAAGTTCGCTTTACCATTTGACCCCTCTCCTCTGCGAGTAATTGCCCGGGAAGGATGCATGGTCATGGAGCAACGATGTTCGTCATCGATCACCAGGAACATCTCCCATTTCAAACAGTTGCCAGGACGACCAGAAGAACCGACAAGAGATACGTCACAGCAAGTGGCATCAAGGGAGGAAGAACAGGCAACCGACAGTCAAGAGGTTGTGAGCAACAAAGGCCTTGATACGCATATAAGGCCGCTGGGGAAAGAGGTCAGGTCAACATGCCCTTCTGGTCTTGGAGAGTGGTGAGAGTGCAAGCAAAGTTGAAGGACTATGTATATGTTACTTTTCAAGTGGCATCTTGCGTGGGGGGGTAGGAGTTAGTTATTTTTGTGAAAAGAGAAGGGATGTGAGAGCCCGTGTCAGCGCTCTAGTTACTAGCGCTGCACCGTGATTGAAATGGATGCCGCGCACAGACGTGCACGCACACAATCAATAATGTGGTGATGCAGAGAAGCGTCACCACAGTAAATAATGGCGGAGCTCAGTGGTACCGGAGACTGTCTCTAGTGGTGTGTGGATCCCTTCTATGAGACGGTGAACCTGTCAGGGCCCTGATTAAGGGACCCCTAGCACCAGAGTCGATGTCTATATGAGGTACCCTTTCCCTGCCAGTTTTCCTAAGGGTCAGGACATCAGTTGAATGTTTCATTTATACTGCACTCATGTAAGGCACCTGGATATAAAACTCTGGTTTTCTCTGTATAGGGTTTTTGTTTGCAGCAGTAGATTCCTGGGCCTATGTAATCAAAATCACACCATTTGGTCAAGCCAGTTAGCCCAGACTGGAAATGCGTCTGCAGTCAGCATCTAAATACTAGACTGTGCCATTTAGATTGTTTGGGATAGAGGCCTACGCACCGAAAGAAACTTGCCAACTGGTAATGACATTGAGAGTGTGTGTGTGTGCGCGCGCATGTGGAATTGTATAACCTAGCCCCAGATTGGCTGTAAACCATCCATTCATCATAGAAAGGAGACTTGGCTCTTTGTTTCACTCAATGGCTTGTAGGCAGCTGTTTGCAATGGGAAAGGGTCACACATGTTGAACTGCACAGACTTAAATAATGGCAGCGCTGCTTTGATTAACTGAGCGATTCACACAGCTGACTTCCTGCTGTGAGTGGGACATTCCCCCTTTCAATTTTTTTTCCTTTACTCTTACTTTTTTTTCTTCTTGGGCTTTTGAGGGAATCAGAGATTGAAGGGTTTACTTTGTTGTTTTGTGTTCCCGACTTCCATCTGACTGTACGATTTCTCAAAAGCGGCCCTAATAAGGATCAGCGCCTAGCCCCAATTAGTGCCACATGCATTCAGATGTGAAAGTCATGCAGAGCTGGTGGGGATTTTCCGTCGCGCATCTATCTTTTCACCCCAGTACCTTTCACTCTCAGTACCTTCACCTCAGCCTCTCTCCCAAAATGTTGGCGCCTGAAGTTTCGTGCAACTGCCCCAATTAAAACCTTTCATCCCATTATTAGGGCTTTGCTTATTATTTATAACGCTATTTATACTTTCAGTGTCAGAAAATGCAGTGTGCTATACCTAGGGGTCAGAGTGCATTACACATGTAGTGGAAATGTGTTCTCGTTCCCCCATCCCCCATCCCTCACTCTTCCTCTCCCTACAAAAACCCCATACCTGATACCTACCTTTCCCCACTCCACTCCACAACACTCTGTTTTACTGCTGTGCTTTCAAGACTCAAATAAACAGCATTGAAGAACATGTAGATTAAATTACTATTACCTTTAACCATTGTGCCCCACAGCATGCAGCTTTATGCCCCCCCCTTTCTAATCACACACCATTCACGCACATCTCAAGGGACATGATAAGGACTAAAGCAACCCCCAGCCCACCAATGTCCTGCACACACAGTTATGCCTGCAGCAATTTCACGTTAATCGTGCTTAAATGCAGAAGAGAAACATAGATCACTACTAAGCAGGGATATGTGGCGGCACGAAATGGACGTTATGTTCCAGTCAGGCTATTACAGTAAACATAGAAAAGCCAACGGCTTACAAGATAGCTAAGCAAGATGTGACAGCAGGGCATTCCCAGCCGGGCCCAGCTTTGAAATCCCAGTGGGGGGAGGAGCAAAAACAAACGTGCCATACACTTGCCATCCAGGACTGGTGCTACGGGTGATAAAAGTAAGGGAGTGATGGTGGGTTTTCCCAAAAGGTAATGCGGCCTTTAGTTCAAACCCACTTCGACCTCCGGATATACCTTTATGATGTGTGGAATGGGAGGGATGCAATATTGTCTCATGGATGTTCTGTTTGCTTTTGTACAGACTTGTGAGAAGAGCATGACGGTATTGTTTCAATTACGTACAGGCAGGGGGATAGTTTAATGTTGTCCCCAGTTTTGGGTCTGCACGTGAAATTGTACAGGTTGAGTCACTTTGCTGCTTGGATGCCCATAGTCTATGGGCAAAGACATTGGCTTGGCCCCTGTTGGGTAGCCCTTGAAAAGAAGGTGGTCTTGTGGACTATTTTTAGCGCCATCACTCCCCCATTGGTGAAGGCTATCTTTGGAGGAATCTGGGTGGAGGGTGCGAGGGCGGGCGAGTTGTATTTTAAGCACTGCTCCGCCATAAGGACTATTATGCTGTCTGATGCACTGGCCTAGCTTTCACTGGAATTGGGTGCTGTAGCACTGCCAATGTGACCGTGAGTTCTGCCAGCTATACAGGAACATGCATAGCTTCTGTGCTGCAGCAAGTTACTGTGGCTAGAGCTTGGACTTCCAGTCGTGAACAAGGTGGTGCATTCGGGATTCCTGTGCTGGTGCTGGGTGTGCCAGTCCATTGTGCCATTGTCATACCTAGTACGTGGGTGTATGAGATGAGATTAGTTTGGGGCTTGTGCACAATTAGCCATCCCTATGTTGCATTACTGGGAGTTATTATGCGCTCCAATTTCCATGTGCATGGTCTCCAAATGCTCTAGTGCAGTGGTTTGAAAACCTTCGGCTCTCCATATGTTTTGGACTACATATCCCATGATCCCTCCTCATTGAATATGCTTGTTGGGGCTGATATTAGTTGTTGTCCAAAACATTTGGAGAGCTAAAGGTTGCAGACCCCCGCAGTGAATCTGAAAGAGTGGGCGGTGGGTTATGTTAGCCTGGTGGAGGCAACACACAATTTTGTTTTGCTGTTGCGTGGATGCATGCAGGCCGAAGTACCCCCAGCATTGCATGCAGGTGTATTTCTAGGTGTTTCGTGGCATGGAGGCATTGATGTCAGAAGGGGAGCCTGGAACGCATTGAGTATGGCTGTAATAAGTCACTTGATAGTATAGGTATAGTGCTCTCATGATTGATGCCTGTTGGGATGGGTGTTCAATTGGCACATGTGAGTGGCTTGTTTGGTATGCGTACTGTGTGCTGCACTATGAGACAGAACCCTAATAGGTATTGGTTCCACTAGAACTTCATTACCCCCTGAAATACCAGTGGAGGTGAGCGGGATATGGGTAACAAACTGAGATGTTACTGTTCATTACATTAAGTGTATAGTAGAAACTTTGTAAGATGTCAAGGATGCTGGAATAAATTGTAATTAGTTTATCATTGTGTTTTTAGATCACGGCGCTCACCCCATCAACCATAGAGGCAACGTATATTTGTCCGTTGTCCTACGTCCTGATGAAGGTTGGCTAAACTATTGGGGAAAGGTACTTTGTGCTTGCAGTGAACTACAACCGAAACACGTGTCGACAGACATATATCTCCTGTAAATTACATAGAGAGACACATCTGAAAAACAAATGAGTTTGATTTTGAATTTATGGTTTTATATTATGATATGGTGACAATAGACCATCTATGTTATGAATAGTTGATGGAATGAGTACGGTATGTATGAGATGCAAATGAAGTGTGAATGATGGGGAAATATTGTGAGTTTTTTTTCTGTGATTTGTTAATGAATTGTTGATGATAAAAAAATTAAATAAATATCATATATTGTTAACATTTTAGAACATTTACATAGAATCCTGTCATCTTTTATCCATTGGTCCAATTTTTATTATTGATGTGTATTGTGTGTTGTTACATAGAATTTGAGCATATTAGCACAGGGATTTCTCAATGGGCCGGTTGGTGAGGGGCACAGACAATATTCTAGCCTTATATAGCAAATCATAACAAGGCATAGCGAGGTATAAAACATGCCGAAAGTCATCACAATGTATTAGAAATCATAGCAGCACGTGATAAAAATCTAACAAGGTAACAAAAGAAAAACAGGTGTCCTCCCCTCGTCCCTACCACCTGCATCTGCAGACAGATCCAATTTCACGTTCTTGCTTTGCCACTGTCAAACCCTGTCTTGGTCTTGTGCCAGTGAATAGTGTTGGGGTAGGGGGGGATACACAGGTCTTTTGACAGTTTCTCGTTGCTTGTCAGGCTGAAGAACACTTATAAAGTTGCGCAAAAACCATCTCCTAAACTCAGGGGACATTTCAGTTATGTACATTTGGTAAAAGGTACATGCCACGCGTTAAAAGAAAAGCATATGTTAAAAGCAGTGGACATGTCAAACTGTACTTCCTTTTCCATGCACATTTGGCAGACAATGGTCAGGTTTCTGCAAGGTGAGAGTGCAAGACGTTACTTCGAACACACAGAAGTGGCAAACGCACTGCAGGAGAAGGAGCCCGCAAGAGATAGCCCTCTCTAACACTGACCTACATGCACATTTGTTAAACACATAGTACACTAATTTATACAACATGCACCTTTTACAACCATTATCTGTCAGAAGGCCCATTAAATGCACTAGGCCAAAGGGGCTGTGCACTGCACATGGTGCACATGGTGGGTGCATTAAGTATACACGGGTGGAGCAGCAGTTATGTGATTAGATTCTGCAATATGTGACATAATGAAAAGAAACCCTTTGAGAGCTTCAGGAGCAATGAAAACCCACATGCCCCTCACTCACCCCATGCCCCTCACTCACCGCATCCACAACAGGTCGGCATGTGTTCTCCCACTCGTAGAAGGCCCTCATCATGCAAGGAGCAAATATAGCCCCCATGCCTTGCTCTCCCTGTACATCTCCTCTGTGGGGTGAAATAGCCCTTGGATGCAAGAAATAAAGAGGCCAGAATCAGTGATGAGGACACACCAAATTCCCAGGCCTGTACAGAGATGATGTCCAACATAAGGCCAATGAAACCAAAGCAAAAAGGAGAGAAATCGGGCCTAAAATCTTGAAGATGCTAAAAGATGCAAACTGCCTTGCATAAAGGAAACACACGTGTCAATGTTTGACACATTCTTGGAGGGGTGCAATGACATTCCCAGAATCATCAGTGCCCAGAATCTTAAATGAAAGTGCCAGAATTTTATTTCAAGCAGCCGTAGTGAAACAAAGCATTTTGCATGGCAAATCAAAAAAAGATTGTAATTTCGTTTTTCCCTCCCAGGCTAATAATATGTTCAGTAAAATGTTAGCAAGACTTTCAAAATGTGAACTTGGTTTCTGTCTATCATGAGCCCATCACATATAAAACAACAGTTCACAGAATCTATAATGGGATGCTGAACTGGGTTCAAGCAGCTGCAGTAAAATGGAGTTCCTTTCACAGGTGAAATAAATAAAATGAGATTTTTTTGTCTTTCCTCCAACGTGACAATCTGCAATGCAAATTGTTCACCAAAGCCACTAAAAGTATGATTATGATGTTTCATTTAACAGCTGGATGCAAGGGACAACTTTGTAGTGACACTTATATGTGCTGTAACTGTGTGCCTTCTAAAGAGCTTATTTAAAGGTAAAATGTGAGTTAAACGGCAATTTTCTGCTGAGTTTGAAAGGCCTTGTGCTGCTTGCTATTTCTTCAGATGTGAAACTGCATTCTTTCCCTTGGTTGTCCTGAGACCTAGCCCTGGTTGTCTTCATTGTCAGTGCCTTTTCTTAAAAATACAAGAAATAAGATGCTTTGAGATCAAATTCACTGGGTGGACCAGATAAAGACAGGTCTGTTCGCCAGCCTTTGTGACCTCTGGGTTACACAAACCCATAAAAGTGCATTTGTGGTCATTAGCTCTTGAAGGGCTGAGCTAATGTAAACACAGATCCCTTTGCATGTGTCATATGCTGGAACTGAGCAGAAGTGAAACTTAAAAAAAGGTGGGAGGTCTGAGCAAATGCGTGGTGGAGCTGCCCACTGTGTAGAAGGGGAGAAATGCATGTTATCGTGCAAATTGGACAGTGTACATTGCAAAATAGTCATTCTAAGCTTTTATTAAAGGTTAAAGTTAACCCTTTCTCACCATATAAAAATGATTTTGGTGGGATAAACACAACTGAAGTTATAAATGAAAAAGTGATTTGGGCCTTCTCGTGATTCTCAGAGATGTGAAAATGTGTAAAAGCATGCCGGTAAACATTAATATGACGCCTGTAAAATGGCATGTTTTTCAATGATATGGCTCCGAAGTAAATGAAGAACTGTAGCTCTGCACAGGAATGACATACAGACTTATGATTAGTGTCATTTGACTCGCATTAAAATATAGTTGTACAAAATGTATTCATACATGTAAAGTTTTGGAAGTTAAGGGTACTTGCAAGGTAGTAAGATTTTAAGTGCAAAAACATGACTGAGCCCACCTGTCAAAGGGAGATGAAGTAGCTCTCTCCTACCCTAGCCAGTACAGAGAACACCCCCATTCCCTTGTCCTATCAGCATAGAGATGGGAGTGGGGTAGGGAGCATTAGCCAATCCATGTCATCTGCCCTATAACTAAGCCAATTTGCCTCCAAGCAGGACTTTTCCCACTAACCCCATGAGGTGATCTGCTGCCATAATCTGGGGAAACATCCTAGCAGAGGGAGGCCTAATCTTGGAGTGGAGACAGGAGCCAGGAGACATACAAACTGCTTGCGGCCCCTTGGAAGGAAAGATTGGATACCCCTTACTAACCCCTTTGTCCCAGCAGTGGTGCTCTGATGCTATCTGATGTCCAGTCCCAACCTCTCATGTAAGTAGAGATACACCAAGCCATAGATTGAATAAGCCCTGTGTTCTTTCCGCATTGTTTAGATATTCCCCCATTGAAAAATCCAGTTTCCCTGTGTATTTTAGTTATTGTCCCATTGAAAAATCCCCCATTCGCCTGTGTAGATCCTTAGCATGTTTCTCAAAGTAGTTTTAGACATTTGGGTGCAAATCTTGTACTGGTGCGCTATTAACCACTCCTTTCCTTAAGTTTGGAGGCAGGCAGCGCCCACCCTTCCACAAAGCCCACCCAATAGACTAAGATAGTATAAAACAAGAAATATGTTTTGAATGGCGTGAATCATGCTCTATCTTCCTTAGTAGTACATAGGTCGATAATATCAAGCATTCAATTATTAAACTTGTAGTTAAGTCAGTCAAAGGTGATTTATTGTCATGGAAATCCGCCGACACATGTTTCGACCTGTGGTTGTTTTCAAGGCTGACAGTAAAGTTGTGATAACATCAGTAAACTTAATTAATTTTTCCAAATTGCATAGTTGAGGTTGATTAGAATAATCACTGGCATGCAGTCAAAATACATTTGTAACAAAAATACATATTTGAATATATTGAAAAGTCACAAAAAGCAATTACGGAACAAAGAAAGACATTGTGAGTTTGTTACATACCCATCAACAATTCATCGATAACAGGTGATGCGGATATGAAAGAAACAGAACAGAGACACATGTTTACCATCTTGAACATATGATTAACATGTTGTTAATGAGCATCTGCTAAAATAGTATACTTGTGCATTGCACCTCACTTACACACCGCCTATATTGGTTAGTTGTAGTGTCAGATTATCTTATATTTGGTATATTATAAGTTTAATTGTACTTGCACCCAATGTGTACGAGAGAGGCACCAAATAGTGCATTATTTTATTACCATATAGCTTGCCCTTTCTATGATTTTAATCACTTATTAGATATAAACAACAGTGACCTGAACTGTTCTATTATATTGGCAAAATGTTCCATTGACCCAAATTAGTAGGTTAGAAGTGATAGTTGTTGACTCACTTATCTTGTGCACGATCTATTGTTATTCCTATTGGAAAAATATATTCACTTAATTAGCATTGTTTGTCTTGTTTTTTTAGGGTGAAACAATGTTATCTCTAGATGATTGTTCTAGCGTTAACTACTACAAAAGGATAAATATTCTGTACTAATATATAGCTGTAGAACGTCATAGCAGGTCTTTATTGTAAATACTCATCGGTACGATTGTTATTTCTTTCTTAATAAATATTTAGACACAGTGAGCTATTTGCCAACCATGTTTGCAGCATTTGCAGACATATTAAATTACTTCTTGGACTCTTACCTTAATTGCGCTGAATGATTGCGCATCAGCAGAAAAGGTCAATCTGGAAATGTAGTCCCAGAAATATCCCCAAAGTCACAGAGTGGATTGACACTGCTTGGATATTAAATGATATTTAGTTTAATTAAGACTCAAGTAAATATACTGCCGTTCAGCAGTGTATTAATTATGTCAGTGTAACTAAGGTTTGTTTGAGACTCTATGTTCTGGCTTGAGTTGTTTGTGAAAGTAAAGGGTTGAGCAGTGATGCTTCAGTGCATCCGACTACGTCCATATACTTGTAAAGTAGTATGAGCGGATTATGAATGAGTTTATTCTGCCCTTATACTCTCAAGACTGGACTACTGTAATGCCTTATACATGGGCGCTAATAAATACATCCTGAACAAGATTCAAACCCTGCAGAACAATGCCCTAAGAACAGCCTTAAACGTCCCAAACAAAGATCATATCTCTGAGCTCAGAAGACAAAATCACTGGCTGACAATCAAAGATAGAATCCTGCTCGAAACAACCTCACTGACCTTCAAATGTCTGAAAAGCGCCGCCCCACTCTACCTTACCACCCGGATAGTCAGGAAAACATCCAATCATCCCTCCAGAACTGCTAACTCATTCTGCCTCAGCGTACCAAGATTCAACCTAAGTCTGGAGGCAGAAGCTTCCCAGTCATGGCAGCTCAAACTTGGAACTCACTCCCTCTCACCCTCCGCACTGACCAAACCTACCCTAGTTTCAGATGCAACATTCAGAAATGGATGAGAACCAATGATAGTCATCCTGGGACTTAACCTAAAGACTACTGTGCTACGCTAACAACCTCCCTCTTAACTACTACTCTGATGCTTCATTCCAGACAATCCTATGTCACCCGCTCTCTTCTGCACCAATGACTATTCAAAGTGCTGTATCTTGTAACCTGCATCATGTAACTTTGTAAATTGAAACTCTACAAACTGTATAGCATTGTAACTTAAGCATGGGGTCAGATCCCTGAAGTGTTATTGGAGCTGTGCGCGTACTGCAACAGCAAGGCCATATATGTAAATTATGTAGCAGCGTTAAAACGTGTGACATCCCCCGCACCATGACATTTGTGCATGAGGCGCCACACGTTATGATGTGCCCGTGACATAATGTGTAAATAATAACAAGTCGTCCGTGGCTGCAACAGCATGCGTTTATGATTTAGTGCACATGGCTCAGTTTAATTGATTCAAATGGATACTGTCCAAGTCATAATGCCAATGAGTTTCTTCAAATTCGGCCATGAATACATTTTCTAAAGGAGGCGCATACTTGGCTCCCATCATCACCCACTTTGTCTGTACAAATAATTTGTCGTTAAACATGCAGACATTGTTCATTGAGGTAAATCTTAACAACATTTTGAGCATTTCTATGTGTTTGTGATAGGATGCTGAAGAGTTACAGTATGTGTATTCTACCACTTCGATAGCTAATTCATGATCGATACTCGTGTGGAGAGCTGTAACACCTAGGGGCCGATTCATAGAACAAATGTGCGCTGAAAATCTTGGCGCAAGCAGGCGCAAGCATGAAAAAACAGGCGCACGCGTGCGATTCATGGAAGTCCCTGCGCGTGTTTTCTTTGGGATGTGCGCCAAACCCGAGCGTGGCGCACACGGGTGCACACGTCATTGCAACAGCTCAAATGCTGTGCGTGATGCGCACAGGGAAAGCACAAAATGTCCGCGCACACACCAATAAGGGGGTGGGACAGGGGGCGTAACATGCGGAATGGGGAACAACGTGTGAAAAAGAAGGCGTAACTGGGGAAGTACTGCTGGGAAGTACACGGAACGCCCACAGGCACGCGAACCACACGTATTCATGGAATCGAATAGGGCAAACCCGCTCACGGGCAAAGACACGCACAGGCCTAAACACATCCGCCACATGAAGGCAGGCAGTAGCGTCCCTGCGCATTACAAAAGTGTGCACAAACAAAAAGCACGTATATACAGCTATGATGAATGTCCCATACTGTGGCCCCCTAGGATAAATGACGTGCACGCAACACACAGGCACCCCATAAAAAGAAGAAAAAGAGACAAGCGCCACCCAGTAGCTCACGTGCGTGCAAAAATGACACACGTAGTATGGTGTGGCAGCCAGGAGCCCAAAAAAACATACGCGATCAACAGGCAGGCAAGTATGGCCGTAAACAAAAGGGGTACGCGACAAACACAGACACCCGCTGTGTGAAAAATAGCATGTGTGTGTATTTCGGGGGTGCGCGGGAAGTTTCACATGCGAAAGGGCCCTGTGTGAGTGGGGTACGTGTATTTCTGGGGTTCGCAGGAAGTTTTACACACGAAAGGGCCCTGTGCGAGTGGGGTATGTGTATTCCTGGGGTTCGTGGGAAGTTTTACACGCAAAAGGGCCCTTTGCGAGTGGGGTATGTGTATAACTGGGGTGCGCGGAAAGTTTCACACGCAAAAGGGCCCTGTGCGAGTGGGGTACGTGAATTGCTGGGGTTCGCGGGACATTTCACATGCGATTGGCCCTGTGCGAGTGGAGTACGTGTATTACTGGGGTTCGCAGGAAGTTTCACACGTGATTGGCCCTTTGCGAGTGGGGTACATGTATTACTGGGATTTGCGGGAAGTTTTACACACGAAAGGGCCCTGTGCGAGTGGGGTATGTGTATTCCTGGGGTTCGCGGGAAGTTTTACACGCAAAAGGGCCCTTTGTGAGTGGGGTACGTGTATTACTGGGGTGCGCGGGAAGTTTCACATGCGATTGGCCCTGTGCGAGTGGGGTACGTGTATTACTGGGGTTCCCGGGAAGTTTTACACGCGATTGGCCCTGTGCGAGTGGGGTACGTGTATTCCTGGGTTTCGCGGGAAGCTTCACACGTGATTGGCCCTGTGCGAGTGGGGTACGTGTATTCCTGGGGTTCGTGGGAAGTTTCACACGCGATTGGCCCTGTGTGAGTGGGGTACGTGTATTCCTGGGGTTCGGGGGAAGTTTTACACGCGAAAGGGCCCTGTGCGAGTGGGGTACGTGTATTCCTGGGGTTCGCGGGAAGTTTCACACGCGATTGGCCCTGTGCGAGTGGAGTACGTGTATTCCTGGGGTTCGCGGGAAGTTTTACACATGAAAGGGCCCTGTGCGAGTGGGGTACGTGTATTCCTGGGGTTCGCAGGAAGTTTTACACGCGAAAGGGCCCTGTGCGAGTGGGGTACGTGTATTCCTGGGGTGCGCGGGAAGTTGTACATGCAAAAGGGCCCTGTGCGAGTTGGGTACGTGTATTACTGGGGTGCGGGGGAAGTTTCACATGCGATTGGCCCTGTGCGAGTGGGGTACGTGTATTACTGGGGTTCGCAGGATGTTTTACACGCGAAAGGGCCCTGTGTGAGTGGGGTACATGTATTCCTGGCGTTCGCGGGAAGTTTTACATGTGAAAGGGCCCTGTGCGAGTGGGGTACGTGTATTCCTGGGGTGCGCGGGATGTTTTACACGCGAAAGGGACCTGTGCGAGTGGGGTACGTGCATTACTGGGGTGCGCAGGAAGTTTCAGACGCGATTGGCCCTGTGCGAGTGGGGTATGTGTATTCCTGGGGTGCGCGGGAAGTTTTACACGTGAAAGGGCCCTGTGCGAGTGGGGTACGTGTATTACTGGGGTGTGCGGGAAGTTTTACACACGTATGGCCCTGGGCGAGCGGGATACCACTCACTGTCTGCCTTGTGTGTAGAAGAACGCGTAGCCAACACCCACCCGCTGTGAAGTAATAGCGTTTGAACCCCAACGGCTGGAAAACACACACCCGCACTCCACGAAAAGCACGTACAGAGCAATGGAAAGCCACATGGGATCTTCAACCCGTGCCAGGGCAACGCCCGTGCGCGATACGTCACAGATGCGCTTACGCACTAAGGGCCTTTGGTCCAATGAAACCGCGTATGTGTGCTGACACGCTTACGCGCGAAGGGCCTTTCCTTGAATTACACGCTGACGTGCAAGATTTTCACGTGCCAAATCACTCCGTATCAAGCTGGCCAGGCAACAACACACAGAAGACCACGCTCCTGCCTAGAAGGCCGATTTACTGCCCCCCAGAGCCCCGAGCACGCTCCCACCTGCCATCTGCTGCTGCCTGACTGCCTGCTGCCCACGTGCCCTGCTATTTGCTGCCTGCACGTCAGCCAGGGGTGCAGTTGCTGTGACCACCCCTGCTGGAACCAAAGACTCCCGACTGGGATTCCATCGCTCCACAGCCCAGCCCCAGGACCCAGTTGCCCACCCACTCCTGCCTCTGGGGTTGCCATGTCCAGCACAACACCATCTGGCAGCACTGGCAACCCCAGCCAGAGAGGCAGAGGGCCACCAGCTCCAGTGCCAGGGAAGTTGGTGTCCTGGTGGAGCAAGTCCTGGGGCAGTATGATGCCCTCTTTGGAAGTTTGCGCGCCGACAATGAAGGACGGACCAGGATCTGGATGGACATTGTGACTGCCATCAACGCAGAGGGGGTGGCAGTCCACGATTTACATCATGTCAAGAAGCGCTGGGAGGACTTCAGGTCCAGGACCCTCAACAAGGCCCGGCGCCTCGCGAAGGCAGCGGATCCCGAGGGGCGCCGGGGCCAGCTGTCGGACCACCAAATGAGGCTCCTGGAACGCATATGCCCAGCGCTCTACATCCAGATCCTTGAGAGGCAGACCCGTCTGGAGTGGAGCGGTAAGTATACATGCAGAGTGATTGGACGCTGTGCGTGTCGTGGTGTGCCAGTAGTGTGCAGGTTGCACATGTATTTTTGTAGGGCCATGTAGGGATGTGTATGAACATGGGTGTGAGGCTGCCACATGTGTGTCCTCTCATGTGTGAGACACATTCATGGTGTATGTGTTGGTAAGCATGCTGGACAAATGCAGGTGTGGGAGCACACATGTTTGAATTTCTTTGTATGTACATTGGCATGGTTGTGGCATGGATGGTGGTTCCTAATGCATGTATCTGCACTGTGTACATGTGCATGTGTGTGTATTTGACAAGTGTGCAACTGTGATGCAACATGGATGCATGTGACACTGATATGTAGAAGGCTGAATGGCAGATCTGACATGTATGGCGATCTCATCACTGCAACAGTTGGAAGAGTTGTAGACATGCATGTAAGTGTGGTGGTGTGTGTGCATGTCTACTGCACTCCCTGTGTTTCATGTGATGTCTGGCTCACCTTTGGATGCTCATGCTGTTGTATGTGTATGGATGGTGCTGGCTGTTGTGATATGGCTGTGGAATTGCTCATGTGTGTGAGTTGAAATGACATGTGTGTTGGGGATTGTGATGCCATGTCTGAAGTTTGCCACTGCCACTCATGAGCAACTGTCATGTGTGTATCAGTCCATTGTACAGTGCCCTGATGCCTGTGTCCTATCTCTCCCTGTCTGCAGCGTCAACTGGTGAAGAGGGCGGAGAGGGTGCTGTGGAGCACAGCGGCAGGGATCGCACCGCCAGCCGGAGACGCAAGGCCCGGCTCCCCTCCCAGGTTGTCATCTCGTCAGGGAGTGAGGAGTCCGGTGCCGCATCCCAGGCCGCAGCTGCCGAGGGTAGGTCCAAGAGGCGGAGGTCGGAGTTGGACTCCTCGTTAGCAGAAGGGGCAGCTGAGGCCCCACAGAGTCCGACGGAGGAAGATGGCACAGAGTCATCCAGGTTGGTGGGGGGTTTGGTGGAGGAGGAGGCCGTGCAAGGGACAGACACGGGGTCTGGAGGTGGGTATTCCACTGGTGCTAGTGTTGCAGTGCAGGGGCAGGGACAGGAGGCAGCACAGGCCACCGAGGAGGTGCCTGTGTGTAATCCTGTCCCCGATCCTGTGACTGCATCATCCTGCACCAGCAGGGATGCCTACGTCCAGACCCATTTTCAGGGAGGGTATCCGCTTACAACAACTGGCCTTCCTCTCCCTGCGGACGTAGCTATCCGGGACCGGGTTGAGCCTGTCCTGAGTGGGATGGCGTTGCATCAACGGGGCATGCGAGGTGACCTGCAGTGTTTTTGTGAGGACACTGCACGTCATCTCGAATGCCTCGTTGACCGCGTTGACCTACTGGGATGGGTCACCAGGGCCGGATTCCTCTGTTTGCTGGACCTTGTTCCGACCACCTCCTCACCTGAACCCCCTATGCGCCAGTCGTCCTCCATGCCATCTTCCCACCCATGTATCACCTGGGTACCCTGTGGAGCTGACTCTGACCCTGCGGCCAGGCTGGTGGAGGACACATCCCTGCCACAGTCGGGAGTCGGACGTCCAGCAGGGGTGGCCACCTCAACAACTGCACCCCGGCCGGAGGAGGATGTGCAGGCAGCAAGAGCCAGGGCACAGGCAGAGGCACAGCAGCAGCAGCAACAAGGTGGGAGCCATGATGGCTCGGGGCCTTCAACATCGGAGGGGCAGGCATCGGCCAGAGGGCAGGAGGACCCAGGACTGGAAGTGTCTTCCGTGTGGCAGCGGTTAGGCCATGCTATAGATGCGGAGCGGCAGCGGGCAGAAGAGGAACGGCTCACAATGGTCAGGGCGGAGAACTCCATGCGTAGGGCTCTGAGGCGGGCCGAGTGCCTCGAGGCAATTCGCAGGGACCTGGAAGTCCAGATGTCATCATCCCTGCGAACCCTCGGGGCCATGGAAGAGGACTGCCTCCGGGACATCGAACAGGAGTTCGATGATGCCCTGGCCCGGGAAATCGGGAAGTGAGCCGTCGGACTAGCCCGCTTCCATTGTAAATAGTTTTTAGAGTTAGGTTTGCTTTTCCTTTTCCTTTTATTTGTGGTCAATGGACAATGCCACACACATTTGTATATACTTTTATTTTTATGTAGTTTCTTAGGTAGGTTTCATTTGTTTGGTTGGGCTCATGGACCCTTTACATAGTTGGACAATGGATTGATTTGATTTATTTTTTGGATTTTGCACATGGATTCATGGATTTTTCTTTTGGACAATGGATTGTGAATAGTTTGATCATGGATTAATTGGAATTTATTATTCATCATGGACATGGAGTAATGGATTTTTTATGGAACAATGTATTGTAAATAGTTGGACTTTGGAAAATTAGAATTTTTTTTTTCATTATGAACATGAAGCAATGGATTTTTTTTTTCCCTTTCCTTTGGATTTGCGTTGGTGGAGGGAGAGTTTGGACTGTTTTTCTTTCAATTTTTTTTGGATTGGTTATAATTTTCATTCACTCATCTTTTGCACATGCTTTTCATTTCATGTTTGCTATTTTTGTATGATTTCATTTCATTTATTTATTTTTGTACATAATACATATTCATATTTTATTTCCATGTGTGGGATTCGCTCATTGGGTTGATGCATGTGAAAATGTGGGTTTACACAATCAATGACAACCAGTGTATCTGTGTGACGGACATGTGTTTATGTACATAGTTGACTTTTGGTTTGTGTCTTGAGATAGGCATGCCAGTGTGGGGTGGATTGGGAAATCAATGCGTCTCAAGAATGAGGTGGCGTGATGTGGTTTTTTGGTGTAGAAGTGGCCCATGATTGTGCTTCTTTATTTTGTGTAGGGGGGACATGAGTGGGGGCCTGCTGGCAGGTGCCTGTCACTGCTGGGGGGTGGGGGTGCAGGGGGACATGAGTGAGACATGAATGGGGGCCTACTGGCAGGTGCCTGTCACTGTTGGGGAGTGGGGGCGCAGGGGGACATGAGTGGGGGCCTGCTGGCATGTGCCTGTCACTGCTGAGGGGTGGGGGTGCAGGGGGACATGAGTGGGGGCCTGCTGGCAGGTGCCCGTCACTGCTGGGGGGTGGGGGTGCAGGGGACATGATTCGGGGCCTGCTGGCAGGTGCCTGTCACTGCTGGGGGGTGGGGGTGCAGGGGGACATGAGTTGGTGATCACTAGTGGAAGGTGACATGTGTGCTGGCTGGGGGGCATGCCCAGGGGTGCAGGGTAGTCCCCTGTGTTGTGGGTTGCCTGCAGGGGCCGTGGATGGGGTGGAGGGCACACCTGGGAGGATCCACGCTGCCAATTCACGTGTGGGACTCCCCGTGCACCCCACTAGATACACGTACCCGCTCTGACAGCAAAATCGCATGTGAAACTTCCCGCGAACCCCAGTAATACATGTACCCAACTCGCACAGGGCCAATCGCGTGAGAAACTTCCCGCGAACCCCAGTAATACACGTACCCCACTCGCACAGGGCCAATCGCGTGTGTAACTTCCCGCGAACCCCAGTAATACACGTACCCCACTCGCACAGGGCCAATCGTGTGTGCAACTTCCTGCGAACACCAGTAATACACGTACCCCACTCGCACAGGGCCAATCGCGTGTGAAACTTCCCGCGAACCCCAGTAATACACGTACCCCACTCGCACAGGGCCAATCGCGTGTGAAACTTCCAGCGAACCCCAGTAATACACGTACCCCACTCGCACAGGGCCAATCTCGTGTGTAACTTCCCACGAACCCCAGTAATACACGTACCCCACTTGCACAGGGCCTTTCACGTGTGAAACTTCCCGCGAACCCCAGTAATACACGTACCCCACTCGCACAGGGCCAATCGCATGTGAAACTTCCCGTGAACCCCAGTAATACACGCACCCCACTCGCACAGGGCCAATCGCATGTGAAACTTCCTGCGAACCCCAGTAATACACGTACCCCACTCGCACAGGGCCTTTCGCGTGTCAAACTTCCCACGAACCCCAGTAATACACATACCCCACTCGCACAGGGCCAATTGCGTGTGAAACTTCCCACGAACCCCAGTAATACACGTACCCCACTCGCACAGGGCCAATCGTGTGTGTAACTTCCCGCGAACCCCAGTAATACACGTACCCCACTCGCACAGGGCCAATCGCGTGTGAAACTTCCTGCGAACCCCAGTAATACACGCACACCGCTTGCTGTGTGCTGTGTGGCGGCCATGTATACTGGTACAGGGTTAGCGCAGCCCTTTGCGCTGGATTGGGGATTTTGATGGCTTTTCCCTGCACGAGGGGCGTTCTTGGGGGCATAACTGGCGCTGCTGCAGGGTCGCTGCGCCACTGTGCGCCATGGCTGGATTTGGTAGCTAAAATCCATGAATACGCTGTGCGCGGAAATGGATTTTAGCGCACGCGGCTGGAGCAGAGATTTGCACGCGCACACTGTGCGCCAGCCGAGTGCACCACTTGTGTGCTAAATTCTATGAATTACCCCCCAAGAGTTGCTATGAGAAAATCCCCTTGCCAGTGAATGATTATTAAGAACTATAAAATGTGTGTACTGTCTCGAGACTCTCTACACGAGTATCGATCATACATTGAATAAGAAATGTAGGGAATATATTAATTATATATAAATGCATAAAAGGAGAAGACGAAATTATACTTTAAATGGTCATTGGCATTATGTCTGGGACAGTATACATCTGAATCAATTAAACTCAGCCATTCGCACTGAATCATAAATGCATGCTAGTGCAGCCACGGACGGCTTGTTATTATTTACAAGTGACGTCACAGGTGCCCCATAACGTGTGACATCTCGCGCTCAAACATCATGGTGCGCAGGACCTCACACGTTTTAACGCTGCTACATAATTTACATATATGGTCTTGCTGTTGCACTATGCGCACCGTGCCAGTAACACTGCAGGGATCTGACCCCATGAAATAGAATCATCGCATTCAGGTAAGCACCTTTGTTTTTCTCATGTTGTTTAGTTTTAGAAGTAATGGGTTAAGTATCAGACAACTGCGAGGTGCGTGATTGGGCATTCACATGCACCAGTTAAAATATTTAGGGGGTAATTCATAGAATTTAGCGCACAAGTGGCGCACGCGGCTGGCGCACAGTGTGCGCGTGCGAATCTCTGCGCCAGCCACGTGCGCTAAAATCCATTTCCGCGCACAGCGTATTCATGGATTTTGGCTACCAAAACCAGCCGTGGCGCAGTGGCGCAGCGACCCTGCAACAGCACCAGTTACGCCCCCAAGAACGCCCCTCACGCAGGGAAAAGCCATCAAAATTCCCAATCCAGCGCAAAGGGCTGCGCTAACCCTGTACCAGCACGGCAAGCGGGGAACGTGTATTACTGGGGTTCGCGGGAAGTTTCACACGCGAAAGTGCCTGTGCGAGTGGGGTACGTGTATTGCTGGGGATCGCGGGAAGTTTCACACGCGAAAGGGCCTGTGCGAGTGGGGTACGTTTATTACTGGGGTTCCCGGGAAGTTTCACACGCGAAAGGGCCTGTGCGAGTGGGGTACGTGTATTACTGGGGTTCGCGGGAAGTTTCACATGCGATTGGCCCTGTGCGTGTGGGGTACGTGTATTACTGGGGTTTGCGGGAAGTTTCACAAGCGAAAGGGCCTGTGCGAGTGGGGTACGTGTATTACTGGGGTTCGCGGGAAGTTTCACACGCGAAAGGCCCTGTGCGAGTGGGGTACGTGTATTACTGGGGTTCGCGGGACGTTTCACACGCGAAAGGGCCTGTGCGAGTGGGGTACATGTATTACTGGGGTTTGCAGGAAGTTTCACACGCGACAGGGCCTGTGCGAGTGGGGTACGTGTATAACTGGGGTTCGCGTGAAGTCTCACACGCGATTGGATCCGGGTACGTGTATTTCAGGGGTGCGCGGGAAGGTTCACACGCGATTGGCCCTGTGCGAGCGGGGTACGTGTATAACTGGGGTTCGCGTGAAGTCTCACACGCAATTTGAGCAGGGTACGTGTATTTCAGGGGTGCGCGGGGTGTCCTACACGTGAATTGGCAGTTTGGGTCCTCCCAGGTGTTCCCTCTACACCCTCCACGGCCCCTGTAGGCAGCCCACACCACAGGGGACTACCCTGCACCCCTGGTCATGTCCCGCAGGCAGCCCATCCACCATGGGCATGCCCCCCAGCCAAGCCACATGTCAGCTTGCAATACTGATCACCAACTCATGTCCTCCAGCACCCCCCCCAGCAGTGTGGGGCACCTGCCAGCAGGCCCCCACTCATGTCCTACTCATGTCCCCCTGCACCCCCACCCCCCAGCAGTGCAGGGCACCTGCCAGCAGGCCCCCACTCATGTCCCCCTGCACCACACCCCCCAGCAGTGCAGGGCACCTGCCAGCAGGCCCCCACTCATGTACCACTCATGTCCCCCAGCACACCCCCCCAGCAGTGCGGGGCACCTGCCAGCAGGCCCCCACTCATGTCCCACTCATTTCCCCCTGCCCCCACATCATGACGATCCTCAATCATGGCCCTTATGGCCAGCCTCCCCAGCCCAAAGACCCAACCAAGTATTGCATCCATCCACATAGAAAAGGCAATTACATAATACAACCCCAAAGGCAAGTATGTAAATGAACACGTCCGTCACACACACAATGGGTGCAAGTGAATGTGAAAACCCATATCATGGCATGCATGAAACCAATGAGATAATACCAAACATCGAAGTATGAAGAAAAAAATGTATTAAACACAACATAAATGTAATTAAAAGAAAACACACAACAATGGGAATAATTAAAGAAATGCTGCATGTCCGTAAAAGAATAAAAAACAAGAAATCATAATCCAAAGAAATCCAAAAGAAATGGTGTCCAAAGTCACAGTCCAACAAAGCAAATCCAAGGGAAAAAAGAAAGTGAAATCCATTGCTCCATGGTGAAAATAAAAAAAATGAGAATAATCCAATGATGAACTATGTACAAATGAACAATCCAGGGTCCATGAGCCCAACTGATGAAATGAAACCTACCAAAAATACTACCTAATAAAAAACAATATACAAAAACGTGGTGCATTGTCCAAGCGCAACCAAAATAAAAAAGAAAAGGAAAGGAAACCTAACACTATCTAACTATACACAATGGCGGCGGGCAAGTCCTGCGGCTCACTCTCTGGTGTCCCGGGCTAGGGAATCGTCGAACTCCATGTCGATGTCCCGGAGGCGGGCCTCTGCACTGGCCCCAAGGTCTCGCAGGGAGGCACACATGGCCTGTTCCAACTCCCTACGAGTCACCTCGAGGCACTCTGCCCGCCTCAAAGCCCGACGCATGGAGAATTCCGACCTGACCATGGTGAGCCGCGCCTCTTCCGCCCGCCGCCGCTCTGCATCTATGTGCTGGCCCAACTGCAGCCACACGGAAGACACATCCATTCCAGGGTCCTCCTGCCCTCTGGCCGATGCCTGCCCCCTGATGTCGATGGCCCGAGCCATCATTGCTCCCACCTAGAGCCTACTCCTGCTGCTGCTGCTGTCCATGTGCCTGTCCGATGATCCCTGCACATCCTCCATCAGCTCGTCTCCAGTTGTGGTGTCCACCCCTGCTGGACCGCCGACTCCCGACTGTGGCAGGGATGGGATCTCCACCAAGCTGGCTGTGTTGGTCAGGCCAGGTCCACAGGGGGCCCTGGTGGAATCTGGGCTGGAAGATGGCAGGGAGAACGACTGGCGCATAGTCTCCACAGAGGAGGAGAGGTCCGCAAGAGTGCGCATCACATGTAGAAACCCGCCAACCAGGGCCCCTCCCAACAGTGCCACGTTGCAACACTGCTCTTTGTGATGGCGTGCGTTCTCTGCCCAGGAAGAACGCACGACATCACGAATGTCACGCGTGTGCAACGCGACACCAATCAGGACAGAGCCCATACGTTCATGGGACCCCGCATCCGCAGGTAGTGGAGAGGCAGATGACATGGCACTCTCCCCTACCTGCGGACGGGTCTGGGACGGGGCGTCCCTGCTGGTGCATGGTGGTGCAGTCACAGGGTCAAGGACAGGGACATGCACAGGCCCATCCGCGGTGACCTGTGCTGCCTCCTGACCCTGGCCCTGGACTGCACCACTTGCACCAGTGGTACTACCCCCACCAGGCCCCATGTGCGGCTCAGTAGCGGGCTCCTCCTCCTCTGTGGAGACCACCAACCTGGATGTCTCCGTACCGTCTTCTGCCATTGCAAGCCACTGTGGGGGCTCACCCGGCCCCTCCGCCACAGCCGTAGTGGCAGACGCGGCACCAGTCCCCTCGCTCCCGGATGATGGCAAGTCCTGGGAGGGTGGCTGGGCCTTGCGTCGCAGCCCAGTGGAGGCATCCCCGCCGCTTGGCTCCACAGCGCCGTCTCCGCCCTCGTCTTCATTTGACGCTGCGTAGAGGGAGACATAGAACACAAGCATCAGAGTACAGTACAATATTCCCCTAGACAGGAAGCAATAACACATGAGTGGCAGTGTCTAACGTTACTTCCATCCTGTCCCTCCACAACACATGGGTGAATGCACGCAACACACATGCATAAACAGGCATGGCGCCTGCAATCAACATCAGCATCCATGTACAAGGGCCTCTATTAATCAAAATGTTGCCTTCAAACTCACATGCATCCTGGCTCACACTGATCCCATGCACACACATCACTGGAGGATCATGCATCATGCCTTGTACACCACAGACACAGTGGATAGACACAGTGCATACAACTGTGACCGCACTGCATGAGTGAATCTACACATCATCACGGACATGTGTCATGAATCCATGGCGTATCGAAGTCACAGACACACTTCTTAGATACACACACACATGTGCACCATACACGTACATGACAGCAGCACCCATCCCTCACACCCCCACCATGTGCAAGAACAGACACTGGCATGCTTTTATGTGTGCATTTGCCATAGAGCTCCCCATGTAGCATTAGAACTCATGCACCAACCATGTGGTTCGCACATTACTGGTCTCACATGCATGACCATGATGTCCCTGCACACAGACATCCATACATGGGCCATGTCACACATACAGGCAAGTATCAGACTACCAGCACACTGCAACATGCCCTGTCTCGCACACCAATGCTTGGCCACTTACCGCTCAACTCCGGATGGGTCTTCCTCTGAAGGATCTGGGCGTGGAGCACTGGGCATACGTGTTCCAGGACCCTCATCTGGATGTCACTCATACTGATCCGCCCTCCTCCCCGAGGCGCCGGGCCTTGTGGAGGGTCCTGGACCTGAAGTCCTCCCAACGTTTCTTGACGTGCTTGATGTTGTGGGTTGCCACCCCCTCCGTGTTGATGGCAACCACTACGTCGTCCCAGATCCTCTCCCCTCCTTCCTTGTTGGCGCGTGATGTTCTGAAGAGGGCATCATAATGCCCCAGGACATGCTCCACCAGGACACCAACTTCCTTCACACTGAAGCTGGTGGCCCTCTGCCTCTCTGGCTGGGGGTCGCCAGTGGTCTCAGATGGTGTTTGCCCCGACATGGCGACCCCCGAGGCAGGCATGGGTGGGCAACTGGGTCCTAGGGCTGGGCTGTGGAGTGATGGTATCCCAGTCGGGAGTCTTCTGTTCCAGCAGGGGGGGACACAGCAACTGGAACCCTGGCTGACGTGCAGGCACCAAATAGCAGGGCACATGGGCAGCAGGCAGTCAGGCAGCAGCAGATGGCAGGTGGGAGCGTGCTTGGGGCTCTGGGAGGCAGGAAAATGGCCTTCAGGGCAGGAGCGTGGTCTTCCGTGTGTGTACGCGTGGCCATCTTGATACAGAGTGAATTGGCACGTGAAAAAAGTGCACGTCAGTGTGAAATCCGAGGAAAGGCCCTTAGCGTGTGAGCGAGTCATCACACGTACGCGATTTCATTGGACCAAAGGCCCTTAGCGTGTAAGCGCGTCTGTGACGTATTGCGCACGGGCGTTGCCCTGGCACGGGTTGAAGATCCCATGTGGCTTTCCATTGCTATGTACGTGCTTTTCGTGGGGTGCGGGCGTGTGTTTTCCAGCCATTGGGGTTCACACGCTATTACTTCACAGCGGGTGGGTGTTGGCTACGCGTTCTTCTACACACAAGACAGAAGGTGAGTGGTATCCTGGTCGCCCAGGGCCAATCGCGTGTGAAACTACCCGGGAACCCCAGTAATACACGTACCCCACTCGCACAGGGCCATCCGTGTGTAAAACTTCCCGCAAACCCCAGTAATACACGTACCCCACTTGCACAGGGCCAATCGCGTGTGAAACTACCCGGGAACCCCAGGAATACACGTACCCCACTCACACAGGGCCCTTTCGCGTGTAAAACTTCCTGCAAACCCCAGTAAGACACGTACCCCACTCGTACAGGGCCAATCGCGTGTGAAACTTCCCGCGAACCCCAGTAATACACGTACCCCACTCGCACAGGGCCAATCGCATGTTTAACTTCCCGCGAACCCCAGGAATACACGTACCCAACTCGCACAGGGCCCTTTCGCGTGTAAAACTTCCCGCAAACCCCAGTAATACACCTACCCCACTCGCACAGGGCCAATCGCCTGTGAAACTTCCCGCGAACCCCAGGAATACACGTACCCCACTCGCACAGGGCCCTTTCACGTGTAAAACTTCCCACGAACTCCAGCAATACACGTACCTCACTCGCACAGGGCCAATCGCGTGTGAAACTACCCGGGAACCCCAGTAATACACGTACCCCACTCGCACAGGGCCCTTTCGCATGTAAAACTTCCCGCACACCCCCGAAATACACGCACACGCTATTTTGCACACAACGGGTGTCGTGTTTGTTGCGTACCCCTTTTTTTTAAGGCCATACTGGCCTGCCTGTTGATCGCGTACGTTTTTTTTGGGCTCCTGGCTGCCACACCGTACTACGAGTGTCATTTTTGCACGCACGTGGGCTACTGGGGGGTGCTTGTCTCTTTTTCTTCTTTTTATGGGGTGCCTGTGTGTTGCGTGCACGTCATTTATCCTAGGGGGCCACAGTATGGGACAGTCATCATAGCTGTATATACGTGCTTTTCATTTGCGCACACTTTTGTAATGCGCAGGGACGCTACCGCCTGCCTTCGTGTGGCGGACGTGTTTAGGCCTGTGCGTGTCTTTGCCCGTGCGTGGGTTTGCCCTATTCGATTCCATGAATACGTGTGGTTCGTGTGCGTGTGGGCGTTCCGTGTACTTCCCAGCAGTACTTCCCCAGTTACGCCTTCTTTTTCACGCGTTGTTCCCCATTCCGCGTGTTACGCCCCGTGTCCCGCCCCCTTTTTGGTGTGTGTGCGGACGTTGTGTGCTTTCCCTGTGCGCGTCGCGCACAGCGTTTGAGCTGTTGCAATGACGTGTGCGCCCATGTGCGCCACGCTCAGATTTGGCGCACATCCCAAGGAAAACACACGCAGGGACTTCCATGAATCGCACGCGTGCGCCTGTTTTTCATGCTTGCGCCTGCTTGCGCCTGTTTGCGCCAAGATTTTCGGCGCACATTTGTTCCATGAATCGGCCCCTCAATGTGGTGATTGACAAACCCACTTATAATATGCTCAAACTATTTTACAAGTGAATGGATGAAAACAGATGCACTAAAGAAACACTGCGCACCCTTTTAATTTGGTGAACAATAAACTCACTCACAATACGCTCATACTACTTTACAAGTGTATGGACGTGATTGGATGCACCGAAGCATCATTGCTCAACCCTTTACTTACCCGAGCAACTGAAGCCAGATAGAGTCTCAAACAAACATTAGTTACACTGACATAATGAATACACTGCCTAACGGCAGTATATTTATTTGAGTCTTAATTAAACTAAATATCTTTTGATATCTATGCAGAGTCAATCCACTCTGTGACTTTGGGGATATTTCTGGGAATACATTTCCAGGTTGAAATTTTCTGCTCATGCACAATCATTGAGTGCAATTAAGGTAAGAGTCCAAGAAGTAATTTAATATGTCTGGAAACACTGCAAACATGGTGGGCAAATAGCTCACTGTGGTCTAATTATTTATTTGCAGCTTATAGAAACAAGCCAATTAAGACAGAAATAACAATCGTACCGACAAGTATTTACAATAAACACCTGCTACGACGTTCTACAACTATATTTTTGGTACAGCATATTTCTCCTTTTGTAGTAGTTTATGGTATAACAATCATCTAGAGATAACATTATTTTCACCCTAAAAAAAACAAGACAAACAATGCTAATTAAGTGAATATATGTTTTCAATAGGAATGACAATAGATCATGCACAAGATAGGTGAGTCAACACCTATCACCTCTAACCTACTAATTTGTGTCATTGGAACACTTTGCCAATATAATAGAACAGTTCAAGTCACTGGCATTTATATCTAATAAGTGGTTCAAATCATAAAAAGGGCATGCTATATGGTAACAAATAATGCACTATTTGGTGCCTCTCTCGTACACAATGGGTGGAAGTACAATTTCAACTTAAAATACACCAAATATAAGATAATCTGACACTACAACTACCCAATATAGGCGGCGTGTAAGTGAGGTGCAATGCACAAGTATACTATTCTAGGTGATGCTCATTAACAACATGTTAATCATATGTTCAAGATGGTAAACATGTGTCTCTGTTCTGTTTCTTTCGCATCTGCACCACCCGTTATCGATGAATTGTTGATGGGTATGTAACAAACTCACAATGTTTTTCTTTGTTGCATAATTACTTTTTGTGACTTTTCAATATATTCAAATGTGTATTTTTGTTACCAATGTATTTTGACTGCATGCCATTGATTATTTTAATCAACCTCAACTATAAAATTTCGACAAACTAATTAATTTTACTGATGTTATCACAACTTTAATGTCAGCTTTGAAAATGTGTCGGCTGATTTCCATGAGAATAAATCACCTGTGACTGACTTAACTACAAGTCTAATAATTGAATGCTTTATATTATCGACCTATTGTATAACTAAGGAAGATAGAGTGTGATTCACCCCATTTCAAACATATTTCTTATTTCTCAAAGTAAATTAGTTTATTTCCCCATTTTTTTCACAGGATCAGCATTGTTGGCATTCAAAACAAACTATCTTTCCCCAGTGTATTGTGAGCCGGTATAGTCATAAAGAGTTGCCCAAAAGAATTAATCCCATTGTGGTCTGCAAAAGAAATGTGTCCCGGCATTTCATCCCAACCCAAAACCGATTTTCCCATTCTGTTCTGACCATAATCCTAAAGCCTTGTAGGTTACTGTCAGGTGTAGCAAAACACATTTTTCCCATTGCATCTCTGTCTCCTCTTT
Organism: Ambystoma mexicanum; assembly: GCF_040938575.1. Classification (NCBI taxonomy): domain Eukaryota; kingdom Metazoa; phylum Chordata; class Amphibia; order Caudata; family Ambystomatidae; genus Ambystoma; species Ambystoma mexicanum. Next base: position 1,484,050,472 of record NC_090929.1, read on the forward strand.
ATTGCTTTTGTGATCAAGTCCTGCAAAATCTGATTTTCCCATTTTGTACTGATTAACATTCCTCAAAGCCCTGCCTGTCTTTTTAAGTGTAAGAAAAACGAATTCCCTTTCTTTCTATTCTTTCCCATAGTAGTTGCGATAAATAATAAAAAAATACATTTTGCCATTGTGCTTTGCAAAACAAATTTTCCCCGTTCCTTTTTGTCTCCCATATAGTTTTTTAAAGCACCACACAACAATCGATTTTCCCCTTCCAGTCCTACTCCCTGCCTCTGCTTTCCATTCAAAAGAGTCAAGCCCAGTGGATGTCTTGGAGGTGAGGGGTGCTGAGAGAAAAGCATAACTCTGTTCATTTTTCTTGTGTGCTTTCAACTGTTCTTTGCTTGCATTGGGGGTGGGTGGTGTAAAAGGTAGCTATTGTACTACATAGTCTGGTGTCATCTCTGTATTGATACGTTACTAAAAAAGGAAATTCCTGTTACTGTATATTCTTGAGTTATCTCAGTGTGTTACTTTAGAAAAGGTTGTTTTGCTTTGTGTTGCCACAACACTGGTGGCTGATGTAAGCTGTTTATTCTAATTTGACATAAATAATAAATTAATACATATCTTGTTAATACACACCAGCCTGGTTCCTAGTCCATGTAGGCCCAGGGTATTTGTTAGGGTTGTGTGCGAGACAGGTTGGAGGCCTTATCAAAAAGGACCTGAACAGTATAAATAAAAGTGTTTTTATTGTGCGCCACATTCATTGTAGGGGAAGTAGTTTGTGACCATATAATAAACCGCGACAAAACTAGGGGCTCGTGCCATGATTGATTATGAGTTTTGACTTTTGACAATGCAGGAGACTAGTCATTGAAGGTATTGTTACATTTAGTGGATAGAAAGCTGTGTTGCATTGTGAAGGCGTCATCCAAACCTGTACCCTGGGTTTCAGGGCTGTGTGTATCAATAAAAGTAGTGATTATTGTGAATACAAACTAAGCAGGAGCAGAGTCGAGATGTTGCCCTTGCAAAGAGAGCATTGTAGGTACAGAGCACATTTCATAATGAGCACCGTAGAGATTAATCTGGCCAGGAAGCACCTTCTATCCAAATTGTTTATTAAGGGTGAATGGATAGAACAGGTACATGAAAAGTGGCAATCTAGAATGATGAATGAAGTTACCTCTATAAATGTGGATAAGTGGCAGGATAACAGCTTGTTACATCAGGCCCTAACATACTTCTAAATGACACAGACCACCAGAGATGATCACATTAAAATGGCTCAGCTCACAGCATATATGTACACATATGGTGATCATGGAAGAAAGATACCAGGAGAGTGTATCCTTTGTGAAAAACCAATCTGAGCTTTTGGATTTAGGACACAGAGAGTTGAAGCAAGTAGAGGAGAATGCAACAAAGTCAAAATTCAGAGTGGAAATTAGAAAACAGTATTCAGCAGTTGAAAGATGAGTTAGCGGCACAGCAGCAAACGGATTTAGAGCGAGAGTCTCAATTTTCTGCACTGAGAGAGGAATGTCAAGAAGGTGTTGAGAACCTGAGAGTCAACTAAAATTGAGTCAACAGGTGGTGCACAATAGAGCATGCTTAGAGGACATGTGTGCATTTCAAATACAGATTAAGCAATTGAAAGATGAGAATAGCCGTTTGATCATAAGGGAGGTCAATTCCCAGGTGGAATTTGACCAGGAGCGCCAGAATCTGAGTGCTATGAAATGACAGAGGGCTCACCCCAGCGAACAGAATAGCAAATTGTGTCAGGAGAAAAGTGTCCTCTGTCAGAAAGTGTGCCAGTTAAAGACAGACATGGAGAAAAGCAAGCCATGTTTTCAGGAACTGACTGACATGAGGACAGAACATGCACATTAATGGGACAAGTGAGGCAAGCAGAATTTGACCTAGAGCAGGCAATGCAGGCCAAACTTGCACTAAGTAAGGAGATTGGCCTCCTGCAAAAGAAGATGAGGAGATTGGCCTCCTCCTGCAAAAGAAGAGGTCTGAGTATTCCCAGATAATACAGGCCTCACAGAATGAAAATGAGTTCCTTTGTGAGGCGAACAAGGGACTCAGCAGCCAAGTAGTGGCAAACAACAAGGTAATAGAAGCTACTCAGGCCTTGATAGCAGAGCTCAAAACTCAGGCCTCTACATATCAATAAGAGATAGGGGCTGAGAAAGATAAATCTGAGGGATTGGAGAAGGAAATAGCTAGATACAAAGAGGCTTTGAGACACCCCGAACTGTTACAGTATGGAGAGGCACCCTCCGACCACGGTAAAATGACCTCCTTACCAGGGACCTCAAGCCAACTCACATTATATGTGCAGGGTGCTGCTAACTTCATGCCTACCAATTTTCAAGAACAGGGAAACATGAGGCAGCTGGACTCAATCAGGCCTAGTATACCTGAGTCAGAAGGCCACTCCTTATCAGATATTGATGGATATTTATCGTTATCCAGATTTTAAAATACCCTAGCAGATACTTCTGGCCAGGAGGGCTCCTATGATGAGAGGATCAGGGAGTTAGATGGGCAGAAACATAAGTTACAAAGGGACCACTTGGTCTGCTTTGCAGACAGAGTAGAATCAGAGTCCATTCAGGGAGGTGGAAGGGTGTGTACTCCCCTGTGCAAAAGGGGAGCCCAAGGGAAGTGACCTAGACAGCCCACAGCGCCACAGGGGAGAAGAGACCATACCCCAACATTCTGGGAGGGATTCCTAGTCTCACGGAGTGCCTAGAGGACAGGGAGTGGACCACGAATAGCACCAACTCTGAGTCAGAGGGTGAGTGGACTCAGGTGCAGCAGAAAAAGAAGGCTGCCAAACAGAAGAGAGATCTTGTAAAAGACCCAATTTGGAAAATCAAAGCCATCAAAAGCTTCATGACACCCTATCACAAAAATGCCAAATGCTCAGTATGGGAGCATCTGGAGTTGTATGACCAGATGATGACGTCATTTGGCATCAACAATGATCCCAATTCCATGGAGTTTGTCAAATGGACATTCTCCCTGGTATACTCCAGCTTCTTTGCTGGGCTGGAGGGTCAAGACCACCAAAGATTGTTGACCTACAAGGTGGACATCTTTAAACACTCCTCTGTGCACAGAAACCCTGAGGAGGCCCACAAGGCAGCCAACAACCTGCAGTACAGAGAAGACCAGGCACCTATAGAGTTTGTGCAAGAACTGAAGCGGGCATTTTCCCAGACCTCTAGACGGGTGTGCACAAATAGCAGGGAGTTCATTAAAACGTATTTCCATTCCATCCCTAAGTACATAATGACCCAATTGGTTAGGGACTTCCATGAGCATAGGACACTGGATTGGGTAATGGAACAGGCTACCCGGATTTATGAAGTCCAAAAGCCAGTGGAAAACAAAAATAACTCCAAAAATTCAAAACCTTCTAACACGCCCACTGCTGTAAAGGTAGCAGAGGTGAAGAATGCACCCGTTTTGGACTTAGAAATGGGGGCACCTAAAAACACTCCTCCATCTAATAAGCAGAATGAGAGGCAGAGGAGACCCTCTGATTCATCCCAATTGGGAGGTAGCCAGGCAGGGTATCCAACGAAATCTTCACCTGACTCTGCCACCTATGGTAGCCTGATATACAAGGCTAACAGACCCATCTTGGGTATGCATGGACACCCCTGGCACAAGGGGGGGGGGTCCAATCGGGTAAGTACTGCCCCAGAAAACCTCCCTCAACACTTCCCTCAGAACTTCCCTCAACAGAGAAGAAGTACTCCATCCTCCAACTTAAGCTTCTTTCCCAGATACCCTCCAAACCCCAACTTCCAGAACAATCCTCCTTTCTCTCCCCGCTTTCAGGACAATAGAGCCCCAAATCAGGGAGAAAGGAGACCAAGGATGGAGGATTATTAGGGAAACCCTCACTACTTGAGCTACTCTGGGAGAAGAGGCAGCTACTTTTCCCGAGAGCAGCAAAGGTATGACTCTAGACCCCCATACCAACCAGAAAGGATGTTGCAACTGGAGTGCCAGGTCCAAAGCTTTACACAAGACCTGGGTTGCATGTTGAGGGCTCAGCAGAGCTCTCAGATGAACATGGCTGCCCAGAACAGCTCAACACCTGGGTTAGGTGCCCCCGTAGCAATGACGGGGAGAAAACCCCGACAAGCAACAGGTTCCAGAGGAGGAGGCCCGGGGGGAAGGGAGATGCAAAGCCCTAGAGGAAACTTCCTGTCTCACCCATGAAAAACCCCTAGAAACCACTGAACCTGAACCCAAATCTCCCACCCCCGAAAAGCTGCAACCTAGGGAACAGAGGGGAAGTAGGAGAAACCAAGGGACAAAGAAAACACATTTTGTGGAGGAGGTCCGCGTCATCCCGTTTGAAGGGGAAGTATCCCTGGAGGATTCAGGGAAGAAAATCTTCTCTTTCAGGGATGGAGGGACCGGAAAATTGGGTTCCAAAAGACCCTAACTAAGACTGGGTAAGTATGGAGACTGACCCAGAACCCCCAATTCCTAAACCCCAACAACGTCACGCAGATGACCTTGAAATCAATGACGGATCCTCCCCCAAACCGGTTCAAGTGACTATCTCCAGGAAAAGGGGGACAGCAGAGAATCAAGGGAAAAAGGGGATTCCACAATCCCACAGATATCTGGGTGCCAAATTTTCTTCACAGATTCCCGGACTCTGACCCAGAAAACCGCCCAAGCTCACGCAGTGTCGGAGTTCAAAATAAAGAATTGAACTGCCAAGGTGGCACAAAATGCACATTTTCGTTGCCCCCTTGAAGAGAGAGAAGGCAGATTTTATGCCGCAGCAAGGTACAGGGGCAATGTGCATTTTCAGAGCTGGTGTATACTGGATCCCAAACCACCCTTCTGTCCAAAAATGCCTTTGACCAAATGAATTCAGGAGGGGGGGAGTCACCAAATTTCCCCTCACATCTCTTCCTAGACAACTCCAAAACTTCGATGGAAATGACATTTCCTTTGAGGGGACTGCTGATCTGGAGATCAAAATTGGGCGACATAGGGTGAAACACCCGAGAATAGTCATAACTCCAGAGGGCACACCTTGTCTACTGGGGAATGACCTCCTATGGAGGTTATCACCCCTGATTGACTGTGTGAACAAGGTCCAATTAAATTGACACAAAGTACGAATTATGTGAGTTTAAATGGCACATTCCACATGATTGAAAGAAGGTCTGACCAAATCTAATTTCACTTTAGGAACAATCAAGTCCCTGACATCACTGTCATCTCTGTAGGAGAACAAACTGGTGATGGGAACCCTTCTCCATTTTTGAAATTCAACCTTCCTCCCAGTTCTAAGTGGCATTCCACACTGGAAGGAAATATTTTATAATTTTATACCGATCCACAATCTGAAGAAAACCCAAATCCCATGACAAGAGATGATGAAAAACCAGCCCAAGGTTTGGCTGATATCCAGTAAAAGGGTAAACTGCTGTTTCTCCCCATTCAGGTAAATGAGGGGGGAGCCTGTTCGTTCTAGCCACAGTATGCCTGAAAAACAGAAAAGCTTAACCAGCGAAGCATTATTCAGGAAACTCCCAAAAGATCAGACCATTCCCATGTTTAAGTTGATTGATAAGTGGGAAAGGGGCCTGGAAACTCCAAATTCCAGACATGTCCTGCCTGGCAGGTGGACCTAATTAATTAGAAAGCCTGGTCCTGAATGGGGGGTAACCCCATGGGCTTTGACAATCCTGAGAGAGCATTTCGGACAGCTCAATTGCTGCATATGCAGTTAAAGTTCAAATGGCAGAAGAGGTCACCAACCCAGGACTGATACGACAATTCACAATTCCCCAGAAAATTAAGCAAGAACAGAACCTCAAAAACCAGGACGCTTATATAAATCTGAATTATCACCTCTAACAGCAAGGGTTGTATTTAAACCCGACACCACTAATTGACTTACAACCCGAAACCAATCAAATATTGGTGGATATTAGCAACCCTAGAAACATCACTTTGGGCGCTGACACCTTTATTGGAATGGTGGTTGATGCCCAACATTTTTCCATTGACTTAGGGAATGAGATCATGGGACCAATTCCAAATGACTGTTACCACTGTGATGACGATATAGCTCCAGAAAGATTTTCACCCGGTAAGGGGGAATTACTTGGTGTACTCTTTCTGCCCTTATGGTGGGGAAGAGGTAACCTGTGACTTCAGTAAGGATGAGGTGGTATTTCAAGTCAACAGCGACTACCTCCTCTCCTTGAAAGCTCATGTCCAGGCCAACACCATAACAAGAGATCTCTCCACTCAACTGGAGCATAATGCTGAAATTGCAAAACCAAGGTATTTCCAGGCTTCAGGCAGATGGTTGAGGAACGAATCAACCTTGCTGATGCCTGTGAGACCGAGGAGCAAAAGCAAAAGCTGAAACTGGGGTTTTTGGACTTTAAGGAGATCTTTGCTGTGGACTTGTGCAACTGTGGTCGCACCAATATACATTCAACCTCTATTCCAACAGACCCTGGGATGGCCCCCTATTTGTAAAGCAATACTGCTTGCCTCTCGTGTCTATGGAGTCACTCACAGTGATTACAAAGAACTTCGAATCCCATGGGATAATTTGTCCAGTCCACAGTACCTTTAATAACCCAGTACTGGGGATACTCAAACCCAATGTCCAATGGAGACTTTGCGCAGACCTTAGGGAGTTAAACGTGTCCACATGTCAAGATGGCCCCTTCCCTACATCAATCAGGGACTGGCCCAGATCCAAGGGTCAAAGGTGTATACCGCCATTGACCTCACCAACGGTTACTGGACAGTACCCGTGAGTAGGGAAGACCAGTACAAGCCTGTCTTTAATTTTGGGGGGCAGCAATACACAAGGACCCAAACCCCCTTTGGATACATAAACTCTGGGAACAAATTTAACATCTTTCTGCATAAGGCCATGCCGACTTGGGCGAAAGGGGAACCATGGCCTATGTAGAAGCTGTTTTAATCAAAAGCTCAACTGTGGAGGAACGCATAGCTGAAATACTCTATGTTCTGAACCAGTTGCAGAAAGCTGGAGCAAAACTGTCCTTTCAGGCTGCACAGTAGTGTAGTACCTGCATGAACGTCCTAGGGCATGAAATCACCCCTGAGGGTCTCAGTCCCCAGCTGAAAAGGGTGGAAGCCTTACTGAAATTGAAGGACCCTACGACTCTGCGTGTACTAAGAAGCCTTCTTGGACTTACTAATTAAAGTAGAAAGTTCATAGAGGACTACGCGGCGGTCACAAGACCCTTGGTCCATTTACTAAAGGCCGGGGTCAAGTGGGAGTGGGGTCCAGAGCAAGCCGAGGCAGTAAAACAACTGAAGGGAAGCCTTTCCCAAGCGCCTTGTTCAGCTTACCCCATAAGAAACAAGGAGTTCTTCTTGGAGACAGTATTCTCAAATACTTGCTTAACAGCAGTATTATACCAAAAGCACGACAAGGTCAACAAAGTCATCTGGTATGTGAGGAAGACTTTGTCCTCTGTGGAGAAAAAAATTCAACAATTGTGAAAAGGCACTCTTGGCAATGGTGAGGGCATTGAAGAATTACTGCCCGTTCATCCAGGAAGAGCATATCATTGTCAAGCCTTCTTACCAGCCCTTGCAATATCTTCAACATGACCAAATCCGAACAGGGCACGTGAGTAATTCTAGAATTACTTCTTGGATTCTTTCCATGCAAGGCTTTCCTGTGGAGGTCAGATATGGCCAAAACAAGAAGAGTCTCCTCACGCAAGGTTTGGCTCACTTGCATGACTGTGCTCAAGAAAACTATCATGAGGACGAAAGTCTAAAAACCCAAGACAACATGGAGGCATACCTTACTTCCCCGCACAAAATCTATGAGGAAGACATGTGCCAGGGGATACCCACAGTTTATGTGGATGTTTGCTCCTACCATGTTCATAACCACAGGGAAAAAGAACTGGTGGCTGGCATTGGGAATGCCTTGGTGAATGATGCCCCGGAGCTCTCTGCTGGGTTCAAGATCAGTCCCCGAAGTAGTCAGGTGGCAGAGTTGATGACGGTACATCAGGCTATCCTCACTGCACTGCAACACCAACTCCAAGAACTGGTCATAATCACTGATTCAGATTATTTCAGGAATGGGTTCGTGGAGCACCTGATTAATTGGAAAAATCGAGGCGTGCTGTGTGCAAATAACAAACCACAAGCATGAGAAATTAATACAATCCATTGATGATCTGGTCACCTCTAATGAGATGACTATTCACTGGAAAAAGATCAAAGGTCACTCCAAAGTAGAGGGACCAGACAAAACTGGAAATGACTTTACTGACCAGGTGGCCAAAACCAGAGCCCTCCACAGGGATCTCATAGAAACCGAATCCGTGCTGGGGGAAATCCAGGTCACTGCTTTCACCAGGTCCCAAATACTTGCCCAAACTGAACTCTCAACTGCCTAGTGGAGTAAGGAACCCCAGATGCTGATTTCATTCGCACAAAAAGGGGAACAGATTATTGGGAAATGTTATCAACACATTGAAGACCCCATGAATATTCCTCTGACTGAAACCAATTATACCGGAAAAGAGGATCTCCGGGTGTTGATGAAGTTTTCCAAAATGTTCAGAATCCAAGACCGTTTGTTGGTACGGAGATCCATTTCTAGATGTGACCAGTGGATGGTACCTACCTCATTCCGAAGCCTGTTGTTAAGTCACACCCATGACAAGGCCATTGCAAGTCATAGGGGGTTTCATACAACTTTGGAAATCTTGCGAGAGGTCGTATACTGGCCACACATGGGTTAGGGCCTCAACCAATACTTGAAGTAGTGTCTTGTGTGTGCTTAGGTTTAGCCAAGTTCCCTCATACACCGAGAGCTCCCCTAGAGAAAAAGGGAAATACGCTACCTTGGTCGGATTTACAAGTGGATTTCATCAGGCCCATGATTCACTCCTCTAGAGGAAACAAGTACATGTTAACTGTGACATACTCATTTACCAAGTGGGTGGAATGTTTCCCGCCCCAAATTGCAAGGCAGAAAAAGCAGCTGCCATGATGATCAATCACATCTTCTCGCGTTTCGGCCTTCCCGAAAGGATTGAGTCTGACCAAGGAAGTCACTTTACCAGTGAGGTGATGACAAAGATGTGGGAGATTCTCGGGGTAAAGAGAAAACTCCACATTGCCTACCGTCGAGCCTCGAGTGGGGGAGTTGAGAATTACAATAAAACGATTGTGGGCATCCTAGAGAAGTTTGTGGCAGACTCTGGGCCTAGTTTTGACATGCCACTACCTCTTGTTCTGTTGGTCATCAGTTGTACACCATCTTCTGCAACAAATATGTCACCATTCAAGCTCATGACTGGACGAAAAATGGTGCTACCTCAGCATCTGCTCTACAGAACTCAAGAGCAGACCCTGATCAACGCGTCCACAACCCATGAGTACATTGAGAATTTGCAAAAACACCTGCAGCATGCTTTTGCTTACGATATGCTCAGTGAAATATAGAAAAGTCGGCAGAGGGGATGAAAACCCACTGCGACTTAAAGACCACCAAGAAAGAGTACCAAGCAGGAGACAGGGTCTACTTGTACAATTTTCAAAGGAACCAGACCAAAGTGTGAAATTCCTCGCCTCCTAGTGCAGCGCTTTTAAAATTGTAGCTAAAATCTCACCTGTCACCTATAAGATCTGCATCCCTAAAGGAGACCAAATGGAGGAGAAATGGGTTCACATCAATCAGTCTCCTGTTCTTTTGTTGTCCATTTTTCACACCCCTACCGAGGAAAATAATATTGTATAAAATACTCAACCTCTCCTTTCTTCTTGACTGATTAAATAACTCCTTGCCTCTACAGGCCAGCGGTGGAGCCACCGGAAAGGGAGGGGTCCAGGACCAAAATATAAGAACCCCAAAAGAGTGGAAGCCAGACCAGAGCACCACTCCATTAGGACCAGGAAAAGAGCAGGTATGCTTTAAAGGAGATTCTTGGGACAAACTCAGGCAACGTGAAATGGACCCCTCACTATCTCCTTGCTCTTCTCTCTATGAAATTCATCTAAGAGCCAAGAGGGGGGACTATGTTGGGTTAAATAGCCCCTGGATGCTTGAAATAAAGAGGCCAGAGTCAGTTACGAGAACTCACAAAATTCCTTGGCCTGTACAGAGATGATGTCCAACATAAGGCCTGTGAAACCAAAGCAAAAAGGAGAGAAATTGGGCCTAAAAACTTCAAGATGCTAAAAGATGCAAACTGCCTTGTATAAAGGAAAGACACATGGAAATGTTTGACAAATTCTTGGAGAGCTGCAATGACATTCCCAGAAACAGCAGTGTCCAGAATCTTAAATGAAAATGCCAGATTTGTGTTTCAAGCCGCCATAGTAAAACAAAGCATTTTGCATGGCAAATAAATCAAAGCATGTAATTTCGTTTTTCCCTCCAAGGCTAATAATATGTTCAGAAAGGGTCCCAGCACGGAACCCTCTGTTGCATCTGCAATAAAGCCACTGCGACCCTTGACCTGTTCTTCCGACTCAATCTTCACTTCGTCTGCATCACCGAGACTTGGATCCCCCTCTTCAGATGAAATGAAAGACTTTGAGATCAAATTCACAGGGTGGACCAGATAAAGACAGGTCTCTTCTCCAGCCTTTGTGACCTCCGGTCACACAAAACCATAAAAAGTGCATTAGTGGTCATTAGCTCTTGAAGGGCTTCAAGGGCTGAGCTAATGTAAACACAGATCCCTTTGTGTGTGTCATATGCTGGAACTGAGCAGAAGTGAAACTTTAAAAAAAACGTGGGAAGTCTGAGCAAATGAGTGGTGGAACTGCCCATTGTGTAAAAGGGGAGAAATGCATTTTATTGTGTAAATCGGACAGCGTACATCGCAAATTAGTCATTCTAAGCTTTTATTAAAGGTGACAGTTAACCCCTTCTTATCATATAAAACGATTTTGGTGGGATAAACACAACTGAAGTTATAAACGAAAATGTGATTTGGGCCTTCTCATGATTCTCAGAAATATGAAAATGTGTAAAAGCATGCCAGTAATCATTAATGTGTAATGTAAAATGGCATGTTTTTCAATGATATGCTCCAGAGTAAATGAAGAAAAACTGTAGCTCTGCACAGGAATGAAATGCAGGCTTCTGATTAGTGTCCCACATTAAAATATAGTTGTCAAAAATGTATTCATAGATTTAAAGTTTTGGAAGTTAAGGGTACTTGCAAGGTAGTGAGTAAGATTTTAAGTGCAAAAACATGACCGAGCCCACCTTCCAAAGGGCGATGATGAAGCTCTCTCCTCCCCTAGCCTAGCCAGGTCAAAGACTTCCCCCATTCCCTTGTCCTATCAGCATACAGGGGGGAGTGGGGTAGGAAGCGTTAGCTGATTCCTTTTGCGAGAATCATGACACATTAGTGATATCATCTGCCCTATAACTAAGCCAACTTGCCTCCGAGTAGGACTTTTCCCACTAAGGGGGAGGCCTAATCTTGGAGTGGAGATAGGAGCCAGGAGACATAGAAACTGCTTGGGCCCCTTGGAAGGAAAGATTGACGATCCTTGACTGACCCATTTGGCTGTCCCAGCAGTGGTACCCTGACGCTATCTGATATCCAGTCCAGACCTCTCTGTAAGTAGAAATACCCCAAGCCATAGACTGCATAAGCCCTGTGTCTTAGATATTCCCCCATTGAAAAATCCTGTTTGCCTGTGTATTTTAGTTATTATCCCATTGAAAAATCCCCCATTCGCCTGTGTAGATCCTTAGCATATTTGTAAAAGTAAATCAATTAATTTCCCCATTTATTTCACGGGATCAGAATTTTTGGCATTCGAAACAATCCATCTTTTCCCAGTTTATTGTGAGCCGGTACAGTCATAAAGAATTACCCAAAAGAATTAATACCATTGTGGTCTGCAAAACCAATTTGACACAGTGTTTCAATTGTGCTCTTCAAATGAATTTCCATTTAATTTCCTTTTCCCATTGCATCAGTCATCCCAACCCAAAACCTTTTTTCCCATTCTGTTCTGACCATAATCCTAAAGCCTTGTGTGTTATTGTCAGGCGCAGCCAAACAAATTCCCATTTGCATTTTCTCCCATTGCCCTTGTGCTAAACATCCCAACTCGATTTTCCCATTCTGTTCTGATAATAAACCTAAAGCCTAGTGAGTTATTGTCAGGTGTGGCAACACACATTTTTCCCATTGCATCTCTGTCTCCTCTTTATTGCTTTTGTGATCAAGTCCTCCAAAATCCGATTTCCCAGCCTGTATGCCATGCTTACCTTTGCCACAGAATTTTGTCTGCTGGGAGTGAGGGTTAGGAACAAGGGATTGGAGCATCAGAAAGTAAACATGAGCTGGAGAAAGCCCTGTCTTCTTTTTCTTCTGGTTGCTGCCACTGTGACCTCTGACCCAAGGGTCAGAGAAGCAGTGCTAGGGGCATCAAAGGGGAAGCCTGGGGCAGGCTCTAAACTAGCATATAGGGCAAAAGGCCCATGCCCGAACCAAAAAATGCAAAATGCTGCTGTGGGCCAGTTTTTTTGGGTGAAAGTAGGACACTTTTTTGGCTAATGTGGCCCAGTTTGATGAGGTACTTTGCTATGCGGCTAGTAGTTTTCATCAGTTTTGTAGAATAAATATCTTTGAAATGCCCAATTTGCATCACATTTTATGAACAAACTCCACCTTTGGTACTATTCAAACAATCTGTCACAAAAGGAATGAATTTCCATTTGCAACTGTGGCCCACTTTTTCATTGGTGCCCGAGACAATTTTATGCTTCAGTCCAACCCTGGGCAAGGGTACCTACTGGTACCTCTGGTGACACCAAAATGAAGTCCATGAACTTAAGCCCACCCAACGTAATGAAAGCTTTTCCTTATCCTAGCCTAAAACATTGGAACAAGCAGGGTCGAACTGGGCCATAAATTGTCTCGGGCACCAATGAAAAAGTGGCCACAGTTGTAAATGTCAATTCATTCCTTTTGTGACACTGTTTGAATAGTAACCAATGGGAAGTATTTTGATAAAGGGTGATGCAATTTGTGCAATTTAAAATGTAAAGAATATTTAGTCAGCAACACAAGTCTAAACTGCCAGCAGAGAGTGAATTAACTCATCAAACTGCCCCAAAATGGCCCAAAATAAGTTGCCCCCTTTGACCAAAAAAACCTGCCCACACCAGCATTCTGCCATGGGGCTATTATACGCCAGTCCGTGCCTGGTTACAACTTACAAAGAACTAATCCTTCTTGTTCTCCTGTTTTCTTTCGGAATTTGAAAATAAATCTGTAAAGCGAGTCGAATCCATGTGTGTTGATCACTATTTGCTAGTGGGCCCTTTACAGGTCTGAGCGTATCCCAGCCTTTCTAGGGCCACCAATAGCTCCATACTTGCTGCAGACGTTGCTCGCCAAACGTTGCCTCTGCGCGACTCCATACGCTTAGCTCACCGCGGTGACGTCACGAGTGGGAATCCTAAAGCCGATAAGCTTCCACAATCCGCTTTGCGTGAGCAGAAAAACACAGGATTTTCCTCTCTGCAGCTCAGCAGATATTACCGCAAAGTTGCGCGCTTTCGAGCAAACATAAGGTGCGGACGACCTGACGCAAATAAAGATAGATTGTATAGTGCCTTGAAACCTCAGGCTTCTCGGCACATTCTTCCACAATGCCAACATTTAACAAAACCTAAGGCGGAACTTTTAGCGCCCTATGGCATGCACGCAAAATATAATTGGATGAAGTATGTACGTGCTCTTTCTGATCGTGCCAATACACTGATTCGCCTACGCTATGGAAGACGTGCTCGGTGGCATAGCTCCTGACACCCCTGCAGCCCAGAGGCGCCCACACTATTCGGGGCTCCAGCTACACATGAGAACTGTGAATACCCGTGGGTGGCGAGAATCTCAGAAGCCCCTCGTTGCATTTTGCTGGGGGGGGGCTGCATTTTGTGTTGCGCCACTGGGCTTGATATTGGCCGCATTTTTATAATATTCGCATTGCTACATCAATCTAGTGCCCACTTTGGTGACCTCTGGTGCCGGCTACTACTAAAGAATTAAAAGATATTCTAGGCAAACAAGCTGACCAATCAATCACACCATGCAGCCTTTGTGACCAATTATAGCGCTTGAGAATAGCACAGACTCCACCCACTCGGTATATTGCAATATCTCTAGTGCGTCACAGTCTCACCTGAATTCAGGGCCTCCAGCTCGTCCATCCCTCAGTGGCTGTTCTGGCCCTGGTGGTCAGCATTCCATCTCCTCAAGGGGGCCAGGACCTCTTCCTAAGTTCACTTTGCCTGGCAAGTCTTCTTCACCATCTAGCGCCTCGATGGCCTGACACAGCCGCTGAGCCAAACGTTGCCGGTCTGCCGGCTGGCGGCGCCTGCGGACGTCCTTGCGCGCCTCCTCTTCGCTCTCGGCGGCATCCAGGAGCAAGGCTTCTTCGTAGCGCCCCAGAATCAGCAGCAGTTGCAGCATACGAACCCTGAGGACCTTCTCAGGCCTCGCCGTAGCCGACTCGGCGCACTCCATGGCCAGGCGCACCCGCTCCATCAGCGCCGCAAGCCTCAGCACTGTCTGCTGGTATCGCTGGGATGGGGATTCGCCCTCACCAGCTCCCTCCGTCGTTGGAGGGTCAGAGCAAAAATAGTAAAAGAAATGGTAAGCCAGTAACTTGAGCGGGAGCGTGAAAATCCACCAACCTGTGTGATATGGGTGGAACTTTCAGGGTGGGAGACGGGAAGGAGAGGTGCAGCGGCGTGGAAGGTAGTATGGGAGAGACTTCCGATGGACTGCAAGGCCACACTAGGATTCGGAACCCAGCTCAGTGACATCATGGACCATCCTTTATGATGTCATGAGTGGATGGATTAGGAGTGGGAGCTAGAATAGGTTGCATAATCATACCTTTATGGGCTGGAAAGTCTTTAGGAGAGGTAAAGTTAAGGTTGGATGGCTACACTCGGAATTCTGAACACAAATCTCTCAAGTTCTTTCAAAAAAACTTTAGTTGAAGTACTGGTAGGTTTATGATTCTAAAAAGCAACGCAATGAGCCAGTTAAGGTATAAGTGCAACCTTAACTTCCTCCTAAGCACGGTTCATATACTCTTACATGCTCTTTTATTTATTTATTTATTTTTGTATTTGTAGAGCGCACTACAGGCATCGAGGCGCTATGAGAAGGCGTAGGAAGGCTTGATTCAGGGTTACATGAATGCGTCCCCAGCAGAAATACTGGATACAGAAGCTAGTTGCAGTTATCAGCGCACATTATCATGATCAGCTAAAATAGCAGTGAACATTTTCAATACAGGTTACTCAACACATGCCACAGTACATTGTTAGACAAAGAGTATAGTTTTGATGGCCTTCCTGAAAGTCGCATGGGAGTCAATCCCCCCAATGGAAGGGGGAAGGGAGTTCCAATAAGTGGCCTCAGTGTTGGGGAAGCGTGTACCGCCCGCTCGCACTCTGCGGGTGGGGTAAACAATGATTCTGTTAGTATAGGCCGCTCTGGGGCGCCTGGAAGGAGTGTGGAGGCTGATTCTTTGAGCTAGGTAAGGTGGAACACGACTGTGCAGGCACTTGTGCGCCAGGGCAAGTGTTTTGAAAGTAATTCTCTCCTTGACGGGGAGCCAGTGGACCTTACTCCTGACCTCGGAAATCTCTGGCTACATTACCAATTATATTTATAATGATATCACCAAAGAATTTCTTTTGTCAAAACAGCAAAGAAGGTGGCAGGCGCCCCTCTCTAGAAAGAACATGGCATGATAACCTGCTCTGTGGTTTTTTCCCACTTCGAGAGTCCGCAGCCATCGCTTTTTGCTCACTGTACTTTTCACAAAGGAGGAATAACCATTCGCATATCAGTCTTTGTCCCGCCCACGAGGGCAGTCCAGCACCAGAATGCCAGGCAAACCTCCTTTGAACAAGAGTACCAACAGCAACCCCATACACGTGTTTCAGCCTTGTTGGGCCTCATCAGGAGGTGGAGCTGTTGTTCAAAGGAGGTTTGCCTGGCATTTCGGTGCTGGACTGCCCTTGTGGGCGGAACAAACGCTGATATGCAAATGGGTATTCCTCCTTTGTGAAAGGCACAGTGAGCAAACCACCGAACAGGTTATCATGCCATGTTCTTTCTAGAGATGGGCGCCTGCTACCTTTTCTGTACTTTTGCCAAAACAGGTATTAATTTGCAGCTTTCCTAGCCATATCATTGCACTTGACAGACCTGCTAACTGCAGATATATATCACCAAAAACGTTATACATCACATTAATAGCATTATCACTCAAAGTCAACTACATCTTTCTTGTGAAATGTTCTGCGCTAACTGTGCCTTTGTGAAACACCCCTAGTAAACATTAATTCAATACATAGACACCGTTTTTCCATTTGCTCTTCGTATATTCTACAATTCATGACAATATTGTGCACATCAGGGCCAGCCTTCGGCCAGGGCGCCCAGGCAACCGCTCGGGGCGCCCTTAGCCCCCGCCACACCTGCTCAGGGGAGTCTTTCAAGGGCTCCCCCAAGCTGGCGTGGTGGGGGAAGGCTCAGTAGGCACCCTATTGAAATTAAATGCGCCCTGCTCTTGTGCTGGCGCCCGGCTTTCCAGTGCGGGAGCAGGGTGCATTTAATAACCAAAGGGAGCGGCTTTGACCAGGGGTGCGCGGGCGGGTCACAGCCTTGTTTCACTCTCTGGGTGCTGTCTCGGCTAAGGCCAGCCCTAGTGCATCTAACATTACTGACAGTGGAAGGCTATAGAAACAGTGCAGTAATGTGCTGCGTCTGCCTTGTACGCTGATGCATATATGGCCTGTGCTGTCAGTGTGGGATGTTGTCTCGGAATGCCTGTGAGTGAGCTCGGTCCAGATGGTCAGTTCTTGTCTCCCTATGGATTTACCTAATGTACTTACCTTCAATGTACCTGGTGCACCATTGGACAATAAAGCAAACTTTTTAATTTGTTTAAAATTTGCTTATGGTTTAAACCTTTACAAAAAAAGAAGACCACATATAAAATACAGTACTATTGTAACATGAAAAAAGAACTCTATAACAGAATTAAAGTACGAGCACATGATAAGAAGTATGAATATTTTACATTAATTGATACAAAATTCATCCGGAATTCATATTATGAACAGCACCCTGTAAATATGCATGTGCCTATTAGTCAAATGTTGGTTAAAACCCATCAGAGGTCCAAGTATTTAGGTTAGTTACTGAAAGTTATTTCATAAAATTCACCCGAGGTACATAGTGGAAACAGTATCCAATTGTAAGGTGCACGTGCCTCGTAGTCAGATGTTAGTCAATACCCAAGACACTATTTACATATAACATGGCCGGCGATGATTAACGCTTTGTGTCTTCCATTTAAAATTCGTTCCCAAAAACATTTGGTCTGAATCATGTCTGCACTGTGGGCGAACTGGCCAAACTAAAGAACTTGTTTCACTGTCAAATTGGTATACCCCACAAACAGGTGTTTGAGGGATTCTAGAGTTCCAGTTTTCTCACAGAAACGGCAATCATTGGCCATTAAGGCATTATTAGTCCTGGATGCTAATAGTTCCCTAGTGTGTAGAAGGTTTAATCTTAGGCTCACGAAAAAGACTCTTCAGTGTGCGTTTGGTAATTGGATTAGATAGGAAGACCACTGCTTTAGTTTCTTTTCGTTCAAGCGCAACCGGTGAAATAGTTTGTATTTATTTTTCTTATCTATAGTAGAGGACCAGTCCTCACGTACAAGTTTATTGTTTACAGCCACAGGGGTGGCAATAAGGCCCTCTTTACTTCGACTCATCCTCTCCAGAATAGCCAAACAATATTGAATCCAGAGATTAAGGGTCACACATGAACCATATAAGGAGAATATGTGGAATAGCCTATCAGATTTAACTACTCAGCTGATGTGTTCTCTACCCCTGTTTTACAGTTCGTTTGGGGAGCCTTTGGGGTCACTTGAAGAGGGCCATTTAAATTTCTACTTACTGGGACATTATTGGAGACAGAGGTGTGTTTGTTTATTTATTTATTTATATTGCGCACCAGACCCGGGGGTATGCGGGCGCGAAGGCAGTAAGAGGATTGTTAAGCTTAGGTTACATGTTGCAAATAAACAGGGGTACAGCTATGGTTACAGTGCTGTAGACAAGTAGAGACAAAAGAACATCGGGTATGTACAGCAAATTTACAGTATGCAGATGTGACAAATATACAGAGCAGTTGAAAATATAGAAAATGCATGAGATCTTAAATGAGGGTCGCGAGATGTTAGACATCATGAACTTTCAACCATTGGATCAGGTTAGATCTGAATTTCTGGTAGGGAAGGTCTTCTCTTAGATCGGTTGGGAGTGAGTTCCACAGTTGAGCTGCTTTAACAGCGAAACTACTCCCGCCAGATTTAGTGAGTTTAAATCTCGGTACTGGTAGGAGATTAGAGTTGGCTTTACGTAGGGGACGGGCAGCTGTTTGTCTAGTGAATCTGTCTATTAGGTATTGCGGGGCTGCATGGTTAAGGCATTTGTGAGTGAGGGAGGCTGTTTTAAGTAGGATTTTATCTTTAGTAGAGAGCCAGTTGGTGGATCTCCTAAGGTCTGATATACGGGCATTTTTAGGGAAGTTGAGGGCGGCTCTCAGGGCAGTATTTTGCAGTGTTTGAATTTTAGAGGTGATGTATTTGTTACTGCCTATGTAGAGGGCGTTGCAATAATCTAATTTCGATAAGATTATTGCTCGTGCTAGGATGACGCAGTTATTAGGTGATAGGAATGGCTTAGCTGCTCTGATTAGTTTACATGTATAGGAGGTTGCTGAGGCCATGGCATTCACTTGTTTGCCAAATGAGAGCGTGGAATCTATGTAAAAACCGAGGGTTTTAACTACTTTGGCTACAGCGATGGTGTTGTTGTCAATTATGAAGGAGTCATATTTGGTGCCCAGTTTTTTTTATATTGGAGGCGGTGCCCAGGATGAGGAGTTCGGTTTTGTCATCATTCAAGCATAGACCGTGAGCGGCCATCCATGCCTGGATTATGAGGTAGACTCTGTTTACAAAGGCCAAATCCTTGTCATAATCTCCCGTCAACGGGATGAGGATCTGTGTATCGTCTGCATAATTAGTGTAGGTGATACCAAGACTGTCTAGATCATCGAAAAGAGGCTTTGTGAAGATGTTATAGAGAGTGGGCGATACGCAAGATCCTTGGGGCACTCCGCACGAGATGGGTGCGGGGTCCGCGGCTGCTAGGGGAGAGAATACTCGCATTGTCCTGTTGTCTAGGAATGACTGGATCCATGCAACTGCTTCCTGGGAGAAGCGGGCTGCCGAGACCAGGTGATTGCAAAGTATTGTATGGTCTACCAGGTCGAAGGTGGCAGAAAGGTCAAGGAGTAGTAGGAGTGAGGTCGTGCCGTTATCTCTGAGTGTGTCTATTTGTGCCTTGAGGTCTAGGAGTGCAGTCTCAGTACCATGTTGTGGTCTGAAGCCGGACTGTTGGACTCCTAGGAGGTTGTTTAGTTCCAGGGGGTGTTGAATATGTTGGTAGGCAACTTTATCAAGTATTTTCAGCAGGAATGGCACAGTGGTTATCGGGCGATAGTTGTTTGGGATAGAGGGGTCCAAAGTTTGCTTTTTGAGAAGGGGGAGGACCCAGGAGTTTTTTAGGTTTCTAGGTATGGTGCCTGATGTTAAAGAGGCATTTATAAGTTTAGTAATGAAAGGAGAGAGATCACGGGCGGCATCTTTTATGATTTGGGCTGGGCATGGGTCGCCCTGGCAATTGGAAGATTTGAGGGTGAGGATGACTTTCTCAACTTCTTTGGTGGATACTTTGCGAAAGTGGAAGGGGGTGTTGTCTAACAGTTTCAGAGTTGGTGAAGGGTTTATGGTTAGGTTTAGGTTAACTGCGTTTGGTGCAGTTATGGACACTCTTTTGTTATTGATCTTCGCCTGAAGCATAGTTATCTTGTCGGCCAGGGCATTTTGGATACCTGTCCTTGTCCTTGATACAAGAATCGGGGACTTGGGTGGGGGATTCGACTTCCTTCAGGATGGTGAATAGTTCTTTTGTGTTAGATTTAGCTTGGGTGATACGGGTGTTATAAGAAGTCTGTTTCGCTAGGATAATTTCTTTTTTGTAGAAGGTGGCTAGATTCTTTAAGATGTTTTTGTTGGTGTTTGATGGGTCAGATCTCCAGATTTTTTTGCTGAGGCGTTTCTTATGTCTGATTTCTTTGAGCTGGGGTGTGAACCAGGTGTTAAGGTGTTGGCAGGGTTTACTCTTCCTGACTTTTAGTGGTGCAATAGTGTCCAGAGAGGCGAGCATCACTTTGTTGTATATTTCTACCATTGCGGCTGGGTCGGTCTGATCTGAAATGGAATTTAAGGTAGGGAGAATAAGGGGGATGAGATTCTCTGGGGTGATAAGTTTCTTATTTCTAGTAGGTGCAATGGGGGCTAAGGTATTATTGTTGGTAGGAATAGTAGCTTCTATGGTGAAAGATAGCATATAATGGTCAGACCATAACTGGGGCATTATAAATGTGATGCTGATAGGGCAGTTATGTTCGGCAATCCAATCAAGGGTCCTACCTTTGATGTGTGTTGGAACTGAGATCTTTTGGGAGAATCCTAACTCCTCAAGGGTGTTATTGATTTGTAGGGCATTGGGGTCATGTGGGTCGTTAAATCCGATGTTGAAGTCGCCTAGGATGAGGCTTTGAGTAGAGTTCTTTAGGTTGTCAGATAGTAGATTCATAAGGTCATCCTCAAAGGAGCTTATCGGGCCTCGTGGGCGATATATCAAGTGGATGGTAATGGTTTGATTGTTGGCAATGGTGAGTTTAGCTGTGAGGGATTTGCAGGAGTTAGTTTTGAGTGGTGAGGAGAGTCTAAGGGATAAGCTGTTTTTCACAATTATGGCTAGGCCACCACCTCTAGATGTTGTGCGATCCGTGCGAATAATGGTGTAATTGTCGGGGGTGGCTAACCACCCATATGTTTTATTCCATATGTCCGCTAATTTAACTTGCTTGTTTTTCTTTGAGTTGGTAACCGGTTTACAACTGCCTGGTGGCTGGGAATGCAATCCCTCTTCCGAAGGGACTGATGCTGAGATACCATTTCTTTCCATTAGAGAGAGTTTTAGTTTGCGCAGGAATTTCCTGGATCCTGTATTTTTTAATGGTGTGATATTTGTAATGTTTTAACTTTTTTTCCTTCTCTTCTCCCTGGTCTTCTTCTGTTTGGTAATTTTCCTCTGTGAAAATGAAGCTGTGACTTCAATTACTGAACCTGAAGCACCATTTCCCTCAGGCTCATGTAATGAGTTTATGGATTCATTTCCGCTGGTTTGAACCTGGGCCGACATACATCTTGGAGATTGTGTGGCATTGGTGGTGCATGAACCATTAATTCGATAGGAGCATCTTTCGTTAAAAGAAAAGATTAAGGTCATAATTTCATATTGGTTTTGCACTAATATATCCTTCCAAGAAGTTCAATTTATATGTGGTGGTCAGTAGAATCGCTTAAGATCCCTAAGTTCTTGGTGAATATTTTCATATAATTTCACCAAGGAATTTAAAACAACATTAAGAGCAAATATTGTTGGTTGAGAAGTATGTCGAGTATCGTTCAGGTGTTCCAGAGTGTTGGGTGAAGCGAGAGGCATAGGGGGAGGGATAGTAGGCATAAAAAGAGGCTATAGGAGATTTCGTCTCATCATTGCAAAATAAAGAGTGAGATCGGCCAATAAGTCAGTTGAGTCAGAGAATGCATTAATCAAAGGGGACAAAATGATACTACTTAGTGGAAGCCGGGCTGCTTCAGAGTGTTATAGGATACCGCCCTATTCAGGTTTGGAGGGGGGACTAATCCTCTCCCAGCTGTATCCAAGGGGTTTTCTGTTACCAAGCAAAGGAATTCTTTGTTGGTTGTTGATTTCTGATTGTCTGCATACATTCTGTGATTTTCACTTGGGTTTTTCCTTTTCAAGTAATGGATGCAAGGGGGTCAAAACACGTGGGTTGAGTGACTTTTGCCTCCAGTCCCTGGTTACTTCTAAACTCTTATAGACGGAGGGGGAGTGGCAGTATCATAGAATAAGGACCCGTCACCAAGTTATGACCAGAGGTGAAGCTGAGGGCCATAGGTTGGGTAAGGGTTATTATCTGAAGCAATAATGACCACTCCCAAGGTGTAAGCGCTTTGGCGTAAAACCCTATATAAAATGTTATTAAATACAAAATGCAAATAAGGCTATGAGCATGTTATGTTATTTGCACTTGTAATGCGCTGAAAGCCCGCAGGCATCAGGGTGCAGAGGAAAAAAAAGAAGCAGATGCTAGACATTCAGAAGTAAAACAACACCGATAAGATCATCAACCATAAACAACAGTTTTAACACCCTTTCGAAACTTCAGAAGATTTGTTTTGGCACCGAGAGACAAAGGCAGCTTATTCCACAAGGGGGCAACCTGAGAGATAAAAGACCCGCCCAAACCCTCTAGCCCTCTTACTCCTAGGGGCTGAGATGCAGATACCTTGACACAATCTAGTAAACCTAGTCGGAGTAACCATTCTCTTGAGATAGCTAGGGGCTTGCCCATTTATGCACTACTGTCAAGGCCTTGCCCTGAATGTGAGCCTCCACAGGGAGTCAATGAAGATTTCTCCTGTCGGAAGAGATAGGCTTGTGTCTTGGAAAATTCTTGACAATGCGTACCGCATCATTCTGAACATAACATAACATACCAAGGTGGCACAGTTTGCCTCAGAAACATAAGGTTTAACTAACCTTAAAAGCTGTAGTGTATACTGCGCCTTATGCACTACGCTATTTGTGTTAGTATTGATGTTCAATGTCTTGACTCTGTCATATGGCATATAGTGGCAATAGCAGTACATGTTTTGAGGGTTTGGTGGTGATGTTATAATAGTAACTAAAGTAAGGAGCAAACTGTGTTAGTAATTTAAATGTGGTTTTATTTTGTAGTATTTAAATAGCAAGGTTGTCTTCGTAAATGAAGCATTTTAATAGCAAACATAGTTAAACCAGAAGCGTGAGAATGCATTCGGTTTAACGTAAAAGTAGATGATGTCACTGTAAAAAAAAAAGTGAAATCATTTCCTCATGTTTTAGCTTTCTCTTTGGTGTGTTAACTTGAATGTTGCAGTGAAGTGAACAAAATATCTTGCCAGATAGGAAGTTATTTTTGAAAAATATCTTACCCCAAAATTGCATTGTAGTTTCACTATCTGCTTTGGGAAGTAATAATGTTCAGAATGCAGTCAATACTGCACCTTTGGCCTGCATCGAGACCTCCAGGAGCCCCACACCACCCAGAAGGCACTGACAGCACCACTGAAGAAATGCACAGCCGTGCATATGAAAAGACGGACGCCGTTGGAATCAGAAACCTTCAAAGGACTTTGCCTGCCCAGAAGGAGTCAGCCGATAGTCTGCAGAAGGAACTACCCAGGGAGAATCAATTCACTGGATAGCAAGCCAGCCTCAGTCGAAGGCCGAGGTTAAAGGCTGCAGGAGCTCTCTGCCGCTCTCCGTTGCTTGCCACTGTAGACCCAGGACACGAGCGACCCTACCTTGACTAATTACTGCAATGTAGCAGGTAAGCCCAAGGTACCCCTACGTACTGCCGGTGGTTTTGTTGCAGGGACAAATGTTATGTTTCTAGCACGCTGCCCACACCATCCCACTAGCACCTGCCTGACTCCACTCCTCCCCACTGGAGTCACCTTCAGGCCACTGGATAGATCCCTCCCTTTAAAGTGCACAATGCTACCAAGCTCAGCAGCACACTGTGATGCTGGAAATGCATTGGTGGGTCAGGGCCTCCCTGGCCTTATCCACTACCCCCTTATCATCAGTGTTCTGTGTTATTTTCTGCACAGGAGTCCAGTTGGGACCCCTGGCAGTGGAGCTCTTCCTCTTCTTGTTTGTGGTGAACAGAGACCCTTGAGATAACCTTATGGCACCCATGGGTTTGTGTATAACCCTGTACCCCTAGTGTATGTTTTTGGGCACCTGTGTGTTGCTCACAGAGCAGGGTATGAGTTGGTGGCAGCTTCATGCTGATGTGACAGGAGCTTTGAGTATCCTCCATTTTGGGATACCCAGGCCCTGTCATAGGAATCAGTGGAGTCCTGATAGAAGGCAATATGGCCCCTGGGGCCTCTTGGTTTCTATTGCATGTTCACATGTTTTCCCAATGTCCTGGGAAGCCCTGACTCTGTCCCTTCCCCTGACTGGCTGTTGGGTGGAAGAACCATATATGGTCTTGTGGGGAAGTACTGGCCAGACTGGCTGGAGCCTTCCCAGTGACTGTATGTTGTGGGAACTGTGTGAATGGAGTGTGTGACCAATATGCATTCCATGTTATGGGTGTCTAGTGTCTGTGTGTCTGACACACTAAATGAGGCAGCCCTGACTGAAACTGGCATGACTGCAGTGTAGTGTGCTGAAAGGCTGGGTGCTTGCCCCAATACACATTCCTTGTTATGGGTGTCTGGGTGGAGTGAATGGCATGAATGCCTGTGAGCCTGATTGGCTGGCTGCCTGTATGAATGCCCTTCTGTGTGATTGGCTGACTGACCCTGGCTCAGACAGAGTGAATGAGGGACATATGTGAATAACAGGGGACCTCTCACTTAACAATTTGCTCAGGAGCTGGAGTTGAAACTTGAAGCCGATCCTTCAAGCCCAGCTGGAGGAGAAGATTGCTGCTGCATTTCCTTCGTTGCAATCCAAAAGCTGTCAAGTCTGTCGAGGACTGATCCCTGAGAGGACCTGGCTAGAAGTCCTCTTCCCGATCTACGAGGGACCATCGGGCAAAACTGCTGTTCTACATCGAAGCACCCTGAAAGCCAGTTCTGTGAGTCTGACATCTGGAGAAGGGGTCGGCGGAGATTCCTGAAGAGAGCGCCTGAACATCAAGGGTTGTCGAAGGGTTGCCGACTGGGGTCAGAAGATTTCTGTGACTGCTGGAAGCCAAGTGGAATCGTGTCACCCCAGAAGCGGGGAATCCTTGACACTGTGCTGCTCAACGGCCAGAGTCGGGAAAACTCAACCGTGCCTAAGAATGTTTGAAAGAGGGCTCCTTTGCCATCACCGCCGACCATTTTATACCAACAGAGAAAGTCGGGGGTCGCTGGCTGCTGAGGAAAGTCCGCTGGTGGGTTTCCCGCCGTCAGATGCCGATAAAGACATCCTGAGGACACTGACGGAGTGAAGATCTGAGGTCCAACCCGTGCTTGAGTCCCGATTGCCAAAGCTATCCCGAGCTACGTGCTGCAGCTGCAGCACCGACAGGCCGGAGAAACGTTGACCGCGACACCGGACCATGAAACCCGAAATCCGATGCCTACTGCCAGGCCTGTATTCATCACTGCCAAAGGTCTTTCAAGTCCACAGAGTCTTATTTGAGGCACCAAACATTTTGCACCGAGGCCTAGCGCACGCCTCATCTTCCCAGGACTTCCACCATGGAGGAAACAATCTATCATTGAAGAGCACTGCGAAGGTCGAAGCTGCGGTATTACCCCAAGTGTTCTACTTTTCCTTGAGGATCTCGACGCCCAGTGGCTCCTTCTTCAAAGGGGGGTCCATCCTTGAAGGATACGGTTGAAGAACCGTCAAAAAAACTCTTCCACTTCAGGTATATTGCAGTGGTTGAACTTTTTGAGAAAGAACCAAGGCTTATTGAACAATTATGGACTGGGCTTGTTAATTATTTTTATTACAGGTTGCCCAGATAGGGGGATCCTCACTCAGAATCATACCTCTATCTCCAAAGAAAGCAGTCTGCCTTTGCTTAATGTTAACCTGCCTTTCTTCCCTATTTCTATGCTGATAAACCTTACTGAATGATTTGTATGACCTGTTATAACTGCCAGCTGTTGAGTCATTTTAAGGAATCTAAAGTCTAAGAGTGGTACCACATAGGATTGTACAGATTTGCCATTATAAGTATTAACAGAGTACAAAGTGTGTTAGTTAGTTACACTAGTGGCATGGTCGGATAGGTTATTTTTGGACAGTGGACGGACTTGTTTTGGAGTCACACTCACTGACTCGCACCGTAGTTAGTAAATTAGGTAGGAACCACCCCGTAGTCAGAGGGAAAGAGAAGGCTTATTTTACTTTGAATAAAGTACTTTAAATAAACAACACAGTAAAAATGTATTTACAGTGTCTACATCCTTCTGATCCTCCACATAGCCAGGAGCTGATTTTAGCTCCTGCTTATCCAATCTTAATTGTTATCCCCGATCAAGGAATATATTAGACAGCTTGCTCCCTTGCAAAAAATAGAAGTTTACTTTTCGCAAAGGAAATGCAGATCTACAAGTAGCAGCCTTGAATATTGTTGTGGGCCTGGAGGCCATGAATGGTGTAACACTCACTTTAAGATAGTTAGCCAGATAGATCTACAAAGGAGACTGCATTATTTCCAACAAAGCTTTAAGTATTGAGAAGTGGTCCGATAAGAAGTCTGACACCTCCAATACAGCCCTGGCTATTCATTCAACACTGGTTCGCATTCTAGGACTTTAGCTTTTGCCAAATGTGTGTACAGCAAATCAAATATAAATTAGTAGTGGCTAAAAAGCAAACACTGACCTCTGGTTGGCGTCTTTCCCACCACTGCCTCCTCACTCCATATGGTGGTAGTGAAGCAGAGATGCGTATTCCCTCACGCCATGTAGATGAGGTATGAGTGGTGCATCCTGTGCTGAGTGTTTCTCTGCATTCTGGTGTTTGTACTGTTGCTTCTCATTTATCATTGCAGAACTGTAAGTGACAGAATGCAAAAAAGGATGCCCTAGTCACACATGACAATGCAGCAAGTTGGTGTCTCAAGTGTGCTGTGGGTTGAATGTATTATTAATGAAGGTTGGTTGGTTGTTTGTTTCATTTTGGAAAACAGGCATCCAGCATATATGTTTGCAAAAGTGTTAATAAAATGTGCAGTTTTGAGAAAAAAAAGTAATTTTCTGTGCTTTCAAAGAAGCAGGAATGCTTGTACATTTCTATAAATATACAATGTACCTATTCTTTCGGAAATAAAAGACCTGTTGTCTGGACTTGCTCTGAAAATGCAAAGGCCCATCAAAATGAACAGCCCAAACATTAGCCCTTTGCAAGCAGAGTTGGTATTTTGCACATGAAAGAGTCGCTGAAGGACCCCATTGCCCTGGCTGATCTTTACAATCAGAAAATCAAAGAAGCAATAGATGCTATTGCCCCTCTTAAAAAAAAGAAAGCTAAAAGAAAATGACATGCCAATTCCTGGTTCACAATAGAACTTAAAGAACTCAAACGCATAGCACTCAGCAACTGGCAATCTAACCTATACAGGAAACCACCCTACTGGCATACAAGAAATTTGCCACCCAGTACAAAAAAAGCATCAAAGCAGCCAAATCTGCTTCGTATAACTCGAGAATTGCTAATGCCAAATCTGAATCGAAAGAACTATTTGCCATTTTTAAGGAGCTAGCCACCCCAGACACTAGCACCCAAGATCTCATAAAAGATTAATCGTGGTGCTCGAGCATCCAGTCTGCCAAGCTAAAAAAAATGGATCTCTTACAGAGTAAAATCAAATCACACTTCACTGCCTTGCCCAATCTGATCGGCCCACACTACCATCTGACAAACCCCACTTCACCGAAGATAAGATGCTTTTCACCTTCAGAGATGTGTCTGAATCAGAAGTACTAGCCATCTTGAAAAACATAAAACCATCCAATTGTAAGGGTGATATTTACCCGGCTAATCTCATCAAAGATTGTGCAGACATTCTAACACCCTTCCTGACAGCATTCTTGAATGCCGCCTTCGGCTCCAGCATTGTCCCATCATGCCTGAAGGAGGCTTGGTTTCACCCTCTGAAGAAACCTTCCTTAGACCCGGGGACGCCAAACAACTACAGACCCATCACCACAATGCCCTTTCTGTTAAAAATCCTGGACAAACCTGCATACAATCAAGTACATCACTTCCTAGAATCTAACAATATCCTAGGGAAGAGGCAGTCAGGTTCCCGCCCTGGTCACGGAACCAAAACTGCCCTTCTGGACCTTAAGGACCAACTAGGTGAAATAATGGAAGAAGGAAAGCCTGCGCTTCTCCTCCTTCTCGACTTGTCTGCAGCATTTGACTTGGTGGACCACTCGACACTCTGCAGACAACTCATTAACTCAGCCCAATTCTCCCAAGAAGCCACTGTCGGTGTTACCTCCTTCCTTGATGGGAAAGCCATGAAGGTATCCTCAGAGCAGGCTTGCGCTGACCATAAATTGCGGAGTCCCACAGGGCTCATGCACCTCTCCTATGCTGTACAATCTCTTTATTCTAATGCTCTTCAACGATCTGGACAATCTCGGCATAGCATACACAAACTATGCCGACGATACCCAAGTGCTCCTTCCTCTCACTGGCTCTTATGAAACAGATGCAGAAGCACTATGCAAAATCTACACCACCATCCAAGCCTGGATGGCAACCAATGGATTATGCCTCAATGGGGATAAAACTGAGCCCCTGATAGTAGGCCCCAAGGAAAAGCTCAACAAGCTTGACAAACAGTACAATTCCTTCACCATTGACAACTCTCAAATTCCTGTCTCAGCAGCAGTCAAAACCCTTGGGGTGTACATTGATTCCATCCTCGCAATGACTCGCCAAGTCAGCGCTATTGCTTCCTCAGCCTCCTTCACGAGTAAACTAATAAATATGGTGAAACCATACTTATCCGTGACAAATTGCCTCTCCATAGCCAGAGCCACCATTGAAGCCACATTAGACTACTGTAACGTCTTATTTGCCGGCACCACCTCCAAAAATTTGAACCGACTCCAAGTCATTCAAAATAATGTGCTTAGGGCGGCCCTCATCATTCCCAAAAGAGAGTAGTCAAAGAAAGGATACTCTTCAAGACTCTGTCCTTAACACACAAATGCATTTCACTCACAGCCCCCCCCTTATCTGGCAGAAAGAATCACCAGAGCAACATCCTCCGGACCCAAAAGGTCAAACCACTCCAACCAGTTAAAAGTCCCCACCTTCAAAAGAGCCAAAGCAGAAGGGGCCTGCTTCATGTTACTTGCTCCAAAGTATTGGAATGCCCTCCCCACAACCCTTTGAAATGAGACATCCTATCTAGTATTCCGCAAATCTCTCCAAACTGAACTCTTCAACTAGCTCACCCAATACTCATTGCCCAACGCACCCAGTACTCTCTGCCCTCACAGGAGAAACTGGCGTCTGTGAGTGTGGTTTTGCATGTGGTAGTTTAGTCACTCACCCTGCATCCATGAGGAGGTATCCTGCCCTCTACAGCTCTCTGTCTGTTACCTCAATCCTATTGCCTGTATCTCTGCACTTTTTGCCGTCTTCTGTCATTGTATTTGCCATCTTTTGTCATTGTATTTTTCAACTGTCTGGCAACAAGTTCAATGAAATAAAAAGAACCACAGAGAGGTGCGCTTTTCTTTTTCTGTGTAACTATGTAAGCATTGCTGTAACAGTGCCACGATGCCCCAGAGCCGCTTTGTGTGATTTATAAATTCAAATAAATAAATAAGGTGAACCCTTATCTGACAATACAGCTGTAAATCACAGTTCCAAGGAACACACACACGATATGTACTTCCCACCGCTCTACATGGTCCTACTAAGGACACTCCTCTATATAATCACCCTACAAGATCTCACTATGTTACAATACCCACCTCCACTAGCGCCTGCGCATAACCTCCCTAAGCAGGTTGACATGATCACCAGACCTTGTACTTTACCACAGAGGAACCTCAAATTAGCGCGAGACTCCCAAGATTGTACGACCCTTTAACTAAAATAGCGTCAAGTAATGTTACTACCGGTCCTTGCAAAACCAGCCACGCCCAGCACCCCCTTCAACTTAATAGCAGACTCTTCCGAGAGCCCATTTCTGCCCCGAAAAGTAATCACAAGGTACAGCCATCACTGCCCCAACCAGCACAGTCTGGGATAAAGGGTGCACTTATAAACGCTTGCTCTATGGTTGCCCACGCAACAGATATAGCAGACCTACTACAAAATGAAAATATAGATTTCCTAGCTATTACTGAATCCTGGCTCCACCCTGCAGCTGGTCCAGCAATTATGCTAGCCATCCCAGATGATTACACCCTTCTAAGACTAGATCATACCACCTCTCGAGGTGGGGGTCTCGCTATAATAGCTAAAACTAACCTTACACTGAGACTCTCCTTACCTCATAACACAGACTTATGTGAATCGCTAAGTGCCAAGTTAACCATATCCAACACGCAGTCTGTATCCATCCACCTCATATGCCGACCTCCAGGCCCTCTAGGATCCTTTGAAGAGGACCTAACAAACATCCTGTCCAATAACCTTAAAAACTCTTCTCAGAGCTTTATACTAGGAGATTTCAACCTTGGCTTCAGAGACCCTTTAGACTCTAATGCCACTCAAATCAACAACTTAGGATTCACCCAAAAGATCACAGGTCCTACCCACACCAAAGGTAGAACCCTTGACTGGATTGCCGAGCACAACTGCCCAATCAAGTTCACGTCCATAATGCCCCAGCCCTGGTCTGACCACCATCTGATTATGTTCTCACTAGAGGCTTCACCTCCTTTGCATACTAACAGTATAGCCCCAGCTGTCCCCACCAGAAAGAAAAGAAACATTACTCCCAAAAACCTCATCCCCTTGATACTACCCACTCTCAACTCTATCTCAGACCACACAGATCCCTTCACTGTGGTACATATGTACAATAAAGTGATGCTATCATCCCTTGACATCATGGCACCATTGAAAATGAGAAAGAGCAAACCTTGCAAACATGTGAATACCTGGTTCTCTCCACACCTAAAAGTAATTAGACAAGAGAAACGCAGATGTGAAAAAATATGGAGACTAGATCCATCAGAGGCTAATAAGAATAACTTGAGTAAACACGCTTCCCTCTATAAAAAAGAAATCCTTCTTGCCAAACAAACTTCCTACAACCTCTGAATTTCCCAAGCTAAGTACAATACCAAAGAGCTTTTTGCCATTCTGAAAGTGGTAGAATCCCCCATCCAAACCCCAGACTCCTGCCTCAAGGACAAAAACTGGTGCACAGGCATACAAAATGCTCTGGCCAACAAAATTATAACCTTGCAAACTAAGATCAATAACAAAAAAGACACTCTTCTCACCACCTCCAAATCTAGTGACACTAATGCGACAGTGCCGCAATCTATCTTGACTCCACCTTATGTGGCCATTCCCCACTTTAACTTTCATAAAGTATCCACCAAAGAGGTCGAAAAAGTCATCCTTACTCTCAAACCCTCGAACTGTCATGGTGACTTATGCCCAGCACAACTCATAAAAGATCCAGCTTGTGAACTATCCCTTTTTATCACCAAACAAATAAACGCTTCCTTCACTTCAGGCACCATACCTAATAACTTGAAACAATCCTGGGTCCTCACACTCCTCAAAAGACAACATTTAGATCCCTCCATCCCTACTAACTACCACCCTTTCACCACAGTGCCATTCCTACTTATAATCCTTGACAAAATAGCATACCTACAAATCCAACACTACCTTGAATACAACCACCTTCTAGGAGTCCGACAGTCGGGTTTCAGACCCCAACATGGAACTGAGACCGCATTCGTAGACCTTAAGGCACAAATAGATGAGCTGAGAGACGAGGGTAAGACGGCACTACTGTTGCTCCTTGATCTTTCAGCAGCATTTGATTTGGTTGACCATAAGATCCTCTGCAACCACTTAGAGTCGCAGCCCACTTCTCCCAAGAGGCAAATGACTGGATTCAGTCCTTTCTGAATAACATAACAATGCGAGTCTTCTCCCCATTAGCAGCTGCTGACCCAATGCCTATAACCTGTGGTGTGCCACAGGGCTCCTGTGTCTCTCCCACTTTGTACAACATCTTCACAAAGCCCCTTTTCGATGATCTTGATGGTCTGGGTATCACCGAACTACGCCGATGATACTCAGATCCTCATCCCGCTGACAGGGGATTATGACAAGGATTTGGCCTTTGTAAACAGAGTGTGCCTCATCATCCAGGCATGGATGGCCTCACACGGTCTATGCCTGAATGAGGACAAAACGGAACTCCTCATCCTACGCACAACATCTAATCTCAACAAACTAGGCCAGAACTACTCCTCGCTCAAAATCGACAATAACATCATTGCTGTGGCTAAAGAGGTAGGAGGTTAAAACCCTTGGCTTCCATCTAGACTGTACACTAACCTTCAAAAACAAGTAAACGCTATGGCTTCCACCACCTCCTATACCTGCAAACTTATCAGAGCAGCCAAACCTTTCCTCTCTTCTAACGATTGTATTACCTTAGCTAGAGCTTTGATCCTGTCCAAGTTGGACTATCGTAATGCTCTCTACGTAGGTAGTAATAAATACATCACGAACAAGATTAAAATCTTGCAAAATAATGCCTTAAGAGCAGCCCTAAGTCTCCCGAAGAAAGCCCACATTTCAGATACCAGAAGATCTGTCAACTGGCTCTCTACGAAAGACAAGATCTTCCTTAAATCTGTCTCTCTGACTCACAAATGTCTCCACCATTCTGCCCCTCAATACCTTATAACGAGATTCACTAGAGAAGCATCATGCCGCCCCTCCAGAAAGGCTAACTCCAACCTCCTACTGGTGCCAAGATTCAAATGTACTATGACCGGGGGGAGTAGCTTTCCTGTGAAAGCAGCACAACATTGGAACTCTCTACCGCCATCCCTAAGGGAAGACCTTCCTTACTTACAATTTGTATCTAATCTTATCCACTGGATTAAGGAACATGACAATTAATGCACTGGTACTTTCACTAACCCTCTATGTTCAACCATAATATAAAACTTGTAAATCATGTATATTTTTATGTAAATATGACTTATTGTATCTTTTTTTAATGTTGTTGATGTGTCCAGCACTGTAACCATAGCTGGACTCCATCCACAGTGCCTTATGCAACCTAAGATATGCAATCCTCTTGTGGCTCTTACGCCCTGCTACCTCTGGTTTAGCTGCGCATTACAAATAATAAAAACAAACAAACAAACACTGCAGGAAGCCCATGCAGCTCTGGCTGACACGTATCTTAAAACCACACAGGCTGCTCCTGCTGCAATGTGCCTGGCCTCTGAGTCTTGAAACTCAGACTGCTGTCCCAGGAGACTGATAAAATACATATGTATTGCATGTAAACCAGACAAAAGGACAGACCTCGAAAAATATGGTCAGTCCAGACGACATGCGGGTAGGTGGCAACTCTAGCTGTGTCTCCCAGAGGGTGGAAGGAGCAGGTTCTTGCAGGCTTGCCACCCCACCAAGGCACAGGATTTCCTTGCAAGGGGTATTAAACATCCAATCCTCGAAGGCACTCAGCAATATAACTTTTGAGTACCCTAGAAGAACCCCAGTGCAGGACACACATGTATAGTAGTGACTCTTTGATATCTGAGATGTAGTTGGAGCAGACGGCAATCAAGATAATTCCTGCTGTAACCTTGCTGAAGAATGTACCAGCTAGACCCTGTAGTGTATCACATGATGCGTGATGGCTATGTTGAGCCGTTGCATGTTTCAAATAAAGAGGTGTTCCCGTGCCTGCGCAGGCAGAGTGTCCCCAGAGCCCAACGGTAACAGACCTGTGTCTGTGTAGTCTTTTACAGCAAATGGGCCTCCCTGGGGTTCATGGGCAGCGAATACCAACTATTCACATTGGCGACAAGGTGTGAGCCTGGGCAGCAGAGAGGACTACAGTTCGCACTGCAACGGCGGGTGGCGGCATTCATCCCTTTCAGTGCTTGCCAGTAACTAACCGTGGTAAGGTTCCGAACACCCTTTTGATATACCTGTGGCAGCGGCTCCCATTTAGAGTGCCGGTGCATTCAAGGGAACATTTTGGGAACTCACAGTGCAGTACCGTGTGGTCTGCACAGCACGTGACAGGGCTTGGGAGGGCCAACTTCAACCATAAAAAGAGAAATAAAGAGGGACACAGAAAAGAAGTACGAAGATGTGTGCAAATTGTGGGAGGACCAGGAGGGTGGCCAATAAGACAACATGATTAAGAACACAGGAAGGAGCTCTAGGGGTCAAAAGGTGTTTTGGAGTGCAGAAGAAATAATTACCGTCCCCCATTCGGAGCTGGTTACTCTCTGAGTTGCGGCCTCTGACTGCCCAGAGGTGCTTGTGTGCTCTACCACGTGGGTGTTGCAGCCTCCAAGTCTATGGAGGTGCCTGTGCGCTCTGACACGTGTGGACTCACAGGAAGCAGGCAGCCATGATTGAGAACCAAGGTGATGCGCAGGATAACAAGCAGGGGCCTGCAGGAGGTGCCTTTCGGAAAAGAGTGGGACCCCACCAGCAAAGCTCTCTGACTCCCATGCCAGAATTCGTCATGACAGGCACACAATCAAGCTTGGGGCCCAAATGGAACCTCTGGGTCGAGAGGTTGGATATGTATTTTAGAGCCACAGGGGAGACGGATGAGGATGCGAAAGTGTCCAGACTCATATACTTGGCTGGATCAGAGGTACACAACATTTTTAAACCCCTAACACCAGTGGACAATTCAAGTAGCAAAAGACAGTCTTGGAGAAAATGTTATGCCGCTGGTGAATCAAGACTACGGGAGGTGCGTTATGTGTGCCGCCAAGCAGGAGGAGGAAAAATCCCTTGACACATTATTTGGACGTCTCACACATCTTGCGGCAACATGTGCTTGGGAGAATGAAGATGTGATGGTCCATAATCAACTCCTACAGGGTTTCGTTTTGGGCAAACTACAGCGGCAAGTACTGAGGGAGCTGGGGCTCATGCTTGCCCGCATCCTGGAGATGGACAGGTCATATGAGCTGGTGGAAGTAAGGACTTCCAAGATGGACATAGCGATCCGCTCACTCAAGCGCGAGGAGGTGTGTGCAGTGGGTCAGCAGCAAGGAGCCCCATCCGCAAAGCCAAGGTGGGTTCCCAGAAGAGACAGAGGGGAAAATCCCACACCCTGTCCAAAGTGTCGCTATGACCTCCCACATTCGGGTGAATGCCTGGCAAAGGGTAGGGTGTGTGGACGGTGTGGAGTCACTGGACACTTCGCCAGAATATGCCAGGCCCACAATCCCGTGGCGATCCCAAGAGGCCCGAGCAGTATGAATATCAATGCCTCCAGACAACAAAAAACGTGTCCTTGGTGGAACAACGGGTTAACTTTGAGTAGCATGACATAGCGGAAGAAGAAGAAGAAGAGGAGGAGGTATTCTTCATATCTAACATTGGCTCATTGAAGACGAAGAAGAGAAGACAACCGAAGTGCATAGTGGCAATAGGAGGGGCAGAGACACCGGTCGTGGTGGATACGAGGCTATCAGTGTGTGTGATGGCATTACAACATTAAAGGCTCTGCCGGGCCTGCCACCGCTAGCAGCTGCGAAAGCCAAAATCTTCACATTCGGGGGCACGCACCCCATAGCCGTGAAAGGCATTTTCATAACCAAGGTGGAACATGACGGTCATCACATCAAGGCTAAATTCTTTGGCAAAGACATCAGTAAGGACACACTGCTGAGCTGTGCGGCGGCCAAGGCATTAGGTATTGTGCATTTCACATATGGCCTGTAAGTGGAGGACATCAATGCAGTCCTGGAGAAATTCAAGAATGTGTTTGTGGGTGTGGAGAAGATGATGGGAGAACCCATTAAGTTACACATCAACGAGTTGGTCCGCACCGTGGCACTCAAGCACCATCGGACACCATTTCACCTAAGGGGACGAGTCGATCAGGAGCTCGAAAACCTGGTGAATCTAGACATTATCGAGAAAGTGGAAGGGCCAAACCTGCAGGTGTCTCCCATAGTAGTGGTGCAGAAACCAAAGCAGCCATGGTCAGTGCGACTCTTCGTGTATATGAGGCTCCCCAACTAGGCCATCAGGACGGAGAGCCACCTGACGCCGATGGTAGATGATGTGGTGGGGGAGTTCTCCAAAATCGATCTGAGAGCGGGGTGTCACCAGTTGGTACACTGCCCGGACTCCCACTATATGACAATATTTACAACGCACAGAGGCCAATACCAGTACAAGCACCTCAGCTTTGGGGTATCCTCGGCAGACGAGGTGTTTCAGAATGTCATCCATGGGGTCCGGGCAGGACTGGAAAGAGTTATTAATATAAGTGACGATATACTGGTATTCACCACATCAGAGGCAGAACCCATGCAAAGATTAGAAAAGATGCTCAAGAGAATTCAGCAGCTGGGACTCACCCTTTGCAGGGAAAAGTGTGAATTCCTGCAAAAGCGCATCAAGTTCTTTGGCTTCATCTTTCATGAAGGTGGCATATCACCGGACCCAAGGCAAGGTACATGACATTCAAGAGGCAAGGTCACCAGAGAATGCATTGGAAATCCGGAGCTTCCTCGGAATGGTCACGTACTGTGGACGCTTCATTCCGAACCTCGCAACCATTTCGGAGCCTATCAAACTATTAACAAGAAAAGATACAGCATGGAAATGGACCCAGATGGAACAGGAGGCATTTGAAACCATCAGGTTGGCACTGATGGAAAAAGAAACCATGGCTTTCTTAGATCCGCAGAAAGAGTCCGGTTGGTCTGGGAGTGATACTGACTCAAAGTGACTCACAATGCCAAGTGAGGCCCGTGGAGTATATGAGTAAGGCCCTGTCCAGCACAGAACAGCAGTACTCCCAAATCGAGAGAAAGGCGCTGGCAGTCCTGAGGGGGTGTCGCCATTTCTGACTATACATTCTGGGAAAGCCGGTGACAGTCGTCACTGACTACAAGCTGCTGTTACCCTTCATGGCAGGCTCATCCTCAAAACCACCCCCATGAATTGAGCGGTGGACGCTCACACTATCGGAATATGGAGTGAGGCTAATGTAGAGAGAGGTTCGCACAACCTGGTGGAATATCTATCATGGCATCCTCGCAGAAGAAACAGATGCTGAAGACCACATCAATTTTTAGTGGAGTTGGCCAAACCGGTATCATTTTTGGTCAAAGAGAACCTGGAAGCATCTGATCGGGATGAGTGTTTCAGCCTGGTCAAGACAGCCATGTCAAGTTGGTGACTGGAAGAACATATTGACAGATCTCAACCGGAAAAAGGCCAGGCGGCCAAGCTGAAGTGGGAACAGTTGTGGAAGGTACGCCACGAGCTGTCGGTCACTGATGAAGGACTCCTGCTGAGGGGTAGTAGAATGATGATCCTGTTGGGCACTCATACCTAAAGTGATAGAGCTGGCACACAGCGGACATCAGGGTTCGGCAAAGACTAAAGCCAGACTGCGCCTGAAGGTATGGTTTCCAATTTAGAGAAGAGTGTAGATCAGGGCTGGACTGGCCTATAGGGAACTCTGGAGATTTCCCGGTAGGCCTCTGCACCCTGGGGCGCTTTTGTGGGGTATTTCCAAATGTTCAGATAGGAAAAGGGATGGGCTTGCTGAAAAGATGCAATATGGGGCCACTTTGAAAATTATTTCCTGGGCCTCTTTTGGTTCCCAGTCCACCCCTGGTGTAGATGACTATCAGTGGGTGAGTAAGGTGCAAAGCTGCAATACCAGCTAACCGACAGCCACAAATGGAGTCCATGCCCCGCAGTCATAGGCCATGCCACACCATACACATAGATTTTGGCTCGACAGGTCGTGAGTCGCATACTCTGGTCATGATTTACTAGTGGTGAGATACCTGGAGGTGGAGCTAGTAGAATCCATGTCATTCAGCAAGTGGCGCATGTGATGGAGAAGATATTTGCGACCCATGGTTTTCCCTGGGTAATTTGCTTGGTTAATGGACCTCCGTTCCAGGGGGAATGCTTCGCAGAGTTCTTACGAGAGTGCAGGATAGTACATCGTTAGATATTACCTGTCTGGCCATGAGCAAATGGCAAGCTGAGCGTTTTATGCACACTCTGAGTAAAATGTTCTGCATTGCTCAAGGACAAGCAAACTGCCTCAAACAGATGCTATATCAATTAGTGTGGGAGTACAGGTCCACGTCGCACAGTGCAATGGGAGTTGCACCGGCAGAGGCCCTTTTTCAAAGGTGTCCCTGAGTCCTGATTCCTGAGGTGTCAGGAAGAGTCCCCGGCGAAATCGACTATGCAAGAGTTTTTGAGGAGAAGAGACGACGAAACACAAAGGAAAACATAAGAAGGAACCTAAAACCACCAGACCTGGTTGTAGGTGACAGTGTTAGTAAGAAACAGACATCCGGAGGGAAAGTTTTACCTCACCTACAAACCCATGTCCCATGGATGTTATTCAGGTGAAGAGGTCCATGGTCGCGGCAGTGTACACCAGAGGAACGGTGACACGAAAATCCAGTTTTCTTAGGAGGGTGGGTGAAGGAAGTATGTTGTCTGGAGAGGTAAGAGATGAAGAAAATGCCGAGAGCATTGAGAGTGATGATGACCCAGCGCCCACTCAAGAGCCTGAGTCCCCAATCCTGGTAAGTGAACGGGCACTGGGAGAGGGCTGAGATGGCAGGTATGCAAGCCGGGAAAGTAGAAGGAGGCCTACCCGGTTTGATGGCTATGTGATGTCAGAAAAAGTGAGCTATGGGACAAGCAACATGGGAGGTGGCACGTTTCTGCAAAACACTCAGGTTAATCTACTGTTCATACAATGTTACACTCATGTTTTGTCTTGCCATTTTGCTGCCCACATTGGGTCATGTGTTTTTGCATTGTTCACAACGGACCATGTCTTTTGGTCAGTTTGTTCCCTATTAAAAGGGAGGAATGTAGTGTATCACATGATGCGCGATGGCTACGTTGAACCATCGCACGTTACTAATAAAGAAGCATTCCCGCGTCTGCAGAGGCAGCGTGCGCCCCGAACCCAACGGTAACAGACCTGTGTCCGCATAGTCGTTTACAGCGGGTGGGCCCCCCAGGGTTCCCGGGCAGCGAATACCAACTATTCACAGACCCCAGCAAACTACCACAGCGTTTAGCAAAACAAAGCTTGAAGTACTCATAGTGGGAGAAAGGTAGTTCTCAAACGTACCCGGGCAGCAGTACCAACGTAACCCACAGTTGGATGGAGAAGCCACGAGAGGGAGATGGTTGCTTTTACACAACCAGGTGATGCTGTGAAAGTCTGAACAATAATAGAATGGATTTCAATTTAGTGGCGACACAATGAGCTGCATATAAAGATGCGATCTGAGCAGGAGGGAAATCAACTCATTGGATCACTCAGAGCCTCAATTGAATGCATTTGAAAATCTGTCGTGGGAAACAGAACCCCTGAGCAAATCCATGGTCTCAAAACAAACATACTGCAGTCCTAGCCAATCCCACAGGCTGAAACAAACACACAGAAAGAACCATGAGGAACAGTAAATTAGACAAAGTTGACCAGATGATAGGAAGACACCACAGGGTTAGACAAAGGAACAAGATGGAAGACCAGAAGGAATCTGGCAATTTTCCCCATGATCCATGAATAGTGAAACGACTACCTTGGATTGGGCAGTACACGTTTTGACATCCTTTCACCAGCTGCTCTGGAGAAAGGTGACCCAGACAATCGTCCCACAAGAGTGGAAGCTACACACCTAGAGGAGGGTCTTTAACACAAGCAGTGAAACCTGAAGGGAGTCTGGAGAACATGAACTTCCTAGAGCTTTACTCCTGGCAGGAGGGTGACATAATATTGTCTACCAAACAAGGACACTGAAAGAGGGGGGAGTAAGGATACCTTATGATGCAAAAGTTTGGGAGAGACCTCACGTGAATGCTCAGAAACACAAGGCCTGCAAAAGACCTATAGTGAACACTGAGAAACCCAAGGTCTGGGAGAGGCCTACAGTGTTTCCTGAGAACTCCAAGGTCTGACAAAGACAACAAGTGGATGCTGAGTGGGAAACCCAAGTTCTGGAGGAGGCCTACAATAAATGCTGAAAACATCAAGGCCTGAGAGAGACCTAAAGCGAATGCTGAGAATCTCAAGGTCTGGGAGAGACCACACGTGACGGCTGGGAAATGGAAGGTCTGGGAGAGATCTACAAGTGAATACTGCAATGCTGAAGTAAAGCTGAGAAGCTATACCTGAGGAAGCTGAACCGGGGTAGAGGTCTTTAGAGGACAGGTTCAGATTGTGAGTAACCCCCGGAAAAGGACTCCTAGGAAATTCGTTCTACTTCTGTTGTGTTGGACTCGAATGGGCATTTGGGAGTAGGATTTGTGGACTCTTTTGTTGACCACTCCTTGTATCATTTGTGTTATAGCTTTCGGTAGCCAGGTGGCCAACGACTTGTTAATATTAGGGGTTTGGAACTTTCTATTGACCACTTCTTTGGTTATTACTTTGTAGATTGGGGTGTCCACAGACACTTAAGCTTATTTTAAGAACTTCCTTCTTTGGCTACGCATACTTGGAGCTGGTGAGCACCTGGAGAAGCACCGCTCTTTGTTTTGGCACATCTTGACATGGTTTGCCTTAGGAAGGGCTGTATTATTTGTAGACATTTTGCTTTGTAATATAGTAGACATTACCTAGCTCCCATAGACATTGGGTTGAAACCCTTCCCCAAATGAATAATAACTGTTTTTGAAGCACAATTGTTAATTGATTGGCTTTACCACACTTTAGTACAACATGCAGATGATTGCAGCTGTAACATTTACATTATCTTCACTAAAGTCTTTTTCAGTGATTGTTTTTGGTTTCTTTAAGTTGTAACTAAGCACTTATTTACTCTTCAAATAAGAGGCAACGTCCACAGTACCTCTCATGGGCATAATTTTAGGAGGGGCACAAGGGTGTTTGTCCCCTCCAACTTTAGTGACACACCATTTTGTCCCTATTCATTTGGCAGGGGCACCTTTACTTTAGATGTCATGTCCCTCCCAACATTTTCAGCAAAGTTACTCCACTGGTTCCTCTCAACAAGATCTGTTGAACACGGTGGTGCTTTCCATTGCTTCCCAGAATGCAGGACCATCTGTTTCTTTCTCACAGAAGGTGTGCTGGATGCTTTAAGACTGCTCTGTTTTGAACTCTGCCATGTCAGTGGTTTATTTTCCACACACTGTCATTTAGAGGCTTTGGCACTTGTTCTCGATTCCCCCTAATGTGAAGTGAAGTGTTCCTCTCTCACACACTGCCTCCTGTAACGTCGGCACTCTTCTGTTTCCCACAATGCAGGGTCAGTCAAATTGGTTTCACAGATAGTGGGCCTCATTAGGACCCTGGCGGAGAGGGTGTTACGCCAGCGTAGTGCATGGCGTACCTCTCCGCCATACTACGAGTTCCCGTAGCGCCATGGCGGCCTTTTCCGCCTGGTTTTACCAGGCGGAGAAAACCATGGCGCTACGGGACCTCGTTGTTAATTACGCCACCGTATTTTACGGTGGCGTAATTAACTCCTTCCCCACTCCCATTATACCCTATGGGGCAAAAATGGGAATGGGGAAGGGCAGAATGGGGATTGGGGATTTACCGCTCCGCCGAGGTCGGAATGGGGCGGTAAATCCGCCAACCCCCATGGCGCTATCGGCGGCTTTCCGCCATGCTTCGCGGTGCATTTAGCACCGCGAAGTCCGCCTGGGTCCTAATGAGGCCCAGTGTGTTGTACTTTTCCTCGATTTCCCGCAATGCAGCATAAATAGTTACTTTCTTACCGTCTGTTAGATGCTTTGGTACTTCCCCTTGGTTTTATGCAACGCAGCTTCTGGTGTTCCTCTTGTTTATTAAATATCTTTCTCTCAACATATCTTTGACGGTTTTAATCTTTTCGGCAGTCACCAGAAAGCAATGCCGCTCTGTGTCAGGTCCCTCCAAACCACTGTGAACCAGCAGTCCAGGAAATGCACAGCTCCAGAGTGCAGGAGGATCCATAACACCTACAGGGCGTTTCACTTTGTGTTGTAGCCTCCTTAATGCATTCAGGAAACCCCTGGAGTGACTAGAAACAGGGGTGTTGCTAGTTCTGTAAAAGATTGGGGCTAGGCTAATGTTGGAACTGTCGGGACTCGGGCTAGCTAGTCTTTTGGTTGTTGCCCCTGAGCTTCTATCCTGAGCTTCTATCCGGGGCTACAAGCAAAGGACCAGGGGCTATAGCCCCCTCAGCCGCCCCCCCCCCAGCAACGCCTCTGACAAGAAATTGACTATTACGTACACCTAGGTAGCTTGTGGCCGTCTTGCCTTCACGCCCTCAATAGCTGTGTTCCTTTCATACAGAGCAGTAGCAGTACCGGAGAAGAGACTAAAGGGAGGGTGAGTATTTCAGACACCTGCACACCCGTGCTGCAGAGATCCCGGAGTCGGGAAGTGCTGAGTAGTAAAATGCCTGTGTGTCTTTAAGGTCTTGGCAGTATGATTCCATCAGCATTCAAGTCAGCCGTCAACGCGGAACTTCGCCCTACCAGCCCCTTGGGTTCAATTCAGGGGCCCAGCGGCAGCAGATCAATCAACAAAGAGAGTTGAGGGAAAATGTCAGCCATATTTCCTCATTCCGCAGCAGTACAAAAGTGCAGCTCACACACACACACACACACACACACACACACACCCACACACACACAACACAGGCACTCAACCATACATTCGAATACAAAAGCCGCAAAATACCCACACCATCTATGTACGTCTCTTCTTACGCCCTTCATCCTTATCCACCCCTTTCAGCCCACATGTTTTTCTCCCACAATTAGTCCCAATCCAGTAAAGTGCCCATTTAACAAAAAAACCAATACTCAGTCCCCCGATCAACCTCAGCATTCACTAGGAATTTGACGACCCGATTTCAACCTACCCTTCTAGTTCCAAATCCACTCCTCAACTACCTCTCTCAACAACACTCCACACCGACTTGCACCCCCTCCATAACTCCAGCTCAACACTGGGACCCCACCTGAAACCACCTCACACTCTATCCCTCTTCCCCCCATTCCACACCCGGCACTTGTCCCAAACAACTCACACCACGTGCACTCTTTCTACAAACACCCCAGTCACCTACAGACTCAACACACTCCCTTGAGACATCCACCGGGGGATCCTCCTCACTGACGTGCCAACCCATTTCCCCCAAGACCTCCCACACCTGCATCATGAAGGGCCAACCACCCACCCCTATCTCCCCATCTCTCATGCATCCTCATCAATGCCAGATCTGTCACCAAAAACAAACACAGCATTTTTGACTTCATCACCTCTGAAAACCCAGACCTTCATCACAGAAACCTGGTGCTCTGACGACTTGTGATCGCTCAAAAGGCCTGCCTCTCCCCCCAATTACACAGTCATCACACACAACAATCGCCTGTTAGGAAAGATTTCGTAATTGTAGGTAATTTTCCTTCCATGTGGCAACCCCTAAACTTTTTGCTGTTGTTTTTCACCTTGTTCTTGACTTTGCCAGAGAAGTGCAGCCTTCTGCTGCACTCCTCTGGGCTTTCGCTCCTTTTCTTACGGGGAAACTGACATGCCCTTAAAACAGTCAGTACCGGGGAACGCTGTTTCCCGTAGTTTCTTTTATCATGTTGCGGCTTTAGTGCAACATGACACAAGAGGGCACTGTCAGCTAAGTTACAGCTCTCTTGGGTCTCTAGCCTTCTGCAGGCCCTAGATACTCGTTTAGGATGGTATTTGATCGGTGCAAGTAATTCAGGGACGGGAATGGTGGCAGCGATCGTTTCTTTGTATTTTGAGCTCCTTTTGGCGTTCTAAGCACGTTTTTGCGCTTAACCCAAAATGGTGGCCTGGCTCCCAAAATGGCCAGACCACGAGGCTCCTTTGTCCTGTCCGCTGACCGTCTTGCTCCCTTCACCTTCCCCAGGTCGAGCCGACCCGGGGCCTTCCTTATTTGGGCATGTACTTTCCCGCGAAACACGGATGCTTTCGCGGGCTTCTACATGTCTTTTGTGTACCTCCAGGGTGTGGGCTGGGATGTCTGGTCCCAATACACATCCTGGGTGCCAGAGAGTCTAGGGTGGTGTGAATGCCTGGGACCACCGTGGTCCGTGATTGGTCCACGAATGGTGTGTGTGTTGATGAGCGGATCTCCCATTGGCTCCCCTCCGTTTTGGCGCGAAGGGAACCGTGGATAAGAGGGGGCTGGAAACACCACTACCATGTCGATCTCCTGAGTTCTCACGAACGAAGGAATACAGGAGCCAAGTATCATGCAACCAAGAGGCTGGACCGAGGAATCGCTGGTGACCCGCTGAAGGACTCCTCCTTTGCACTGCTGTTGTCCTGTGAAACCCTTTCCTCCTTTGATCGAACCAGAAGGCCTGTACTGGTGCTTCGACCTTTGGAATAGCAGGAACAGCTATTCTCGGCGACTTCATCATCTCCTGCCAGTAAGCCTTCGGAAGCGTCTCTGGGCCATCAAGTTGACTGACCAGCTTACAAGGGAGTCTTGCTCTGTAACCGCCACCAGGTTGTGTTGTATTTCGAGTCCTTGTCACTCTCACACGCTTAGTACACTTGGCGTTCCCAAGTCTGAAGTGAGTAGTGTACATTTGGCTCAGATACACACGGCCGCTCCGTTGCCCTGCTGTGGTGACAAAACTGTGCAGGTTTCTTCGATTGGGACGTCTTTTTTCTCTACACGACGACGAGGCATTCCCGGCTCTTCTGAACCTGCCAGCTGCTGAAACTAACGTGGAGAAGCCTGGGTCTGCTTGCATCGGGGACCGGTGAGTAGTATAGCTAGGATCTGGTCGCCCTCCTGCAGTAGCCCATTGCTTTTCCCCGCTGTGTAAAAACAGCACCCT
Source organism: Ambystoma mexicanum (assembly GCF_040938575.1). Classification (NCBI taxonomy): domain Eukaryota; kingdom Metazoa; phylum Chordata; class Amphibia; order Caudata; family Ambystomatidae; genus Ambystoma; species Ambystoma mexicanum. The sequence goes on from NC_090929.1 coordinate 1,484,095,365, forward strand.
TTTGTCCGTACTCGCGCTCTGCTTCTGCTCACTGTGGAGGCTGCGCTTGAGTCGCGGAACCTATTCTTCTGTTGTGCACTAACCCGAACTGCCTGACTTCCTCCGAAGAGCTTCTCCTTTTGCCCGTTGGCACCAGCGTGTGCAGGTACTTTGAGCACAAGGCTCCACTCTTCGCAGGGCTCGGACTTCCATCTAGTTAGGTGCCTCTGAAGGCGAACTGAGTCTAAAGCATTATCGCACTGCCTGTTTTCTTTCCCTTTCAGGTGGACTACACATTTCGTGCATATAACGCTTGCGACTGTCGTATTTGTATATATATTGTGATGATATGGTATGTGTTGGCTTAATATTGTGATATTGTGATTTTCTCGCTGCGGTCATTATTTTAAAGGCCTTAAAATAAATGTGTATATATTTTTGATATAACAACTGTTTGGAGTAGTTTGTAAACGCTCTTGCTTTGTGTGCTCATTGCGGGCTTTCAGTCACCCTCACCCCTCTTGAGACCTAGTCTTGACCGCCGCGATCGCTACCTTGATTGGTCTGGCTCGTCCAGAGGTTACCCTGTTCCAAGTAATTAGGTTGGCCTTCTGAACTTCTGCGCCACCAGGACAGAGTTCAGAAATCCGTCTTAACAAATTGGTGTACAGCGGTGGGATACGACTGAAGGTATCCAGTGTTGCGCACGAACTAAGGCATTTCAGGTTATTCCAACCAGGACACGTAGTGAATTGTTGTAGTATAACTTTAAAAAGGCCATAGTCCTATCTAACAGTATGGAAACAAATACCTTGTTAACTTTAAATGCTTCCAAATCAGAAACACTGAAAAAGATGTGTGCGGAGAGAGGTGTTTCCTCTCAAGGCACGAAATTGGAAATGATCCAAAGAATCGTGGCGTAGCAAGAAGCGCAGCTTGACGCTATAACTTCTGAGGGCAGTGCGGAAGGTGGTGGGGCTGCTCTCACTGGTAGAACCGACGGTTCTGCCGCTGCACTGATCCATCGCGACCACGAGGACAGGGAGGACGAGATGTCTAATGTTTCCTCTGCCAGTGCTGATGGGGACGCTATGCTTGAATTCAAGAAGCAAGAGCTGCGGTTTAGGCAGCAGGAGCTTGAATTCAGCATAGCCAAACTAAAAATCGAACAGGCAGAAAAACAAAAAGACAGGGATCACCAGTTGGAACTGGCCAAGCTTCAGTTTGCAAATGGGTCCAAGGGTCCTGGACATGGGTCTGGGGCTTCCTCTCATCCACGGTTTCCGAAAGATCTGCTCAGTGTGTATGAGGAAAGGAATGACATTATGGACTGGCTGAATGCGTTTGAGTATGCATGCGAAGTTCAACAAGTTGACAATGCTGATAAGATTGCCTGGTTACTCAGCAGACTGCCCCATTCTGGCTGTAGTGCCATTATGGAAATGTCGAAGGCTGAGCGAGCTGATTTCGCAATGTTAAAGCAAACTCTCATTTTAAAGTTTGGGAAGACTCCGGCCCAATATTTGAAACGTTTCAGAGAGTATAAGAAAAAGGAAGGTGGTACTTGGGTATCTTATGTCACTGAATCCTTGAAAAACTTAACTGGCTGGGTCGAAGGTTATAAGGTTTCTACCTTCGAAGGCATGATAAATCTTGTCATGCTGGAACACATTTTTGCTTCTTCTTCCCCGGAGCTTAAGCAGCATTTGGCCGATTCGAAGGAGATAGATCCTAAGAAGCTGGCCATTGCAGCAGACTTATGGGTGTCACATCGAGTGTCCCATAAGGACACAACTCATCCTGGTAAGCAGGAGGAAGGGAAAAAGTCCAAAGATATGGAGGGTGGAGAATCTGCTAAATCTTCTTCCCATAAGGGCCACAAAAAGAAAAATAAGGGTAGGACACAAGAGAACTCACAGGGTAGTGGAGGTCAGCCTCCGAAACAAAACTCTGGTTACAATAAGCCTCCCTATGTAAACAGACCCAATGGATCTTGTTTTGCTTGTGGAGCAACTGACCACGTGAAGGGGGATCCCCGTTGTAAGGTTAGACCTTTGGGGGTCCACTCCGCTAATCTGGCCTTCTCCTCCTACGAGGAAGAAGAGATTACAGGAGCATCCTTCTCCTCAGACTCATTTCCCAGCGGGATAGAGGCTGAGGTAGTTTTAGTGTCCCTGGGTTCCTGGGAGCCTAAAGTCGCAGAGGCTTATGCTAGGATTCCGGATAATACCAAGCACTACTTTAAAGACAGTGTGCTGATCAATGGAGTGGATACTCCAGCTCTTAGGGATAGTGGGTGCAGCCGCACTGTAGTGGATTCTACCTTGGTAGACTCAGAGGAAGTTGCCAGAGCTACTCTGATGCCCACTAAGTTGGCTGACGGCCCCCTCCGTATGTTTCCCGTAATACCTGTAAATCTTACTTTAAATGGTACAGCAGTCAGGATTCCAGTGAGCATTCAGAGAAACGTCCCGGGAAAGGTCTTGTTAGGTAATGATCTCAGAGCTTTAGGGCTCGTAGGAGACACTGCCGAAAGACCCTACACACGGTCTCAAGCACGGGCAGCATTGGCCAAGTCCAATACGCCGCCCCAGCCGAAGGGGAAACCCAAGGCGAAAGGAGTCGACAAGTCACGACGAGGGAAAGAGAATATTCCCCCGAGCTCGCCTACCACTGCGGTGGAGGAAGTTGGTCAATCGCCCGGGCCTGACGAGGAGGTGGCGATGCCTGAAGTATTCGACCCCAACGATCATCCTGAACTAAAAGACTTGTTAGTTGAAGGAGGTCCTGATAGGGACGAATTCAGTAAAGGCCAACGTGAGTGCCCATCTCTGGAAGGCCTAAGGAGACAGGCCTGCGCCCAGCTTGAGGGTGAACCTCCTGGGACGCATAGGATTTATTGGGAAGGTGGACTCCTGTATAGCGAGCCCACAGAGTCTACAGAAGGAGACCATAGGAGGTTGGTGGTTCCCCTTGCTGTTAGGCCCTTCCTCCTGCAGTTGGCGCATGAAGTTCCCCTTGCTGGTCACCTTGGTATGAAGAGGACCAAGCAAAGGTTATCCATGCACTTCTACTGGCCCAAGATGGGGGTGCAAGTAGAAAGTCACTGCAGGAGTTGTGCCTCCTGCCAGTTGTCTGGTAAGGTTGGCGCGACAATCCAAGCTCCGTTGGTACCGCTCCCAGTTGTGGGGGTACCATTTGAAAGGGTAGGGATCGACATTGTTGGTCCCCTTGACCCGCAAACATCCTCGGGCAATAGGTTTATCCTGGTGCTGGTCGACCATGCAACCCGGTATCCTGAGGCCATCCCATTGAAAACTGTAACTGCCAAGTCAGTTGCAAAAGCTTTACTCGGCATATTTACTAGGGTTGGCTTCCCTAAAGAAGTTGTGTCAGATCGTGGCAGCAACTTTATGTCGAAGTATATGCAGGCTATGTGGAAAGAATGTGGGGTCACCTACAAGTTCTCTTCTGCATACCACCCCCAGACCAATGGTCTGGTGGAACGTTTCAACAGAACGTTAAAAAGCATGATTGGGGCTCTGGAGGAGCCTCAGAGAAGAAAATGGGATCTTCTGTTACCATGCTTGCTGTTTGCCTACCGAGAGGTACCACAGGAGGGTGTTGGCTTCAGCCCCTTCGAACTTCTGTTCGGTCATCCCGTACGGGGACCCTTAGCCATCGTCAAGGAGGGATGGGAGATGCCCACTCCCCCTGTTACTACCAACGTAGTTGATTATGTGCTAGGGCTCAGAAAACGGATGGTACTTCTGATGGGCTTGGCTAGTGATAAATTGAAGGCAGGGCAAGCGCTGGTGAAACATTGGTATGACCAGAAAGCTTCCCTCATCAACTTTACACCTGGTCAGCAAGTCCTGATCATGAATCCCATAAGGCCTCGAGCTTTACAGGACAAATGGTCAGGCCCTTACACAGTGGTGGAGCCCCTGGGTGAGGTTAACTATTTAGTGGACCTTGGAAGGCCTGGACAGGCTCCAAAAGTGTTTCATGTGAATAGGCTGAAGGCTTTCGTCCCAAAAGTCGAAATCGCAGCACTGCTACTGGCTTCAGATGTTGAGGAAGAGGAGTCTGAACCTCTCCCCGACCTGTTCCAGAGCGGTCCTTCAGATAGATCCTTTGAGGGTGTCCGAGTGGCCCCTCACCTGACTTCTGATCAGCAGGCTGAGGTGAAAAGTTTGCTTAGGCAGTTTTCCCCCCTGTTTTCACAGTCGCCTGGTTTGACACCTTGGTGCAAACATAACATTGACACAGGAGACAGTGTACCTACCAAAAGTAGGGGATACAGGATGTCAGACAAAGTATGGTCTTATATTAAGACCGAGGTCAACAAAATGTTAGACCTTGGGGTGATTGAACCCTCTAGTAGTCCTTGGTCCAGCCCTGTGGTTTTGGTTCCAAAGGCAGGCACTTCTGAATTGAGGTTCTGCGTGGATTACAGGGCTCTGAATGCTGTCACCAAGACAGACGCACACCCCTTGCCTCGAACAGATGAGCTGGTGGATACTTTGGGTGCCTCCAAGTACCTCAGCACATTTGACCTCACTGCTGGCTATTGGCAAATAGCTTTAGCAGAGCATGCCAAGGAGAAGACAGCATTTTCTACTCCAGACGGCCTTTACCAATTCCGGGTAATGCCGTTCGGGTTGAAGAATGCACCTGCCACTTTCCAGAGGCTTGTGAATCATGTGTTGAATGGGTTGGACGAATTCTGTCTTGCATATCTGGACGATATAGCAGTTTTCAGTGCCACCTGGGAAGACCATGTGAAACACCTCGGGATTGTGCTCCAGGCTCTTCAGAAAGCCCACTTGACCATAAAGGCTAGTAAATGCCAGATTGGACAAGGCTCCGTGGTTTACCTTGGACATGAAGTAGGTGGAGGGAGGATACAGCCTCTACCCAGTAAAGTACAAGCAGTACAAGACTGGCCTACCCCCACTACACAAACCCAAGTGAGAGCCTTCTTAGGACTCACGGGGTATTACCGCAATTTTGTGGCAGACTATGGCACCATAGCTGCCCCTCTGACTGCCCTCACAACTCCGAAGAAACCCAAGAAGGTAACTTGGACCGACGAGTGTGAGAAGGCCTTCAATGGCTTAAAAGACTCCTTGTGCCAGGCCCCTGTCCTCAGGGCCCCTGATTATCAAAGACCTTTTATCGTGCAGACGGACGCCTCTGACACTGGGATAGGAGCTGCACTATCACAAGTAGATGAGAAGGGTAAGGAACACCCTATCGGTTTTATTAGTCGCCAGCTTAAGGACAGAGAGCTCAGATGGTCCACAGTAGAGAAAGAATGTTTCTCTGTTGTGTGGGCCCTAAAGAAGCTGAGGCCCTACCTCTATGGGACCCACTTCACTGTGCAAACTGACCATAAGCCGTTAAAGTGGCTAATGAACATGAAGGGGGAGAATCCAAAGTTGCTTAGGTTGTCCATAAGTCTACAAGGCTTCGACTTCACTATTGAGCATAGGCCAGGTGTCCAACATAGCAATGCTGATGGGTTGTCCAGAATGTTTAACCGACCTGAACAAGAGACTCATCCAGGGGTGGATTCGTTCTCCCTGTCCATAGTCTGGGAGGGGCGAGTGTTAGGAAAGATTTCGTAATTGTAGGTAATTTTCATTCCATGTGGCAACCCCTAAACTTTTTGCTGTTGTTTTTCACCTTGTTCTTGACTTTGCCAGAGAAGTGCAGCCTTCTGCTGCACTCCTCTGGGCTTTCGCTCCTTTTCTTACGGGGAAACTGACATGCCCTTAAGACAGTCAGTACCGGGGAACGCTGTTTCCCGTAGTTTCTTTTATCATGTTGCGGCTTTAGTGCAACATGACACAAGAGGGCACTGTCAGCTAAGTTACAGCTCTCTTGGGTCTCTAGCCTTCTACAGGCCCTAGATACTCGTTTAGGATGGTATTTGATCGGTGCAAGTAATTCAGGGACGGGAATGGTGGCAGCGATCGTTTCTTTGTATTTTGAGCTCCTTTTGGCGTTCTAAGCACGTTTTTGCGCTTAACCCAAAATGGTGGCCTGGCTCCCAAAATGGCCAGACCACGAGGCTCCTTTGTCCTGTTCTCTGACCGTCTTGCTCCCTTCACCTTCCCCAGGTCGAGCCGACCCGGGGCCTTCCTTATTTGGGCATGTACTTTCCCGCGAAACACGGATGCTTTCGCGGGCTTCTACATGTCTTTTGTGTACCTCCAGGGTGTGGGCTGGGATGTCTGGTCCCAATACACATCCTGGGTGCCAGAGAGTCTAGGGTGGTGTGAATGCCTGGGACCACCGTGGTCCGTGATTGGTCCATGAATGGTGTGTGTGTTGATGAGCGGATCTCCCATTGGCTCCCCTCCGTTTTGGCGCGAAGGGAACCGTGGATAAGAGGGGGCTGGAAACACCACTACCATGTCGATCTCCTGAGTTCTCACGAACGAAGGAATACAGGAGCCAAGTATCCTGCAACCAAGAGGCTGGACCGAGGAATCGCTGGTGACCCGCTGAAGGACTCCTCCTTTGCACTGCTGTTGTCCTGTGAAACCCTTTCCTCCTTTGATCGAACCAGAAGGCCTGTACTGGTGCTTCGACCTTTGGAATAGCAGGAACAGCTATTCTCGGCGACTTCATCATCTCCTGCCAGTAAGCCTTCGGAAGCGTCTCTGGGCCATCCAGTTGACTGACCAGCTTACAAGGGAGTCTTGCTCTGTAACCGCCGCCAGGTTGTGTTGTATTTCGAGTCCTTGTCACTCTCACACGCTTAGTACACTTGGCGTTCCCAAGTCTGAAGTGAGTAGTGTACATTTGGCTCAGATACACACGGCCGCTCCGTTGCCCTGCTGTGGTGACAAAACTGTGCAGGTTTCTTCGATTGGGACGTCTTTTTTCTCTACACGACGACGAGGCATTCCCGGCTCTTCTGAACCTGCCAGCTGCTGAAACTAACGTGGAGAAGCCTGGGTCTGCTTGCATCGGGGACCGGTGAGTAGTATAGCTAGGATCTGGTCGCCCTCCTGCAGTAGCCCATTGCTTTTCCCCGCTGTGTAAAAACAGCACCCTTTTGTCCCTACTCGCGCTCTGCTTCTGCTCACTGTGGAGGCTGCGCTTGAGTCGCGGAACCTGTTCTTCTGTTTTGCACTAACCCGAACTGCCTGACTTCCTCCGAAGAGCTTCTCCTTTTGCCCGTTGGCACCAGCGTGTGCAGGTACTTTGAGCACAAGGCTCCACTCTTCGCAGGGCTCGGACTTCCACCTAGTTAGGTGCCTCTGAAGGCGAACTGAGTCTAAAGCATTATCGCACTGCCTGTTTTCTTTCCCTTTCAGGTGGACTACACATTTTCTGCATATAACGCTTGCGACTGTCGTATTTGTATATATATTGTGTTGATATGGTATGTGTTGGCTTAATATTGTGATATTGTGATTTTCTCGCTGCGGTCATTATTTTAAAGGCCTTAAAATAAATGTGTATATATTTTTGATATAACAACTGTTTGGAGTAGTTTGTAAACGCTCTTGCTTTGTGTGCTCATTGCAGGCTTTCAGTCACCCTCACCCCTCTTGAGACCTAGTCTTGACCGCCGCGATCGCTACCTTGATTGGTCTGGCTCGTCCAGAGGTTACCCTGTTCCAAGTAATTAGTTTGGCCTTCTGAACTTCTGCGCCACCAGGACAGAGTTCAGAAATCCGTCTTAACATCGCCATACTCTACAAACCTCACTTATCTATCTATCACTCCGAGGCACAGGCATCGAACGCAGACTGTGAATCACTCCTAGTTAAATTCGGCATCAACCCCTCACTCACCCACAGCTTCCGACTCATCTACAGGCCACCCGGCTGCAGCAAATATTTCACCAACGCTCTAAGCGAATCCCTAGTGGCCATCCTGGTCTCTCATCCCTCCCTCACCCTATCTGGGGACCTCAACATATGGTTTGATCCCCCAGAAAATTCCATGGCATGGCTAGTCCTGGACCACCTAGAAGCCCTCCACTTGACTCAGCAGGTAACAGGTGCCACTCATACAGCAGGACACACTCTGGACGCAATCTTCAGATCCACCAACCTCATCTCCAGGGTTCCCCCAAGAACACTCATATGGACGGACCATGCAGTCATCTTCTTCTCTCTCCTTTCTCCCACCCTTCCTCCGTGAATGACCAACTCTGGACCATCAACCAATGTCCCGCTTTGGAACAAGGTCATAATTACCTCATACCTGGCAGACTCCCTTCTCTTCTCCCTCCCTACCAGTTAAAGGAGGAACACCTTCCATCAGTCACTTCGACTCATGGCTCGCAAAAGCTCTCTGACCTTTCACCCCTTCAATATCTACACACCCCAGACAAGGCCCCTCGCCCAGGTGGTCCACCCACCTCCTCAAATCCCTCAAAACACACAACCGCTCCCTTTTATAATTGTTCTTTTATAAAACGCCTAATACCGAAGACCGGTTTCGAACCATGAGACCTGGATTCAAACCTGTGTTGCTAGGCGCTGTCTTGCTTCCAAGACAAACGCTTTGCCCCTGAGCTATCTTCCTGGCCTAAAGGTAGAGGGCAGGCCATCCCTTCTTACCAAAACAAACAGGCTACGCCCACCAACATATCTACAAAGCTGAAATTTGCAAGGCCAAAAAATCCTTCTACATAAAAAGAATCTCTAACGCTGTTACAATAGCAAGGAGCTCCACAAGATTATCACATAATATATGCCCCCTGTGAGGGGTCAGAAATGTGAGGTGGACAACTTTGTAAAAAGTTTCCAACCTTTGCCATTGTATTAAATAAAATAGGTTGAATAAGCAACTCACTATCCCTACCCTAATGAGGATTTCGCTGCCTAACATAAACTAAAGGGAACACTCCTAGAAAGGGATATCTAACCCTCACACTTCTACAATAATCAAAGCAAAAAGGAATGATATGGCAACTTAAATTAACAAATATATATAACATATGACTTGCTTCACAAGGTCAATGTCTCCTTTTGTGGTCTGGGCAAATTTCCCTTCCTCAGATCCAAACAAGGGTTTCTCCACAGTTCAAAGAAACAACAAGGAAATCCAGTTTAACACAAAGTTTCAAAATAGTACTCAAGGTCTGCTACTTAAAGTCACAATGTTCCGTTGCTTCAATAAAGTACCTTGAAAAAGAGTCGTAATTTCTCACTACTCCTGAAATAAGAACTCCTTCACAAATTTGGCAACAACAAATAGTTTAGAAAAAAGTCATAAGCTCTCACTCGTCGTGGAATAAGAACTCCTTCATAAATTTGGCAACAACAAATAGTTTGATCAGGATGGTTCACAACGATTTTCAACTGCAGAAATAATTGTAAGTTTTCTTCAACATGCTTTCTCAATTCTTCTTCAAATGTCATAATTTAAACATATTGTTTTCTATTAGTACCACTCTTCAGAACTTGCACCTTCTACTACCTGCTTTTTCCCTTCACCAGGTTTCTTCGGGGAAATCACATCTTTCCCTATGGGTATACTCGCCTGTTAGTCTACTTCTTCAACACCACAACAAAAAAGTGCTTCGCTCGTAACTTTCAGATTAGAATAACAACAGTTCAATAGTCTTCTTTGCTATCGCAATGTTAGCAGCTGTCAGGGAATAGAACACTCACATTGATCCATACTAGCACCTTTCCACAAACAATGCTCATCACCCTCAGATAACTTCTTCCAGAAGGGCAGCCAGTTGCCACCTTTCTTTCCCCTCTACAACTGTACCAAAATAGTGAACAACAACAACTTCAACAGTCTTCTGTTGTATCACAATGTTAGCAGCTTTTAGGGAATAGAACATTGACATTGATCTATAGTAGGATGTCTGTACTAACAATGCTCTTCTGCCTCTGGATAACCTCTTCCAGAAGGGAAGACTGTTTGCCTCCTTTCTTTCCCTTCTGCATCAATAACGAAATAGTTAGGATAAAGTATTCTCCTACTTCTGCCTTGGCTGTAGCACTGTGAGTTTAAATAAACCACAATCCTAGATGTCACAGAACCTGAATTGCAACCTTGACATCCCTGGAGCTTGTTAAGGCAATTTTTGTTAGACTGATATTGCCAGTTCTTTAAGGTCTCTTGGCTTGGGTATTGGTAGTATGCCTGAGATTCAAATAGGGCCTCCCACACCGGGTTGTTGGTGTTTGCTCAAGCTCCCATGTTCAGCTCTAGGGTTCTTTTGATTTAACACCAGTCACTTTGGTGAATTTTCAATAGTTCAGCATTCGTAACGTTTATTAGGTTGCTTTGGTAAATTTTCACCAGTTCGGTATTTATAACACTCATTAGCCTGCTTTAATGAATTTTCACCATTTCGGTATTCGTACACTTAGTAGCATGTCTTTCACTCGCTCGTGAGTGATCCTGCCTGCATGGAACACGGGCCTGAATCGGAGTGCCCCGGAGTCACTCGTTCCTTTCAGACTCACTGAGTAAGTCACTTCCAGGTGCTCTGCTTTTGCGTTCACAGGACTGCTGGAACTGTGGCTTCTCCCGACCAGGCGCGCCCTCTTTCTTTGGTCACTGCCATGCTGGTTTGGAGCTGCTCTGACTCCTGGGAGTCTCTGACGCAACCCTGTCACCTAAGACCTCTCCACTGCTCGCACCATGTCTTCTTCCCGCTGCACAACCTCTACAGAAAGTAGTATTACGGAGTAAGCATCTCTTTTCTGCTCTTCCCACTGCGGGACCTCTGCTGTTTGGAGTTTTAGAGGCACAGACACTCTCAGGACCTGTCCTGGACTCAGCATCTTCTTGCTCCTCTACGTCTTCCGCCCATGGCATGCACGGCCCACACTGTCTTTTACAATACTGCTTCCTCTTTACCTGCACCTGAGGGGGCCTTTTAAGCCTCTCAATCTCCCTCAGGTGTAGGTCATTTTTACGAATTAGCTGACCACTTTTTGCATCTTTTTTGCTCTGCATCCCTCTTCCTCGTCCCAGTACTGATGGAATCGGGACTTGAAGTCTCTAATGATAAAGTTCTTTTTCTTAACCTCTCATTTATTACAAAGTTGATTTCTACTTTCTGAGACACTTAACAAGAATCAGTCATAATGCAGGTTTGAGAATAGGAATATGGATCTTTGGTCTTAAGACTTCTATCAACATATAACGTCCTCCTATCATGCTTTTGGCAGCTAGGGGAATGTATAACCATAGGAATGTCTTGGGTTGTAAAAGAATGGTCATTACTTTTAACACCACAGGGTTTATGGCTGAATTTGTTTACATTCAGATGGTTCGCTTGTGGAAAAATGGAATCATGATGGCAAGAAGCCATTACATACTGTGGTATTTGTAGGATGTCTTCTTTATAAGAGGTTAAATATTGTCTCTCAACCCACAAGTATCCCTCACTCCCCTGACCCTTTTCTCCTCCCGGGTGATCCTCCCTTAGTACACCACCCCCAATCTCAGGATCAGGAAGCGTCTGCCTTTCCCTGGCCACCCAGCAGGATACTTTAGGCAGGGTTTCAGTGAGGGATCCATAGGATTCATTACACCCCCCTCGCACCTACCCCTAACACACATATCCCAAACTCTTTGCGAAACCCTCTGTGACCACAAATTGCCTAAGTGAAGATCCTTTCCCAGTATTTTGAGGAAGAAGAACTCCATTGACCAACAAGGGAACCACAAGATCAGTACTGTGATTAAGGAGAATTGTGGAAGCATGAAGATTACCTATAGGAACCACATTGACCAGTCTAGTGGTTGCCGACTTCCTATTGGCCCCACAGTAGTTGAAATAGAAGGAGGAAACCAGGAAGTGTCAAGTCCTCCTCGAGGAGCCAGGAGCAGGGAAGCTGTGCTTTACTGAAAATGGGATGTGGACTAGTGCACCCTCCAGACAGAAGGGGAACCTTTGCCAGTGGGCAAGGGAAGGAGAGCTGGAGGAAGTTGCCAAACTCTTCACTGGGGAAAACAGTGTCAAGCCATCTATGAAGAAACCGTGAGCACAATCATGGACCAGGAGTGAAGGCATAAGCTGACCGGGACACTGAGAACGAATAGAGAGAGTACAAGGCCCGTCCAGGGCGTGAGGACCACAAGGCCAGAAGGCGGGCTGGAACTCTGGGCATCCCTTAGATACTGGAAGTGCACAGAGAAGGAACCATGCTGCCAGGAACGCTGCAAAGATTGTAAAGCTGCTGTAGAGTGAGAGTGGCTCCCGAACGCCACTGGAGTCCCGTGACAGACCCCAGCTGCTCCGGACGAGCTGACACCAATGGAGACCACGCAGTGATGTATGCGGGTAGCCGGAGGGATGTTGAAAGCCTAAGGTGGTGTTGGCAGGAGCTGAAAGGCGGAGAAAAGAGGGTCTGGGACCCTGCAACCATGGGAGAAATGGTTGATTGGACATGGGGGTTGTACAAAGGCTTGACAGGAGAGTGAACCGAGGCTACAAAATGGGAAACTAAAGTCAGAAGTGCGAGTCTGGGATTCGCAACCATATAAAGAGAATTGTGAAGCTGATAGACAGTACATGAAATACTTGGCAGGCGAGTAAACCAAGTCTGTATGTGACCCCACAGCTTGGAAGAGCATCCAGGCTGCTCTTCTTCATTGCAGTGCCTGGTAGGAGGACACCAGGTCTGCCAACCAGGGTCAGGGACCCACCACAGCTTGGGAGGGCATCCAAGTTGTTCTTCTTCATCACAGTGCCTGGTGGGAGGAAATCAGGTCTGGCAACCATGGTCGGGAAACCACAACAGCCTGGGGAGTGCATCAGGTTGTTCTTCTGTTCTTCTTTGTCGCAGTGCCTGGTGGGAGGAAACTAGGTCTGCTAACTAAGGTCAAGAACCCGCTTCACTTTGGATACACAACCAAGCTCCTCTTATGTGTGTAGTTGTGTCTCGTGAAAAGGAACTGGAACCACCAATCAGGACACAAGGACAGAAAAATTGCCTGAACTTTACAAGGAGCCTCTACAATCCCAGGGAAAGTAGATAGTCCCCAATGCTTCAAGGTCTGAAGATTCCAGAACTGTCTTTTGTCTAGGGAAGGCAACCACTCACTTTGGACGTGAAAGTCCATACCTTTGCTTTAGTTTAAACTTAGGTTTGAGGGACAGAGTTAGGACTCTGACAATGGACATTGGGATGTTTTGCTTTGGACATTCCGACACTTGTTATTTCAGATGAGGCAGGGAGACCCCTCTATGAGTTATGGCTGGAAAGGGTTTTCTTTTCCTTTTTATCTTTGAATAAATGTTTCTAATAATCACCATGACCCCTCCATGTCAGAGTCTTACTTCTGCACCCTTACAATCTCTTCATTCCTCACTAACAAACACCAAATACGCACCTCTCTCCATTTACTTCTTCCACCCTCCCAATCAGTAACGGTGCCCTCCAAGGCACCTGCTTTTCCCTCCTCCTCTTCAGCCTTTACATGAGCCCTCTCTCCACACTCATCTGCTCACACAACCTCAATTGCTACAAATATAGACTACACACAAATAATCTCCAAAATCCCCAACTCAGTCTCCTCCCCTCACCCAAACCTTGCATCCTGCCTCACCGGCATCGACCGTTGGATTACAGTCAACCACCTCTTGCTCAACCCCGGAAAAAACAGAAATCATGATTGGTGGAAAGACTGCCCTCTTCCTGCAACCCACCCCCTGGCCTCCATCCCTAAACTCCCCCACTGCACAATGGCCACTGACCTTTCTCTGTCTCACCACATTAACACTGTGACAAAACCATGCTACCTATACCTCTGCATCCTCAGAAGCATCTTCCCTTACCTCTTCTACCCCCACAGAGTGACTGCAATCATGTCCATCGTCCTCTCCCGACTAGACTACGCCCACTCTCTCTACCTAGGAGCCTCTATCTACCAACACAGAAGGGTCCACATAGTTCAGAACTCTGGAGCTAGCCTCCTCCTTCCTGGGTCCCATCACCCCCACCTTATGTATCTTCCATTGGCTCCTGGTCGGATGACAGGCCACTTTCAAAGCCATGTGCATTAATAACCTTGCCCTACACAAGACAGGCTCAAAATACCCTCAATAGAAAATGGCCCACTACAACCCCAGTAGAAACCTGTGCTCAGCCACTGACCTTTTACTGGTGACCCCCTGTTCAAATTGACCACAATTGGAGGCGCCACCCTCTCTGTCCGAGCCCCCTCTATCTGGAACTCTGTGCCGCTCAGCATCCAACACATAGAGGGTCACCTGACCTTCCAGAAAGCCCTCAAGACATAGCTATTCCTCCCCCTGCACCCTGACCAACCCTGTCTTCCCAGTGAGCCAGTTACTCAACCCTGAATGGCCTTACAATCACCAATGACGGTAAACTTTCCTGCTTATGTAACCAGTCTAAGAACTCCAAACAGAAAACAGGAGAGGCTCCATGCCGCAATCCTGGCACCAAGAAACCAGGAATAGCAGTCAAGTACGTATTGCACCCCTTACTTATGGGATATAGCCAAAGAAAGACTAGCCATTGCAGCACCCTTAGACTAATTCATAAGGTAAGCCATGGTATGGTACTAGATGAATTCTGAGGATAGCCAATGTACGGTAACTAGATGAGCCCGAAAAGATAGCCAATGTGCTGCCTAGCTTACCTCCTGTAGGGTAACCAGTGCATCGCATTTAAATGAATCTGAGGTACTCCAATATATTGCACTTAGATGAATTTACAGGTAGCCAGTAAACCACTTCCAGTTTACTCTTAGACTTGCCGACCTACTTAGATGAATCAGAGGGTAACCAATGTGTTACATTCGGACGACTCTCCGAGGATAACCAATGTATTGCATCTAAGGAAATGATAGAAATTAGCTGCACCCTGAAGTCTCAGCCTTGCAATGTAAACTGCATGAACACAACCAGGAAACCAGCCAGGACATGCAGGTACATATCAAAATCCACGCTTACTCGAAGCTAACCTAAAGCACTACCTTCAACTCACATGCACTACTAGCAGACACTACTCTAAGACACACCACGCAACACCACTACCATAACAATGCAGCAATTCCCCACAATAGATTTTATCTAGCTGAACACATAACAAACTCTCCTGTTCTTGCATACTCCCCAGACCTCCTCTCAGCACCCCTCCACTACATGCACCACTCCAGTTTCACCTCTGCCATAAGAATGCAGCTATCCCCCATGATAAAATGTGGCTTAGCTGCACACATAACTATCTCCTCCCGCTCTCGCATACCCACCCTCCTATGTACCCTCCATCCACTACATGCACTACTCCAAGACACAGTGCACAACACCACTGTCATGGTGAAAGTAGCTATCCCCACAGTGAAAATACGGTCTAGCTTCTCACATAACGTTCTTCCTGCTCCCGCATAGTATTGGGATGGCGGTCAGGGGACTATTAACAGCTTCCCAATGTACATGCAAGAGGAACTGGGCCCTGGAAGTCCCCTGCACCAAGAACAGAAGAACCAGCCATACGACAGAGTTGACTGTCTTTATTGCGCATTCAAATGACAGGGATTGCAGCATGAACAACGTAACATTCTCCAGATGCTCTCAGTGTCTAGACAGTTGTTAGCTGGTTTTGTTCACAAGTGATGTCACAAAATGCAGTTTCATCTGTAAGGAACTCATGGTGGCAACAGTAAAGACAGACACAAGTGATCACAGTTCAAGGGTGTTTATTGAACTTTATAATGGGTGAGATAAAGGCCTAATCTAAACCTAAATCTAATATGGAAGCAAGCTACGACCATCAAATAATAATAAGGCAGTCCTATGGGCGTCTTGTCAAATAAAAAGGGCCTATACTAAGAAAATGATTGCCAATCCTTACTGCTAAATTACGAAAAGAGTGTAGGATCATGTTCACCAGAAAAGAAAGAAGTTTTCACAAAATAATAAGTCAGGATGTTACAGCAGGTTCTCCTTTCCCCATATTTTAAGCACAGGACAAGGTGGGACTTCTGAGCACAGCACACTCCTTTGCCTCGTCAGCATGAGGTTCACAGTTCCAGTTCAACAATATCAAATACCTTCAGAGGCTAAGTCTCTTTCCTGCAAAAGTCATCGAAGGCCGGCTGATTCAAAATGACAAAGCAACAAAAAAGTTCTCTCTGTAATCTTGCACTTTGGGCGATTGCTCTTCGCTCTTCAGGATCTCCCTCTGCCGGGCTCAGATCCTCCTTGCAGTTTGGCCTCCCTCCGTCAGGTTCACTATGGCCTTTATTTAACACACTTCATGTATTTCTAGTGCAGTTCATGCATTGCTTCTTTAGATTAGAAAGCAGGGTTTTGCTTCTCTTAGCTTTCCTTCGGCATCCCTCTGCCGGGTTCACACTTGCCTTTTCCTACAGTTCACAATCCTATTGGAAAGTGGGGTTCCATTCCCCTAGCTTTCCTCTGGCAACGGGTCAGAGACTTTCGATTGTACAAGGGATTTGATGTAACCCTTGTAGGACCACTCTGACGCCTTACGCCACCCTTTCCTAGGGCTGCTGGTTCTTTAGTTTCAAAGAACAGGTCCCGGTCAGAGTCTTTCGAATGAGAGTCCACGTGGCGCCGGACCCCTCTGCACCTGGACCTCAACTGAGCTTTCTTTAAAGTTCAAACATATACACAAGTCCTTTCTATTTTGGATTCCTTGCATTCAAAATGTTGCCACTAGCAACCTTGGGCTCAACACTGTTCGGCCTACTATCAGCTTCCTCTGACTCATCGGCTGTGCTGAACCCGCTGGCTTCTTTGTCTTCTGGAGTCAAGGATAGTACCATGGTAGCCAGCTTGCCTCTCCACCTGCGTTATCAAAGTGAGAGGCTCCTGTGTACCATTGACGTCTGCTGATCCGCACGCCAATTCCCGTCTTATGCTTTCCCTTTTGGAGGCTTCACGGGTCTGAGTTGAAAAGGGCAAGGGCAATTCCCACTTCGTCGTCCTTCCAGGTCTCACCGCATTTCTTCTCCGTTTGAACTGCTGGTTTGGTGTAGCTGTCTCCTTGTGCATTCGGCCTTGCTCGCAGTGTGCTTTTGTGCTCTGCCTTTTATCTCTGTTTGGAAGGTAAAGGGCTGTCAGGTGTGTGTGGTTATTGTCAATTGCCTGACTCTGCCTGACCTGTGTGTTGGGACATTTCAGGTAAACAACTCTGGTGTTAATCCATTGTCTGTTACCGTGTAAGAAAGTGTTCATGTGGCAAAAGGGGTTCGAGGGGGTAGAGCTTCTAAATATCCTACAGGGTAGGATGGGGAAAAGGTGTTACAGGGAAGGGGATACCGCATCTTAACCCTTGGTGATCCACTTCCATTCCCTGAAGACCCCTTGCCCAAGTGATCCTCTGACACTGGTCCACTCCCAGGAACTGGATCCAGTAGTGATGGCCATGTCCTGGCCACCTAGACGACAGATCTCCGGGGACTAGCGGGTGAGACGCCTTCAGGTTTCTTACACATCCCAAAAATCTAACGGGGAAAGGGATTGGTTAATGAGGTGTGTTTACTGGATTGTAGACTTACTTCGTGCAACACAAACCTTCTACCCTGCATTGCGAGCCGTGGATAGGCTCTTGCAGGAGCTTCAACGTTGCTTTAAGGAGGCGGGGCTTGCGCTTGTCACGTGATCAATCACGTGACCATCTACACCTCAAAACGCTGAGCCATCCGCCCGAGCGGCGTGTGTTTACTGGATTGCAGACTTACTTCTTGCAACACGAACCTTCTACCCTGCATTGCAAGCCGTGGAGGGGCTCTTGCAGGAGCTTCAACATTGCTTTAAGGAGACGGGGCTTGCGCTTGTCACGTGATCAATCACGTGACCATCTACACCTTCAAAGCGCTGAGCCATCCACCCGAGCGGCGTTAAGCCCGACAGGGGTAATGGGCACTGGCTGTTGTGTGGCTGTTAGGCGCAGTGGGGCGCCATCAGAAAAAAGGAAACCATTAAGTGTCCCGCACGGAAGCGGTGCCACCTCAAGACACTGGTACCACAAATTACGGTAAGATTTATAAACTGTGCAAGAGATACATCGTGAAAGAAAGAGTCTTTGTATAAGCCTAACAAAACATAACCTAGTGACCCTCAATCCACCTCCACCGCCACCCCCGTACCTGACGTTATATGGAGGGAGAAGACGGCCACTGCTTACGCAGCTCCAAAAAAGGGAGTGGTGATTCCATTCATGGTGTGACGGCTACAACAAAAGGTTATGGTTTACAAACTCCCAGGATGCCTAATTCACGTCCGAAGCGAGCAGACTTTAGTCACAATCTCACAGGCTGCCGCAACCTCGGCAACGTACTGGAAAATAACAACATGACGGCATCCCAGGAAAGTCTGGCGTTGCTGCCAACAGTAGTCAACACAGAGGCACAGCCGCCGAATGCCTCCCCGATAAGCACCGTCGTCTCCGTCGTGCTGCAGCCTCCCGGAGGGGAGACGGGGCGAAGCAGAGCCGGTGCTGTTGAGAAAGTCACGGCGTCGCGTGCCGGCAGCAAAGAAAGAAGCCCAGGAGCAAAACAGAAAGAGACACCTGCTGATTTTTGCCGACCAGGAACAGTGTTAAGAATGAGTGTGGAGGAAGTGGCCCAGGAGTGTTGCTATGAGCAGGAGCCCACAACCTCAACAGAATGACCCGGGGCATGCGGACACAGGAAATATCAGGTTGAAGTAAGGGCAACGAGTTTGACTGTGTTGACTGGTGACCACATCGTCAAAGCACAGGTGCACATTAACAGCATCAAAGAGGACATACAAAGCAAAACAAGTCCTCCAGAACCATTCAAAATACAAATCGGGGAGGAGCAAACGGACAGTACCCTGTCAACTGCACAAAACTCCAAGAAGAGAGCCAAGGAGACTAATGAAAAAAACAAGTGGAAGCCGAGAATGCAAAGCAAAAAGCCTCAATATAAGAAAAATAACGGCCTATGAACCAAAATCAATGGCCCCAATAAGAATGTGCAACAGTTAATTAAAGGCGGATCGAAGAACAACACAGGCTCAGCAGCTGCTAGAAAAAATCAACACTATGCGAATGCTGAGACTTCTTTGAAATTCAGCTCTCAACAAAATCTAAAAGATTCAGCGAACTTTCAGATGCCGAAATGCTCGCGCCGGTAAATGACACCATTTCACATGCAAAACACCGGAAACTTGACCACACAATAGAGATATGGCCAGATCCAGAAACAGACACTGAACCACAGAGCCAAGAAATAGTGTCAGAACCAGTGCCAAATGAGCCAAACTTACCCAAGGTAAATGCCGCCAGTGATAACAGGGCAGATACAAATGACAATCTGACAAAGGAAGTTCAAAGTGGTGAAACACAGGCACAGACAAAGGAACCTGAGGCTCAACATGAGCCACTCCCACATCAAAGGGAAGCATCTGCCAGTCCCACATTACAAAGACAGGACTCAATGTTTCAGTCCCCAAAGACAGGAGGAAGCAAGACGGCAGGACCTGAAAGTCCTGAGGAAACAGAAATATCAGCAAGCCCAAACTTGGCAAATACAGCAACACCAAGTAACCAGCAGGGCATGATAGAACAGGAAGAACAATGCAAGCAGCATAATAAGAAGTCACATCGAATGTTATCAGAGGATTATGTATCGCCATTGAAAACTCAGAAAGGTATCAGATTTCCGCACACTCTTAGAAGGAGGTATATTGATTTTCCACATACATATGGTAGTAGTACGGCTTCGCAAACACCCAGCACATCACAGGATCTTGCGGCGAAGAAAACTGACTTGTTAATCATAGTGTCAGCCATAACCATCGCTCTCAATCCCTTCTGCAAATTGTACGAGGCAATAAATGGCACAGCGAAAGATCAACACGTCATTTTAGCCATGATTTTGACAAAAGTTCTGCACTTAGAAGTTTATATAACAGCCAACGAGAACAATCAAAACTATAAGGAAGCGATGGACCAGTTTGCCAACAATTTGATGGCCAAAATCGCAACTACACGTAATGGGTCAGTACAGTCTGAGACGAAAGACAAGAGAAATAACAGCAATGAAGTCGGAACACAGACAAAAACAATTATCGACTTAACAGCAGAACAGAAGTCGACAAAAAGTGTCGAAGTACTGACTCAATTAAGAGATACAATGGACACATACAGTATCACGATAAGGCAACCACGGGCAAAGTAAAACAGGCTGCAAAGGTGACCCTGGTATTAAACAAAGCAACTCCAAATAATAAGTGTGACGACGAAGTCACAGAATCAATTTATGGAATTTTTGCCCCAATCAAGCCCAAAGACAAAGGCGACACCGGCACCGCAAGAACCTTAATAACTAACAACTCAGACTCATCAAAAAACAGGAACAATAAACACAATGCAGAAACAGTGGCGAGGATGAGCACACTGAAAGGAGCCACTTCACCGCCAACAGACAACATACGGCAGAGAACTCCCCACAATACAGTGTTGGACAAAGAAAATCAGAAAATAGAACAAACAAACAAAGAAAAGAAAGTGCCAGTAAGCCAATCAGAGGCGGCAGATCCTGAAGATACCCTAATGAATCTGAGTGTGTACCCAGATGATGATGTACATCTAGCGATGACGCTAGAACAATCCAAGCAATTGACAGCGAAGAGCAATAGATCAGTTCTTGAACCATCACCAATTGTGAAAAAAAACAACAACAAAGCTTGCAAAGACCGCGACTTTGAAACTCTTGAGGAGAAACAAAATCGTTTGATCTATCGTTTGCAAACGTCTGAGGCGAACAAGCTATACGAGCAAAAACATAGCTCAGAAAGAAACACAAATACAAAACCGGAAGATCAGAATAAATCTAAAAGCAGCAGTGTTGAAGCGAACAAACACATAAATCAGAGGCAAGGAAGAAGAGAACGCACAGAAGGGAAATCGAGGGCTAACCGCCGAGAACAAGAAAACTCACAAGTACCCCATCACGAAACAAAAAGAAAACAGCAAGGGGAAACCTTCGAGAGGCAAGCACCAGCGAAAATAAAATATCAGCATGGCACAGATTGCAACAACCAAAGATTGTCCCGCCACACAAGCCATACGAGGGTTAAAGCAGAGTGCGACGAGTCTGGTAAATCAAATAAAAAGTAAGATTTTAGGTAGACACTCAAAATGACACAAAGGAACAGCAACAAAGAAGATCTCATTTTAAACAGGAGAACTGTCTTGGCCATACTGCACCAAATTTCCAGCTTGAAAGGGCTACAATCGGAAGACATAAAAATAGTTGAACCATGGCATAATGGACAGGGGGCAGTGGCATTGCTACATCTTGATTCCACCTCGGTTTACAAAATGATACAAAAATATCAAGATGACATCTACAAACATGGATACCACATAGAAGAAGCAATGTCACGAAAACATCAAGAAAACATGGAAGGAATCACCAGACACCAGGAAATCCTAACTAGAGACAGAAAAGCAAAATCAGATAATAGGGCGTACTTCGAGCAACAGAAAGAGGAAAGGCCACAAAAAGAACACAAAAGAACAAAGGTGTGTAAACTCACACAGAGTCATTACAGAGCGGAGGATGTAACACGTAACATCGAGCGCCCGACAATTAAAAATGGCTCATCCCAAGGCAGAGTAATTCTAACTAACTAAAAATAAAAAATTAAACATTTTGTGCAAATATCCCTACAGAATCGATCAACCTGAGTCTTCTATTGTGTGAATACGTAAGGGTACATTCAGGCTTGAGACCCTTTTCTTGGTCCTTTTGTGTCAAGTCATCCCAAGGCAGAACACGCGAGGAAAAGCAAACGACAAAAGAGCAACGGACATACAATAACGAGGGTGTGACAAGAACAATTATACAAAAAGTAGACAATAGCCCGATAGGTCAAAACCAAAATGCTCCTCAAAGCAACGAAACAGGGTTATGGGCCTGGCTCCCGAAAGCACTCGCGCTGCACAGTAAGAAATAGCCATGCTTGCGGTCAGAGACAACGACAAGCGACCAGACTGAGGAGCGACCAAAAAAGTAACTCTATGCTCTTGGAATACGCGAGGACATTCACACTTGACGGTTCCAGGGGGACCAAATCTTGGAGAATTTGATATCATATGTCTCCAGGAGACATGGCTGCAACAAATGGCAAAGATGGAAGGCTATCGGATTATTCTAGCACCAGCCGGCAGAGGCTGTAAAGGGCGACCAACCTCAGGGCTGATGACGGCATGTCGAAATCGATGTGGAGTATCAATTGAGTAATACTCTCCTGGCAAGAGGCAAGAAAGCAAAAAGCAGAGTTCACAAAAGCCATTTTAGTCAACACTTATTGGAATCCCGCAACAATAAGTGCAACAAAAATTCATTGCACTGTGCGAGGATGCAATTGACATAGCCAGGTCTGAACATCTAGTGACAACAATTCTTGTATGCAGAGATTTAAACGCAATCTGTAAAGCAACAAAAAATACAAGATCAAACGTAGCCCCTCATGCTATAGAACAACGAGGCAAAGAATGGCTCAAGTTTACCAGCTCGCGTGGGCTGCATAATCTGGACGATGCATTTCCGCACGCAAATAGGTTACCAACGTGGGAGCGTGCACTCTCTGCATCTACGATTGATTACATCTTCGTCTCACAGCCGTTACTGCATATTATGGAGGACTTCAATGTCCGGCGCATAACAGCAAGTGATCACAATCTGCTAGAAACATTGTGGCACTTAGTAAACAATATTAACACTCAGACAAGCCTCCAAGTCGAGCCTGATGCCCAAGGTATTCGAATTAAAATAAGCGCCAAGGACATCATCAAAGTGACAACAAAATATAAAGCAGCTCTACACTCAGAATCAGAGAATGCAGTTGATTACCAACCCTTGCTGATCCCGCACAAGTGTTGCAAAAAAAGAAGTGGGAATGCAACAAAATGAGACACAAAACATGTATATAATAAAGAGTTAATTGAAAAAAGGCGTGAATACAGAAGAGCGTTACGAGGTGCACATAAGAACACGCCAGTAGAAGTGCCCAAAATCATCAAAGGCATTAAGACAAGGTATAAAGCATGGGTGAGGGCGCATAGACACAAACTGTACCAGGCTGATGCAGAACAAATCACAAAAGCACTCATTACGAATAATAGCAGAGACTTTTGGACCCTACTAAGAGACACAGGAAAAACGTTAGACAACCAAATTTTGAATAACATCAGTCAACACACGTGGGAAAAGCACTTTGAAACAGTCTTCAAGGCAGCAACAACGGACAACAGTAGTGAGCAACAATTGGAAGCAGCAAATTGGGTCAACCTAGAAAGTAAAGAGGACATTCTGGACGTAATTAAGAAGTAAAAAAATTCAAGAGCTCCAGGCCCAGATGGCATTTCCAATGCCGAATTGAAAACATATCCAACGGAATGGGCCAGCCTCATGAGCGCCATCTTTTGCCGCTGCACCGAATCTAGATCAATACCCAAGAAGAGATTTCAAGTGTGAGCTGCCGCGGCAGAATGTAACAACGACTTTCAAGCCGGCTTAAAAAAGAACGCAGGCACCACGTGCAACATCCTGGCCTGCAGCATATTAAAAAGTAAAGCCCTGCAAAATAGGTGCAGTTTATTTGTGGTCTTCATTGACTTCACTCAAGCTTTCGACCAAGTAGAGAGACCACTCCTGTGGAAGAAGCTAAAGGAGTGGAACTGCCCCGATGACATCTTGGCTCCGATACAAGCTCTTCACCGCAACACCACAATGAGAGTGCGACTCAGTCGGGAAGGCAAACTGTCAGCCGAAATCAACAGCACACGTGGAGTGAAACAAGGGTGTCCGCTGGCTTCCGCTCTTTTTTTGACCTATATCGGCGATATGCAAGAAATTGCGAAAACAGTAAGAGCTTTTCGGCCGAAACTTGGGACAACGGAAATTGGTCACCTTCTGTATGCTGATGACCTCACCATATTCGATCAGACGCAAATAGGGCTACAACGCAAACTCAATGCTTTACAACAGTATGCTATGGTCAACCATCTAGAAATCAATACAAGCAAACTAAAATCATGATCCTTCAAAATCATAATAAAAAACCTAGCAACTTCAACTGGCAGCTGGGTCAAACAAAAATTGAGACTGTGAATACGTTCAAATATCTTGGAGTATTCCTGGACAGTTCATGTCAAGAAGCCACAATGCAATCTGAACTGTACGCGAAGATGAACAAACTAGCGGCACAAGCAAAGGCTATCGATAGCAAATTCGGAAAGTACTCACTCGTGCCAACACTAAACTTCTATAAAATGAAGGTTGTGCTGGCTGTTACATATGGGACTGAAGCAATGCCCGCGATCCCTAAGCGAATATGGGCAAAACTGGAGGCCTTCTTCTGGCGTAAAATACTGAAACTACCCAACTCTACATCAGGGGCAGCCATTCATCGGGAACTAAGTCTCCAGTCATTAGAATGCACAGTAACCTGCAACACCATCATGCTTTTCAGAAAGACCAGAATGGACAGCAGCAACAAGATATTCAATATGATAAAACGCGAAATGGACACCAAAAGTTGTGACATGCTGATGGCATGGCAAGAAAAAAATCTTGCGGTGCTACACGAAATTGCATCAGACGAAGAAGAATTTATTGGTAACCCATGTAAAGTTCTACGAAAAATCAAAGATGCAGACTGGGCAAGGACAATAGATACGTCTGCTAAATTACAGCTTACCTCTCATTTGCCACTCAACACGCGGAAAAGAAATGAGTTGCAAAGTTTTATAAAGCAATTTCCGAACAAACAGGCGCGAAACTTAATCTTACAAGCACAACTTAATCTATTAAAAACAAATGAGATATTACACATCAGAGGACAAGCCCAAAAAACAGCTGTAGATTATGCGACAACACCATATATCCCATAAAAGAGAGGCTAACTGCATATAGATTATATAAGGGGTTAGTACATTTATTGGACAGACTATATCTGGTGGCTCATCCTGAGACCACCTCCGAAAGTATCAAATGTAGAGTTCCAAGTTAGTGAAAGGTGGTTGGTGACTGCAACATAGTGCAAGCTCACCGGAGTAGGTGAATAGGTATTGGACAGACAGGATCTTCTCTGCCTTGGAGCCTTGGACAGACGCCAGGTTGAGTGCAACAACTCCAGGTAATGGGAACGACTCTGAAGGTGCTGCATGTTCCCATTAAGTTACCTTCTTCGATCTCTTAAACTGTGAGACAGAACATATTTGCCTTTGAACCTGTGTTACATTTGTATCTCACTGCCTTCAGCTCTATGGGAATAGGCATCCCTATCAAGCCGAATGCATAGGCACTGTCTGGCAGGTGCAAGTCACATGTGTAGGGGCCACGAAATGGAGTCTCGCTGCCTGTAATTATGTTTCCCATAATACTGTTTTTTTAAAATAATGACTTAAAGGCAACAATATAGAATGAAGATTGAAACATGCAGACTAAATTTATCAGAAAATGCTGGCAGGAATTAGCAAAAATATTGGGAGTGGATCTGTATATCGAGGTTAAATCCTAAACTTACAAATAATAAGAAACGACTCTATTGGCCTAATTGGCATATATCTGGCATACGTTACGTGAATGATCTGATTGATAGAGGGAAATATATCTCGTTTGAAATATTGCAAGCGAAACACCAGAACTACGGGCGGTCTTGTTGCAGTCGGAGAGTCGCAGCCATTTAGCCTCCTCGATATACTCTTTACTTCAAAGCATAAGAACTAGTATTATGCACTTTTGTCTAAATGGTCAGACGAAACAGGGAATGAAATCTCAGAAAAACAATGACTGTGCTTCTGCAGAATGTTACATTGATATCACTCAAGTGGAATGATATAGCTAGGGAATTCATGCTCTTAAGTGGAGAAGCTTGGACTCCAGATAAACTGAAAGAAAGGGTTCTGAGACACTCAGATGCATGTTGGGGTTGCACTCATAGAAGGGGGACTTTGCAGCACATGTTATGGGAATGCTGTCACATTACTACATTTTGGAAGGAGTTAGCTAAGATGATTAATAATGCCCTAAGAACGGATACAGACTTGTCCTGAGAGACACTAATCCTGGGCTCAGATTCACAAATAGAGGACCTAACATACCCTCTGAAATGTTGGCTTTTTAGAGCTGCTATGCCTGCCAAATAATTATAATGAGAAGCTGGCAGTCAATTAAACCTCTCATCAAAACAGAATGGCTACAATAGCTGCGTAGAATTTCTCTAATTGAAAAGTTTCTATGAGGTAGACAAAAGAAATTACAACTGTATGAGGTGGTCTGGTCACGCTTTTTTGAAATTGAATTGCAATTTTGTGATGTTGGCGTTCGTACTGTCATAGATTTCATGTGATGCCAAAATGTTAACCCCCCCCTTCTCTTCTTTCTTACTTCAGTTTGCTGTAACAGTACTGTGTTGTAAAGTGTCTTTTGCTCTTGAGTGGAATTCTACCTCGTAGAATTCCACTCTTTCTCTGATATCATGTTTACTTCTGTTCAGAGGGGAGATTCCATTAAGAGCCGTTAGAAGCTGAGTGGAGAGGTGCTGTGTAGACTGAGTACTGCTGGCTCTGGCTGGTTACCAATAAAGGATCTTCACTCACCTGCAGTGTATGCCTCCTTATTATATACTGTGTATTTGTAAACACTGTAAAATGTGAATGTAAATAAAAAAACAATACAAAAAACAATAGATGCCAGCATTGCCCCCCTTTCAAGTAGGTTCTGCCCAACCCAGTTCTCAGGTCTGTCCCCCTTTCATGCACTTTGTGTCCAAAGCAAATAAGGAGGGTGCTCTCAACAATACAGTACATGCCAGAATTGCCCCAGTAAAACACATTTCCATGCTGCTAGTGGCCAGTCAAATCCTGCATTCTTTCTGAGTATATGTACATGCTGACCCCAGTTCCGCAACATGTCGCTCTCGGTGCTCTCAAACTACACCTTTGCCCCGACACACATACTCACATGTATACACATACGTACACAAACAAATTCATGCAAACAAACCATTTTTAAACATACCCTTTTTCTTTGTTATGAGCCTCAAAGCAAATTATTATGCACATTACATTACAAACAGTTCAGCAACCTGACAGCATGTAACTCCTCATAGAAACACGCTAAGCCAAAAGACCATACGTGTGATTTTATTTGCACATCCTGAATCGGAAACTACTGGCCACAGAATGTATGTCTACAAATGCTCTATTTTACACTACTTTTAGACAAACACTAGAAGAAATTGTGTACTAAGGTCACCTTGGTATAGAGATTGTGTGTCACACACTTCCAGTTGACTGCTATGCAAGATGTTAGGAACATTGGACTATCCGCATAAAAGCAAATCCATGTCGTGCATGTAAAGCTAGCAGATATCATGGCTATAAATGAATATTCCTTCGATGATGAAGTGCATCAATGCATTCTAATGTATTTTCCATGACAGTCATGCATGTTATTAACGAGATAAAGAAGCTTTGCTTACATATGTATATTGGGGCCTGTAAAGGTTCTGCGAGAATCCTCAGGATTTGAACGATGATGTAGCCCAGCCCTTATTTATAGGTCTCGTTGTGTTAGTATTGAGAATTTTTATTTCTAGAAAGTTTCTTTATATGGTATTGAGATGCCTTTTAGCGATCTCGTGATTATCGACGATGATGAGACTGTGAATGACACTATGGAAGTATTCTGTAATATGAATTAAGTATTAACTTGAACTAAGTTTTACATCAAATGTGATGTGCAAGATTGATTGATTAATCAATGTTGATAATTTGTATATTTGTTGAT
This sequence comes from Ambystoma mexicanum, assembly GCF_040938575.1. Lineage (NCBI taxonomy): Eukaryota > Metazoa > Chordata > Amphibia > Caudata > Ambystomatidae > Ambystoma > Ambystoma mexicanum. Next base: position 1,484,123,121 of record NC_090929.1, read on the forward strand.
ATGAGGTTTATCTATAACTGTAAAAGTTTATAATGAACTATAAACAACTATACCAATAATTAAAAAAAGGGAATATTTAAAGAGTGTCATTGTATTACTCACTTGGAAGCAGACTCAGATTTGCTAGGTAAGTGGGGCGGGGGTTGGGAGGAGGGGGTGATTCATTTGGAAATGTCCCGTCACTGACAAGTGATAAACACAAGTCTCAGAATGGCGCTGAAAACAAAAGGACTTCTGTGCAGCAGTAATCCCAAGGCTGCTGTAAAGGTGCCCTTTGTCCTCTGCATTTTGTTTCCGCTCGTGACCGCCGTGAAGGTGCAGATGCCTTCAGAAACAGCTCAAAAAGGGAAGGACGTGGAGGCTGCCATTGCACTAAGCGGCTGCCCATTAGCAGGCAGTGGTCGAAGTGGCCTGCACCGCTCCCCACAAACCCAATCGCCACACCCCCTCCTATGCGCAATAAAAAAGAAAAAAAAACACATGTGCCTGCAGTTTAAGGGAACGTCCTGTGCAGTGCACTGAAAGGGCAAGTTACAACTTCTTCCTACCCTTTTACTTTGAAATGAAACCATTCTGGAGCAGTTTCTTTTTAAAATAAAAGTATAGGAATGGTAAAACTTAATTAAAAGAAGTAGAGGAGCACCGTTCCGACCGCTCCCGCCCACTTTGACCACTGTTAGCAAGACATTGTTAAAACAAAGACATTCATGAAAGCTTTGCTGCTCAAGATAGCAATGTGATGTGCCTCTGGGGCACTTTCCCCAGCCTCCTGAGGCAGCAGCTGGGGAATAAGCCCAGGCCCACATTGAAATGTCCCCGTTTTTGGCCACTGTAGAGCCCTGTGGGGTAGGCAAGCTGCCCTTCCTCCCCACCGGTCGGTACGACTGGTTCCCCTGAGTGTTCAACCCGGAACGGTTGGATTAGACAGCTGAGCAGTGCACACCAATGGGACATTGCACATAGCTACTCTTAACCTTTAATAGTTGAATAGAGGAACTTACCTATAACTTACCTGATGTTCCTGTACAATCTGGTGTACTGCACCACTGCATCAGAAGGTCTAAGAGTCCAATCGACAATAACAGAAGCTGAGCACTAACTGCCTCATCACAAGTTTGGCACTAAATGCGGCGTATGTAATGCTATCACTGCCGCATTTTACGGGTCAGCCAAATCTCGGGCTTGGTGGATTTACCCCCAGCTCTGAACTGGGGGCAAATCCGCCATGATTTTGCCAATTGTCAGCATTACCGCCGGCGGTAATAGCACCGAACATTCCCCATTGGGTCCAAAGGGAAATGGGAAATTCCCAAATGGGCCCAATGAGGAATAAGGACTGACTGTTCCGCAAACCCGGGATCCGGCGCTATTATCGCCGGAGGGGTTTGGCGGTAGAGCTAATAGCCCCAGCAGTAATACCGCCTGGGTTAGCGCCCAACTCGTGATGAGGCCCTAAGTCTAATAACTGCTGAAGATAGGTTACAGCTGAATGTGTATCTGATTGAGGGCTTTCAGTGGTTCGGGGCTGCCTGGGCAGAGGCCCGGTAGTCTCCAGAAATTGTGTCTCAGTTGGGGCTCTGCAGTCCCTAAAGTCCCCTAAAAATCCCAGCCCACCAGGCCACTAAAAATTATGGCTGTATAAGTGAGAGCTTCAGGCTTTAGAAAAAAAGACTTGCTGTTTTTTTCCTGAACTGTGCCGGTGACGGTGACGACCCCCTGGAGATCACCACCCTTTCACCCCAGGTGAGACGGTGATGACTGATGCAATGGGGTGCCTGGCAGGGGGTCGGCACTGCAATTAAGCAGCAACATTTACCTGACCTGGGGCTCTTACGGGGTGTGGCTAAAAAGGGGAGTGGCCTAACAGGTAGCATTCCGGTGCAGCAAGTGTTGCCTCTTAATTGCTGCGAGCACTGATTAGATTACTAACATATTAAAAACCTGTTATTGTGCAGAAGACATGTTGTCACATATATTTTGTTTTACTCAAGAAGCTGCCCTACCAATACAATCTTTCTGGTTTACCACAACCTTTCCACAACCAATTTCTAACCTTCTTATCCTCTTTTACCTGCCTTGTGGGTAATCTGTTATCCACACAATGCCAACCAAGATAGGTCGGTGTAGGTCACCCAGCTCCTGTGTTTTCGTTGAGGGTGTGGCATCACTCGGGGCACTTTTTGAGTATAACTCGACCTGCCACAACGTCCTGTCACTTTCCCAGAGTCTTTACCGCGGTTACTGGCTCTCTGAAGCCGCAGTAGTTCCGACCTTCGTTTGCTTCTTTTGGGTCTGTTGGCTCTCCTCAGACATGTTGTCTTCTTTCCTCGGCAGCACTTTGCCTGCTGTTTGTGGCCTCTCTGTGACGTGTTTCATAGCCCACCTTTGCTCTGCTTCATTTTGGTCTTGCACGGTTCCTCTTTTGTTCCATGGAGTATCAGTCAAACCTTTGTTTGCTAGTGTCTGTGCATTCCCTCTTGTCTCTCAAAGTAGGTCACGGTTCATCTATGTTTGGCTCAGCCCGCCACTGGTCTCTCACAGCGATTTGTGTTTCACCTTCCCTCAGCTCTGCAGCACTCTCACAGCGGCTTTCGGGGTCACCATCGTTTGGCTCAGACCACCACTGGTCTCTCACAGCGACTTGTGTTTCACATTCCCTCAGCTCCGCAGCACTCTCTCACAGTGGCTTTTGAGTCACCATCGTTTGGCTCAGCTCGCCACTGGTCTCTCACAGCGACTTGTATTTCATCTTCCCTCAACTCCCCGGCACTCTCTCACAGTGGCTTTTGAGTCAACATCGTTTGGCTCAATTCGCCACTGGTCTCTCCCAGCGATTTGTGTTTCACCTTCCTTCAGCTCTGCAGCACTCTCACAGTGGCTTTCAGGGTCACCATCGTTTGGCTCAGCCCGCCACTGGTCTCTCACAGTGACTTGTGTTTCACCTTCCCTCAGCTCCACGGCACTCTCTCACAGCAGCTTTTAGGTCACCATCGTTTGGCTCAGCCCGCCACTGGTCTCTCACAGCGACTTGTGTTTCACATTCCCTCAGCTCTGCTGCACTCTGACAGCAGCTTTCGAGTCAACATCGTTTGGCTATGCTCGCCACTGATCTCTCACAGCGACTTGTGTTTCACCTTACCTCTGCTGCGCGGCACTCTCACAGCGGCTTTTGCGTCACCATAATTTGGCTCAGCTCACCACTGGTCTCTCGCAGCAACTTGTATTTCACCTTCCCCCAGCTCCGCAACACTCTCTCACAGTGGCTTTTGAGTCACCATCGTTTGGCTCAGCTCGCCACTGGTCTCTCACAGCGACTTGTGTTTCACCTTCCCTCAGCTCCCCGACACTCTCTCACAGTGGCTTTTGAGTCAACATCGTTTGGCTCAGCTCGCCACTGGTCTCTCCCAGCGATTTGTGTTTCACCTTCCCTCAGCTCTGCAGCACTCTCACAGTGGCTTTCAGGGTCACCATCGTTTGGCTCAGCCCGCCACTGGTCTCTCACAGTGACTTGTGTTTCACCTTCCCTCAGCACTGCAGCACTCTGATAGCAGCTTTCGAGTCACCATCGTTTGGCTACGCTCGCCACTGGTCTCTCACAGCGACTTGTGTTTCACCTTCCCTCCGCTGCATGGCACTCTCACAGCGGCTTTTGCGTCACCATCATTTGGCCAGGCTCACCACTGGTCTCTCACAGCAACTTGTATTTCACCTTCCCCCAGCTCTGCGGCACTCTCTCCCAGAAGTTTTCGAGTCACCATCATTTGGCTCAGATTGCCACTGGTCTCTCACAGCGACTTGTGTTTCACCTTCCGTCAGCTGTGCGGGACTCTCACAGCAGCTTTCCTGTCACCATCGTTTGGCTCAGCTCGCCACTGGTCTCTCACAGTGACTTGTGTTTCACCTTCCCTCAGCTCCACGGCACTCTCTCACAGCAGCTTTCGGGCACCAATGTTTGGCTCAGCTCGCACTGGTCTATCACAGCGACTTGTGTTTCACCTTCCCTCAGCTCTGCAGCACTCTCACAGCGGCTTTCGGGGTCACCATCGCTTGGCTCAGCCTGCCACTGGTCTCTCACAGCAACTTGTGTTTCACCTTCACCCTGAGCTCTGCGGCACTCTCTCACAGCAGCTTTTGGGTCACCATCGTTTGACTCAGCCCGCCACTGGTCTCTCACAGCGACTTGTGTTTCACCTTCCCTCAGTTCTGCTGCATTCTCTCAGTGGCTTTTGGGTTACCATCGTTTTGGCACAGCTCGCCACTGGTCTCTCACAGTGACTTGTGTTTCACCTTCCCTCAGCGCTGCAGCACTCTGACAGCAGCTTTCGAGTCACCATCATTTGGCTCAGCTTGCCACTGGTCTCTCACAGCGACTTGTGTTTCACCTTCCGTCAGCTGTGCGGCACTCTCACAGCGGCTTTCGTATCACCATCATTTGGCTCAGCTTGCCACTGGTCTCTCACAGCGACTTGTGTTTCACCTTCCGTCAGCTGTGCGGCACTCTCACAGCGGCTTTCGTATCACCATCATTTGGCGCAGCTCGCCACTGGTCTCTCACAGTGACTTGTGTTTCACCTTCCCTCAGCTCCGCGGCACTCTCTCACAGCAGCTTTCGGGCACCATTGTTTGGGTCAGCTCGCCACTGGTCTATCACAGCGACTTGAGTTTCACCTTCCCTCAGCTCCGCGGCACTCTCTCACAGCAGCTTTCAGGTCTATCACAGCGACTTGAGTTTCACCTTCCCTCAGCTCCGCAGCACTCGATCACAGCGGCTTTTGGGTCACCATTGTTTGGCTCAGCCCACCACTGGTCTCTCACAGCGACTTGTGTTTCACCTTCCCGCAGCTCCGCGGCACTCTCTTACAGCGGCTTTAGGGTCACCATCGTTTGGTTCAGCTCACCACTGGTCTCTCACAACATTAATCGCCATGGAAAGGAGCATTTCACCTCCCTTGTGGCTGTTTATGTTTGATCTCTGTCCTTGATGTGGCCCGTGTGGTCTCGGAAATAAAAGTTGCAAGGTCAATGGGAGGAATTCCATGGTAAGAGCCAGAGGTAGTAGATTATTAGCAAATGCTGTCTACAAGTGAGAGGATGCAGGGTCAGACTGGGGCAGAAAATAGTTTGGGGCTGTGACAGAATGGTAGTCTCTTGATAGCAGGATAGCCCACACTTCTTTTGATTTTTATTATCATAAAATGGTGTGGGTCATTTTGTTTCTGAATTGGAAATCTGCTGATCAGACACCCATTTCATAAATACTCCAGACCAAGATTATAGTGCAAACATGTGCCTTTGCTGAGCTGTTCTACAAACAACCTCAGCCGCGGTGCTGCAGTGGCACAAGTTGGGTTCAAGGGTCACATGTGCATTCTTGAGAGATGCTGGAAGACTAAGTTCCAGTAGGGGGAGTGGCTTTTTAATCTTCTACATCTCTGCTTAAAAAGTTAACAATGGCATGTCTTAGTCAATCTGGTTGCAAATATATCTATATATATAAAAGTGGAAATGTGTAGATTTGTGGGTTTGTAGCCTCACGTATTTTCCCTATACAGTTCTACACCGTTTCACCAATCTGCACCACATTTTGCACAGTCACCTGTTAGGACCCTCCAGACATTACTGGCTACATGACATCTGGAAACCCTCACCCTTTCACCAGATTTCAGCAAAAGTGCACATTTGGGCATGGGTTTCACTGTTTCACCAATCTGCACCAGATTTTGAACAGTCACCTGTTAGAAACCTCTGGACATTACTGGCTATATGACATTTGGACATCCCACCCCTTTCACCCGATTTCAGCAAAAGTCTAAATTAGTTTGTGGGTTTGTGGCTTGACAAAGCATTGTTACTTATACAATTCCACACAGTTTCACTAATCTGCACTACATTGTGTACAGTTATCTGTACCTATGAGGGAATGAAAGCCCGGGAAACGCAGTATATCAGCTAGTATTTAAATATAAGCCATGCCCAGTTGTGACATTATGACTACTAAGAACACATAGTTAAACTTCCACAGCAATGTAATATTGCACTAGTGTCAGCTCTGTGAGCAGGGCCAATCTATGACAGGACAGATGTGCATTGGTGTCTGGTATGCCTGTCTCCACAACTGCCATGTGGAACAATGGCCAGGATGCTGCCTCTTTGAACCTCCAAAAGAAGGCCAACACCTTCCTTCCAGGGCACAGGAAGCTTCCCCAGAAAGTCTGCTGGGAACAAGTACTTCGAAAGCAGTGTTGATCAAACAAAGCCACTCAAACCAGGGCACTGATCACTAGATTCCCTTTGAAGTCAGCAGGCATCGAAATGTAGAGTATCCAGTGGAGAGAGTTGATCTGAGAGAAGGTTTTCACTATCTTAGTTTGTGTTAAAGCTGTCTACCTCTTTCTATCCCCAAATTTTTGCAGGCATGGCACTCTGGGTATGATATAAGAAGGCAAAGGGCTCTAGTTGCAACAGCCTTGATTGGACCCCTTACAGCATGCTAGCTTTGGACCAATCCCCTATGACATTTTGCCTTTATGAGGAGATAGAATCTTCTCCATCTTTAATTAATCTTTGCACTCTGAAAGAAGAAGGATCCTTCTGGAACTCTGTTTCGGACACAGTCTATTCCACTGTCCTCTGCCATACAGGTGAAGACAGAAGCTTCTAAGGCAGATGGGGGATATGTCCCCTAAACGTCCCCAGGGAACAGTGGGGGTGACCCTGCTGTTGAACCTAGGCGTCCCTGCTGGCTGTGCACTGCAAGCAGGATCCTGCTCACTGTAAATGAAAAGATCCCTGTAGGTGCCAGACAATGTCCTGGATTGGAAGTGCAGTACTGAGGACTCATCTTGCCGCTGGAGAGTCTGAATTGGACCTTCCAGCAATACAGAAATTATGGAACAGCTCAGGACCCTGATTCCCACTTTGAACTGTTTGTGAGCTACATCGACCCAGACATGGACTGCCTGACCCAGGTTTTGTGCCACATGTTGTTTCTGCTTGGACCACACCAATGCCACTCAGGAAGCTTTCAGAAGCCGGGATCAACAGTTTTTGAGCCTCTAAAGACAAAAAACCAACGCCACTCTGAAGAGGCCCTAGTGCCCTCGTCCATTTTTTGGGACCATAGTAACTTTTCAGCCCCCCTTCTAACCTTGTTCTACAAAGACATATCTTTGTAGTATTGACATTTTCGCCAAGTTTCTCGGTGTAACACAACGAGTGCCAGAGTGCCATTTCCAATCAAATTCTGCATTCTCTGTGCTTCTTTTACTGGGGTGGCTTTGTAGTGTTTTAGCTAGTTGGTATAAATGATTTATTAAATTAAAGTTTCTATATTGTATATTTTATTGTGGAGCCATTGTGCTAACGCTGTTTGGGTTGTTACTGTTATTAGTTCACAACCCTCCTGAAGATATTTATAGCCTGCCCTCAGCCTGCGTTAACTACGAGGCGAAGGAGGTGTACCTTTCGTGCTGTGCCTTTTTGATCTTTCTGACTGGGCTGGTTTGGTATTCGTGTGGAGCTGAGTAGGCGGTTTACCCACTACTCATCCATGTATTCCTGCAGGGCAGTTGTCAGTTCATCACAGGGCAAACAATAAAAATGAACCTACAACCCACATCACAAACCATGACTTTTCAAAACATATTGGTTGAGCAGTACAAAAGAAACATTTTAGGGGGAATTGTGTGTGAACTGATGCATTGTAATGTACATCGAGACTGACAGTGGTTAAAACGAACAGCTCTATAATACACTCAGTCATTCACGAGTGCCACGTTGGTCCAGAATAGTGCCCCGAAAGGACCAGAAAAAAGGCCCACACTGGCATGGTGGGTTTGCCCTTCGGCATTGCCTTATTGCCTTGATGGCCAGTACAAGCCTGGGAGGAGGTTATGCCAAGCTCCATCCTCAGAATAATTCATCTGACTGTAAATTAAAAAAAAAAAGTAAACATTTATTTTATAAACTGTGAGGTGAGCTAAAAACCACCTGTTTACTATATTTTAATATATTTATCTCCACACCAACTCCAGACTTAACATATCCCTGGAAGGGCTCAAGCTTGCAATTTGTAAAATTTGTAAAATTGCAAAAGTGCAATTTGGAGTTCATGTTATTCCCCAACAGTCTCAACTTCAACGACCGCCACTATGCACATCATAAGTGGGTGGGGCACAAGGTAGTTTAATGGCAGCCATCTTTGAGAGGTATCTGCTTTATTCACTCTGCCAAGATGACTGCAAATAATAGTTGAAAATCATTGTTCCTGTAGGTCGCTGTTCTAATTCGCGTATCGCTTGATGTGCTTTGCACTCTGAAGTAAATTGCATTGAGAGTGGGCATGTGTGACTGGTTAATACCCCAGAGCAGACATGGTGGGGGGAGACAAGAGTTGGTGTGCTGCTGCATACTGAGACCTATGTGATCCCTACCCACTTGTTGCCTCACCCTGACATGGTTCAGTTCATTGCGGTGCCTCACCCGCCTTCTTCCTCCCTCTCCTCCTTCTGCACCGTCACATTGGAAGAAGTTACCAGAGTTATCTGCTCCATGAAGGTCTCTTCCAAACAGGTTTCCCCTTGCTCTTCCAGAACAATCAAGGACAACATTGGTTCTCTTGCCCCTGTACTCGCTGATTTTTGCAACCACTCTTTTGCCATTAGATCTTTCCCCACCTCCCTTAAGCACTCCCTTGTGCACTCCCTTCTGAAAAAACCTTCAGCAGACCCTACCTGTCCAGCCCCCTACCTGTCCATCCAACTACCACCCTATTTCCATCACCCCCTTCCTGGGGAAACTGCTTGAGAAGCAGGCCTTTCCTCAACTCACCTCACACACTGAACTTGTTGGTGGTCTCCACGACCATCATTATAGATTCCAAGCATCCAGAGGCCCAGAAACTGCTCTTCTGAACACCCAGCTGTCCTTGTCCTACTTGATCTCTCAACCATTCAATTCTCACACAAAGAATCCACAATACCCTTGGTATCTCGGAATAGGCACTGGACTGGCTGACCTCCTTCCTAACTGAGCGCTCTTCCCAAGTCATCCTGGGCATCTTCTCCTCCCCTACTTCCTTCTCCACCTGTGGCATCCCCCAGGGCTCTAACCCCTCTCCTTGGCTCTTTAACACTTACCTTGCTGAGCTGGCACTCATCATCTCCTCCAACTTCCAGTGTTATGCAGACAACACACAACTCTTTTTCAAACTTCCTGCTGACTCTCTTGCACCTTCCATCATCCCTTACTGCCTATCTTCCATCCAGTCCCGGTGCACTTCCATTGACATCTGCCTCAATGCCAGCAAAACTGAGATTCTTCCTGTTGGGACCCCAGCTCCCTCCTTCTTCCCCTCACTCTGGCCTTCCTCTATGGGCTCTCCCCCTGCTTCTTCATCTGAAACCAGAACCCTTGGAGTCATTTTCGACGCCTCTCTCTCCTTCCTCCCTCACATTCAGGATATTGCCAAGAAGTCCCACTTTCAACTCTTCTTTCTCAAAGGAATTCTCCCTTTTCTCACTTTACCCCACAAGCTCATTGTTACCCGAGCCCTGGTTCTCTCAAGGCTTGACTATTGCAATAACCTCCTCTGAATCTACTTTCTTCCACTCTTCGACCATTCCAGCTAATCCAGAAGAGGGCATCAAGACAAATCCTTGGCCTTAAGCCAAGGGACAGCATCTCTCCCGCCCTAAAAAGTCTTCACGGTCTCCCGGTTGCTGCACAGATTAAACTCAAATCCCTCTGCATCATCTACAAGGCCGTCTGGGGCCAGGGACCAAGCTATCTGCAACTCTATGTTACTAAATACTCTCCTTCTAGAATTTTATGTTCCTCTGGCACAAACTCTTTGTTCGTAAAGCGTTTCGCTAAACAGAAGGCAGGAGGTTGATGTCTTTCCTCAGCAGGCTTCCTCCTGTGGAACAGACTTCCCTCTTACTCTGTATCTTGAGCAGGACTTTCTCAAATTCTGAAAGCTCCTCAAGACTTTCCTCTTTACCTCCTCCTTCCCTCCTCTACTAATCTCACAGTTGCCGTGATTGGTGTCCAGGGCCCTTATGCATCCTCGGGCTCTTTGAGCTTCCACACCCAATCGCCCCAGCTTCTGTCTACCTTTCAGCACTTGCCTCAGCACCCTCCGGCCTCCATGCTGGAGGCTCACACTTTTCCACCCAAGGCAGCTCCAGGCTGTTTAGCACTTAACATACCATGCACTTCATCTGTTTCTCACCCAAGAGCACTGACACCCCAGCACCTACCACCACTCCCCTCTTCTTTGCTGAACTTGCACGTTCTGAATACTCACAAAGCATAGTGGGTTTGTCCGTTTTTCCCTCCACTGTATTTAATGTTTCAATCCCACACTCCCTCCCGGTTGCCCTATGGGTGCTTTTAAACAGAATTGACTTACTGTATACACGTCTAACAAGCGAACAATAAATAAAATAAATAAATAAATGTCCCAGAAACTGTGCATTCTAGGGTTGAGGACCGGTCCTTCTACGACCCCATTGAATTTTTGCTGATTTCAGGCAACCGTCATGTAGCCAGTAATGTCTGGAGGGTCCTAAAAGGTAACTATGCAAAATGTGGGTCAGACTGGGGAAGCGGTGTGGGATTGTATAAGGAACAACATTTCCCCAAGCCACAAAACCACAAACATATTTTTACGTTTGCTGAAATCCATGGAACGGGGTGGGGTGTTCAAATGTCATGTAGTCATTGTTATCTGGAGGGTCCTAACAGGTAACTATGCAACATTTGGTGAAATGGTGTGGAATTGTATAATGAAAAAGCACTTTGCCATCCCACAAAGAAACCCAAACATTTTCACTTTTATAAATATATATATATACGTGATCAAGCGCTCAGTATAGCGCGAAACATGATGTTTGCAGGCTGCTACCCCTAGGCGCCCTGCTGTTGTTTTGTTTCTATGTGCTGCTCATGTGTTGTGCATTTTCTCTGCACGATGCATTTTTTTTAATTTTTGTAAAACATTAAAGACATCAGTAATCTTTCTACTGTGTCCGGTGTGTTTTGTCCGACCATTTTTGCACTAGTTTATGTGCCTGCGGGAGTGCGGTTCGCCTTTTCCTCCTTCTTTTGAATATATATATATATATATATATATATATATATATATATATATATATATATGGGATCATACAGTTCTGTTTTCCGCCTGGGAGAGCAGAAAAAACAATTTTGAGGATTTGCGCCATTAAGAGCTGCTGTTTGTCTGCAACAGAACCTCTCCTACAGGAATAATTTCATGTCAGAGCTCCCAGCTGGATTTCTACTGTATGTCTGTTTGCTGATGAGGCAACTAGGTTACAATGTTAATGCTGTCATTCATGTTCCATTATGTTCCATTGCATAATTGCATAATTATGTATTAATCGTGTTTGTGTTTGTAAGCACTGTATGCCAACCGCTCCAAAGCAACAGTAAACTGTACCATAATGAGAACGATTTACAAGTGAATGGGCTTCAGCCTGAAAGGCCTAGTTAGTGCTAGGGTCAAAAGCAGGGCAGACAGAGCAGGAAAGAGAGTACAAGCATCGGCAAAGCCAAACAGTCTGCCTTTCTTAAACATGAACGTGGCTGTTCAGAGGTTTCAATGAAGATGTGTGTGTGGATGCATGAGTGGATGGGTGATTGATGCTGAGTGAATGTGTGCATGGGTGGATGAATGAGTTTATGGGTTGAATGAATGGGTAAATGAATGGATTGACACTGGGGATGGGTGGATGGGTGGGCTGGGTAGGTAAGTGAGTGGGTTGAGACTGAGCGAGTGTGTTAGTGGATAGATAGAAAGAGATTGGTGGGTGGATGGCTGAGGTGATGTGTGAGTATATGGAAAAGGGCCTGCATGGTTTAGCAAGTCGTAAATGTAAAGGGGCAGTGGGTTGACGGATGAGTGATTGGATGAGTGGGTGGCTGGATAAGCGAGTGTTTGAGTGAGTAGGTAGATAAGTGAATCAGGGATTCAGTGAGGGAAGACGAATGAGACAGCAGTCCTCAGGGGGGGTGAAAGAGTGAGTGGGTGAATGGGTGGGTGAACAGATGAATGATGGTTGTTCGAGATGTAACATCTGTAAGTTATCTATTTTGAATGAAGAAATGAACTGAATAATAGGAAAATGTGTCTTTTCTACGTCTGTCAGATCGAAATGTATAGTTGATGACTGTGTACATTGTTAGCACGCCTGCTAATCATGCTAATGGGAAGGTGAAGCGGTGCCTCATATCGGATTCCGAGCGAGCGAGGGGCCCACTTGCAATGTAACTTCCTTCCATAGCATGTTTATTATTTTGATGAATTTTGGCTACAGTGCTGTCAGCTTTGCGATTACTATCTTAGCCTCTTCGAAAAATGTGCAGGCTGACCTCTCGTGTGCCAGTAGATCTGAGAATGGTTGAATTGGAGTTGTGACATGTAGGTCAGAAAAAGCATTATACAATTTGGCGGTGAAGGTGTCCGAACCTGGTGCTTTCCCTTTTGCTAGGTGGTCGATCGCAGAAGCAACTTTCACGAGTGAGATTGGCACATCCAAGGATTTCATGATCGAAGCCTGTATCTGGGGTGGAGTTTTTGAGGAAGTGGTTGTGGTTGACTCATCAGGGGGAGCTTCTCAGGGGAATAACTATTTGCAAAATTCAGAGAAGAAATGAGCTGTTCTGGTATTGTCGGCCTGTGCTGTGCCAGGTTTGTCAAAGACCATAGCAATTTTGGCAATGCCTTGTTTAGCTTTTCAATAACCCGTCTGCTGGCAGCTCCCTTTTGTTTTTTCCTTAATGATATTGAGCCTTACAATTTCGAAAGACTTGACATACTTTATCTGTTAATAGTGATTTTATTCAAATTGAAAAATGTTCAGCTCCCTCAGGAGTTCTTCCCTACCCACTGCCACATATTTTTCTCTAGCCTCTTCACCTGCTGTAATTTAGAATCAAACACCTTTTTTCTTGGTACTTGCAGACTGAGAGATCAATGCACCTCGTACGGAGGTCTTATAGGCATCCCAGATCAACAGGCCTGTCTTCAATTTTGTTAAATTGGAAGAATTCTTTGCAATTGTGTTGTATTTATTGTCTTATCCTGTCATTTTGAAGGCATGCAGGATTTAGGCACCCGTGGTTACCACTTGGATTCGTAATGCCTACATCCACTGTGGCCAAGATTGGAGCATGATCAGAGATAGTTAAAGCGCCCACTGTGGACTGCGCCACACTGTGGACTGCGCCACACTAGCTGTAACTCTTTTATTGATGACTATGTCATGTATTCTGGGGAGAGTAGGCTATGGGTTTGAATAGAACGTTTATATTCAAGATCTATTGGATGAAATATCCTCCAGGTCCCTGCAAGTGATAAAGACAATACCAGGGAACACATTACTTTGCGGCTGCTTGTTTTGGAGAAGTGAGTGCTTGACTTTCTATCCAAGTGTGTGTCATGTGGGAGAAGAATGTGGCTTCCACATATCAACGCCTCATTATTGTATTCATGGGTAAGTTTATTTAGCTGCAATCAGAATTCCAGTTTATCTCTACAGAGTGCATACACATTGGTAATATTTAAGAGTTGGTTCGCCAAATGTTCCTTGCCCTGAACCCATCTGGCTTAAGCATCATTGTAGACATGGACTATTTTGTGGGGTAATGGTTTTCTGTTTAGAATTTGTTGGACTTAACTTCACTCCAATGCGTCTCTTGTAAATTGGCTACATCACAAAGCTTGCGTCTCAGATCGGCCAGGGCCTGGAATCTTTTGATCGCATTTGTTATTCTGTGGGTATCCTAGCATATGAGTCTCATGAAACCCACTGTGGGGATAATGACTGGCAATCAGCTTTATAAATGTAGAATACAATGTGTACATTTGTATTCTATACCATTGCACTTATATTTGTCATCTGCAGGGTTTGTATTTCTTCTAGAAAAAAAATGTATGCTCAATACCTCTATCAAATGTGTACCCTGGATAGGATAATGAAGATGGGGGAACCAACGAGTCCAATGAGACTAAAAAGAGATACTATCACTATGGCATATACTGTATGTTGCCTCACAACACTTTATCTGTGCTTGGATAATCACTTGAATTTACTTGTTCAGCTGAAGGATTTTCGGGAGAGAGTACCACTTAGTAGGCAATGGCCAGTTCCTTTTCTATAGTCACCAGGAAGCTACTTCCAGGAGTGCTTTAGTATTCAAGAGACTGCTCATGAGAACATGTTAGAAAGGCTGTCTAAACGCTTCACTCCTAGCAGTTAAGGACAGGAAGTCGGTACTTGCGCTACATATTGGGTTTTGCCATATCTATAGTGATGTATTGTTCAATTATTGGGGTGAAGAGATAGCTTTTTAACCTGCCATGTCTGTGATTGTAAGAGTTAGTGCCTGTAGCCCTAATGTTACCTTGAAAAAAAAAATGTCAACCTAACATGAAAAAAGGAGGGTACACTATCAATGCAGCCCTGGTTTAAAATATAGAAAACGTCTGGAAAGGGGGTTCAAATTCAAACCATTGTATGTGTTCACATTTTGCATGTAAGATTATTTATGTTTTTCGCCACTTATAATTTCTTATTTACTGGAGGTTCCTGGAGTTCACTCCATCCCCTCACTGCTAGGTGGAGACTCCTTTGCATATACACCACTCATTTGCCAATACCTTTTGCTCCCACGCAATGCCGCAGGTTGCACCAAAGAGATCTTTATGAGAGTGATGTAACTTTTATCCTATTCCTTTGTGTTTTTGGCGCAAAAAGTTTACTTTGTGGTTGGTCTGCTAACTGAAAATGCTTTGGAACAATCACCCAACACACTAAATGCTATTTCTTCTTCCATTACACCGACGTTTTCAATAGTGGCTTATTTTACTAATTTTCTCCTTATCAGGAGTACTGTGCAATGTCAAGTGTGTGTGTTTGAGTGTCACTTTGGCCTCATTAGTGACCGTTCTGTTCCACAGCACATGAGTTGGGCTATATTTGGGCTACTTCCCCGCCCCCGTTGGGCGACATGTAGGTTTCCCTACACCAGATGCTTGGCCTGGCACCAGGCTGAAGGGGAAAAAGGAAGACCTGACATGCTCTCCATCTTCCAAAGATTCGAGTCGAGCTGTGTTTTGGGGCCCGTAAGAAAATAGTTTAAAAAAGAAAATAAAACGCGTCTGTCATGTTCTAGCCAATCGATGAGTGTTTTGGGCGTGACATGAAATCAGCTGGTTGGAACAGGAAGTCACAGGATCGTGTCCGTCTGAATTATTTCCGGCTGTCTGCCTTCCTCTCCTCCCCCCAGCCACTCATTGATTGGTTGGGACAGGACAGGAGGAGCACTTTTGTGCAGCAGCAGTGAATTTTGAGGTAAGTTAATGGAGCATAAACAGGTGTTAGGCAATGCCAACCACCTCTTTTTGCTCCAATTGCGCTCGCTCCCACCACATGATATCTACCATGCCCAAACTTATCCCCACACGATTGAAAAACAGTGGCACTGCCTCTGCCCCTCCAAAGCCCTTTTCTCGCCTTGCAGCTCCCTTTAACCCCTCTTGTTGCCCCTGCCCCATTTAGCCCCTGTTCTTACTGCAACCTCTTTAGCCCCCTTTGTTTCCCGGATCCGTTTTTGCCCCATCCCGTTTTTGGCCACAGCCCCCTTTGGCTCCTGTTCTTCCCCCATTAAGGCCCTTATGTAGGCCCCTACCCTTTAGCCAATTTTTGCCCCCAGTACAGTTTAGCCCCTTTTCTTGCCCCTGATATTGCCCCCTTTAGCCCCTTTTATAGCCCACAACTATTTTAGCCCATTTTTGCCTCCACTCCCTTTATCCTCTTTTTCTTGACCCAGCCCCCTTTCTTATCCTCTTTTTCTCCAATTGTTGCACTAGTCCCCTTTAGCCCCTGTTCTTGCCCCTTTTGTAGCTCCCAACCCCTTTAGCCAATAATGTTGCCAACTCAGTACTGTGTAGCACCCTTTCTTGCCTCTAGCGCCTATTCTTGGTCCAGCCCCTTTACCTCCCTTTTCTTGCCACCTTCAGCCCCTTTTGTATCCCCAAACCCCCATAGTCAATCGTGTTGCCCCCAGTCCTGTTTTGCCCCTTTCCTTGCCTCTAGCCCCTGTTCTTGCCCCAGGCCCCTTTATTCCTTTTTCTTGCCCCAGCCTCCTTTCCTGACCCATTTTTCCCCATTTGTTGACCCAAGCCCCGTTAGCCTCTGTTCTTGCCCCCTTTAGCTCTTTTTGTAGCCCCAAACCCCTTTAGACAATGGTATTGCCCCCAGTCCTGTTTAGTCCATGCTATTGCCCCAGCCCCCCTCATCCCCTTTTTCTTGATCTGACCCCCTTTTCCTCCATTTGTTGTCCTCATCCACTTTTAGCACCTGTGTATGCCCCACTTGTAGTCCCAACCCCTTTAGTCAACAGTGTTGCACCCAGTCCTGTTTACACCGATTTCTTGCCCCTAGCCCCCTTTCCTCAACCCCTTCGCTCCATTTCTTGCCCACAGCCTTCTTTAGTGCCTATTGTTGCCCCTTTTGCAGCCCCGAACGTTTAGCCAATAGTGTTGCCCACAGTCCTGTGCAGCCCATTTCCTTTCCCCTAACCCCTGTTCTTGTCCCAGACCCCTTTCTTGATCCACTTGTTCCGATGTGTTGCCCCTACGTGCCTTTAGTCCGTGTTTGTGTCCCTTTCAGCCCCTTTTGTAGCCTGCAACCCCCAGCACAGAGGGATGAATATCCAATAGTCTGGCCCCCAGTCCTGTGTAATGCCTTTTCTTTACCACCCAGGCACCGTTGCCCCTTTTCTTGCCCCAGACCCTTTTGTTTCCCCAAACCTCTTTAGCCTCTTTATTTCCCCAAATCCCTTTTCTTAACCCCAGCCCCTTTTCTTGCCACAAGCGCCTCCGCAGTTTTTCGCAGTCGTTTCCCGGGTACGGCTAGTGTTGGACCCTAAGAGCCACGTCAGACGGCAGGCTAGGCCCTGGCTCGTCCCTGCATCACCCTCACCATACATATCACTCCAAACAACCACTCTATAGAGACTCGTCCTAGCACACTCTCTTCAAACCCCAGCACATCATTGTTCCCACTCAGAGCCCCACCATCACATACCCACACAAACCCTACTGCACAAACCACAATTAGCCATCATTCACCTTCAGCAAACATTCGCATAGGGCCTCTCACTCACCGCACTACAGACCCCACAGGAGCACTTCACTCACACAGCACAATCTATCTCCCAACAATGTTCCTCACTCTGACTGGCCGAAGGGCTCAAGTACAATTTACATCCATACTTATGTATACATGTACAATGCAAGATATCACCGCGAACGCCAAGACTATTGGCCTTGCCAATGCTTGTTTATAGGTTGCTGTACTCATATTCTTACCCTTGCAGGGTGGAGCCTGTCTACATGTTTTCCCCACATATTTTCATCACACCTGTCCTTAGCACAGCACATACCTGCCTCATACCACCCCCTGCCCCCACCAACCCAATAGTAGGATTACACAGTTGGAGGCAAGCATAACCAAGAGACTCTGTTTGCTTTGGTTTGGTCCTGTGATCCATGTTTACGATGGCTTGCTGTTTGCACTTCGCTTGCTGCTCTCTGGAGCCTGTGAGACTTACATCAGTGAATGTAAATGATGTGTTACAGGAATGCAGTTCCAATTGCCATTGCGAGCCTTGATTTTGTCTATATTTTCTTGATTTAAGGATTACTAATACATTATCGCCTTGCTTAACTGTGCTTTCTGTTGGTCGGTTTCGGTTAAGTCAGCTCTTGTACTTTTTCTTTCAGAACTTAGTTTCCTTTGCAACCTTTTCCAACTCTTCACAAGGCCACAGTCATATTTCTTTCAAATGAAATTTTGTGTGAGCATGGTTGATGGATGAGTTATTGGATGTGTGAGTAAATTGATATGTTGGTGACTGAATTATTGATGGTTGGATGGAGAGTAGATAGGGAAGTGAATGAATGAGTGGGTGGATTTCTGGACGAGTGAATATGAGGGCAGAGGATGGGACACGAGATGGACGCTAGGTGAAGATGTGTGTAGGTGGAAAAAGGGTGGATTTACGCATGGGGTGGGTTGATGGATGTGTGGGTGAATGCATGTATGTGTGTATGGATGGATGGATCTGTGGATGGATGGGTGGGTGGACGGATGAATGGATGGAAAGGATGGGTGGATGGATTGAATGGATGGATGGATGGGTGTGTGGATGGACGGATGATGGATGGATGGATGGATGGATGGATGGGTAGATGGGTGTGTGGGTGGATGGATGGATGGATTTAGGGGTGGGTGGGTGGATGGATGGATAGGTTGGATGGATGGGTGATGGATGGATAGAACAGATGGATGGATGGGTGGATGGGTGGATGGATGGATGGGTGGATGGATGGGTCTTTCCTCTCTTCTATCTCTCTTTCTACTTGTGGTGTTCCCTAGAGGTCTAACCTCTCCCCCCGGCTCTTCAACCACTACCTGGCACCTCTCGCCTACAGCTTCTCTACATTCTGCTCGAACTTTCAGTGTTTTGCGGATGACACCCAGCTCTCCCTCAGGCTCCCCTCAACCACTTCTGCTCCTTCTCTCATACCAGTCTGCCTGTCCGCAACTCAGGAATGGTGTGCCTCCAATGATCTCTGCCTTAATGTCAATAAGACTGAGATCCTCCACATTGGGACATCTGCTCCCTCCTTTCCTCTCTCACTCTGGCTGCCCACCCTCGGCCCTCTACCTGCTCCTTCCTCTAAGGCTAAGAACCCTGGTGTCATCTTCGATTCCACCCTCTCCTTCTCTCCTCACATTTCTCACATCTCTAAGAAGTCACACTATGAGCTGCGCCTCCTCAGAGGTATTCATCCTTTTCTCACTTCCCCCCAGAAGTCTCCACAGCCCTGGTCCTCTCTAGGCTTGACTACTGCAACAGCCTCTTTCTAAACCTGCCTGCCTCCACTCTCCGCCCTTTACAACGTACCCAGAACAGGACTGCAAGATTTGTCCTTGGTCTCAAGTCCATAGATTGTATCCCTCCAGCTTTGACATCTCTCCACTGGCTCCCTGTGGCAGCAAGGATCAAGTACAAGACCATTTGCATCGTCCACAAGGGTTTCTGGGACCGGGGAACACACTACCTCCAACATTCTCTTCCTAAGCATCTTCCTACTCGAGCCCACCTCCAACTCTCTAAGGGCCAGACGCTTCTCCAGGCAGAGAGAGGGGGTAGTTCTTGTTCCTCTGCTAGGGCCTCCCTCTGAAACCGCCTGCCTGCCTCTCTCAAACTTGAGCAGGACCACCTCTGGTTCTGGAAGCAAATCAAGACCTTCATTTTCGCTTCCGCTTTCTCTCTCCCTCTTCCTTGCTGATGTCCCTGACTGCTATGCATACTGGTCACCTGGCCACCCATTGGCTCCTGCATGTCCAGTTGCCCTTGCACTGCCTCCAGGCCTCCAAAGCACTTAAGGGTCTGTATCTGCAACCCTGCAGTCCCCTCACTCTCTGCACTTATGAGCCACTTACTGGCATCACTTATGAGCGAGCTGCACTTTCCCTCCCCCCCTGGCACTTCTCCCTCTCCTGCCCCCCGCACTTGCACGATCTGAATGACACAAGTCCTAGTAAGATTGTTGTTTTGTCCTCCCTTCCTTGTTTTGTCGTGCCTAGAAACACTTGTGTACAGGAGCGTTATAAATGACTTATCATATCATATATCATGGATGGATAGAATAGATGAATGGATGGATGGATGGAAGGATGGATGGATGTATGGGTGATGGATGGATGGGTAGAAAAGATGGATGGGTGGGTGGTTTGAGGGATGGATTGGATGGATGGATGGATGGATGGATGGTTTGGATGGATGGATAGAATAGATAGATGGATGGGATGGGTAGTTCGATGGATAGAATATATGGATGTATTGGTGAGTCGGTGGGTGGGTGAGTTTTATCTCGATGGATGTGTAAAACCGGTGACTTTTGGGGTTGGGAAAGTTAATTTTGTTGGTTTGGGAGCAGAGGCGTAGGAGACCCATAACATCTGGGGGGGGACAGGGAACACCTTGGGGACTTCGCTTTTTTAATTTATCTTTTGTGTTTTAGTCAAAGAACTCGACTTTTCACAAAATTAAAATAGCATTACGTATTAAATTACACATATCATCACAGTATAAAACAAGAGAAAAGAAGAAAAGAAAACAGAAGAAAATTCAGAAAAAGAAAAGCAGTTCAGAGTATAAAATCCTCCCAGCGATGGACGTTTAGAGAGGTCTTTTATAATACTCTCACCTGCACTTTAAGCGCAGATGCTTTATGGAGTTTCGCCAACCCATCCTATCCTATTTCACTTGAACCCTCAATGATGGAACATGAGTGTGCCCCTTTTCAGCAGTGTATGGGCTGCAGTCATACCTTGGCACCAGGGTATTCACTGGATTTACATGGATAGCGGAACAAATGCTGTTGTGAATCTCAAGGCTCTGCTTTATTTTTTTCTGGGTCACCCAGGTGGCTTATGGTGGTACCCAGCTGGTGGTGGGTACCAAAAATGCAATTGCATCCTTATTTTAAAAGAAGCATTGGCAAAGCCAACCATTTGGGCTTTAATGTAGGCATGGAAAAGGCACTTGCCAAGCACCACCATAGTGGTATTAGGTACCCACTGATGCTCCTGCAATGTGTGCAGGGGCTATGACAATGAACCATTGATGTTATTTTGGGCCATGTTTCTATTCGTTGGGACACAGACGAAGTGGCTGCATGTGACTGCATCTCCTATGGTAGCAGTGGGGAGGTTTTTATGTCCTAGAGAGGAAGTAATAGTGGTGGGCTCAGGGCCTATTCTGCTGCTATTTGTGGGTGCATATCACTAGGATTTGATGGCCTCTCCCAGCTCCTGTACTGCATTCTATTCATAGCACCAACCATTGGGTACACAAACTCTTCCATCATCCAGTGGTTAAGCAGATAGAGTTCTTGGAGGATCGAGATGATCCCCCTTCCCCTTTTGTGCTCCCACATCCACCTTTACTCAGCCAACTCTTGGCTCTGACCCCCCCTTATCCTCACCATTTAAACATGTTATAGTCTGAAGAAACCCCCCACAGATCAAGGGCACGCTTGAGCACATCTTGATGGGCTACTCTAGTGCATTGCAATCAATCTACTAGGAAGTGCTTCCTCTGAAAAAGGTTTGGAGCCACGAGTGGGTGTTATTCCCTCTTTCTTTACTATCACAACTATCATATTCCTTTCCCTCAGTTTCATGTCATAGTACCACCTGCAAAACACTGGTTCTACAATATATTGTTGAGATGACATTAGATCATTAATCGTCGCTGATCAACGCATCACGTGTGCTGGGAGTTCTCAGAAAAATGTGGTAGAATAACCTAAAACAGTGTTAAGTAAAATTAATTCTGGCAACACTTTGTGTAAACAGAAACACAATGCCAGCTTTGATTTTCCATTCCACCTCCCCATCCCCTCAATTGTCGGAGTGAACTATTTTTGGTTTCAGTGGGGGGCGGGTGTTGACATATTTTTTAATGGGCGTTTCTGTAAATCCAATTTGAATGGGAGATCTCACCCTGTACCCAGCTATTTCACATGGCACACCTAATGCCGATATACCTCCCGAACACTCCCCATTTCACTTTTGACATTCCTTCTCTGGCCTGCGCAGACTGGCCCTTTTCCGCTGATCTGCGTGCAGAAACTCAGTCATGGCATGCTACTTCTCCAGCTCGTAAACCCACCAAAATGAGTGGGGACACCCTATGTACCCCACTCCTACTCTACTCTTCCACCTTTTCCTTTTTCATCACCCAGCCGCATACTTGTCAACATGGCCCATTCTAATCTGTATGTGCTTATCCAGTCCTGGTTATTTTCATTGCATTCTAGCACTTGTAGTTCAACTCTTCCCATCATAAAACTCGGTCTACAAGTCCCATAAAACAAAGAAAAAACAGGACTGGATAAGCACCTTCAGAGTGGATTGGGTCATGTTGGCATCTATGCAGCTGCATTCCAATGATACAAAATCCGAGCAATGAAAATAAGAAACAGTTTTGATTGAACTCTGTTTGGAGAGACCGTATTTTATGGGCCGATTATATGACATCTCTGCCTTAAATTTCTTAAATGTGGCTCCTTTTCCAATCCCACTTCTCTGACCCTCTCCCCTTTTCCCGTTGGCCTTTCCCACACAGACCACGGTCTGGTTTGCTTTAGATGGAGGCACCATATACCACTATGCAGACAAGGTTCAGCACCATGCGTGCACTACGCTGGTGAAGCGTGCAATACAAATGCATATTAACATAACATAGAGGCATCACGCGACAGTGCATGCAAGATGCCTCATCTCCGGCAGGGATAATGGCACTGACTGCAGGGTCCCTTCTACTTTTTTAACCCCACCCGGCAGTTTTCTATTGCCTTACTATTCAGAACTCTCCCATAATCAGGGAAAATGCCAGCTTGCATATTTCAGCCAGGCCCAGGGCATTTCTAATCAGTTAATGTAGCGAGGTCCGTTAGTGATGTATGTGTGCGGCTAGTGGTACTTGCGCGCTCACCCCTTGCGCAAGCTCAGTGCAGGAGAAGGCAGCTTCATCAGACATGGAGGAATCCGTCACTATCAATGAAGCAGAAGTGGGGGGGGGCATATAATACGGAGGAGCCTAAAAGAAGGCAGTATTACTGACTTCAGACAAATCCCCATATGAAATACATGCAACAAGACACACACACGTGTGGTGAAGGCGCTAGAGACACATATTCTGGGGGGAATAAAAGCTATTATATCTCCCCCACTTAAAATTGTGGGGGGTGATTTGTCCCCCATGTTCTCCCATGTCCTACGCCCATGTTTGGGAGACATATTGGCGAAAATAAAATGCGTGTTTTCTATCTCTGAAAGACCTTTAGGTGAAGTTTCTATTTGTGTGGTCTGTGCACATTCATGTGAAAGGGAAGGTGAAATGAGGTTTTATATTGCAGTCACTGCTGGGGACATGCTTGTACTTTAAATTACTTCCCTCGATGGCTTCATTTTTCAAAGGAACTGTGACTATAAAAATAGTTGTTTAGTGAACGGGATGACTATTTTCGGGACCAGGACCTCGGTCTGTTGAACACTGACATCATTATATGGACAGGGTCAGTGAGGGAAAGTTCAATCGCTTGAAGCAATCGCCAGACGTCTTTCCAGAGCCATTGGAAACCTGGCTCCAGTGCGCCAATATAGATACAGTAAAGGCTTTGTTACACAGCACCAAGAGGGGAATGAATGGTGCTGGATAATAATATATGAGGGATAACAGAACGGCTGTATTCTGAATGGCAGAGAGCCAGGGAACAGAGCAACGATCTTATGTGGCATACGTATGCAAATAATGACTGGTATTATAAAAACCATAGAATTTCTTTCTCTATTTTTCGTTAAAATAAAATACGGAATCAATGCTTCCTCTATTGTAAGTTCTAGCAGTCAGGGAGTTTTCTCTCCCAAAGTTTGTTTGTCATGGCAGGCTTGTGGAAACTTCACTCCAGTTTCCAGGGTTTACTGTGAGATTTCTCTTCTATTGCAGTATTCACTGAGAGCTTGGAGGCCGTCACTCCGCGTCCCAGGTTTCAGAGTGCGGTTTCTCTTCTATTGCAGTATTCGCTGAGAGCTGGGAGGCCGTCACTCCGCGTCCCAGGTTTCAGAGTGCGGTTTCTCTTCTATTGCAGTATTCGCTGGGAGCTTGGAGGCCGTCACTCAGCGTCCCAGGTTTCAGAGTGCGGTTTCTCTTCTATTGCAGTATTCGCTGAGAGCTGGGAGGCCGTCACTCCATGTCCCAGGTTTCAGAGTGAGATTTCTCTTCTATTGCAGTATTCACTGAGAGCTTGGAGGCCGTCACTTCATGTCCCAGGTTTCAGAGTGAGGTTTCTCTTCTATTGCAGTATTCGCTGAGAGCTTGGAGGCCGTCACTCCACGTCCCAGGTTTCAGAGTGAGGTTTCTCTTCTATTGCAGTATTCACTGAGTGCTTGGAGGCCGTCACTTCATGTCCCAGGTTTCAGAGTGAGGTTTCTATTCTATTGCAGTATTCACTGAGAGCTTGGAGGCCGTCACTCCACGTCCCAGGTTTCAGAGTGAGATTTCTCTTCTATTGCAGTATTCGCTGAGAGCTTGCAGGCCGTCACTCCGTGAGCCAGGTTTCAGGGTGAGATTTATTTTCTATTGCAGTATTCACTGAGAGCTTGGAGGCCATCACCCCACGTCCCAGGTTTTAGAGTGAGATTTCTCTTCTATTGTACTATTTGTGTAGAGCTTGGAGGCCGTCACTCCGCCTCCCAGGTTTCGATGTGAGATTTCTCTTCTATTGCAGTATTTGCTTAGAGTTTGGAGGCATCACTCCACGTCCCAGGTTTCAGAGTGAAAGTTCTCTTCTATTGCAGTATTCCCTTAGAGCTTGGAGGCCGTCGAGCTTGGAGGCCGTCACTCCATGTTCCCGGTTTCAGAGTGAGATTTCTCTTCTATTACAGTATTCACTGAGAGCTTGGATGCCGTCAATTCATGTCCCAGGTTTCAGAGTGAGGTTTCTCTTCAATTGCAGTATTCACTGAGAGCTTGGAGGCCGTCACTTCATGTCCCAGGTTTCAGAGTGAGGTCTCTCTTCTATTGCAGTATTCACTGAGAGCTTGGAGGCCGTCACTTCATGTCCCAGGTTTCAGAGTGAGGTTTCTCTTCTATTGCAGTATTCGCTGAGAGCTTGGAGGCCGTCACTCCACGTCCCAGGTTTCAGAGTGAGATTTCTCTTCTATTGCAGTATTCGCTGAGAGCTTGCAGGCCGTCACTCCGTGTGCCAGTTTTCAGGGTGAGATTTATATTCTATTGCAGTATTCGCTGAGAGCTTGCAGGCCGTCACTCCGTGTGCCAAGTTTCAGGGTGAGATTTATCTTCTATTGCAGTATTCACTGAGAGCTTGGAGGCCGTCACTCCACGTCCCAGGTTTCAGAGTGAGATTTATCTTCTATTGCAGTATTCACTGAGAGCTTGCAGGCCGTCACTCCGTGTGCCAGGTTTCAGGGTGAGATTTATCTTCTATTGTACTATTTGTGGAGAGCTTGGATGCCGTCACTCCGCCTCCCAGGTTTCGATGTGAGATTTCTCTTCTATTGCAGTATTCGTTGGTAGAGTGGAGGTCGTCATTCCACATCCCAGGTTTCAGAGTGAGATTTCTCTTCTATTGCAGTATTCGCTGAGGGTTTGGAGGTTGTCACTCCACATTATAGGTTTCAGTGCAAGATTTGTCTTCTATTGCAGTATTCACTGAGAGCTTGGATGCCATCACTCCACGTCCCAGGTTTCAGAGTGAGATTTCTCTTCTATTGCAGTATTTGCTTAGAGTTTGGAGGCCGTCACTCCACGTCCCAGGTTTCAGAGTGAAATTTCTCTTCTATTGCAGTATTCGCTTAGAGCTTGGAGGCCGTCGAGCTTGGAGGCCGTCACTCCATGTTCCCGGTTTCAGAGTGAGATTTCTCTTCTATTGCAGTATTCGCTGAGAGCTTGGAGGCTGTAACTCAGCGTCCCAGGTTTCAGAGTGAGATTTCTCTTCTATTGCAGTATTCGCTGGGAGCTTGGAGGCCGTCACTCAGCGTCCCAGGTTTCAGAGTGAGATTTCTCTTCTATTGCAGTATTCGTGGAGAGTTTGGAGGTTGTCATTCCACATTATAGGTTTCAGTGCAGTATTTCTCTTCTATTGCAGGATTCGCAGAGAGCTTGGAGGCCGTCAGTCCATGTCCCAGGTTTCAGAGTGAGATTTCTCTTCTATTGCAGTATTCGCTGAGAGCTTGGAGGCTGTCACTCCACGTCTCAGGTTTCAGAGTGGGATTTATTTTCTATTGCAGTATTCACTGAGAGCTTGCAGGCCGTCACTCCGCGTCCCAGGTTTCAGAGTGCGGTTTCTCTTCTATTGCAGTATTCGCTGAGAGCTGGGAGGCCGTCATTCCACGCCCCAGGTTTCAGAGTGAGATTTCTCTTCTATTGCAGTATTCACTGAGAGCTTGGAGGCTGTCACTTCATGTCCCAGGTTTCAGAGTGAGGTTTCTCTTCTATTGCAGTATTCGCTGAGAGCTTGCAGGCCGTCACTCCACGTCCCAGGTTTCAGAGTGAGATTTTTCTTCTATTGTAGTATTCACTGAGAGCTTGCAGGCCGTTACTCCGTGTGCCAGGTTTCAGGGTGAGATTTATCTTCTATTGCAGTGTTGGCTGAGAGCTTGGAGGCCATCACCCCACGTCCCAGGTTTTAGAGTGAGATTTCTCTTCTATTGTACTATTTGTGGAGAGCTTGGAGGCCGTCACTCCGCCTCCCAGTTTTCAATGTGAGATTTCTCTTCTATTGCAGTATTCGTTGGGAGAGTGGAGGTCGTCATTCCACATCCCAGGTTTCAGAGTGAGATTTCTCTTCTATTGCAGTATTCACTGAGAGTTCGAAGGTTGTCACTCCACATTATAGGTTTCAGTGCAATATTTCTCTTCTATGGCAGTATTCACTGAGAGCTTGGATGCCGTCACTCCACGTCCCAGGTTTCAGAGTGAGATTTCTCTTCTATTGCAGTATTCGCTTAGAGTTTGGAGGCCGTCACTCCACGTCCCAGGTTTCAGAGTGAAATTTCTCTTCTATTGCAGTATTCGCTTAGAGCTTGGAGGCCGTCAAGCTTGGAGGCCGTCACTCCATGTTCCCGGTTTCAGAGTGAGATTTCTCTTCTATTGCAGTATTCACTGAGAGCTTGGAGGCCGTCACTTCATGTCCCAGGTTTCAGAGTGAGGTTTCTCTTCTATTGCAGTATTCACTGAGTGCTTGGAGGCCGTCACTTCATGTCCCAGGTTTCAGAGTGAGGTTTCTATTCTATTGCAGTATTCACTGAGAGCTTGGAGGCCGTCACTCCACGTCCCAGGTTTCAGAGTGAGATTTCTCTTCTATTGCAGTATTCGCTGAGAGCTTGCAGGCCGTCACTCCGTGAGCCAGGTTTCAGGGTGAGATTTATCTTCTATTGCAGTATTCACTGAGAGCTTGGAGGCCGTCACTCCACGTCCCAGGTTTCAGAGTGAGGTTTCTCTTCTATTGCAGTATTCACTGAGTGCTTAGAGGCCGTCACTTCATGTCCAAGGTTTCAGAGTGAGGTTTCTATTCTATTGCAGTATTCACTGAGAGCTTGGAGGCCGTCACTCCACGTCCCAGGTTTCAGAGTGAGATTTCTCTTCTATTGCAGTATTCGCTGAGAGCTTGCAGGCCGTCACTCCGTGAGCCAGGTTTCAGGGTGAGATTTATCTTCTATTGCAGTATTCACTGAGAGCTTGGAGGCCATCACCCCACGTCCCAGGTTTTAGAGTGAGATTTCTCTTCTATTGTACTATTTGTGGAGAGCTTGGAGGCCGTCACTCCGCCTCCCAGGTTTCGATGTGAGATTTCTCTTCTATTGCAGTATTCGTTGGGAGAGTGGAGGTCGTCATTCCACATCACAGGTTTCAGAGTGACATTTCTCTTCTATTGCAGTATTCGCTGAGGGTTTGGAGATTGTCACTCCACATTATAGGTTTCAGTGCAAGATTTCTCTTCTATGGCAGTATTCATTGAGGGCTTGGATGCCGTCACTCCACGTCCCAGGTTTCAGAGTGAGATTTCTCTTCTATTGCAGTATTCGCTTAGAGTTTGGAGGCCGTCACTCCACGTCCCAGGTTTCAGAGTGAAATTTCTCTTGTATTGCAGTATTCGCTTAGAGCTTGGAGGCCGTCGAGCTTGGAGGCCGTCACTCCATGTTCCCGGTTTCAGAGTGAGATTTATCTTCTATTGCAGTATTCACTGAGAGCTTGGACGCCGTCACTTCATGTCCCAGGTTTCAGAGTGAGGTTTCTCTTCTATTGCAGTATTCACTGAGAGCCTGGAGGCCGTCACTTCATGTCCCAGGTTTCAGAGTGAGGTTTCTCTTCTATTGCAGTATTCACTGAGAGCTTGGAGGCAGTCACTTCATGTCCCAGGTTTCAGAGTGAGGTTTCTCTTCTATTGCAGTATTCGCTGAGAGCCCGGAGGCTGTCACTCCACGTCCCAGGTTTCAGAGTGAGATTGCTCTTCTATTGCAGTATTCGCTGAGAGCTTGCAGGCCATCACTCCGTGTGCCAGGTTTCAGGGTGAGATTTATCTTCTATTGCAGTATTCACTGAGAGCTTGGAGGCCGTCACTCCACGTCCCAGGTTTCAGAGTGAGATTTTTCTTCTATTGTAGTATTCACTGAGAGCTTGCAGGCCGTCACTCCGTGTGCCAGGTTTCAGGGTGAGATTTATCTTCTATTGCAGTGTTGGCTGAGAGCTTGGAGGCCATCACCCCACGTCCCAGGTTTTAGAGTGAGATTTCTCTTCTATTGTACTATTTGTGGAGAGCTTGGATGCCGTCACTCCGTCTCCCAGGTTTCGATGTGAGATTTCTCTTCTACTGCAGTATTCGTTGGTAGAGTGGAGGTCGTCATTCCACATCCCAGGTTTCAGAGTGAGATTTCTCTTCTATTGCAGTATTCGCTGAGGGTTTGGAGGTTGTCACTCCACATTATAGGTTTCAGTGCAAGATTTCTCTTCTATTGCAGTATTCACTGAGAGCGTGGATGCCAACACTCCACGTCCCAGGTTTCAGAGTGAGATTTCTCTTCTATTGCAGTATTTGCTTAGAGTTTGGAGGCCGTCACTCCACGTCCCAGGTTTCAGAGTGAAATTTCTCTTCTATTGCAGTATTCGCTTAGAGCCTGGAGGCCGTCGAGCTTGGAGGCCGTCACTCCATATTCCCGGTTTCAGAGTGAGATTTCTCTTCTATTGCAGTATTCGCTGAGAGCTTGGACGCCGTAACTCAGCGTCCCAGGTTTCAGAGTGAGATTTTTCTTCTATTGCAGTATTCGCGGAGAGCTTGGAGGCCGTCACTCAGCGTCCCAGGTTTCAGAGTGAGATTTCTCTTCTATTGCAGTATTCGTGGAGAGTTTGGAGGTTGTCATTCCACATTATAGGTTTCAGTGCAGTATTTCTCTTCTATTGCAGGATTCGCAGAGAGCTTGGAGGCCGTCAGTTCATGTCCCAGGTTTCAGAGTGAGATTTCTCTTCTATTGCAGTATTCACTGAGAGCTTGGAGGCGGTCACTCCACGTCCCAGCTTTCAGAATGAGATTTCTCTTCTATTGTACAATTTGCAAAGAGCTTGGATGCCGTCACTCCACGTCCCAGGTTTCAGTGTGAGATTTCTCTTCTATCGCAATATTCGCGGAGAGCTTGGAGGTCGTCACTCCATGTCCCAGGTTTCAGGGTGAGATTTCTCTTCTATTGCAGTATTCGCTGGGGGATTGGAGGCCTTCACTCCAAGTCCTTGGTTTCACAGTTAGATTTCTTTTCTATTGCAGTATTCGAGGAGAGCTTGGAGTCCGTCACTCCATGTCCCCGGTTTCAGAGTGAGGTTTCTCTTCTATTGCAGTATTCACTGAGAGCTTGGAGGCGGTCACTCCACGTCCCAGCTTTCAGAATGAGATTGCTCTTCTATTGTACAATTTGCAAAGAGCTTGGATGCCGTCACTCCACGTCCCAGGTTTCAGTGTGAGATTTCTCTTCTATCGCAATATTCGCGGAGAGCTTGGAGGTCGTCACTCCATGTCCCAGGTTTCAGCGTGAGATTTCTCTTCTATTGCAATGTTCGCTGAGAGCTTGGAGACTTTCACTCCACATACCAGGTTTCAGTGCGAGATTTTTCTCCTATTATGGTGTTCTCTGATAGACTTAAGCCTTCACTTCGTGATCCAGGATTCAGTGCAAGATTTCTGTGCACATCACAATGCTCATTGTACCGCTGGGAACTGCAAACAATGCGTTCAAATAAACGGCTTGCCCTTAAAATGTGGCAATCTAACCCATGTAACTCTACCAGAGATCATTTTAAATCAGTTGGGCTAACCTGTAAAGAAGCTATCTTCGCTACAAAATCCAACTCTTTTAACTTACGAATATCCAATGCCAACTCTCAAACAAAAGAACTAATCACTATATTTAAGGAACTCACTGCTCCACCCACCAGCACAGTTGAAATCATTAAGGACGAAGCTTGGTGCGCAAGCATCCAAGCTGCTATGCTAAACAAAATAGACCTACTCCAAAATAAAATCCAGGCTCACTATAAAGCTCTACAAAACCAAACCATGCCCACACAGACCACGCCTGAACACAAATCACCCCACATCCCTAAATTCTCCTTCAAGGACATCACAGAACTCGAAGTGATAGACCTTCTGAAACACCTAAAACCATCACTTTGCAAGGGGGATATCTGCCCTCCGAAGATCGTAAAAGACTGCACCAATGCCCTTGGTCCTCTTCTCACTGCCTTCATCAACTCCTCATTTAAAACTGGCATTGTCCCCACCAGCCTTAAAGAGGGATGGGTGCCCCCTCTTCTGAAAAAACCTATGCTAGATCCCACCCAGCCTAACAACTATCGACCTATAACCAACGTCCCATTCCTTCTCAAACTACTGGAGAAAGCAGCTCATACTCAGATCCAACTACACCTTGAGGCCAACTCTCTCCTAGGAAAAAGACAGTCTGGATTTCGCAAAGGGCATGGCACCGAAACTGCACTATTAGATTTAAAAAATCAAATAACCCAAATCCTAGACAAAGGTAAGCCTGCCATCCTCTTCCTCTTCGACCTCTCGGCGGCCTTCGACTTGGTTGACCACAAAATTATCACCACTCACCTCACTCAAGCAGCACAATTCTCCAAACAAGCAACTTCATGTATTTCCTCATTCTTAGAAGGAAAAGTAACTAAAGTGTTTTCAAATACAGCAAATGCAGCACCTACCACAATTCACTGCGGAGTCCCACAGGGATCTTGTACTGCGTTAACGCTGTATAATCTTTTTACAAAGCCCCTTTTTGATAAGCTTGATGCACTTGGGATCGCATATACCAACTATGCGGATGATACCCAAGTGCTTCTACCGCTAACTGGCTCATACGACCTTGATGCGGCTGCACTACGCCAAATCAACGCCACCATCCAGGCTTGGATGGCGGAAAATGGTCTATGCCTAAATGGAGTTAAGACCGAGATTCTCATCTTGGGTCAAAAGATTACTTTAGCTAAACTAGATGGTCTCTATTCTAACTTTAAGGTAGATAACTCCATCATCCCCATCCTTAAGTCCGTCAAGACCTTAGGTGTTCACATTGATGCCACGCTATCCATGAAGAAGCAAGTCAACGCCATAACCTCGGCTTCCGTCTTAAGCATCAAACTCATTAATGCCATCAAACCCTTCCTAACCAAGTCTAACTGCCTCTCAATTGCCAGAGCCACCGTAGGTGCTAAGTTACTACTGTAATTCACTTTTAGCAGGCACCTCCTCAAAAAATGTCAATAGACTCCAGATCACCCAGAACAATGCGCTAAGTGCAGCACTATGCATCCCGAGAACAGACCACATCTCTCAAGCAGACAGTCAGCTCACTGGCTTCCAGCCAAAGACTGCATTACATTTAAAATTCTTACTACAGCCCACAAATGCATCAACTCCACAGCACCTTCCTATCCATCAGAAACTCTCTTTAGAGCCACCTTAGCAAGACCCACTAGAACATGCTACACCAATCAACTCACTATGGGCCTCATTACAACCTTGGTGCTAAGTGCACCAACTTTACCACCATGGTGTAAACTCCGTTTACACCATGTGGATGGCGGATTTACCGCCCCATTCCAAGGTGAGTGGGGCGGTAAATCCCCATTTCCCATTTTCCCTTCCCCATTCCCATTTTTGCCCCATAGGGCATAATGGGAGTGGGGAAGGCGCTAATTACGCCGCCGTAAATTACGGCGGCGTAATTAGCACCATGGCAGGTTAGCGCCATGGATTTTAACGCCTGCTAAAAGCAGGCGTTAAAATCAGAATCAGGCGTTAAGGGTTAACGGTGGCGTTAACCCTTAACGCCTGAGTTGTAATGAGGCCCTATGTCTTGCATCAACAGGGCCAAATCAGGAGGGTTAGGTTTCCCCTACATAGCTCCAAAGCTCTGGAACGCCCTCCCTACTTCTCTCCGAGCTGAAACTTTGCTCTATGCCTTTCGGAGAAATCTGAAAACCTCACTCTTCAACTAACAATCCCCTTCATATCTCCTCACCTACAACTTGCCATCTCAACCTCACCTCTCTCCCTTAATTGCTGTATATATTGTATAAATGTGGTATATTATCAAAAAACTGTCAAAATGTATACCTGCTGCTACTGTAATGAAAGGAATGGTTCGGTCAAAAAAATGTATTGTCCCTACGGGTCAGCCATGTGTTTTTAAGCCTAAGTGGCTCGATTTTAGAAAGATTTCCTATGGACCTTACCCGAGTTTTCGTCCATTAAACGCACGCGAAAACAGGCATCAGGGAGCTGCCATTTTGTGATAATCCTCTCACTTGCCCCATTGCCCTGGCTGACCTGCTTTTGCAGCACTAAATCATATCCCCCGCCTCTGAGCCTGTCATCAGCAGACGGATACCGTCCATTTCCCAACGCCAAAGCACGTCTCGTGTCAACAATCGCTGCGCTTCAGCTAATGACGTGTCGCCATGGAAATGGCAGGACGCTTCTTTCCTCAATAAGTATAAACAGACCGTTTCACAACACACAGCAGCAGATTTTTCGATTCCATTCCTCTCACTGTATTTCTTTGAGTATTCTGTGACTTGTTTCTGTGCTTTGGTCAGCTACCTTCGTTGCTTGTAGTCCGTGTGAACACCTGTACCATCGCTATAAATTATTTTAGTTTGTTTACCACACAATGGCTACAATAATGCCCTACATGTACGAACCCGAGTATACCAAGGAGGAACTACTGGAAAGGGAAACCTGCGAAAACGATGGGGCTTCGGACGGCAGTTGGCAGGACGAATCAACGGATGAAGACCCTGGACCTAGTCGCATGGACAGTGTTTCCACCTGGTGCACATGCAATCGGTGCGAGCTAATGCCAACCGAGGACGAGAACTGCTGCTGCTGTGAAAACTCGGGATGCATGGCCTACATTTCGGAAGGCGATCCACGGCCGCAATGCATCACTGAGCTGCCAGACTTTAGGGCAGCCTGCCTCACACGGTCCGTGTTGAGGATAATGACGGTGCTTATGCACGAACTTCGCGCAAATGTTCGTCCTCGTAATCCGAGTAACGAGTAAGCATACTCTGCTTGTGATGCCACTATTATTTCATGGTCGTCTCCTATATCCAAAATTACATCTACATATCATTGTAACGCATGAAAGTCGTTCATTAGTGTGCAGTGTCTAGATAGCATTTGTCCGAGCAAAATGCCATTAGTTACAAGAATTGTCATTGACAACAAACGTTTATTAAACTTATCTTGGTCATTTAAAAACAGTTTGTTTCATTCCTTTCCACAGGTGGTAAAGGCTGGTGTCCTTTCGTTCTTTTGCATGGTGGCTTAACGGGAGGCTTGGACACCGCGTTCGAAGAGTAATACCCGCCTGTGCCGTTTGTGCCATAAGAAAAACTTTCCCCAGTGACAGCGGTCAGTACAGGGGATTTTCCCTCGCTGTGCTGCAACCTACCTGTACAATGTGTAAAGTCTTGTATTTTTGTGCCTTCAAAATAAGATACAAATTAAAACACCACATATATTTTAACAACGGTTGTTTCGATTTTTTAAATGAATCAAGTTTGTCTCCATTCAGCAGTCTTCCTGTGCCTTGTCTGCACGCCCACCGGCCCATCCACCCCCCACCCCCATCAAAGGCAGTTCGCACCCGGGGATGAGCACTGCCATGGTGTGCTGTCAGGGGCGATAACGGCCAAGGTGCCAAACACCATGTACACTTCAAAAGGTATCCCACGCCCAGGGGCCATCACTCACATGGCTTCCTCAGACCCCGTGTCTCCAGGCAGGCCAAGCCTGACGCTGGCCGCCCCCGTGCAATCCACATAAGTGTGTCTCCATTCAGCAGTCTTCCTGTGCCTTGTCTGCACGCCCACCGGCCCATCCATCCACCCCCTCCCCTATCACAGGCAGTTCGCACCCGGGGATGAGCGCTGCCATGGTGTGCTGCCAGGGGGCGATAACATCCAAGGTGCCAAACACCATGTACACTTCAAAAGGTATCCCACGCCCAGGGTCCATCGCTCACATGGCCTCCTCAGACCCCGTGTCTCCAGGCAGGCCAAGCCTGACGCTGGCCGCCCCCCTGCAATCCACATAAGTGTGTCTCCATTCAGCAGTCTTCCTGTGCCTTGTCTGCACGCCCACCGGCCCATCCATCCACCCCCCTCCTCTATCAAAGGCAGTTTGCACCCGTGGATGAGTGCTGCCATTGTGTGCTTCTCAGGGGCGATAACGGCCAAGGTGCCAAACACCATGTACACTTCAAAAGGTATCCCACGCCCAGGGGCCATCGCTTACATGGCCTCCTCAGACCCTGTGTCTCCAGGCAGGCCAAGCCTGACGCTGGCCGCCCCCCTGCAATCCACATAAGTGTGTCTCCATTCAGCAGTCTTCCAAGTATTCTGTCTCCTTACATGGCAATTTTAAATATTGGCATTTCATTATCAAACAATAATTTACCTTTACAACTGCTTGACTATCCCTTGAATCTGAAGCAAGAACATTCTACATCCGTGACGTGCTCGCAGTTATCAACCAATTCTAGTGCGTATCAGGTAATCTTACTTGGCTATTCCGCTACAGACTTGTTTTATGCATGTCAAGTAATAGTTTTTATGTATCGTAATTATTTTACCGAATGTTTGGTTAGAGCTTTCCAATTGATATACACCTTAGTTATCGTCCACTGGTGTTTGTTTTCAGTTATAATTAGTGTTATCCATACTAATGCAAGTACTGTCTTTCAGGGAGACGCTGAAGCATCCACCACATTGACAACATCCCCAGATGTTCTTCAGCAGCAGGAGGTATGGATACTGACAGCTCCATCGAACTAGATCATCAGAGCTGGAATATTTGTCGTTTGATTGTTCTACACAATGTTTCATTCGTGGTTAGCCATTGATATGTACCTGTGCGGTCGACCCCAAGTGTGTGTTATGTTTTCAATATTGCAATCCTTACTAATGCAAGTACTATGTTTCAGGCAGTTGATGGAGCGTCAACCCCTGCACTGGATGCAGAGCCTGACATTCAAGTAATTCCAGGGGAAATGGAAGCGGGACCTTGCGTATACGAATCGGCGCAACAGCTTTCGGAAGTGTGCACTACATTTAAAACATCCCTAGATATTCTTCAGCAGCACGAGGTATGGATACTGACAGCTCCATCGAGCGTGATCATATAGCGTGATTCCATTTGCTATACTTTCTTCCCTATTAAAGCAAGTACTGTGTTTCAGGGAGACGACGGAGCTTCCACTACAATCACAACATCCCATTTAGATGATGCAGATGTAAATAAATTAGAGAAATAAGTCAATTAACAGGGTAATTCATAGAATTTCGCAGAAAAGTGGCGCATGCGGCTGGCGCACAGTGTGCGCGTGCAAATGTCTGCACCAGCCGGTTGCGCTAAAATCGATTTCCGCGCACAGCGTATTCATGGATTTTCGCCTCCAAAACCAGCCGTGGCGCAGAGTGGCGCAGCGACCCTGCAGCAGTGCCAGTTACGCCCCAAGAACGCCCCTAGCGCAAGGAAAAGCCATCAAAATCCCCAATCCAGCACAAAGGGCTGCGCTAACCCTGGACCAGTTTACAGGGCTGCCAAACAGCAAACGGCAAGCGGAGAACGTGTATTACTGGGGTTTGCATGAAGTTTCACACGCGAAAGGGCCTGTGCGAGTGGGGTACGTGTATAACTGGGGTTCGCGGGAAGTTTCACACGCGATTTCAGCAGGGTACGTGCATTACGGGGGTTTGCAGGAAGTTTCACACGCGAAAGGGCCTATGCGAGTGGAGTACGTGTATAACTTGGGTTCAAGGGAAGTTTCACACGCAAAAGGGCCTGTGCGAATGGGGTACGTGTATAACTGGGGTTCGCGGGAAGTTTCTCACGCGATTTCAGCAGGGTACGTGTATTACGGGGATTCGCGGGAAGTTTCACACGCGAAAGGGCCTGTGCGAGTGGGGTACGTGTATAATTGGGGTTCGCGGGAAGTTTCACACACGAAAGGGCCTGTGCGAGTGGGGTACGTGTATAATTGGGGTTCGCGGAAAGTTTCACACGCAAAAGGGCCTGTGCGAATGGGGTACGTGTATAACTGGGGTTCGCGGGAAGTTTCACATGCGAAAGGGCATGTGCGAGTAGGGTACGTGTATAACTGGGGTTCAAGGGAAGTTTCACACGTGAAAGGGCCTGTGCGATCCACCAGGGGGCGCCGAGATGCACTGACGCATCCGCACTGGTCTCCTCCAAAGGGCGCCGTAAGAGGGACCTGAGCCCCCCCAGACCCCTAGGAGTGCAGTGTTGACCCCCCCGCGGATCACTGACTCAGCGGAGCCCCCGCGGACCCCAACTCCGATCTCCCGGCGTGGAGATTTCGCCGAGATCGGACCCTCGGAAAGAGGAGGGAGGAGGAGCTCCGCCTTCCCCCGCGCCGCGGCTCCGCAGGAAGTAACGGAGGGCCGCGGCTCGGGTAGGCCCCGCGGGTGCTGCCACCCTCCACACCGAACTTCTCTGGGGCGGATCCCGCCTCCCCAGGGCCCCGAGCGGGACCACATAAGGCCTCGAGCAGTACACGGCTCAGAACCGGGAGAGGGAGTGAGCCCAGCCTCCCCCAGCATCGCGACCCCTTGCGCGGGGCGCCTGCAAGCCGCGGCCTACGTGAGGCCTACAACACAGCCGGTCGACGCGGAAGAGCGCCCCCCCCCCGCTTCCCCCTGGACCTCGTAGCGGGGGGTTACGAATCCTCCTGAATCCGGACGAGATCACGCAGTGCTCCGGGCTGCTCCCCGCTTCACTGGGGAGCTGCGGGCTGGGCCCGGCGGATCGAGCCTCCCCCGAGCCCACCGCTGGACTGTGGAGCTGGCGCAGGAGTGCACTCAGGAGGCACGGCCTGCCCCCCAGGATCTTCAACCCCATCGACGGCCGTGGGGCCAGTCTTCATCGGAGACCCCCAGAGGCGGAGGCCCCCGCAAAGGTGCCCACGACAACCCCTCCAATCAGCATCACGGAGAAAGGGGTACCCCCCCGGGC
Organism: Ambystoma mexicanum; assembly: GCF_040938575.1. Classification (NCBI taxonomy): domain Eukaryota; kingdom Metazoa; phylum Chordata; class Amphibia; order Caudata; family Ambystomatidae; genus Ambystoma; species Ambystoma mexicanum. Next base: position 1,484,160,358 of record NC_090929.1, read on the forward strand.
CAACCACAGCGTTTATTGAAGGACTCCAAAATAGTGACCACAAAGGCTTGAATCAAACCCGGGACGAGGAGTGATAGGCCCGTATCGGCTGTGCCTTGGAGACTTGGCCTGAGCAACCTTCCGCCCCAACGGTGAGTACAACGCCGAGGCCGTATACAGGGAAGACCCCCCGCTGCCCTCCCCCTGGTGTAATCTGGTGTCCCGACGGTACTGCCCATAGGACCTAGGGCATTAGGCAGAGGATCCCGTGGAGGTGGTCAGGGGAGGCCTATGAACTGGAAGGAATCCCTGCAGAGATTTCGACGCAAACCCTCAGGCTCGCCAACCCGCCCGGAGATGGCGGCCCCGGCACCCCTGGACTTGTCTGACACTAGCACGGTCACAAAAGGCATGGCGGCCCTCCTGGAGGAAATAAGAGGCTTCAGAGCAGACATAACGCTACGGCTGGATACCCTGGATAAAAAAGTGGACAACATAGACGACAGGGTCCAGGCGCTTGAAAACAACACAGCCTCGAATGACATTTTCGAGACGCAATTCGACATGCGCCTATCGGAACTCGAGAGGAGAGAAGAGAAATGCTCCCTAAAACTGGATGACCTGGAAAATAGGGAACGACACTGTAATCTTCGCTTTTTGGGGTTCCCGGAGCGGGAAGGTGAAACGCAAATGGACATAATCAAAGCTGTGACCGCAGTAGTGGGATCTCTCTTCGATGGGGCGAACACGAATGAACCCACAATTGACAGAGCTCACAGGGCGGGAGCGATCAACAGAGGCCCCAGGTCCATTCTCGTGCGTTTCCACTACTTCACGGAGAAGAACAAAATTCTGGAACTGGCACGTAAGAGGGGCCCGGTGGACTGGGAGGGAGCCCGGATTTCAGTGTACCAGGATCTGTCCGCCTTCACCCTGGCAAGACGTTGTCTCTGTTCCCCGCTGACGAAAATGCTCCAAACCAAGGGGGTCCGATACAGGTGGGGATACCCTTTTTCGCTTTCCTTTGAACTGGAAGGGTACAAATACGCCCTGGTCACGGAGGATGACATTCGCAGGGTGTCGGGCGAACTTCTCGGAGAACCAAACATGGAAGGGGAAGACCGAGAACATGGAAGAGAGCCCGTCGGACCCGGGAGAATTAAGGGTTCTCAGGAGAGACGTAAAGTCCGAGGCCACAGGAAGTTCAGAAGAGTGGCTCCGGCATCCCCTGGGCAACCTGACACTTGAGGAACCCCAGGAAGCTTCACGATCTAGTTTGATTTCCATGTCATTGGGGGAAGCACTGTGATTATTTGTATTCTGAACATGATAGGAGGGGGGGGGCTCAAGTTGTGGTTGTTGAAGAGTTTATGAGCCCGGAGGAGGGAGACAATGGTGGCCTGGCTCAGCGACAGGATGAAGCCGCTGGTCTACCAGGCGTTCAGGGGGGAGGTGGGAGGGTGGAGGGAAAGGTTGGGGTTAGTTCGAGAGGATTCTAATGGGGCCAAGCCAAGTTTTCTGGTCTGTTTTGTAACTGTGGTTTTGTTATTGGACTATAGCGGGGGGTGGAAGCACTGCGGGAGCGCTGGAATTATTCGTCCCGAGTAGGGAGATATGAGCTCTTACCATTGCTATGATGGATGATTCCTTGCAATATTTGACAGTGGGTTCGCTAAATGTGCGGGGACTCAATTCTCCCACCAAAAGGTCGTTGCTGGTGAGGGAATTCACAAGGCTCCGACTCCATTTCTTATTTGTACAAGAGACACATTGGGTTCGGGACAGGGAACCAAAGCTGAGAGCTAAAGCTATTGATCAAGTCTATGCTGCGTCCTTCCAGGCCAAGAAACGGGGAGTGGCCCTATTGGTCTCCCCTGGGGCTCACTTCATTCTCAAAGCCCAGAGGTCAGACCCGGAAGGACGATATATCATGGTTAAAGGGGAGGTGAGGGGTCGGCTGTTCACCCTGGTTGGTATTTATGCTCCGAATGAGGCGCAAGATGGCTTCTGGATGGGGATGAGAGAGAAAATCGTGGCTTTTTCCGAGGGTACTTTACTGGTTGGGGGGGATTTTAATATGGTTCTTTGCCCTGATAGAGACAGGAGCTCGCCCAATCCATGCCCTAACCAACGCCTCCAAAAAAAACTGGCCGAGGCATTTCAATCAGTTAACGACGATCTGGGCTTGAGCGACACACACCACACAGAAAGAGATCGAGACCCCGACTTCACTTTTTTCTCGAAACCCCATGCTACTTTCTCCCGTATTGATTATATCTTGGTTGACGCCACGATCCGGGGCGAGGTCACGGAATCAGGGGTAGAGGTGGTTCCCTGGACAGACCACGACATGGTTAGAATAAAAATGGGTGTGCCCCCGGCCCCGCCACCTGGGTCCCTATGGAGGTGTAACGACCTCCTTCTACACGATAAAGAGGTGCGACGATCCCTCCTTACAGCCATCACCGAATACTTCTCTATCAACGACAACGGGGAGGTCGGAGTTTTGGGTGTTTGGGAGGCATTCAAGGCGACCATTAGAGGCATTCTCATCGAGACAGGTTCAAGAAAAAAGAGGGAGAGGGGTCAGGAGGAGACACGGTTGAGGAAAAAGATAGAGGCTATCCAACCTGGTGGCAAACTAAAAACACAAATGTTCCCCGGGAAGTGGGAGGAACTCCAAAGGTTGCGCTCAAGCCTGGCAGACCTCCAGGTGGGACAAACAGAAAAAAAGCTGTCCTTCCTGAAACAGAAGTACATGGAAAAGGGGGAAAAGGCTGATAAAATACTTGCTTGGAGGCTCCGGGAGCTCAGAAATAGTAGGAGGGTTAACTCCATCCGGCCACCGGGAGGAGAGCCAACTGTAAGAGATAGCAAAATAGCTGAACACTTTCGCCACTATTATGAACGCTTATACAGCTCGGAATACGTAGGGGACGGAACCGAGATAGACAGCTTCTTGGACTCTCTCCCGATTCCCGGCCTCTCACCTGAAAAAGCAGACATACTGGATCTCCCCGTGTCTCCAGAGGAGATAATAGATACCATATCCTCCCTGAAGAGTGGAACAGCCCCAGGCGACGATGGGTTCACAGTCAAATTTTATAAGACTTACCGGTCTACGCTAGCCCCGTTTATGGCCAAAATGTTCAACTCGGCACTGGACCAGGGCACCCTTCCACCTTCGATGATGTCAGCTCTGATAGTAGTAATCCCCAAAGAGGGGAAGGACCCTTCCCAGTGTCAATCGTATTGCCCCATTTCCCTTCTTAACGTGGATGTCAAGGTTCTGGCCAAACTTCTGGCGAACAGACTGGCGAAATTCCTCCCCTCACTTATACATGGAGATCAGGTAGGGTTCATCCCAGGACGCCAGGGGTCCGATAACATACGAAAGACCATAGGCCTCATGTACGAGGCCTCGAGGCAGGGGAAAGAGGGCTACCTGCTAGCTTTAGATTCAGAAAAGGCCTTCGACCGTGTCGAGTGGCCTTATATGGGCAAAGTTCTCCAGAAAATGGGCCTCGGGGAGAATTTTTGTAGATGGGTCTCGACACTATATAATACTCCCACGGCAAGAGTTTTGGTTAACGGCGGCACGTCGGAACCCTTGGCTCTATCTAGAGGAACCCGGCAGGGCTGTCCCCTTTCTCCCCTTCTATACGCTCTGGCAATGGAGCCTCTGGCCATAGCGATCAGAGAAGACTGTGAAATTACGGGGATACGCTGTGGCGACTGCGATTTTAAACTCTCACTATTTGCCGACGATATCTTGGAGTACCTAACCAACCTCCAGGTATCACTACCTAGATTATATGATCTTATAAACCTCTACGGGGCCTTCTCAGGGCTTAAGATAAACGCCTCCAAGTCTAGCATTATGCCAATGGGTCCCGGGGACAAAGACATTGGGGATCGCTCGGAATTCTTGGGAGTGAGGATAGAACGTGTGTCCACCAGGTATCTGGGCACCAGCATTCCTAGGAACCTATCGCTACTATATCAGTTTAACTTCCCGGAGATCTTGGCCAAAATCAGCAGCGATCTCAAACGCTGGGCTCCCCTTACACTCTCCTGGTTTGGCCGTATGGTGACGGTTAAAATGAATATATTACCTAGCCTCCTGTATCTCTTCGCAGCCCTCCCTGTGGTCATTCCTGAATCCTTCTTCGAGGTTCTACAGGCCCGAGTTCTCCAGTTTATATGGGACGGGAGGAGACCAAGAGTCAAATTCTCCACCTTGACCCTGCCGAAGTCTCAAGGTGGATTCGCCCTCCCCGACTTCAGACTATACTATAAAGCCGCTCAGCTCCGGGTGATGATGGAGCACATGCGAGAGGATATGAGGACGTACTGGACATATATAGAGGATATCCACACCCACCCTAAAAAAGTTAGAGATCTACTATGGGCCTCCCCTAAAACCATCCCCTCCTATCTTAGAGAACACCCCACACTGGCAGTCCTATGGGCACTCTGGGAGCCAAATAAAGATAACAAAAAGCTGTCGTCCTGGCCGGCTCCTTTAACATCGCTATGGGGTCCCCCTATCAACCTAGACACCAGAGGCTTCCGCGACACGCAAGCTTGGTCAGACATGGGGTTGGAGAGAGTTTCCCAGCTCTCCCGTGAGGAGGGCTTCATAGACTATGAACAATTGACCGAAGCACTGGGTGATAAACCACCATCGATCTTTGAGTACTTGCGTTTGAAGGGAATTCTGACTCACCCTCGATGGGCTGACAACCTAACCCGCCCCCTCACCCCCTTTGAAGAAGTAATAGCTAAAAGTGTCTCTCGAAAGGGCTCCCTGTCCAAGTTCTACAGTACCTTGATAACAGCCAATCTGGAGGGTAGGCAACCCTTCAAACGTATATGGGAAGAAAGGCTGGGCATGGAGTTGGATGACCATACATGGAGGGCAGTTTTCAAAACCATATTTACCGGTACTCTGTACAACGCAGCCATGGAGCATAGTTTCAAGATTCTCCACTCCTGGCATCGCCCCCCAGCCACCCTCTCCAAAATGTTCGCAGAAGTATCCCCCTACTGTCCTAGGCTATGTCACCAAAGAGGCACATGGTTCCATATGTGGTGGGGATGCCCGGTTATTCAGGTGTACTGGTCGGAGCTTCTCAGCTGGATCAAGGATATAGAGGGATTCTGTCCATCGCTTCTCCCCTTAGAAATCCTCCTGGGTACTCCCATGCCGGAAACGGAACAGAGTGCATTCCCGAGGGTCATCGGGGCCATGCTGAGGGCGGGGAGGCTAGCATTGGCCCAAAAGTGGAAAAGCCCCTTAGCACCAACTAAGGAGGAATGGCTCTGTAAATTAAGGGCTATATTTACTTATGAAAAACTTACGGCAGTGAAAAACGATAAAGTCTCAGAGTTCTCACAGGAATGGACAGCAGTTCTCCTCCATGATGAATGTGTCTCTATGCGACTGTAATGATGGCTCCCAATATGTACCCCCCGGGCTTACCCCAGCGCCAGCCCTAGAACTGGAGACTGTCCATCACTTTGCTCTGAACCGCGCTGCTCCCACGATGTCAAATTGTATAACAAGTGCATATAACGATGTTCGAAAGTTCTCACTGCTGCTTCTGTAACCTGCAAAAACCTCAAAACTTGGTATGCTGCAAAGTTGGGGGTGTGGGGAGGGCGGGGGGATTATTTTGAAAAAGTTGGGAGGGGGGGGGCGGGAGGGGGGAGGCGGGATGGGACTAAAATGTAAAAAATACCGGCAGTTATGTTTGCTTAATGTGTTGCTGGCAGGGATTGCTTGCGCACCCTAACTTATATGTATTATGTCAATAAAAACAAAGTCAAAAAAAAAAAAAAAAAAAGAAAGGGCCTGTGCGAGTGGGGTACGTGTATAACTGGGGTTCGCGGGAAGTTTCACACGCGATTTCAGCAGGGTACGTGCATTACGGGGGTTCGCAGGAAGTTTCACACGCGAAAGGGCCTGTGCGAGTGGGGTACGTGTATAACTGGGGTTCAAGGGAAGTTTCACACGTGAAAGGGCCTGTGCGAGTGGGGTACGTGTATAACTGGGGTTCGCAGGAAGTTTCTCACGCGATTTCAGCAGGGTACGTGTATTACAGGGATTCGCGGGAAGTTTCACACGCGAAAGGGCCTGTGCGAGTGGGGTACGTGTATAATTGGGGTTCGTGGGAAGTTTCATACACGAAAGGGCCTGTGCGAGTGGGGTACGTGTATAATTGGGGTTTGCGGAAAGTTTCACACGCAAAAGGGCCTGTGCGAATGGGGTACGTGTATAACTGGGGTTCAAGGGAAGTTTCACATGCGAAAGGGCCTGTGCGAGTGGGGTACGTGTATAACTGGGGTTCAAGGGAAGTTTCGCACATGAAAGGGCCTGTGCGAGTGGGGTACGTGTATAACTGGGGTTCACGGGAAGTTTCTCACGCGATTTCAGCAGGGTACGTGTATAACTGGGGTTCAAGGGAAGTTTCACACGTGAAAGGGCCTGTGCGAGTGGGGTACGTGTATAACTGGGGTTCGCGGGAAGTTTCACACGCGAAAGGGCCTGTGCGAGTGGGGTACGTGTATAATTGGGGTTAGCGGGAAGTTTCACACGCGAAAGGGCCTGTGCGAGTGGGGTACGTGTATAACTGGGGTTCGCGGGAAGTTTCACACGCGAAAGGGCCTGTGCGAGTGGGGTACGTGTATAACTGGGGTTCGCGGGAAGTTTCACACGCGAAAGGGCCTGTGCGAGTGGGGTACGTGTATAACTGGGGTTCGTTGGAAGTTTCACACGTGAAAGGGCCTGTGCGAGTGGGGTACGTGTATAACTGGGGTTCGCAGGAAGTTTCACACGCGAAAGGCCCTGTGCGAGTGGGGTACGTGTATAACTGGGGTTTGCGGGAAGTTACACACGCAAAAGGGCCTGTGCGAGTGGGGTACGTGTATAACTGGGGTTCGCAGGAAGTTTCACACACGATTTCAGCAGGGTACGTGTATTATGGGGGTTCGCGGGAAGTTTCACACGCGATTTTGCCATCAGAGCGGGGTACGTGAATTTCAGGGGTGCGCGGTGAGTCCTACACGTGAATTGGCAGTGTGGGTCCTCCCAGGTGTTCCCTCTACACCCTCCACGGCACCTGCAGGCAGCCCACACCACGGGGGACTACCCCCCACCCCTGGTCATGTCCCGCAGGCAGCCCATCCACCATGGGCATGCCCCCCAGCCACGCCACATGTCAGCTTGCACCCCCACCCCCCAGCAGTCAGGGGCACCTGCCAGCAGGCCCCCACCATGTACCACACATGTCCCCTTGCACCCCCAGCAGTAAGGGGAACCTGCCAGAAGGCCCCCACACATGTCCCCCTGCACCCCCACCCCCCAGCAGTCAGGGGCACTTGCCAGCAGGCCCCCACTCATGTCCCCCAGCACCCCCACCGCCCAGCAGTGCAGGGCACCTGCCAGCAGGCAGGGGGACATGAGTGGGGGCCTGCTGGCAGGTGCCCCTGACTGCTGGGGGGTGGGGGTGCTGGGGGACATGAGTGGGACATGAGTGGGGGCCTGCTGGCAGGTGCCCTGCACTGCTGGGGGGTGGGGGTGCAGGGGGACATGTGTGGGGGCCTTCTGGCAGGTTCCCCTCACTGCTGGGGGTTGGGGGTGCAAGGGGACATGTGTGGGACATGAGAGGGGGCCTGCTGGCAGGTGCCCCTGACTGCTGGGGGGTGGGGGTGCAAGCTGACATGTTGTAGGCAAGCGTGTGGGCGTTACGCGCACTTGCCTCCTGTACTTTCCCCGTGATGCCCACATTTTCACGCGTTGTTCCCCATTCCGCATGTCACGCCCTGTGTTACGCCTACTTTTGTTGTGTGCGCTGCACTATGTGCGCTTTCGCTGTGCGCTTAGTGCACGCTGTTTGAAGGCGTGTGCGCCAGCATGCACCGAACAGGATTTCAGCGCACATCCATGGATTTCCACGTGCACAGACTTCCATGAATCGCTGTGCGCGGGTTTCGCTGCGATTTTCGCACTGGCACTGCGATTCGCACGCTTTCACACGCTTGCGCTGAAAATTTCAGCGCACATTAATTCCATGAATCGGCCTGTAAATCTGATCATATTTAGATATTCCTTGATTCTTTTAGACAATGCATCATTTGTGGTTATCTCTTTATATGTACCTGCGCCGTCGACCCCAAGTGTGTGTTATGTTTGCAATATTGAAAACCATACTAACGCAAGTACTGTGTTTCAGGGAGACGACGGAGCTTCCTCTACAATTACAATATCCCTTGTAGGTGATGCAGATGTAAATAAATCGGAGAAATAAGTCAATTAAATCGGTTCATATTTAGATATCCATTGATTCTTTTAGACAATGCATCATTTGTGGTTATCTCTTTATATGTACCTGTGCCGTCGACCCCAAGTGTGTGTTATGTTTCCAATATTGAAAACCATACTAACGCAAGTACTGTGTTTCAGGGAGTTGCTGATGCCTCCTCTCCAATACATTCATGCATGGCAGTCCATGCGGAGCCAGAGGTATAGATACTGACAGTTCCATCGAACTAGATCATCAGAGCTCGAATACTTGTCGTTTGATTGTTCTACACAATGTTTAATTCGTCTTTAGCTATTGAAATGTACCTGTGTGTTTGTCCTCACGTGTGTTTTATGTTTTCAATATTCTGATACATAGTAATGAAAGTACTATGTTTCAGGGAGTCGATGGAGCGTCATTCCGTGCTGTCTATGCGGATACAGAAAATATAGTTGTTGCAGCGCAAGAGGAAGGGAAGACATGCGGAAACGAATTGGAGCAACAGCGTGCAGATGTTGAAGTTCGAGTCAAGAAAGTTGCAAAGAAAAGAAACAGAAATAAGGTTAGTTACAAACAGTTCATAATTTTAGAAATTGTTTTGTGCTGGGGACTATATTATGTTTTTTTCCTGTCAATTGTACTATACTTTATCTTGTGTTTAAACTGAACATCCCTTTTCCAATCTGTCCTCTAGTTACCCGTGGGTGTACGAACTATAAATACACAGACAGTGAAGCGAATGAGAGATGTTGCTTGCCAGACCATTTACACTATGGAGGAACTATTAATTTAGACGCGGCATGTTGACAGTCGAGATGCTTATGTCCAATGGCCAGAACACAAAATGAATGTGTCCGGAGAATCCAGTAAAGTTTTATTGGACCATTGCTACAGTGCGACCGCACCACCACAAGAAGATGATACTGAATGTATTGAAGATAGCTCTGAAGTAGTCGCAGATCAATTCACACAATCCACACCCGCAAAAGAATTGCCACCCAAAAAGCTGTTGACATTGTTGTGTTCTCCCATCAATGTTGAAGTAAGATGTTGAAATGACAGAGAATTAACCAGCAGCAGCATTCACTGACGCATCAGAACTTGATATCAGCAATATTTCTTTCAATTGTGGTGATATGTCCTCAACGATACAGTCCGAAACAACTTTGACGCCGGATGACAGTCTAATGAAAGAGGGCAAATACATAGTATTCGACAGTTGTTTGATGGATATTATAAGTATGCTGAAATGTGGGCATTCCGTTAGAGGGGAAGTATGTGGGAAGCCATTGATTCATGTGACTCATCAAAAACAAGGCAGTAACGTCAAAATACATGCCGCCTGTAGATTAAATCATATGTTCTCATGGTCTGCACAACCGATGCTGAGGAAACTGCCAGCAGGCAATCTACTGTGTGCAGCTGCCTCACTTTTTAGTCAGTCCAGTTTTAGAAAGTTAGAGTCTTTCTTTCAGTTTGTGGGACTCCATTTCATTTCTAAAACGCAGTACTACAAATTCCAACATGATCATCTATTTCCGGCCATTAGTGATGCTTGGAAAATTGAACAATTGTCTCTAGCAAGTACATTCAAAGGCAAACGATTCAGGCTAGCCGGCGATGGACAGTGCGACAGCCCTGGATTTTCTGCCAAGTACTGCACCTACCACTTTCAGGACATGGATAGTAAGAAAATTGTGAGTTCAGTGGTCGTGCAGGTGTCCCAATGTACATCCTCATTGGCCATGGAAAAACTAGGATTTATAAAATCATTAGAATATCTACAATCGAGGGGAATGCACATCGACCTCATAGCCACAGACAGACACGTTTCAATTGCCAAGACAATGAGAGAGCAGTTCCCACATATTAAACATCAATTTGACGTATGGCATCTTGCTAAATCAATCAATAAGAAAATCTTGGCTGCAGGGAAAAAAAAGGTTTAGAAAGTATTTCACAGTGGTCCCAGTCTATCAGCAACCATCTTTGGTGGAGCTCCAAAACTTGTGAAGGGTCAGTGGAAATCCTACTTGAAAAATGGCGGTCACTGATGCACCACTGTACAAACGTTCACCGCTGGACAGAAAACCAACATTTCCACCAATGTGAACATGGCCCTTTGTCCACAGAGGAGGCACGGAAGAAGAAGTGGTTCATTCCATCTTCACCTACACACAAAGCCATTGAGAAGATTGTTTTCGATAAAACTCTATCAAGAGATTTGAGGGGACTGACAGAATTCTGTCACACAGGAGGTTTGGAGGTGTTCCACAATATGTGCCTAAAGTACAGGCCAAAGCGATTGCATTTCGGCATACAGGGCATGAAACATAGGACTCTACTAGCGGTCTTGGCCCATAACGAGAATGTGTGCCGTGAACAATCTAGGACTACGGGAAATGTAGGGATGCCTCGCTACACTACGGCCTTTGCAAAAAGAAGTAAGAAATGGGTGGTGAAACCAGTATATGAGGAAATGTAGTTCGACTTTGTTAAAGGCCTTATTGTTACTGTACTAGAGAAGCACAGATATGAAATTTTGAGCATTTCTGTGCACAGCACTGATGCATTGCCACCGAACATTGCCACTGTGCCATGTCCACCCAAAGCAGAGCTCATTGAGAAGTAAAAATCCTGGTTTAAATGATTGTAATCTGATTGTCTTTTTGAAAATAATGTTATTGTACAGAGTGCATACAAAGTATGCTAACCCTAACCGCTCCCTTCACCATCCTGGGTGGCGAACATCATGGGTGTCATCTTTGACTTCTCTCTCTATTCACCTCATATCGCTGACCTTGTGAATATGTGTATGTATATATTTCTGCTGCTGTAACTAAGTTTCGCAATCTCATGTAAATGTTGCACACTGTTAACCGAGGGGAGGCTTGCGTGTTGCAAATAATAAAACAAACAAACAATAAATCTCACTTTCAACTCAACTCCTCGGGTACTTTATACTTTCCCTGACCTTCCCCCAAAAAGTCAATGGGCCTCATTACACGGAAGGCGGTGAGCCATGGCGCTATTAGCGCCATGGCTCATGCCGGTAAAATACCGGCACCGCCTTGGCGGAAAGGGGATTTACCGCCCCATTCCAAGGTTGGAGGGGCGGTAAATCCCCCTTCCGCCATTGCCCTTCCCCATTCCCATTTCTGCCCCATAGGGCTCTATGGGAATGGGGAAGGCGCTAATTACGGCACCGCAATTTTGCGGTGCCGTAATTAGCTCCGAGGTCCCTTAGCGGGTTGGTTTTTAACGCCTGCAAAAAGCAGGCGTTAAAGCACCAACCCGCTAAGGGAGCTCGTAGTAAGGCGGTAATGGTTAACGGTCACCGTTACCATTAACGGTGGCCGTTAACCATTACCGCCTTCCGTGTAATGAGGCCCAATGTCTCCATAGTTATGGTTCTCTAGGGCTGCAAAGCTTGCGGGCCTTAGAACGCGCCAAGCGAGGCGTTGCAGATGGGAGAGAAGCCAGTTCGCATTTGCACATTGAGGCCTAGTACATAGATGGAGTCGAAAATTCAAGTTCTCACAGAGGGCTTTACACGGGATGTTGCAAAGTAAGAATGTATGCTAATGCAGAGTGAAGGTGAGTGGCTTAGATTATTTGCTCGCGGGCTGAAGAGGCCTGCGACTCGCACTGGCAGTATAAGGTTCTATTGTTTTTTGACCTTGAGAGATAGAGACCATGCCAAAAGGACTTCATTTGAAGGAGGGGTGCAATAATGTAAGAGACGATAAGGCTGAAAATCTGAAACTAGACTGAGTTTCATTTTAGTTCAGTATATGAAAAATCGTTGGCACAAACACAGTGGGATTTACCGGAATGAAGAATGAATGAATGAATGAATGAATGAATGAATGAATGAATGAATGACTGAATGAATGAGGAGCAAGTAAAACGTTTGTGGGATCGTCTTTCTACCGGGCACATGGGCATGCATGTCCCCATTCCACACGCATGTAGACAAACAGTCATTTCTCAGTGGTTCAAAGCTAAAAAATAATTACATTGTGTGTTTACCTCGATTTATTTCGTTAGTTTCGCATTGCTTTTAGAGCCGACCATACCCCATTGCACTATCCTCGCAAGCAAATAGTTTCAGCTTGTCCGTAATAAATAAAATGAATAATAGTAATAAAGATCGGCTGGTGAGACTAATTTCAATTTTTATGTTTTCTAGACAGGTACATTCTACCGTACTGCTACTGCCACCTATTCCAGCCCCGGCCGACAGATTTTTTAATCGCCAGCTGCAGCTTCTTGTAAACAACTGCACAACGTTGACCATTTTATGGGACGATTGCCAAGGGCCCATATGCCCTTACACAGTACTAGCGACTAGAAGCAACATATCAACCTTTACGGTGGCCTAGTACCTAGTTGATGGAACAGCCTTGTGGTTCACCGTGCGTCCAAAGTGCTTCTTTTAACGAAAACCAACACCCTGTGTACCATAAAGGAACAGCGCGTGACCCACGATAAACTTTAGAGGATTTGCGGATCGAGAGCAAAGAAAAAAAATTCCATTCCGATTTAATATGCCAATTGCTGAATATTCTCTAAACATTTAATGTCAAATAAATGTACTTTACCAAATGTACTGTATTGCTGTTTGATTTTAAAGTACAGTTTCATATTCCGAATTGTGGCGCGCTGTGTTGTGAGTTGATCTGTGTTGGTTTCCGGGTTCTGTGTGAAGTCGCTTAGAAGACGACTGGGCGCGTTTGCCTACGCAGCACAGTAACGTCACGGAGAGAGGTGGGTAATATGAATGTTCGATAATGACAGGCTCAGAGGCGGGGGATATGATTTAGTGCTGCAAAAGCAGGTCACACAGGGCGATGCGGCAAGTGATAAGCTTATCACAAAATGGCAGCTCCATAATGCCTGTTTTCGGGTGCGTTTAATGGACGAAAACTCGGGTAAGGTCCATAGGAAATGTTTCTAAAATCGAGCGACTTAGGCTTAAAAACACATGGCTGACCCGTAGGGACAATAACATTTTTTGACCGAACCATTCCTTAAGCAAAGCTCACCTCCTGTAACAAGCGACACGATGCCCAAGGGTGGCTGTGCACTCTACAAGTGTGAATAAATATATAAGTAAAAGTGAAAGATAAAGCTTTTCTGGTAGGTGTTCTTCACTCCATAGTATAAAAGGGTGGTACACATCACGTGCACACCAGGACTGGTAGATGAAGTAGACAGAGAGAGAAGTTGTGAGTTGCCTTATCATCCTTTTGGAAATCAAATGTAATATCCGGTAACCCATAGTGGCAGAATGAGTACACCAAGAAATATCATTCTTCTTGAGATTAGAAATGGGCCTCATTACACGGTAGGCGGTAAGGGTTAACGGTCACCGGTAATGGTACCGGGGACCGTTAACCCTTACCGCCTTACTACGAGGTCCCTGCTTTTAGCAGGCGTTAAAAAGCAACCCGCTAAGGGACCTTGGTGCTAATTATGGCACCGCAAATTTGCGGTACCGTAATTAGCACCTTCCCCATTCCCATTATGCCCTATGGGGCAAAAATGGGAATGGGGAAGGGCAATGGTGGAAGGGGGAATTACCGCCCCGCCAACCTTGGAATAGGACGGTAATTCCCCTTTCCACCAAGGCGGTGCCGGTATTTTACCGGCATGGACCAAGGTGCTAATAGCACCTTGGTCCACCGCCTAACGTGTAATGAGGCCCAATGTCTTTTTTGACACTTTTGTTAGCTTCATAGCAATCCTCAGGTAGGGGACCAATGATTGTTGCCTGGATCCATTGAAAAGTACCTCACATCAATGGTCATTCCAATAAAGGTTTCTTTACCCAAAGGGATACTTTGTGGATCATTGTTGTTCAATTATATCATTATGAGATTGTCAGTAATATTGCAGAGCAGTGTTAGATTTAAAGAAATCTCTTGTTGTAGTAGAACATTATTTATATTAATAAAGACTACTGAATTAGGGAAAGTTTGCATTTTTCTGATTGTAAAAGTAAAATAAATTGTCTGGTACTCTCTGGGATGGCAAGCTCCTCATTTTACAAGATAGAGGGCCTCATTACACGGTACGTGATAAAAAAAGTCATTTACCGGCATGGCGCTATTAACGTGTCCGCCTTGGCAAGAGGCCGCTAATTGCGTACCATTACGAATACGCGGACACGAGCATAGCGCCATGCCGGTAATGACCCTACCGCCATGCCGTTAAAGACCCCAAAAAAAACATTAGCGGCATCGACGAAAGCGCTGATAGCACTTCCGACCTCCTGCACCACGCAAATAGCGGTCACCGCTATTAGCGGTCACCGTTAAATAGCGGAACCGGAAATAGCGTCATCGCACAGGAACGGGAAAGAGCACGGTGGCCATCTTTAAAAACACAATCCATTGCCATCTTCTGCCCTATGGACCTGTTTCAACAACTGTGCCATCCCAAAGCCACAAGGATCCCCTCACCATGCCAAAGGCCATAAAAAAACCACCGACCGCCAGCGTAAAGAGAAGTTTACGAACGAGGAACTCATAATGCTGATAGAGACCCTAGCAGCAAACTCTGATGTGGTATTTGCCAACGACATGAAGCGGGAGACCCTGATCCAGAAAAAGGCCATCTGGGCATAGGTCGCCCGGAAAGTGAGTGCGGTGGGCACCACCACCTGCACCGTCAGGGAGTGCAGGAAGCAGTGGGACGATCTCCGCCTCCGGATCCGCAGCATACTGTCTGCAAACCGCCAGCTGGCCATGGCCACAGGAGGTGGCGCTGATTCACCAATTAAATTGAAGGAGTGGCAGGAGACCTGCGCCAGCACGATTGGCGTCAAATCAATCGAGGGAGTCGGGAGCATGGTGTGGCCACTACATCCGATGGAGGTGAGTGTACACATGAAACAATGCACTGTGAATGTTGAGGCACCACTGAAATGTGAGCCCAGATTCACCTCATGGATGCGGCCACAATCATACATGCACACAACCCTGCCCATGTGTCACACCCCAACACACACACATGCACGCATCACCACAGACAATTGCCACACAAACCCATGCATGGATGACCCACTCAACAGCCCCATCACCTGAATCCCCACCAATGAAGTCCCAATGCACAGAACAGCATGATGAACTGAATCTGCATGAAGCACGTTGAACCATCACCAATGCCATCCTCCTCTTTGTCCCCCACAGGCTCACATACAGACAGCGAAGAACCTGCCACTGCGACTCAGGCTCCCCCTGCCAAGAAAAAACCCAGGGCACAGGAGATAGGGGACACCCCCACCACATCAAGGGGCACAGGGAGGAGTGAGCCCCTGCAGAGGGTCAAACATCGCAAGAGCGCCACTGCACCAATACCGCAGTCTACACCAGCAACAGTTGCCACACCCACTGATGTGAACCCCCACCACAGGTTATACCCACGGAGGGCCCACCCTCCGCTGCCACAAGTTCCACTGGTGAGGCAGCAGCCACAGCACCGCTGTCAGATGTGGAGGACCCTATAGAGTTCACCATGGAAATGCACACCCCCAGGAAGCCCAGAAGCAACTCCACGGCCAACACTAGGATCCAGTGTTCATGGCCAGTCTGGCGAGGAGAACCCGGGAGGGTGCTGGAGCCCACCGGTGGCCTCACCTGATGTCCGGGACGTAGAGGAAGGCGCACCAGCCACACCACGAGCTGGCCACAGTGGCCATGACCTGGCCACCATCAGGCAGCGCCAGGAGGACATTACAGTGCTGGTTGGGCAGCATGTGGAAGAGGCTGCCCGTCTCAGGGGGGAGATCACGGAGACTGCTAGGCACTCGAGGGAGGCGATGGAAGCCTGTACCAACAGGCTGTGCGTGGAGATTGGCCAACTGAGGCAGGTCCTCACGCGCATAGCGGACGCGATGGACCGCCAGTTCCCACCACCACCCCAGGGACAGACAGCCACCTCATCATCTGCGAGTTCAAGGCAGACAAGCCCCCTCCGCCGCTCCATGCGCACCACAAGGCGCACATCATCCCAACCTCCTAATGGTGGTGGTGGCAATGGGAAATAGGGACAGCAGGGTCTAGCTGGCATGTGTGCAGCAGGACACCAACATTGTGCAAGCCACACATGTGGTTGTTGTGGGGGGAGGAGGGAAAGGGTGTTTCGGGAGTGTTGTGGGGGGAGGGGGGAAAGGGTGTTTCGGGAGTGTTGTGGGGGAGGGGGGAAAGGGTGTTTCGGGAGTGTTGTGGGGAGAGGGGGGAAAGGGTGTTTCGGGAGTGTTGTGGGCGGTGGGGTGGGTGAAAGGGTGGTGGGATAGTTGGGACATGCACTTTTTCATCGCATTATACCTTAATACACTGGTGACTAGTTGAAACACAGGCTTGGACTTCAT
The DNA here is from genome assembly GCF_040938575.1 of Ambystoma mexicanum. Classification (NCBI taxonomy): domain Eukaryota; kingdom Metazoa; phylum Chordata; class Amphibia; order Caudata; family Ambystomatidae; genus Ambystoma; species Ambystoma mexicanum. Next base: position 1,484,177,020 of record NC_090929.1, read on the forward strand.
CATTGTGTATGTGTACTTTATTGGTGACAGGGTCCAATGTGCGCTTCACCACAGACACCAGTGCACTAATACCCATATCCATCCTACAGAGTTAAACCATGTGTCTCAACCATGTGTCTCAGAATATTTGGTTGATCAGATGCGGTCGCACATCGCGTCCCTCCTGGGCATCGCCTCTTGCATGACCAGCATCCCTGTCACCTCCGTCCTCATCACCATCATCATCCTCATCAGGTGGTTGCATTTCAACGTCAGGGGGCAGTGGAACATTCCGTCTGATACACATATTGTGCAGCATGACACATGTCATGGTGATCTTAGCCACCTTCTCATGGCCGTACAGGAGAGCCCCACCCGACCTGCTTATGCACCTGAACCGTGTCTTCAAAAGGCCAAATGTCAGCTCAATCACGACGCGGGTACGGGTATGTGCACGATTGTAGTCCCCGGGTACGGGTATGTGCACGATTGTAGTCCTCTTCGTGCCTGTTCTGTAGGTTCCGTACAGGGGTAAGGAGCCACCTCTTCAGGGGATAGCCGGCATCACCTGTATGGGGGGAAGAATAGGGACCTGTTACTGTTCACCTCAAGAGCGGCCTGTACATATCACACAAATCGACTTTGCATTGTGATTGAAATCCACGATTACCAGCATGCATGCAGACGATCTGTGTGACTGCAATGTGCAAAGGTGAGCTCGACCCTGCAAGTGGACATGCCCGATTCATGCCTCCAACAGTAATTGACATGTCCTGGCCAGGTCTTAGGTGTCCCTGGGCCCAGACAAATTTGGTACCACACTGCTAGTGTACTGCCATTCCGACATCGATGTTGCCATGCTGTGAAGCATCACTTCAGTGGTGCTATAGGTGTGTGGTTCAATGCTATGGCTAGGGGTGATCCCTTTACATGCATTCAAGGGCACATTGCTGTATTGATGTTGTGCAGCGCTAATTCTGTATAACTATCTTGACGCCATGTTGCTGATTTGTGTATTATGTGGTGTGGCATGATGTGCAATGTGGATGTGGATGAATGTGTAATATTTGGAAACCTGGATTGTTCTCAATGTTGTGCAGCTTCAAATTGCATGTGGGTTCTTCTCAAGTACATTGTGGCCTTCCCTGATGGACATTGGCGTACATCTGTATGTCCATTTGTCCTACGGACGACAGTCAACACCCAGTTGGAGTATGTATCTCTCCCCCCCCAATCACACCCAGTTGGAGTATGCATCTCCCCCCTCCCCCCAATCACACTGCCATGTGCTTGCCCTGCTACTCACCAAGTAGCCAGGAATGTTGTCTGGCTTGTCGCTCCATGTAGCGTGGTATGGTTGAGTTCCGCAGGACCATAGAATCATGGGTTGATCCGGGAAATCGGGCACAACAATGTGTGATTATCGTGTTTGCGTCACATACCATTTGGACATTGATGGAGTGGAATTGCTTTCTGTTTCGGTAGACTACTTAATTGTGATGTGTGACCACCAATTCCACATGGGTACAGTCGATGGCCCGGATGCAACTTGGGATGCCTGCCAGTGAATATAAGCCAACTTTGGTGTTTGCGATCTCCTGGGCAGTCCCTGGCAGGAATATGTGTTCACGTGCATGCTTCAGGAGGGCATTGAGTACCTGGTTCAGCGTGCGTGAGAATACTGGTTGTGAGATGCAATGCATCTGCCCCACTGTATGCTGGTAGGTGCCTGTGGCCAGGAAGTGGAGCATAGTTACCACCTTCAGTAGAGGGGGGATGGCAGTTCGGATGTCTATGATGCTCACAATGTTGTCATGTATCATGTCCACGATGCTGGTGATGGTATCCCGGTCCAGACGGCACAGGGTGTGTATCTGTTCAGGGCTTCGGTTAAATGGACTGGCTCGGATCCTGGGATTGGTGGCTGCCTCTGTGGTATTACTAGGTGCCCTGGTGGTGCTTGATGCGCCTGTCTTTCCTCCTCCTCCTGCATCCCCTCTGTGCTGCCTGTTGTTGTTGCTGCTGCACTGCAATCATGTCCTCCAGCCCATGTTATGCTGCTAGTATTGGAACCATCTTGGTGTGGGAAGGGGTGTGTGAAGGGGTGTGGTGTGCTCCTTTTGTGCTGCCACCATCTCCATTGCCTCCACCTGTGCTGATTGTGTCCACCTGTGGCAGGTGGGAACACTGCTCAGTTCTCTTAACGGGTGGTTCGCGATGCCGGTATTAGCGCTATGCCGGTAAGTGGTTTTTGGGGCTTTCCCATGCCACTATTAGCATGTCAGCATGGCTTGTGATGGTGTGCTATTAGCGCCATGTCGCTATTTACGGGATGAAGGGTCGCGCGCCTGCGAACTAGCCGCTATTAGTGGCACCGTACTTAGCGGTGCCACTAATAGCGGTAATCCGGGTCGTAATTGGCATGGGTGTTTAACGATACCGGTATTCCCTTACCGGTAAAGTTAATCGCTTACCGCATAACATGTAATGAGGCCCAAAGCATCAATTCAGTCGGCTAAAATGGTTCCTCATTATTGCGGACAATTATAGGAGTTTCCCCTATTGTGGACCAGACCTTGCTACTGATATCATCCACATTATTTGATAATTGATATATGTGACAGGGTCAGCGACATGGCCCTATCAAGAGGGGTTGTAGACCCCTCTCAGCCAGGGGGGGATGCCTACCAGGGGTTTCACCAGAGATAGCCCTGCCCCGTAGGCGTAGTGTGGGAACTGGAAGCGCCTCAGTCCCTGTTCCTTCTGCATATGACTGTATGTTTGAAATGAGTACCACTTGTTCGTGCCCCATGCTTGTTGTGCACACTGATGACTAGTCTATTCCTATTTCCCCTAGGAAACTACAGTTCCCGGAAGACCCGGTGGTGGAAGAACACACAAGCAGCCTGACCGGGAGAGAGACGGCGAGAAAGCTGCAGACTGCAGAATAATCCAAACACCCAATCCATACAAATAATATGGCAATCCCATTCCCCCAGACAACACAGATTCAAACAATGATGTCTCCCACTGCAAGACCGTGGCGCACTCTATTCAGTTTTCGAGCAATCTCAATGCGTCCTCTCAAAAGCACACTGTTCCTATCTGCAACGGGGTTGCATAGCGGCCCTGCTGTCAAACTGGCATACTACACATCCTGGAAAGCCCTCACATGAACTGGGACATTGATTTTGATTGTCACTACAGCAGGCCACACTTGACTAGAGCCATCAGACCCATGTGTACAAGAAAGGGGCTGGGCTTCAGACCCCCCTTATGCTTTTGCTCATCTGCAAACCCCCCTGAGTAAATGAAAGTCTGCAGTCGCTGGTGGAACCAAGTGAGGGAGAGAGCCAATGAAGAGAGAGAGAAGGGGAGAATAAGAAGGGGGGCAGGAAACAGGAAGGTGTGGGTTGTTCAGGTAATGTCAAGGGAGTAGAAGGAGGGTCAACAGATCAAGTAGAGAAAAGATGTGTAGGAGAGCATGGAGGATGATTGCTGAACAAATGTACATGGTGAGGTATTGGTTGGCGGGAGAAAGTGGTACTTTGGTTGAGTGGGCATGGAAGGCGTATGAGTGAAGCGAGAGTAGGGAATGAATGAGAAGATGTTTGGGGAAATGAAAGGAGAGTGCATGTGAGAGAAGGTGGGGCTGGAGAGTAGTGGAGTGTAGAGGGGAGAGTAGTGGTGTTGAAAGTGGTAGTATGGGAGGAAAGCCCTGGGGCAGTGTGTTTGCCTTGGAAGCAAGTCAATGCAGAGCAACACAGGTGTGAATCCTGGTCCCGCACTTAGAGACTGTTCTCAGGTATAAAGCGCGTTATAAAAGATGAATTAATTAGAGTGAAGAAGGGAGAGTAGAGTTGTGTGGGGAGTGGAGAGTAGCATTGGTGTGAGGAGGGAGAGAGAGCGTAGTCAAGAGTATGTTCAGAGGGTTGTGGTAGGTAGTAGAGAGAAGAACATTTGTGGGATAGAACAGGGAGTGTGAGAGAGAAGAAACGGTGGGTGGAGTAGTAGAGAGGAGTGTAGGAGGAGGAAAAGGAGAGAAAGAGAGACGTAGGGCGAGGAATACAAGAGCATAGAAGAAAAGGACCAAGTGGGGCATGACGGCCTGGAAGGCACCAATCCTTACATGTTACTGCATTAGGAATTTAGGTCATGGACCACCTAGATCAGGGATCTGCAACTAGATGCTCTCCTGATGTTTTGGCCTGTGACTGCCATGATCCCACACAATTGAATATGATGGTTAGAGGTTATGGGAGTTGTAGTCCAAACACTGCGGGTAGCCAGAGGTTGCATACCCATGGCTTAGATTGTTCCCACAGGGGTTTAGAGAGAGAAGGTGTTTGTGTCAGCAACAGGCCTTACCTTGGAGGATTTGTGGTACTTTGAGTCATACAGGTGAGGCCTGTCCCCCCCTGGTAGCCACGTTGCCGCCAGAATAGAATCACAGGTCAACGGGGAGGCTGCTTAAAAGGGTGTCAGTCTTAGAAATGGATGAAAAACCCCTCACAGGGAAGAAAACTCCTGTAGATGGATCACACACAGAATAGCTTAGATGATGACTGTGTAGGCTGAGTGGGGCCAGGCATATTGATGATACAGGGAAGCTGGGGAAATTAGCGCCGTGCAATCTGGGGAACAGATAACGATTGCGACACAACACTTACTATGTCACCCTGCTTCTTGTAGCTGTCCCAGTCTGTGCAGCCCTGGTCTGTGCAGCATTGTACTGCCGTAATGACGTCCAAACCGGCCGCCAACTTTGTATGGGCCATTGTACTGTATACCATTTCCATAGGGACAAGGACGCTTGCAATTGCCAGGGCCGTGCGTGGCGATAGTTATTCATAACAGTATGCCCCCTCCCAGGGGCCATGCCACCCGGCTTCCACGGGTACCGCAAATGAAAGCAATGTAGTAGAACAGGGGCATGCACATTGGAGTAAGGTTCCCAGGATCGCTCTGCCTCAGAGTAGCCTTTACAATTAATACGATACTGCAGAACGCCTCAGCAAAACCAGGAATCACAAATGTGTCTCACCTTGTGTTCCTGTGTTTGTGTGCTAACAGGTGGAAGCTTAAGACCCTTTCGGGTGGTATCCCAAAAAAAGGCTTCAATAGAGACACATGAAAAACTGGGTGAATGAGATGCCATGATGGTGGTAGCTTGATCTTCACTGCATCTGGATTAATCAGCTTCAGAATGTGAAACGGGCCAAACAACCGCAGTGAACATTTTCCTGGTGTAAGTCTTATGGGCAAATATTTAGCAGACAACTACACAAGGTCACTTTTACCATATTTTGGAACATTAGACCACTTCTTATCCATGAAGAACTTGCCAAGCCTTTGGGAGTGTTCAAGGGCTTGCATAGTCTATTGATGGATATACTTGATGTCTTGAAGTAGATTTTCTGCCAAAGGTACTATTGACATCTGCAATGGTAATTTGTGTCACGGTTTATAGGCATAAAACGAACTAACCAACATCATGCTGTGTTTTTGTTTGCTAAAAGAAAAATGTTATGATTACTGTACCTGTAACTAAGAGACCTGTCGGTCAGATGTAACCTGCCTACTGAAAATTCCTTGCAAACTCTTGTAACAAGCGCCACGATGCCCCCGGGCTGCAGGTGCGCTCTACAAATGCGAATAAATAAATAAATAAATAAAATCGAAAATATAAAAGTCGAAAGTCAAAAAAATGAAAAAAAATGTCGAAATAAAAAAAGTCGAATTTCTTTTTTATTACGTTTTTTATTCGAAATGGGGGGTTCCCCCGCAACCCCCCTTTTTTTTACCTTTTGTTTTACATGCGAGAGCCAAACAATAAATATAAATAAAAAAATAAATCATTCAACTTTTTTTTCCGGCATCATGTTTTCGATTTTTTTGACTTTCGACATTTTTTTTTTTCGATTTTATGACTGCACACCTTGTGTCACCACTTGGAATGAAAACCATTGGAACAAAAAACAGGCATAGTCCGGTTACAGTATGTTGAGCGTTATTATAAGAGAATTCTGCAAGAGGTATGAGAGACGTCCAATTATCCTGAGTGGCAATGGAATAGCAGCAAAGATATGTTTCCAGGGTTCGATTCACCATCTCTGTTTGCCCGCTGGTTTCTGGATGGTAGCCGGAAGAAAATGCTTTTACGAATCCAAGACATTTACATATGGCAGACCAAAAACAGGAAGTATATTTGCTACATCTATCTGAGATGATGGTCCCTGGAAGACAGTGTAAACAAAATATGTCTTTAACAAGGACTTCACACATTTCACTTGCTGAACAAAGCCATTCCGTGATAGAGTATCTGCAATTAGATTTTTAGATCCAGGTATGTATGTAATCAGGAACTTGTAATGTGAGAAGAAATGTGCCCAACGGGATTGGCGACAATAGAGTTACGGTGGTCGGTTCTTCTTTTTACTGGTTGGGCAGAGCCGAGCAGGAGATGATGCCATTCTTGGCAAGCAGACTTTATTGCTAACAATTCTATTTCTAAGACAGAGTAGTTCCTTTCTGCAGGTGTTAATAAGCCACGTTCCTGTTCCCAAGGAGGTTGTTACTTCAAAACTGCTCCAATGGCAAAGTCTGAGGTGTCTGTTTCCATGATAAACTGCCGCTGGTAAAGGGGTTGCCTCAACAAGGGTGGAGAGACAAAGGCTGATTTCAAAGCATTGAAGGCTGATTCTGTACTCGGTCCCCAGCAGTAAGACACATTCTTCTTTAATAGGTTCATCAATAGTAACACGAGAATCCTGGTATGAATTTGTGGTAAAAACTGGATTCTAAGGAATCTTTATAATTCCTTTAAGTTCTTGGGCAGCTTGATCTGGACAATGGCCTTGATCTTTCGAGCGTCCATGGTAACACCCTGTTTAGAGATGATGTATCCCAGATATAGAACAGATTCTGCATCGAAGATGCACTTCTCTGGCTTTCAGGCATTGGAAGACTTCAGTCACATGTTGACTATGTTCTTGGGTTGTCTTTGAATAAATCAAGATGTCGTCCAAATAAACAACCACGTTATGCAGAAGGAGATCTGAGAAAAGATGATCCATAAATTGCTAAATATAGCGTGGGCATTCTGGCCAAAGTATTGAAACTGGCCGAAAGCAATGCAAAAGGCTGTCTTCCACTCATCCCCTGCTCTTATTCTCACCAGGTGGTATGCCCCACGTAGGTCCAGTTTGGTAAATATCTAGGCAGATTGAACTGCCTCTAAGATATCGGAGATGAGTGGACGTGGGTATTTGCCTGGGACAGTAACCCGATTCAGGCCTCTATAGTCAATATCTGGTCTCAGTTCTGCTGTGTCCTTCTTGGGAATAAACAACAAGGATGCTCTTCCCCAAGATTTGCATTCAGTGATTAGGCCATTCTTTAGGCCTACATCTAGGTACTCTCGCCATGCCTTCTTTTCTGTTTGAGACAAGATAAACATCCTACTAAAAGATACAGTAGAACCTGAGACCAATTCAATGGCACAGTCGTGTGGTCTATGTGGCAGAAGAAGCTTCTCTCCTTCATCAGCAAACACCTCTGAAAAACATGATATCTGGACAGAACCAAATTAGAGGCAGATCTGGTGAAATCTTTAGAGGATGTTCCAGGCAGAAGGACCAGATTGCATTTGCTGTGTTGTGAAATACAAGACGTAATACAAGTTTCAGACCCTAGGAATAGGGTTCTTGCATTCAAGTTTATAAACGGCATGTGCCACTCCAACAAGGGAATCCCTACCATAAACGGAAAATGGGCTGTAGTTATCAAATCGAAGTGAATATTCTCTTTATGATTTTGAATCGAAATGACCATACTTGCTGTGTTTTCCAAGATGGGACCACAATCTAGCGGCAAGCCATCAACCCCTTCCACTGGCATGGCTTGTTTCTTTTAGCCCTGGTCTTATCCATAAAAACTACGGCAGTGCCGGAATCCACCATAGTCCCTGCCTCGATGCCTGATCCATCAGGCAAGGACAAATGGATCTTTATCAATAGCAAGGAAAAAGAGCAGTCACTTTATTCTTTGAGAGTATAAGATAGGTAAGGACCCACATGACTCCCCTGGAGAAGGGCCCTTTTAGGACAGGGAGCTGGCGTTTCCCAGCTTCCTTGGAGGAGCTAAGGGACAGGCCCTGACCAAGTGTCCGGAAGATCCTCAATACATGCACGGTCCTTAAAGTCATCAGCGTTTTCTTTCTTCCGCTGAGAAAGGTCCTCTAGTTGCGCCAATTTGCATGGGTTCACTGGAAGTCCCTTCTTCTTGGGGAGGTGTGGGTATCAATGGTTTAGAAGTAATAGGACGACCACACAGTGTTTCAGTCTGCACTCCTGTAAGCGCAAATCGATCTGTGTCACCATCTTGATTAGGTAATCAAAAGAATGAGGTCTGGGCACCATGGCCAGTTTGTCCTTCAATTCTTCTGTCAGACCCCTGTGAAAAAGGGCAATGCAAGCTTCTTCCGACCATGCCGTTTGCTGAGCCATGAGTTTGAATTTTGTGATATAAGACAAAACATCTGTGTTTCCCTGGACTATCCAAGAAAGTGTCTTGCTTGGTATATAACAATTCGGGTCTGTCAAACATCCCAAAGAAAGCAGCCAGGAACTCCTGATAGTTGTCCATAATGGGATTGTTTTTCATGACTAAAGGGGTGGCCCAAGAAAGTGCAGTGCCAGTCAAATGTGAAATTATGTAACCCAATAATTTTTTGACAGAAGGCAAAGGCTGCCGTGCAGACATCCACAAACTCTCTGTATTATTTTGGGTGTCCATGGAAATTCTCCAATAAGGCTCCTCGGTATTGGGAAGATTCCAAGGACACATCTAGGTGGGCTGCTGCCGGCCTTAAGACTGCGTTTTCAGTCTTGAGGTTTTGTACATCTATATTAACACCCTGGACTGTGGCCACTAACTCCTGTCACTAGTCCATCTTTTAAGTAGGATTTTGGTTTCGCAAATTGTCAGCAACAGGCCTTACCTTGGAGGATTTGTGGGGCTTCGAATCTTACAGGTAAGGCCTGTCCCCCCTGGTAGCCACACCGTTGCCTAACTAGAGTCACAGGTCAACGTCGAGGCTAGTTAAAAGGGTGGCAGTCTCAGAAATGGAGGAAAAACCCCTCACAGGGAAAACACTGCTTGTAGATGGATCATGCAGCAGAATAGCATAGATGATGACCGTGTAGGCTGAGTGGGACCAGGTATATTGATGTCTCGGTCTGGAGAACAGAAATGTAGTGCCAAAAAGAATCAGAAGTGAGGATGATGCCAGAAGGGAGAAAAGCCAGGAAGGCGAGTGCTGGAGGAAAATTGGAGCAAGGAGAAGGAACAGTCTCTGAGTGAGCAGAAGTGACTAGTTGCAGGAGAATAGCAAAGGAAAGCGCAAGGAAGAGAAATACTGGGAAGCGGGGAAATGAGCGCCATGCAATCTGGGGAACAGGTAACGATTGTGATGCGCCACTTACCATGTCACCTTCCTTCTTGTAGCTGTCCCAGTCTGTGCAGCACTGGTCTGTGCAGCGTCATCCTGCCATAATGACGTCCAGATGCTGGACCAGAATGCGGCTGCCATCTTGGTATGGGCCATCGTATCATATACCTTTTCCATAGGGACAAGGATGCTTGTAATTGGCAGGCCTGTGCGCGGCGATGGTTATTCATAAGAGTTTGCCTTTAGGCTATCACAGCCAGACAGACAGGTTTTTTTTATGGTAGAGTTTATCAATCGTAACATTCAATCATGGGGTGGAAGGATGATTGGGATAATGGAGGAACAACCCGCAACAGAAGAGAGTGACAGCCTTTAGCAAGCCCCTTTATTTATTTGGAAAATAAAAACCTTCGAACTGTCTTCGAGAGCAGGTGTGTTCTTGAGCCAATCTGTGACATATAGCATATCATTACAATATAAAAATGCCAAATGACAGCTCTCACAATTCAACATCTTTTGCTTATTTTTTCCTTAATGTCCTGGATACCAACCTTAAAACCAACATGCGTTACTGATAAGCTGTTTGGAATCAAGAGTGTTGCAGTCACATTCCTATTTGTTATTGCCTTCTCACAAATTACAGTCTTGTGTGCAGTAAACATACCGTAGCTATGATAGGATCCACAGCCATACATCCCTATGAGAAAAACACATCTGGCGTCCTTTTCTTTGAATCTGCGCCCTGGTTCCTGAATTCTGCACTGGTTGACTTTGTGCCTGATTGGCAGCCTCCTGTGGATGGATTTGAAGAGTGCTCATGTCAAGCGAGGCGAACCACTACCTGTTGCCGAAAATGCGAACCCTCAAGGGTTGTGCTGAAGGCGCACCACCAGCACTGCGTCTGTTGATAAATAAGATTGCTGCGACAAGTATCTCCATATTTCTGAAATGAACCTCAACACTTTTTTGAGATCGTTGGCATTCCCTTTGGTGCTTACTAAGACAGGCTCTAGGTCAGATTGCCTGGCTTATGCAAACTATCAGTGGCAAGAGCATTCGAAGGAAATCATTCCTCGGCAGAGATTTTGTACCATTGAAGCACACAATTATTATTGGATCTACGAACCAGTTTTTCGATATTTTATTTTCCATTTACCTTCACAAATCGGAAAAACTCAGGGAGTGGCCAAATGTGAATGCAATGTTTCTGCCTCCGTCCTTTGTTCAATATGTATGTAATGTGCCTCGTGTGAAATCAAGTTAGTTTAAGACTCTGGGCATCATCACAAGTCCAGAGGTAATCTGGTGCAATTTCCGCAGAGCAAAAATAGTGCTTCCGCCGTGTTGTGCAGTGTTATTAGCGCTGCATCTCAATATGGCGTTAAATGCGCGCAGGCCTGTGGCGGTAATGCTATTAGCGCCCAACGGAAACTGTGCCAAAATAAGGATTACGGCCAAAATCCTAGCGCTAATAGCGCCACCGCCATGACCCCGGTGCTATTAGTGCTGGCCGAAATTGCATCATCTCAGGAACAAGAAGCATTGCAGCGGCCATTTTGAAAAACTCATTACATCAAATATCTCCACTTCCTACAGCCATCCAGTCCTGGAAATAAGCCACAATGTCTCAGGAGAGGATCAGAGGCAAGGTGGTAGAAAACCATCTGCCAAAACCAAAATTTAGTGAGGGGGAGCTGGTGATCCTCACAGATGAGGTCATTGCCCACTGTGATGAACTATATAGAAGTCGGCAGCGTAAGACCACAGGACAGTGCAGGCCACCATCTGGCATGCGATTAGCCGGAAGGTTACTGCAGTGGCAAGTGTACCCTCTGACAGAGAGGACTGCCGTAAGCGGTGGGACGACCTGAGCGTCAGGGTGTGGAGACTGATGTCACAACACTGCCAGCTGTCTCTGGTGGCTGGAGGAGGAACTGTGGAGCCACTGGTCATCACTGCCTGGGAGGAAAAGAGCAGCATGGTGTTGGATATGGAATAATACAGCATCAGCTGCATAAAATAATGCAGGACACTTGTCCACGGCCATCTTTGAGCATTCCTGACAGCCTGGAAGTAATGCGCTAATAATCTCTTGTATGTACACATTAAATATACACATTAAATAGGAGGGGGGCCATGGCACAACCCTTCCTCATCCCTTTTGTGAAAAAAGTTGGAGTTATCGCCTCCCAGGCTGTATCATACTGATGCAGTATTAACGCTGTAGAGGAGCCTAATTATCCAGGTCATATGGGCTGTGACATTATGAGAAATTAATAAATTCCAAAGGGTCTCCCTTGATACTGAGTCAAATGCTGTTCTGAGATCCAGGAATACAGCGTACAATTTCATGCATTTCAGTACTGTGTCGTTTTGTATCAGCAGGAAAAGCATGAAATAGTGATCCAGGGTACCTATATTCTTACGAAAACCGCCCTGAAGGTCACTTATAATGTTGTTACTATCAGCCCATTTGTGTAGGAATTTTAGGATGATTTTTCCAAAGATTTGTGTGCACTGTCCAGAAGGGATATTGGACGGTAATTTGCCAGGAGGTTCCTCCCCTCTTTTTTATACAGGGGGATTATCGTGGCTTTATGCCAAGAAAGTGGAATTGGGCCTTTCCTTAAATTTACATTGAACACCTTACACGAAACAGAGCCCCAAATGTGCACCTCATCCTTAAACAAATCACCCAGGATGAGGTTGGGCCCTGCAGCCTTTCCACCCTTCTGGGTTTTGATAGCTTCATCCACATCTGCTAATGTAATAGACAGATAGTCGCCCATTCAGTGGATCACCCCCAATGCTACTTGTGGGCTGGACTGCTTCATCCCCTATGCCCCGGGACAGACTTTCAAAATATTGTCGCCACTCTTCAGTGCCTATGCAGCAAGTGATTGTTTGACCACCCTTCTATTCCCTATCCATTACCAATTGCCAGAATAGCACATTATTTTGACTTTAGAGGGCATCAAACATGGATCTCCACTTTGCTTGCACATGTTCATTCTTTTTAACATGTATTATTTTCTTACATTGTACACAAGCTCATCGCAGCATACTTTTGTCTACTCCCTCCTTGGCATTTAATACAGAGACAATTTCTTTTTTTGCTTCCTGACACTCCTCATCATACCACCTGTTTTATGGAAGGGATTTCTTTTTAATCTTTCCAATGGCGGTTGAGATAACTGGTAGTAAGTTCTCATTAAGGTTTGCTTAGGTTTTCAATACTGATGTTTCAGTGGTCTCCGGATCGCAGATGGCTTCGAAGTTATGGATTATTGCCCTATATAAGTCTGGTTTGATATCTCGGTCAATCACTTTAGCCCATTTGGCCGATTTGTGCGCATGTCCTTCAATTGTCAACATTTGGCCATGTGTTGGGCCTTGATGTTCAGTATTCCCTGCACCAATGGCATTAATTTTCACGTTTAGGGGACAATAGCAGCTCTCAGATCTTGTCCTAATCTCAAAGTCGACCACCCTGGCCCAATCAACTCCAGTAACGAAGATATAGGGCCTCATTACGGGTCCGGCGGTAAGAAATCACAATTACCGGTATGCCGGTGCTACTTTCTCCGTGAAGTACAGCTGCCGGAAACAACGGCTGATTCTGTGATGTCGTGCATGCTCATTCTGGCATGCCGGATACAGTGGCACCGGCATGCCAGTAATTCCACCAAACATCCCCCAATACTAACACTGCCACGCTCGGTGCCAGTGACTCTGATTCCGGCATCACGCTCCCGGTTCCACCAGCACCGGTAACAACGGTGCTGCTATTACCGTGACCGGAAATACAGTGTTCGCCAGAACAGGAAATCGACTGGCTGCCATTAACAAAACACAATCCATTGCAATCCTCAGAGCACAGGACTCATACATATATCCAGACCACTGATCTTGCAAAATAAAGATGACATCAAGGGTACCTGCAACCGAGCGGCGCAGGCCACGCTTTAGCAAGGCTGAACTGATGATTTTGCCAGACACAATTGAAGAGCATGCCGACCAACTGTTCACCACACACCTCTGCAGGCAGCCACAGCTGAGAAAAAAGGCCATCTGGGAAGAGGTGGCACAGAAAGTCACTGCAGTTGGCACGAACCCCCGCATTGAGCCTGACTGCCATAAAAGGTGGGATGACCTGTGCTTGAGGGGGCACAAACTCCTGTCGGCCAAGCACACCCAGGGCATGGCCACAGGAGGTGGCAGCGCATCCCCCATCCACCTGCAGCCCTGGGAGGAGACCTGCAGCAGTGTGCTGCATCTTGAATCCATCGAGGGAGTTGGTGCTGCAGAGGCTGGAGGCGTGACATCCAAGGAGGTTGGTGAGTACACGTAACCCCAATGTCACATCAACCACCCTATCCACCCTGCACATGCTAGAGTTGTCAAACATGTCAAGTGCTTTGTGCACAACACCAGTACAGCCCGGGCACCCCACCCCCCCTGCAACCTGGTTGCACACAACGACATACTTCTTGCCCTCAAACCTCACTCATACCCCATTCACACAGTCATCATATCACAGGCACCCTGTATTGCCAACACAACATGCTACTGCTGGCACTCAGACACACATCCCCCTGCCCCAGCATAACATGCATTGTTTCTGCTGTGCTAACACAGGCACAAAGTCACGTCAGTGCCAAGCACCTACACCACCTAATGACCAGTGTCACACACCAAGAAAACATGTGACTCCCTTGTCCCATGCAGCATGACCCATGACTTCAAATTTTCAACGACGCAGTAAGTGCCACAGGCAGCAGGCACATGGGGAACACATCTATGGCACAACCCGCCACAACACAAAATCATTCAGCTTGTGTGCCACACCCCTAACACCCTACCCAGAAATCACAAGTACTCCACGAAACTATCTCTGGCATTGCACACACCATGTAGGCACATCACACATCCACCCACACAGTATCCATGACACAAGCATGTGTGCACCATGCCATGTACCACGCCATGTCCCTGACACAGCACTGTCATCAAAAGGTCAAAGCACTTATGTCTGTCTCATCAAACCACATGCATCACTGATGCCCTGGCTTTCTGACTCCCTCAGGCACATAATCTGGCAATGAGGACGGACAGCCCAGTACATCAAGGGGCACCAGGCATCGACGCCAAAGGACAACCACCACCTCGACACAGGACTTCACAGCCTAAACAGGCAGACATCCAAATGCTACCCCAGCTGCATCCCTCCAGCCACCGCAGGCCCCTGTGGCACCTCCTTCCAGCCACCACAGACCCTTGTGGCACCTCCTTCACAGCCACCACAGATCCCTGTGGTACCTCCTCCACAGCCACCACAGATCCCTGTGGTACCTCCTCTACAGCCACCACACATCCCTGTGGTATCTCCTCCACAGCCAACACAGATCCCTGTGGTACCTCCACCACAACCACAAGGATGTACACAAGGGTGTCTTGGAGAGAACCCAGCTGACGAGGGGGGGTCTCAAAAATGGCAACACAGACCAGAGCATTGAAGAGGCTCTGTCCTTCAGTCCCATGGGCCCAATGAGCCCCCAACGTCAACCCTTCCACAGTGTGAGGGATATAGAAGGCCATCTAACCAGGATGGAGCAACGCCAAAATGCTCTCACATCCATGGTACAATAGCACCTTAATGAGGTACAGCTAATGCGAGAGAGTGTGCAGGCTAGGTCCAGGCGAAATGCATGGGCACTTGGTCGATGCACACGTGCCATAGTGCAAATGTCACGGAGGGTGAGGGAGGGCAACAGCATCTTGTCTTCGATCACTGACACTATGGCCATGTTGCTCCAGGCCTTCCTGGGCGGAAGGCCCCTGGCAGCACCACCCACTCCCTCAACTAGCCCCACACCAGGGAGTTCAGTGCAGAGCAGCCCAAGGTGGCGCTCCACGTGGCTCTCTCGCCCTGCACACAGCCACACACTGGAGCATAAAAGGGGCCGTAAATAGGCCATAGACCCAAAGGTGGCCTGTCAGTGACCTTTACCAATGTACATAGTAAAACAGGACAGGATTTGGCTAAAGACAGTTGGGGAAGGGGTGCGGGGACTGATAGTTGGGGGGTGGTGGTGGGGAGGGATAGTTGGGGTGCACAGTATTAAGAGTGTAGTCATTTCACATTTGTACATAATTTCATTTCACAAAATATAGTTGGTGTTGCAAACAGAATTAATGACTAGACATTGATTATTGAGTGTGAGTGTCTTTATTTACATGAAGTACCCAGTGCGCTAGCTGGCCTGTACCGCGTGCGTGACAGGTGATTAGAGTAGTGCTGTATAAATTAATCTCATGCAACGCGTCCATCCCTGCCATCACGGCGCTGTGCAATTGTCTGATCATCATCACTGTCCTCCTCAGCCTCAGGTGGGTGCATGTCCATGTGGGGGTGCAGGGGGACGTTGCGTCTGATGCACATGTTGTGCAACATGGCACAGGCAAGCACTATGTTTCCCACCTTTACCAGGATGTACATCAGTGCTCCCTCCCCGATATGCTCAGACAACGGAACCTCGCTTTCAACAGGCCAAATGTCTGTTACTTGGTGCTCTGAGTACGGACATGGGCACGATTGTATGGCTGCTCGTGGGTGTTGTGTGGTTGCCTCACGGGGGTCATCAACCATGGATATCATCAGGGGGTAGCCAGCTTCACCTGCACGGGGGCAAAAGAAAGTGTACAATTTCATTCTTCTGGCCATACTATGTTGGCACATGTCCTATAGTGTTCATTTGAGTGGACAGACATGCACATGCAAAATGTCATTCAGCTAGATTAGGTCCTTTATCAGGTACATGAAATGCACTGTGTCCAAATGAGTGCAGGGTGTATGGTCTGCAGTGGCATTCACTTGGCCCATTCACAGACAACATGCCCTTTGACCGTTTTATTACAAATGACACAAAATGAGCAGCTGGATATGTAATTGTGTTACAAAGTAATAATAACAAGATGTTCAGGTACTAGGGTACTTTTAGATTTATGATGAGATGCATGTGTGATTGTATGGTCCTAACATGCAGGGTACCTGGACAATTGGTGTTCTGACGAATGCTGTTATATGGGTGCGTGCTTAAGTATTCTCTGTCTGTGCATCAGGTGTTGTGTGTTTGCCTGACTGTGTTAGTGCTTCTTGTTCTCATTTTGTTGTGGTGCATTCAGGTACATGTAGTTCTTTTGTTTCTAGCTGTACAGAATTGATGATCTCATGCATGCACTGGATCTATTTCCTGAATTGTGGCACGCCTGTCAAGGCCTTGCACTCAGGCATTCTATTACTGTGTAGCACCTTGAGTGACACATATACACTTTCACGTTTAATACACGCACAACACAAAGTTGATACTTCTAAGCTTTCATTTAATAACTGTACGTGTTGTACTATTGACACGAATTATGATCATTACTCTTATTCATGGTCATCCTTCCCCTTTAACCTCCCTATCAGGCCCATGTGCAATTTCATGGGGTAGTTGTAACTTTCTGAGTGCAGAGAAGTGCGATGAAAGATTGATTGAAACCTCCAATGTGCACAGCCACTGTTGATGGCTGTTATACATGGTCATGAATCAACTGTGCACATGGCCTTGTAGTTAGACTCACCCAGCTGCCAGGTACACTATGCTGTTTCCTGCCCCCCCATTCAACTGTTCACATGGCCTTGTAGTTAGACTCACCCAGCAGCCAGGTACGCTATGCTGTTTCCTGCCCCCGCATTCAACTGTGCACATGGCCTTGTAGTTAGACTCACCCAGCAGACTCACCCAGCAGCCGGGTACGCTGTCCACTGTGATGTGCCATGTACAGAGGCAGCGAGGATTTGCGCAGCACCATGGAGTCATGGGTGGAACTGGGAAATCTGGCATAGCAATGAGTGATGATGTGGCGGGCATCACTCACCATCTGCACGTTCAGTAAATGATACAGTTTTCTGTTGCGGTACACAGCCTCCACAGCATGCCTGGCCACAAGCTCTATATGTGTGCAGTCCAAGGCACCAATGACGTTCGGCATGCCTGCAAGGGCATGGAAGGCTATTTTCGTGACATTGACCTGGTCTGCTGTCCTGGGTAGACTGATGTGGTCTCAAACATAATGCTAGAGTGCATCAATGACCTGGAACAGGGCACGTGATGAACAGGGTTGCGATATCCCATGCAGCTCACCAACTGTGTGCTGGTATGTGCCTGTGGCAAGGAAGTGTAGCACAGACATTACCCTGATCAAGAGGGGGGTGGATGTGCGGTAACTAATGTGGTTCACCAGGTCGTCATGGATCAGGTCCACTATATAAATGATGGTGTCCCTGTCTAGACGGTACAGGGTGTGGATCTGGCTTTGGCTCAGGTTTAAAGGTGTGGCCCTTAAGCGTGGGATTGGTGGCTGTCTGCCTGGTGCAATTGGCTGGACAATGGGGTTTTAATGGGCCATGATGGCCCTCCTTCTCCTCAAGCGCCTCTGCTGCATCCTCTGCTTCCCTGCCTCTTCAGGTAATAGTCCTACAGGCATGGCCTCCAGCTCCATCACTGGTACTGCTAGCATTGTGGTTTTGTAAGAGGTGTGGGAGTGGTCCTTTTGTTGGTCCTGCTCATTTGTACCACCTGTGCTGATTATTTTCACTTGTGGCATGTTTCTACACACATGAATCTACTTAATGCCTGGTCTGCGATGCCAGTGTTTACGGCATCCATTTCACGTTGATACCGGCATGTACATGCTGGTTATTGCGGGTCCGTGCTGATCATAATGTACACTTAGTTACGCCATTCCAGTATGACAGGCACGGCTGCAGCGGCACTCCACAGATACCTGCAACGATGTTGCCAGAAGCGGCTGGTCACTTGCGGTGCCGGTGATACCAGCATTCAAACTCATACTGTGCTGGTCTGGAAAAAGGTGCCAGTACGGAACTATCGGCACCATTGTTTCTGGACCGGCACACTTGTAATGAGGCCCACTGTCCTGTTTCAAGGTGCCAGACCTGACATTTAAAGTTGTGGGCCACAAGTCAATGAAAGAAAACCCTAATGAATCAGAGACACCTGACGTTCCAGGTGTAAGAGATTTTGCAATACCTCTGAGTTACTGTAGATGGGTCTCTGCTGTTCTTAGGTTGCTACCTAGTGAAGTAACTGGCCACTCTAGAGGGGTGGTTGGTGTAATTTTGGAAGCTATTCAAATAGAAACAATGTTCCACTAAACACATTCTGCAACTGGAATACTTTATCCTGTAACCTAGAAGGAGGAGAGTTACTCTCGTAGTTTGTTGAGACAGGAGGTGATTGATTTATCTACCCCTCAATAGGCTAAAGCCCATAGACCAATTACTGATATATGTCTGATTATGCCCCCTGTGCCATTATGCTGGATTCTAGTGAGGTGACCAATGGGTCCTGGGAGCTCCCCATGCTAGTAGCTGATGGCTCTGGGTGGTATGGGGAGAATCCCCTGTTCACTGTCACTCAGTTTCTGACATACGGAGGGGACAACCACTTGCACAACCAAACCTCTAGTGGCCCTTTAAGGGAGGCACAGTTGTCTCAGAAGAATTAAAACCTTCCCAATGATGTTTGCCAGTTTCCCGCAAAGCAACAACCGCATGCGAATAAAGACAAGTTTAATTTCAACAGATAGCGTCCCGCAAATGCTCATTGTGCACAGGGAAGCAGACACGGTTCTGGCTCAGGAGCTGAACATCTGCAGGCAGGAATGGAGCAGTATACTGTCCTGCAACAAGATGCCAGCCCTAACGAATCAGAGACACCTGCGCCAGCTAACACATTTACAGGAAGCCATTTGAATCGCCACAAAATCAGACCCTCACTCCAAGCTCAACCCAGAGGGAGGGCACCTGAGTGTGTATGGCAGTTGGTGAGCAAGTGCAAGTAGATATAGGTCATGTGACCTAAGCCCCACCCTCCTGTCAATCATTGCTAATCTGTTTGGTGCCTTCTTGTTTTGCCGACTTTTATCCCTACTTAAGCAGCCCTCCAGCCTCTTTTACTTTGCAGTTTGGCGAGCAAGTGCAAGTGTATCTAGGTCACATGACCCAAGCCCCACCCACCTGTAACTCACTGCTAATCTGTTGGTGCCTTCTTGGTTTGCCGGCCTTTTTTGCTACTTAAGCATTCGTCCAGGCTCTTTTTCTTTGCAGTTGGAAAGCAAGTGCAAGTGGGTCACGTAACCTAAGCCCCACCCCCATCTCAGTCACTGCTAATCTGTTGGCACCTTCTTGTTTTGCCGCCCCTTTATCCTACTTAAGCAGTCCTAAAGCCTATTTTCCTTTGCAGTTGGTGAGCAGATGCAAGTGGATCTAGGTCATGTGACCTAAGACCCAACCACCTTCTCAGCCCTTCCTCTTCCTTTCTGTTCTTAACTATTAGATCAAGTGCGTCTCTTGTCTGAAGTGAAGGGCAAAGAAAAGGGCAATTCCTGGTTGGACCGTGAGGACCCAGTACCAGAACCCCTGCCATTCTCTGAACATCAGGTAAGCTCCCTTGAATATGTTTTTCACCCCTCTCTCCCAACAGCCCATCCCTACCAGCACCACTCATCGCCAGCCACGCTGCTCATCGGCAACATCATGGACACATCATCACAGCAACCTCACCCATGTCATCCTGTAGTGCACTTCTGGAGGCCATGGCGGTCTCAGCAGACACTTTTGTACCGACCAGGGCCAGTTAAATGCATGCCCCTCCATCAGCCCAATGGTTCACCCCTGAGTTTAGGGCCTTGAAGCAAGCCTGCCGCCGGAGTGAATATAAATGGTGTCTGGATTATAACACTCTCTCCAAGTCGACTTATAAGAAGGCAGTCTTACAAAACCACAAAGCTATCAAATTAGCCAAATCTCAAAACTATAAAAACCGTATTCTTTTAAAGTAGCGAAGGAACTTTTGGCTGTGGTACCCATCATTGATCCACTACGTGCTGAGGCACAACGTGACCTGATTAGTGTCTTTTTCAATGAGAAAATTCAGACCATTTGCCAAGCTTTCGTTATAAGTGAAACATCTGGTGCTGAAGACATGCATTTAGGGCAGCCTCTGGCCAAAGCTAAGCCTCCACACAGGTTCCAGTTTCAGCTGGTTATGGATGAGGTGGTTGTGAGGGCCTTTCACAAACTCAAATCAGCATCTCCTGTTGATACCATTCCTCTCTGGGTCTGTCAGTCGTTACCATCCATATTTTTTCCACTGCTTAGGACAGCTCTTCATTTTTCTTTCTCTACAGGTTCGGTCCCGCCCCTTCTGAAGCATGCACTTGTGTCTCCCTTATTGAAAAAGCCACATCTTGACACATCTCAGCCTGTAAACTATAGACCTATCTCTTCTTCTTTTCGTTTTGAAGTTGATGGAAATAATAATCACTCCTCAGCTCTCGTCTATTCTGGAAATGCAGCTTTTCTATCTGGTTTCCAGGCTTTTAGTGGTATGGAATGAGTTATGATATCAATTCTGGATGATCTTGCTTTGCTTCAAGACCATGGCAAGGTCAGAGTGTTGATCCTCCTTGACCTCTCTGCTGCATTTGATGCCATTGATCCCCAGATCCTAGTCCACCACCTGGAAGATGCAGGAATTTCCAGTTTACACCTGGTTAAGTTTGCATCTTTCCTTTCTGACCGTACTCATATGGTATCTCTTTGCCCCTTTTTTTCTTCTTCTGTTGCTCTCTCCTGTGGGGTTCCTCAGGGGTCTTCCCTATCCCTGCTTTTTATTTGTTATCTTCGGCCATTAGCAGATCTGATCGATGAGCATAAGGTGTGTTTTTACACATATGCTGACGACACCCAGCTGCTTTTCTGACTGGACTCTCTGTCATCTGCCCCCAACCCCCTCCAAGCTTAACAATGGCTTGTCGGCAATAGGGGAATGGATGGCCAAAATTAGCTTAATCTTAATGGCAATAAAACAGAGATCATGGTGGTAGTGTCCACCAGAACAGAGACTTCTTGGACTACAGATTTGTGTGCAGAATCACTGGGACCATGTCCTACAACTGGTACATCTGTAAAGAGCCTGGGAGTAAAAATTCTTCGCTCTGGCTCCCAGGAATTTTAGTTCTCTTCTGTATGTAACACAGGTTTTTTTAAATTGAAAACCCTAAATTATACTCTGCCTTTTCTTCCCCCAGAGACTCGAGCCAGAGTGGTGGCGGCATACATTTTGGGGTCCCTGGATTACTGTAATGGAATCTATTTGGGACTACCAGCCTTTCTAATTCAACTACTCCAAAATGCCGATTCATGGCTAACCATTGGTGCCACCCGTTTTGCCCACTCTCACAAGCTTCTCTCCCAGCTCCACTGGCTCCTGTTTAGCAGTCGCATCAAATTTAAGTTGCTCTGGATTGTGCAGCAGGCAGTCCACTTTGTGAGAGCACAGTTTCTTCAAGAAAAACAGATTCCTTACATCCCAGCCAGATCGCTTTGTTCCGCTTCACAGAAGTTGTTGGTAGTGCCCAGATTTCAGAGAGCCCTGTGCAGGTGGCAGAGCATTTTCTTGTCTTGCTCCCTCAATGTGGAACTCCCTCCCATGGCAGCTTCACGAAGCTCTGGATCATCTTCGGTTTCATTAAGCTTTGAAGACTCTTATTTTGAGCTTTCTTCTCTTTGGTCCTGTGCAAGGTCTGTTCTCCCCAGTCTGCTCTCTCTCTCTTCAGCGCCTAGATGCCTTTGGGCCACAGATAGTGCTTTTTAAATATGTTTACATTACATTACCCCATCACCACTCTAGCATTCACCAAAAACTGATGCTCACCAATGTCCACTCAGCAATCAAAGATGCAGCTGAAATCACCAACCTCATCACCACACATGAATTGGATGCCATCTTCATTATTGAGACCCAGATGACACCCCCATCCTAGATAATCTAACCCCAATGGCTAACTAATTCTACAACAAGACCGCCCAAACAAGATTTATGGAGGCCTAGCCATCATTCACAAGGCATCATGGCCATGCGCCCAATTGGACGTCGCCACCATTGCCTCTTTCGAAAACCTGTCCTGCCTGTCCTGTCTCCCACACATAACAACATCTTCCTCAGCGACTTCAACATCCCTGGCAACCCAGCAACCAAGTCAATGAATGAAGATCTTTACTGCCTACTCGACATACTAAACCTCACATAGCACATGAAAGACCCAAATCTCAGCAAAAGTAATACCCTCAACCTTATCATCACTGCCATGCCGACCCTCCATCACAGCTGTCCTATTCCGCTCAACTGATTGGACCATCTGGCAATCCCCCTTGCGATTATTCACACCACACCTCTCAGGCAAAACCATTGGAAACCAAGCAAACAAGCCTTCAGATCATTTATGAACTTCCCAGTGGATGCTCTCATAGAACATTTCACCAAACTCCACCTCACATGGGCTAATCTGCCTCTGATGAACGAGGACTGCAACCCGCATCTCAACACCACTCTCACAAACAACATCAACTTCATGCCCGAGCTAAACAATGCACCCTCAAGCCTAAACCTTTGGTACCCTGGTACACTTAAGACGTGAACTGCAACAAATGAATCATCAGAAAACAAGAAAAGATTTGGCAAAAATCCTGCAGCGCATCTGACCTCGCCCTGCTAAGGAACTCTGTGCTGCACCCAGCCGATTAATCAGCACTGCCTACTACCAAAACACCATAGCCAAGGCCAACAATGAAAGCAGAGCCCTCTTTAAAGCCATCAAGCACTGCATCAACCCTCTATTCGACACGCCCATAGCACACACCATCAACAAATCCACTGCCATCAACTCTTTCTTTGTCAACAAGGTCAACATGATCCGCCAACACATAGACAACAACGCCAGAACTAACAGCACACTATAAATCCCATCTCGCAAAATCACAACTCCCTGGGCAACTTTCAAAACACTAACTATGGGAGACCTCACTACCACCTTAGCATCTCTCAAGGCCACATTGTATGTGGACGACATATCCCTGCCTCTATACTCAAGACCCTTCTAACTGAATCATTCCTCCCTTACCCGACAGTCATCAACAGCTCCCTAACTGGTTCCCTCAGCCCTCAAGACTGGACAAATCCTCCCGCTTTTTAAGAAACCAACACTGGACAATGACGATCTCAGCAAGTACTGCCCCATCACCTATCTTCTCTTCCTAGGTAAGTTCCTTGAGAAAGCCGTAGCCATGCAACTCCTCCAACACATCGAAGTCAATAACCTCCTTCAATCCTACCAATCTGGGTTACGGCCCAGGTGCAGCAAGGAAACGGCTACCATCAAGGTAATTGACAATGCCTTTAAAATCCTTGATGATGGCTATCCTTGCCTTTTAGTTCTCCTTGACCTCTCAACAGTATTTGACACAGTAGACGACCAGACACCCAATGACAATCTACATTGCTGCATGGGGATCAGCAAGATCATACTCAGCTGGTTCAAATCCTACCTTGCTAATCGCCAATAGTTGGTACAAATGGATTCTTCCTGATCACCAGCTCTACCCATCACCTGTGGAGTCCTGCAAGGATCCATCCTGTCCCCGGTGATCTTCAGTCTTTACATGGAACTGCTCAGAAACCTCCTCCGCCCACACAACATCCACCAATTCACAGATGACACACAGGCATACCTCAAGGTATCCTCCATCGAAGACATCCACAGGCTCAAGGTGTGCCTCATATTGATTCAGTCCTGGATGTCCAGTGTTTACCTGAACCTCAACCCCTCCAAGTCTGAATTCCTACTGCTGACCAACAACATTTAACTCGCTGACATCCAGATCTGGCTCTCTGGTATGAACCTCGAGGGCTTCACACCCCAGCTGTCCATCTGTGCTAGATCCTTTGGGTTCCACATTGACAGACACCTCATGTTCAAACAGCACATAGCAAGGATGATACAAAAGGCTTGGTACAAACTTTCCCTCCTGCAGAAAATCAAACCCTTCATCCCAGAAAACAATTTCAGATCTTCTGTCCAAACCATGGTCCTCTCCCACTTGGATGCTGCCAATACCCTTTTGGTACGCCTGCTAGGAGACTACCCAGGCACCCTTGAGATTTGTCCTGCATGCTGCAGCAAAACTCATTAAAGGACCCAACAAATTCAGCCACATCACCCCGTCCCTCATGGAACTGCACTGGCTCCCGCTGCAAGCCCTCATCATCTTCAAATCCTGTTGCAGCTTCAGCAATGCTGTCACCCTGAAGTCCCCAAACTACCTCACTGAGAAACTCAGCATCTCTGGAGGCCTGCAATCCACCAGAATTAGGAAAATGTGCAGACTCAAACGCTAATGGTGCAAGAAGGAAAAAACCAGGAGACAGGCCTTCTCTGTCTAGGCTCCAAGACTCTGGAACCTACTCCCTATCAACATCAGACTTGCTCCATCGCTTCTACAGTTCAGGAAAGAGCTCAAGACCTCTCTCTTCAAGGAATGGTTCCTCCCTCTCACCTAGTTCTGCACATCATCTACTCCCCACCCTACCTGAGGCACGGTGATCTGCTCCCCACTGTCTCCTGCCCTGATTGCTTGTAGACCCCCTTGCTGCGAATTGCCCACCCTTGCTCTCCCCTTTTAGCTCCCTGCTCCCTTTTTGTCTGCTTCTTTCACTGGGTTCTATACCCCCTATGATAGTAAAGCACAACGTTGCTTCTGGAAGCTAGGACCACGCTCAATAAATACCATAATAATAATAATAATAATAATAATAATAATAATAATAATAATAATAATAATAATAATAATAATAATAATAATAATAATAATAGGTTGGCATAGGCATTTGTTACGTTATGTTAAGTTGACGTATACCACGCAGGTTGGGGTACATTAGTGAGAGGAGAGGAAGTAGGATAGAGGTTGTGCTTTTTTGTTGGTGCTTGTACAACCAGGAGGTACTGGTGTCTTGTGCAGGTCTGCTTTGTAGGTGTGTTTGGATTGTTCGCACTGTGGTTATTGTGTCTGGATGGGCAACGTCCAGTGATTGGGATGTTTATTTGCGGCTGCTAGTTTCATGGTGGATGTGTGGGTTGTGTGTTTCTGTGAGATTAGACTGATCCATTAGATCATGTGAGGTAAGTGTGCTGTATGCTGGAGAGGAGTCAGGAGAGGGGAGGGTTAGTAGTTGTGTACATTTTATTGCTGGTTACAGAATTTCTACTGTCAATGGATGATCTTGGGTCCCCGTTTTGTGCTGATCATTGTGAGTTGAATGGCCAGCTGTTGAGTCATTTTCTGAACGTGAGGTGGTCTTCTGTCATTCTTATCTCCTTCGGGATTGTGTTCTATAGATTGCCAATTATACATCAGAATGCGGTTTCTCCAAATTTCCTTTTTTTATTGTTTCGGTTCGATTTGGATCCTGGTTGGTAGCAGTTCATTTTGGCCTGGAGGATGTCGGCTCCTTGTCCATGCAGTGATTTGTGGGTAATGCAGTGGACTTTGAAGTTAATGCATTTTCGTCAGAAAGTGCAGGTTCTAGTATTGGGATAGGGCTCACCTGTGGTTTCTTATGCATGATCTTCTTGGTGGCTTTCACTTTTGGTGCGAGTCTCATGAAGAAAGGGGTTAGCCTCCCCTGATGCCACCCTGCCCAATAGATAAACAATCAAGCAGATTAACCCCGGGGGGACAACCCAACAACCAGGCTAACCCTCAGCTAGCGGAAAAAACCTGAATTCAATACGGAAGGCAGCAAGAGGAGTCCAGGAGCTCAGAGAGCCGAGGTCGACAGCAAGTTGTGCGTGGAAAAATGGTAGAAAACAGAAGAGGAAGCAGCAAGGAGATTCCAGAAGCACAGAGCTCTGAAGCAGGCTATGAAGAATAACAGAGAGGGAGACGTCCAGGGGAACGGCACCAAGGAGGGGAAACAGACGCAAGGAGGGGAAACAGACGCCTGGATGGAAGAGGAGAAAACAGGAGCAGCGCTGAGCTAGGCAAAGGGATTGCCAAGCGTTGAGACCTGAGGCACACCTGCAGCATTAGCGTAAATAAATGCAGTGCACAGAAAGACTAGACCACGTATAGCTCTACCAGGAAGTGTAAGCGGTGGCCATATTGCAAGGAAAAATGGCGCCCGCAAAGTGGGAATGATGTGTCCAGCTGGACCAAAGAGTCCTGGAGTGTAAAAGCGTGACATCATGCCCTTTCCAGAGGATCCGACCACCTGGCTTGCCGGGATGGAGATGATATCGGCGGAGCAGGTGAGGTGCATGAATGTTGGCAACCCGCTCCCAGAAGCGCTCGTTAGGGGGATAACCTTTCCAATTTACCAGGTACTGTAAAAGTCCTCTCGAGTATCTAGAATCATACTGCCTGGCCACTTCATACTTCACTTGCTGATCGTCTTTAACAACTGGAGGCGGAGTGGCTGCCTTTCTGGATGAAGATCTATAAGGTTTCAGAAGTGAAGTGTGAAACACTGGATGTATGGGTTTCCAGGACATGGGTAAATGCAAACAAAAGGCCACAGGATTTATGACCTTGAGTACAGTAAATGGTATATAAAAAAGAGAAAGTTTGGTAGGTCTTAAATGCCTAGAAAGATTTTTGGAGGACAACCAGACTTTATCGCCCACTGAGTACAAAGGGGATTGGCGTTTCCGGTCTGCAAATCTTTTTGTGGCTTCCCTAGCTTTCAACAGGTGCCCCTTGACAGCTTTGTGAGTGGTCTGCAAGTCGAATATCCAAGAATGAACAGAAGATACAGGAGTAAACCCAACAGAACTTGCAGGTAGCACTGAGGGGTGGAAGCCATAATTGCAGTAAAAATGACTGGTATTCAAGGAGGAATGGTCTGATTTGTTGCAGGCGAACTCGGCTACTGGAAGAATACTGCCCAATCGTCCTGCACTTGAGATGAAAAGCACCTTAAATATTGTTCGAAGGTTTGGTTGGCCCTCTCTGTTATCCCATTACTCTGGAGATGGTATCCGGACGATAAGGCTCTTTGCAAACCGAGCAGATGGCAAAGATGAGACCAGAATCACAAGTTATACTTGGTGCCTCTATCAGATATTATGGTGGATGGCAAACCATGCAAACAAAAGTTTTCAGAAACGAAAATGTTAGCCATCTCATTTGCCGAGGGTAATTTGGCTAATGGGGTGAAATGAGTTCCACTATAAAATGTGTTGCAATGATTTGCCAGGGTCGAGAAGGTATTTCAGGCTGATTTAGCAGTCCAGATGGTTGCTGTGCGTCATATTTATTCTGAGCACAGATAGTACATGCCTTAACATCAGGTGCCATGTTCGGCCACTAGAAGCGTCTTTTGGGGTTTAGTAATGCAACCCTTTCACCCTGGTGTCCTGAAATGTTTGTGTCATGACAGAGGAAAGTGGCAGATTCTCTTAAGGACTCCATAGGGAGAAACAAGGTGGTACCCTTGAAGAGCCTCCATTCTCTTTCGGTAAGACCCCAAGGGTTGATACGTAAATATTGTTGCCATTCTTCGCAGATAAGGGTGTCTTGATGTACTTGTTCCAAGAAATCATCAACATGACAAATAAGTACGGCTTCCGGAAACATCTTGGGAAAATGTTGAGTAGCATCCATAAGGAAATCTGGACGACGGGAGAAAGCATCTGCGATGACATTCTGTTGGCCCGGTACATCAGTACCTTGGAACTTGAACTGTGCAAAGAAATAAGCCCAACGGGCCTGTCTGCTGTTTCTACATCCCAATGATTGAAGCACTTGAAGATTGCGATGATCTGTTCTTATTTGCAGTGTGAAAGGTATGCAATTGGGTGTTCTAACAAATCCTCTTGCATTTGTTTGAGTACTGCACCAATCGTCATTTCTGAAGCATCTGTCTTGACCAAAAACGGTGTACAGGTGTCAGATTGATGAAGTATAGGACCCTCAGTGAATCTTGTCTTCAGTAGATTGAAGGCAGTTTCTTGTACTGTAGCCCAAACAAAGACAACACCTTTCTTCAACAGTGTGAAGATGGCTTGTACAATGGTGGAGAAGTTGGGTATGACTTTCTTGTAAAAATTAGCTAATCCTAAAAAAGGATTGTATCTGTATCACAGAAGTTGGTGAAGGACATGAGGTAATAGCAGAAACCTTATTAGGATCCATGGAAATACCCTTTGGGCTTAGAACAAAACCTAGGTAACAATCAGTAGACAAATGGAACTGACATTTCTCAGCTTTGGGTAACAGTTGATTCTCTTGTCGATGAGTCAAAACCCTGGAGACATGGTCCTGATGTGGAGTGGGATCTCTTTAAAACACGAGTATGTCATCTAAATACACAATAACGAAGTGGAACACATGTCAGAGAAAAATCTTGTCCATAAAGAGCTGAAAAACAGCAGGAGCATTGGTTAACACAAAAGGCATCACCAGGTACTCAAAGTGTCCAAAGGGGGTCCTAAAGGCTTCTTCCCCTTGTCTCCTGCCCTTTTCCAAATGAGATGATAAGCCCCCCCGAAGATCCAATTTAGAGAAAAGGACTGCCCCTTAGAGTGCTTCCAAGATGTCTGGTATCAGGGGCAGCGGATACCTGTCCTTCTGAGTAAGCTGGTTCAACCCTCTCTAATCCAAACAGGGATGTAATACAGTCGTCTTGTACAAAAAAACAGTGAGGCACCAGCAGGTGACTTGGATGGACTGATTAGTCCATGTTTGAGGTTGATCTCCAGATACTCTTTCAGGGCCTTCTTTTCCAAGGTAGATAGAATGCACATTCTTCTAAAGGGAATAATGTCTTGATCAGCTGTTTCGATTGCACAATCTTCTGGCCGATGTGGAGGCAAGGACTGAACAATGGATTCAGAGAAAACGTCTGCAAATCCATAATATTCTTATTCTTATTCAGGTTTGAAAGGGACACAGTATGTTCCTCCATGCATACTACCAGAGGATTCTGACCATTGTCTAAGTTATGGGAAAGACAATGGGCCTCATTACGACCCAGGCGGTAAGGGGTTTATGGCGCCGTAAACAGCGCCGACCCTTACCGCCTGAGTACGAGGTCCCTTAGCGCCATGGCGAATTTAACACCTGCTTTTAGCAGGTGTTAAAATCCATGGCGCTAAGGGACCATGGAGTTAATTACACCACCGTAATTTACGGTGGCGTAATTAACGCCTTCCCCACTCCCATTATGCCCTATGGGGCAAAAATGGGAATGGGGAAGGGTAAATGGGGATTGGGGACTTACCGCCCCGCCAAGGTCCGAATGGGGCGGTAAGTCCGCCAACCACCATGGCGTAAACGTAGTTTTAGAAAGATTTAGAAAGATTTAGAAAAACACATTGAAAGAACAAAGAAGGCGAAGATGGGCCGGCCACTTTCGCCAAACAACAGGAACTTCAGAAAACAAAGCGGCACAAGGAAAAATAACATATCAAAACCATCAAATCATGATGAGAAATACTTCAAGAAGAAAATCCCTGAGTCAAACAAAATGCCCAATGATATTTCGGACAGTGATATGTTGGAGAGTGTTAATACACTCTATCAGTGAATCCGGTCAGTTGAAAATAATCAAAACCAGCAGGACACCTCGGCTGCAAAACCAGCAACAGAATTAAAAAGGTTTACCAACTGCATCCAACATCAACACCGATAAAATGGCACTTTGGACAAAATACAAAGCATTCGGCCCATCCTAATTCTAAAAACCAAATTTTATTATCTCTGAATGAAAAACAGGGTGAAGCGGCAGATGACTTAAAAGTCAACTGGAAACACCTTGGAATCCAAAGATAGGGCAAGAACCGCTGGACACTGCGGGATTTAATCATCACGCAGGAGCCAGAGATACGGCAACAATAATTGGGGAAAGAGGTCCCCAAGCGGAGGCAAGGGAAAAAGTGCCTGGGACCATAGAGATAATATTGGAAGCCCCGCAAACTGCTCCTTCAAGTCAAAAACCACCAGGGAGAAACATGCAACAAGCCTTGCATAGACAAGAAGATCTCAACTTGCCTCAAAGGAAGCAATGTGGACTAAGTGACTCCTCTCAACTAAAAGATACCCCAGGAAAAAAATCAGATCTTCTTAACTTAATGGCCACAGTCACAATTGCACTGGCACCATTCAGTAAATTGTATGAAAGCATCAACGATACATTAAAAGACCAAACAACGATGATTGCTTTGATGCATACCAAGATGCATTTCCTCGAGGGCTACATCATGGCAAAAGGGTGGGGCACTACTGAAATTTTAAACCAAAATCATACACAACCGGGAAATGGAATACCACCACAGAATTTTCTGTGGAAAGCAGCAGGAAAGGCAACCAAGGATTACAACGAAGTTGCATCGCAAACAAATTTGATGAGCCCACAAGTCCCCCCATCTAACTTGAGCACTATACCGGAAAGCTTGGGAGGAAATGTGAACAACTCAGCCTCCCAAATAGTAAGCACGTCCGGATTAAAAAACCATCAAAACTGCCCCGCCAAGAGGGGACCAAAAACAAAACTATCACAAAAAAAAGAAATGGAAACGGATGTATCTCGAGGGGAGAAGACTCGGTCGACAAAATCGCAAAAGAAACTTTAAAAGATCAGACAAAAAATAAAACAATAAACACACAGAATCCATTTTCCTACGGTATCTTCAGTCGAACCAAATGGCCAAAGGACCAGGCACAATTGTAAAAAACATCACGAGATCAAGGACATAGGAAAAAAAAACAACAACTAATAAAAACAATGACAAATCTGGAGGCCTGAATCAAAATGATTTGAAATGTAAAGATGATGACGAAAACCACTCAGCAGTCCTGGTGGATGAATCTTCATCTTCCATAATGGACCTGTTGAACTTAAGTACGTATACAGTCTCAGAGACCAACTTTGCACAAAATCAAACTCCAGAACTGAAAAAGAAAGTACACCCCAATGGAAGAACCTTTGTACATGAAGAACCAAATAAGGTAGTCTTTATAATCGAACCAGCCCCATCTGAAAAAGAAGCGAAGCAGCCAAATAAAGTAAAAAGCCCTCAAGAGATTAGAAGAAGTCCGCAAAAGGTGGCGGCCCCTTTTCCAAGACCGCCAAAAGAAATCCAAAAAACAGCTAAATGTAAAGATATAACCAGTGATCGACAATTCACACCGCCCGGAAAAAGACTGATAAGGGAGACAAGAAAAATATCAAGAAGATCCCCAGGTGACGTCACTCATGATGAGAGAGCAAGAAGCAAAGGGCGAACTATCAAAGAGAGAAGCATTTCACCCAAAAAACAAAGAGATGGGCAAAAAAGGGGCTACAATCCAAAAGCTGAAACATCGAAGAAAATACAGAGCAAATGCATCTTTAAGATGCAGCGAACAAAAAAATGAGATGACAAGTTGACTCTGAATAGAAAGACAATCATGGGCTTATTCCAACAAGTTCCAAATCTTCGGCAACTAAAAAATGAGGATATTTGGATAGTTGAACCTTGCCAAACAGGCAGAAGAGATTGTTCGTATCTTCATATCAAATCAAAAATTATACAAAATCAATTAAAAGAGGAAGAACAGAGGCTGTATATCTTGGGTTACGAGCTGACGGAAGAAATACAAGAGCCTATAGGAAAATAAGACAGAAACAACTCAAGAAGGCTCAGCGGAAATCGCTCTGAATTACCACGTGAGAGGTCAAGGAGTGTAGAAAAAAAAGAAAGAAGGCCAGACCCAGTAGGGCCGTCAAAATCAGAACAAGGAGGCTTCCAATTAAGGAAATAGAAGGAAAGCGAGACAGTAAGGGAAAGGGAAAACAGACACCTTTCAAAAAGGATTGATCCAAAAAAAAGGACTTGGACTGCACCCCAAACAAGAAATAATTCAGGCAACTAGCCATCAGAAAACGATAGGGAAATCTTGGAGGAGGGTGCGTTATGCACAGCTGAACAGGAAACCCTCGCAGTCATTCAAATGATATCTTGGAATAAAAGAGGATTTAGCCCTCTGACAATCCCGAATGACGCAGATTTGGGCTCAAATGACATTATCTGTCTACAGGAAACATGGCTCATGTCAAGGCCCCTTCTGGATGGCTATGTCACAGTATCAACTCCAGCAAAAAAAGGCCTGACAGGCCAGCCAATGGCTGGCCTATTATTTGCAGTTCGTTCGGGAGCAGACATTGAAATCCGTGCATAGATATCGCTTTCACCATTTATCCAAGCCGCAGTACTGTCATGGAACAGAAGAGAGAATATGGAAGAACTTATGGCCAAGGAAATTATTGTTCTAATAATCACATATTGGAACCCAGAGGCCATCAAAAATAAAAACTACCTAACTACACTATCTGATACCCTAGACGAAGCCCCTGCAAATTTCCATTTGGATCACATGATTGTCACTGGGGATTTCAACGCAATTTGCGCAGACATAGGAGACATAAAAAAGCATCTCGCAAGAACTGCTCCAATCCTGGAAAGAGGCAAATTGCTAGAACAATGGCTGGCTGGAAAAGATCTCCACAATCTTCACTGGACCCGTCACAGATCCAATATGAACATGCCTACTTGGGAACGTAAAACACAAATTAGCACAATAGACCATACATATGTGTCCTCAGAAATCTTGGGGATTATAGAAAACTTCACAGTTATTCGAAATTCCAACAGCGACCACAATATTCTAAAAACAAGCTGGAGAACCTTAAGAGACAGGAAAGTAAAAATGAAACAAAATAGAACCGGCAAGGCAAAGCAATAGAGTGAAGCTTTCCGAGAGAGCAATCCAGTCTATAACAAAAAAGTATCTTGAAAACTCGACAAGCAAAAATAACAAAGATAATAATGCAATTGACTACACTGTTTTCCTTCAAAACCACGCGATAAAAAGAGAAAACCATCCCGAAAAAGGAAACATCACCATCATAGCTACGACACACAGCTTGTAGAGAAAAGAAAAATCCTGCGGCGTCTAACCAGAATCACTAAAAAATCTCTGACGCTGGAAAATAAAGTAAGGCTGAAGCAGGCCAAGTTACAGTATAAACACTGGTTGATACAACGAAAACATGCTCTCTATCAAAAAGACGCTGAGGAAATGCTCATAGCCATACATGGAAAAAATGCATAAGCTTTCTGGTCCCTTATTAGAAATACCAAAAGCTCAACAGACGATGTTCTGATGAATACTGTTGGGGAAGCAAAATGGGTAGCACACTTTACTAGTCTTTATAAATCTCCAGTGCCAAGATTAGAGGAAACTTCGACACGGAGCAAGGCAAAGTGGAGGATCTCTGAGGACTTTGAAACAATCCTGTTAAAAATCAAGAAATTGTCGAACTCCAGAGCACCAGGCCCTGACGGGTTATCCAATTTAGAACTGAAGAAAAATCCGGAAGCCTGGGCAAATTTAATGAGTAAAATCTTTAAACAATGCAACAACACAAGAGAAATTCCACCATCTTGGAGAGAAGCCACAGTAATTCCTTTCTTCAAAAGAGGTGCAAGGGACGACCCAGCCCAATATCGGCCGATTGCACTAATGGATGTAATCGGCAAGGTATTCGGGTCTCTGGCTCTTGACGCTTTTCAGACGTGGCTAAAAGCAGCCGAGGTGGCCGATCCTTTTCAATCTGGCTTCACAAAAAACACGCAGACCACATCGAACATCCTGCTAGTGAGTGCCATAAAAGCAAAAACACCCCAGAAAGGTCCGATCGTTTATTTAGCACTAATAGATCTGGTGCAAGCATTTGACCGAGTATGTAGAGAAAAGCTATGGAAAAAACTGGAAAATAACAACTGCCCAGAGGCAATTTCAGGGCCAATACAAGCATTATATCAAAGCACCACAATGCGAGTAAGACTAAATAAAGCAGGAGAACTATCCAAAGAGATAAAAACAGCTAGAGGTGTGAAGCAGGGATGCCTGTTGGACCCTGCTTTATATAACGCTTATATTGCGGACTTTGCAGACACTGCGAAAGAGCTAAGAATCTTTCCCCCAACAGTTGGTGGCACAAAGGTCACTAGAATCATCTATGCTGATGACATCATTTTGCTTGACATGACACCGGTGGGCCTACAAAGGCAAATAAACAACTTGACAAAGTACTTGGAAAGAAATAAGCTAGAGATAAACCAAAGGAAAACTAAAATTTAAGTCTTTGGAGAAAACAAAAAAAAAGGAAATAAGCAGAGATGGACTGCGAATGGTACAGCTCTGGAAAAAGTCGAGGTGTTCAAATACCTAGGTGTGACACTCAGCACCAGAGCTTTGGAACAACCAATGCAGGAAGTCCTTTTTTCAAAAGTACAAATGCTAACATCGCAGGCAAATGCCATTGACACCAAATATGGCCGATTCTCTCTAATTCCAGTGATTGATTTTTACAAATCGAAAGTAACAACAAGCTTACTTTTACGGAACTGATGCTTTGCCACAACTCCCTGAACAAATTTGGGTTAAAATAGAGAGCTTTTTTTGGAGGAAGATTCTTGGCTTATCCAAAACCACATCTGTAACATTAATCCGGTCAGAACTCTGATTACCGTCATTAAGGGCAATGGCGGCGAGAAACAGATTGATGCTTTTCAGGAAAACGCTCATCGAACCCAAAACAAAGATAATGCAAATCATTAAGGCAGAAATGGAAAGCGAAAGAACGCTGACATGAGTACATGGGCAATAAAAAACAAGCAGATGCTGATAGACATAAATATCTCAATCCAAGAACTGTCTATGAATCCCAACAAAGCCACTAAAAAATGGCTGGAAACTGATTGGATTGCGACCTTGGATTTGGCAGAGCAGAACAAGACAACAAGAGACATTCCAATTATCCCCGCAAAAGTGAACACAGTAAGACATTATTTGGCTACATTTCCAGATAAAAAACTAATTAGATTATTCTTGAGGTTCAGATTAAATCAACCCCTGACAAATGAAGTAAAAGCAAGAAGGAACCAAGCGGCAAAAAACAACTGCCGGTTTTGTGCAGGAAATGACATAATTGAAACTTCTCACCACCTGCTACTGGCCTGCCCAGGTACTAATCTACAAAGAGAACAACATCTGTCAACAATTCTGGCAAGCAAAGATTCTTACAATGCTTAGACATGGTGGAACATCTTGGCAAGCGGGTCGAACACAAGATGGCCAATAGGGGTAGCTCTTTTCTTCCGCTTTCTGATGTTAGATTAACACAACGAATAATGAACAAATAAGGAACAAACGTGATTAAATGACCTCAAAGAGGGAAAGAACATAAGGAATGCATGGAATTGGCGAAAAACCCTTTGTTTTTCTTTTTTGTAAAAATTGTAATACAATTAAACAAATAAAAACAAAAAAATAAAATAAAAACAAGTAGTCTCAGGAGATAGAAGCATTTCTTTGTTATAGTGTTGGCACATGGTTCCAGTGAGAGTCCATTGTCCCTGAGAATTGCCAGATTTCTTACCATGGCCAATGCTTCTGGTTGGGTTCACATGTTGGAAGAGTGGGTGTGGAAGGAGTTTGGAGTTAGTTAGCAATTCAGAAAGGAGATGAAAGAAGGGGCATAGATGAAGAGAGCTGAGAATGGCGGTGGCTGGGATCACAGGTGGGGAAGAAACACCAAGAGTGGTTGGAGAAACATCAGAAGGTGGTTGGAGAAGAAGAAGGTAAATATCATTAGGTGGTTGGAAAAGACATTTGGAGGTGGTAGCAGAGGATCTATGGGTGGTGGTTTAGAGAAACATCAAAAGGTTGTTTAGGAGTTTTTTGGGAATAACAACAGTACATGGTGGTGGGGGAGAAATCAAAAAACCTAGGACTCGACTAAAAGCCGTATTATTTACTATTACCTTCCTGCCATTAAAAACACAAAGTTATAGCACACCCAAACAGACTTTGGAGAAGTTATCTTAGCAAAATAATGCTCATGTCAAGTTCACAAAACACATACAGACTGTCCCTGGTCGGAAGAACACCCTAACCCTCATGGGCAAAGCTAGGGATAGTGGGAGGACTTTCCCTTATGAAGAAATATATAAAGACATATGCCACTTACATTCAATAAAAAGACCAGAATCAAGTATGCATAGAGAGAGTGAACATTATATCTTATCTCTGCTGTGTGTCACGAAAGGCTCCTACTACTGATATCATGAGCTTTCTCATGAACATGATGATGTTTATTTATTGTAGTTTGAACACGCCGGACTAATCACTAATCCTAGACAGGCAGTATGCCTCTAGGTTTTCCCTAATCTGAGGGTTGCACGTTTTAATGTTCCAGAACAAGGTCTGATGTGAGATAGGCCACTACCCAATTGGTGATTCAACATGCACAGAAATTCCAGATAGTAGCAGCCTTTTGTGTTTTGTGAACTGGGTAGGGGAGAAATCCTGGATGATGGTTGAGAGAAACCAGCACAATGTGGTTGAAGCAACACGTTAGGAGGTGATTGGGGGGAGACCCCAATAGAAGTGGGAACCCAGCAAAGAGACAGATGGCTGGAAAGGTAGTTGCTGAGTTGAGCACAAAAACATAGGGAACATTAAGCCAAAGGTAGGTGATAAGGTTGAAATACGATCCAATGGGGTCATACCCATGGCTGGTGGGGGAACAAGTATGAGGTGTGACATTGAGGAGAACTAGGTCCAGACAGAAGAATTGGGTTGCTGCAGATTGTAGACAGGAGAACAAGTTGATAGGCCTCTCTTACGTTCCTTTGTGAAAATAAAGTTAAGCAAAACCAGTTAGCTCTGCAATGAGGTAAATGTGAAAAAAACTGTTTCTGCAACATTTGAAAAAGGCACAGGGACACCTACTGGAGCAGTCAGGAGAGTAGGGGTGGCCGTATCCAACCAACCAGCTACTGGAGCAGGGCTGGGGGATTTGTAAAGAACCGCAGCGACTATGAGTGACAAGATGGTGCTCTGAAAATCTCTGAACTTTATTGTGAACCTTTTCTTTTGAACTAGGATATTGGGAATAATAAAGCTGTACTCTAAAGTGAGAGAGAGAGCAAAGCTTAAGTTTGATTCCCCATGGGCTAAGGGCTATGGGAGGAGAAAGCATCCAGGTAATTTCTGAGAGAACATAGCATTTGGTTGGCACTGTTATTTTTATTCTGGAAGAAATTGGTTGAAAAAACATTTGAGGGCAGATGGGGTGAACATAAGGGGGGCAGGAAGTATGTTGGAGCATTACATTATATTAAGGACAATCAAGAGTTTTTAATAAGTATATTCCAGAATGATGCATGGGCAATATGGTGGAAGTTAAACAACAGAGGAAAACCCTGATCTAAGATGCAATCAATATGTGTTGCAGAAGTGGACTGGGATAATCATTTCTCCACTGTCTTTATGGCAAATGGTAGTGATGACGCACATGAAAATGTACGTATCTTAAGGGGCAAAACATGGAAGTATGAGTTTGATGTAGAAGACAAAATTAACCATCCAAAGGTCCACAAATTCACACTCCTGCAGCCTGGATGGAACATCAATCAATCTTTTTCACAACAATCTAGATGTATGGTCTGAGATTCTTTTTAATCTCTTTAGACAGGTAGCTGAGACTATGGTGATTCCTGATTCTTGCCATAATGCAATAATAATTCCAATTTCTAAAAAAGGAAGATGTGATTTACCTACAAGTTACCATCCCGTTTCCCTTAGACAGTTCCTCAAAGATCCTCGCTAATTTGATTGTGAATGATCCTAATAAATGGGCTCAGAGAGGGCAAAGATCTAATCCCTGTCACACAGGATACAGGAAAGGGATTGGAACGGTGATGAGTGGATAGTGCTACATTCATGCATGGCTAGGGCAGGTAGAGCGACAGGTTGCACTCTATGGGCCTGATTCACAGAAATGGTTTATAATGGTGCAATCCCATAGGAAAACATCCTGTGAATCAGGCCCTATATGTGTAAAGCCTACATCTATCCACTGCCTTCGACAACGTGGATAGATCAATTTTGGGGCACACGTTACGGAGGTGGGGGATCGATCCTGGCTTGCTACATATGTTGGAAATTATGTATTCTAAAAATGAGGTTAGGGTAAAGTTAAATATTGTTGAGGAGTATAGCAGTTAATAGAGGAGTCTGACAGGACTGTGGGATAGCTCCATCATTGTTTAACTTATAGACTTATGAGAACTTACTCTAAATTGGGGAGCATACCCACGCAAATTAAATGGAAACAGAATTTATTGCATAGCTTATCCAGATGATCTACTCATCCCAGATCTTACACCAGCCAGCCTGCAGCATTCAATCAATGGGGTGGCAGATTATCTTGGAGAGAACAAATTGGTGATGAACCCAGTCAAATCATTAGTAATGAAAGTAACTTGCAAAAAGCAGAAACACTTGTGTATCGGCGAGTTATAAATGCCATATCATATCATAAGGCACTTTGGCCCTCATTACGACCCTGGCGGATTTTTTCCGCCATCGACGGACTTTCCGGCCATGGCGCAAAGTCCCTTTACGCCATGGCGGATGGCGGACTTACCGCCCCATTCCGAGGTCGGCGGGGCGGTAAGTCCCCATTGACCCATTTACCCTTCCCCATTCCCATTTCGGCCCCATAGGGCTCAATGGGAGTGGGGAAGGAGTTAATTACGCCACCGTAAAATACGGTGGCGTAATTAACACCAAGGTCCCAGAGCGCCATGGATTTTTCCGCCCGCAAAAAGCGGGCGGAAAAATGACCATGGCGCTCCAGGAACTCGTAGTTGGCGGTAAGGGGTCCGCGCAGCTAACGCTGGCGCAGACCCCTTAGCGCCAGGGTCGTAATGAGGCCCTTTGTTTGGTCTATTGATGAAAGTCTGATAAATGAAGTAGATTCTTTTTATTTGGGCTTTATTTTTCCCAATAAAATGATTTTAAAAATGCAGAAAGACAAGATGTGAGACAAAGCCAGAGCATGCATATCTTTAATGAAGTCTATTAAAGTTCAACTATGTGCCTTTTCACTTAAACAACTGATTGATTGATTTTTACTGCATGAAAGTAACCACAATGATACTTTATGGAACTGAAATTATTTATCTTCCTAACAGGAAATATTTTGATATTCTGGAGGGATATATTTGGCAAGAAGTCGTTAGGCTCCCTTTATCAGTTCTGAGAAGTGTTATATGCTTAGAGATGATTCTACAATCTTGGTGGGCCTATATACAAACAAGTGCATCTGTTTGTATAGAAAGATTATTGATGCAGAGGTGTTTAGTTTAGCAAGTATACTTGGAGAGACTCTAAAAGGTGATTTTAATAAATATGTTTTACATCTCAGTATAAGATGCCTTGAGTCTATACAATTGTTGAGTTTAAGTAATGATGATACATTTAGTATCACAAAGCAAACGTTGCGAAATTGGGACAGAATAACAGACTCAGAATGTCTACAAAGACTGAAATTGTATAAAGGAAAATCTATGTCGTATGTAACAAAAAATTAACTAAGGCCATATCTACAGAGATTTCCTTTGCCTGATTTCCGATCTCTGTATATGAAATTTTGTTTTAA
Organism: Ambystoma mexicanum; assembly: GCF_040938575.1. NCBI lineage: Eukaryota > Metazoa > Chordata > Amphibia > Caudata > Ambystomatidae > Ambystoma > Ambystoma mexicanum. Next base: position 1,484,216,914 of record NC_090929.1, read on the forward strand.
CTGTTTGCCTATATTAGAAGTGGTTGGACCTAAATGAAAAATTCCAGGAGAATTAAGAACTTGTAGAATATGTAAAAGTCTGTGTACAGAAACCCTTTATCATGTAATTATTGAATACTGGTCTTTATTATTGCAGAGGATAACATTTCTGGTCTGTTTGTATCTTCCACTTCAAAGGTCCTATCACAAATACTATGGGAAAAACTCATGAATGGTGCACAAGTATCCTTAATATTGGCATTAATTAGGTTTTTAAAGGACATTTTTAAATTAGTGGATGAAGTGGTTTGATAGAGGTTTTGTATTTGTGGTAATTATGTAGAGGTATCCTTTTTTACTTTTAATATGATGAATATGTATTAGTGTGTGTTTATTAATATGGTGTTTAATTAATTGTTTGTGACGACAAATACGGAATTAAATTAGATGTTTTTGATTTAAATAAGTATTTGTGAGCAGTATGTTTTATAACTAAAACACAATAAAAAATAAATCTAAAAAAGATATACACAAGACACTTGATAAATGGCAAATTCTGATCTGTTCACATCCAGTGTGGCTTCTTTAAAACAAGTATTATAGGGATAAGTCCCATTCCCAATTGTTTTCAGCCCAGTTTCTGGAAGAACAGAAATTGTCAAGGTGGACTAGATTAAGGACTTAACAAAAGTATTTTCAATAGTAGTCAAGGTGAGGCTTTTTGTCTGACCCCATAATTCATCACTGATATTGTTGCCAGAATTGTTTTACTTTTGTAAGCTTCCAATGAAGCAGAAGTGTCCTTCCTACCCATTATGTTACCAAGTGTATTGATCACATGACTTCTTTGTCTCAGTATCATCTTACTCATTGTTTGGAGTCCAACAACTGTTTGCAGAAAAATAGACTCCCATTTAGTCATTGGCTTTGATTGTGTATCTTCTTAAATGGACTCAGATTTAATCATTATCTTTGATTATGTATTTTCTTAAATGTACTCCCATTACTTATTGACTTTGGTTATGTATTTTCTTAAATTAACTCCAATTTAATCATTAGCTTTGATTATGTATTTTCTTAAATGTACTCCAATTCAATGATTATCTTTGGTTAGGTATTTTCTTAAATGGACTCCTATTTAGTCATTAGTTTTGAATATGTATGTTCTTCGCTCCAAAGATCAAGATTATTCATTTTGAGGTATTAATAGTGAGATTTCTTTCTTTGGCAATACCAATCTGTTGCAAATAACTGGTGCAGACTAACAGCTGTGACGGCTAGCACGGCTGCATCGTCTTCCTACATGAAGATCTGTGTGCTATAGTTATTGGATTGTGGAACCTCTGCCTTGAGCACCCCATCAAATATGTTTCTGAAAATATTAAGTAGTTTTGGAGCGGTGTCCATTGATAATATTGCCAGAAATAATAAGGACTGCATTTACAAAGATGAAAAGATATTGCTAGAATTAATAGAGTGGGTAAAAAATAAATACCAGCAGAAACAATATTAAATAATCTTTCACCAGAATATTCCTCTTTTCTGATCTCCAATGTTTCTATTCCTGTGGCTAGGAATGTCATAATGCTTGGTGTCACACTTGATTCCGAGCTTACCATGAGACCACATGTAGCCAAAATCCGTGCTTCATGTGGTTGGTTGGATCAACAAGCAGTTAGGCCACCTATCTCCCTAACCTATCTGTTGAAAATATGTCCATGCTAGCTTCTGCCTTAATTAATTCAAGGCTGGATTATTGCAATAGCCTGCTTGCTGGTACAGAGCACTCCAACTTGGCCGCCCTTCAGGTTGCGCAAAATGGGGCAGTAAGGGCGGTGTTGGGTATCTCTGACAGGCACTCCATTACAGAAGCCAGCCAAAACCTGCACTGGCTGCCAGTCAGGCACCAGGTGTATTTTAAAATCTTGATACTCACCTTTAAGTGGCTGACTCAGGCTGCACCCAGCTACCTCACTGAGCGCATCCAGTGGTATGCCCCTACGCAAGCCTTGAGGGCACTTGATCAGGCTAAACTCGGCCAACCCAGGTTTTGCCTTGCTAAATTTGGTAAAACAATCTTTGATGTTGTGGCTCCCGCCATTTGGAATTCAATTCCTCTGGTTCTCAAAAGTTCCACTTCGCTGGTTGAATACAAAAAGAAGGTAAAAACATTCCTTTTCATGGCTACTTAGTTCACGCTTCTGGGTATGGTAGCGTTGAATATTTCTGACTTGTTTTGTCTGGTTGGTTGTTTGTCCATTCTTTGAGTGCCTCTAGGCCTGCGGGCGATCTGGCACCTTTATAAGAATTAAAATAAATTGATAAATACATAAAATAAAGGCAAGAAATTGTACTGATAGGGGTGAGTTTTAGCAGTTATAAACATATTTAGGTTAAAATTGTGATAAAGGGGAGGCAGACAAGGAGAGTTTAGGAGTAGGAGAGGTAAGGAGCGGGGGTCCCCCCCAAAAAAATGTATTTTTACAATAGGCAATGTAAAAGGCAGGTCGATATTTTTTCTTGCAATATTTATTGCGCTTTGAAATTGTACGTCACTGTCATATCAGCAATAAAATCACAGTAAACCGTTGGTGTAAGGACACAACTCTGCTTTACTGCATACACGACTTTAACGTGGGGAGCATTGTCTCCAGGCTCTACAAAAAGAGCATATAATGATGACTGATGGATGGATGTACATTTGCTAATCAGGGCATGCCTTTAACATTGTTCCATTGTGCCAAATCCTCTTCTGAATAGTCCCTGTACTGGAGACAAAAAATGACTCTCTTCTAGCCAAGGATCTAATCTATTTAGTAAAGGTTTCCTCTGTGTCTTAACAGCAGAGTCACTCATTGAAGTAGGTCTATAATTGCCAAGGTCCCATTTAATAACGTTTTTGTAGGCAAGGACAATATCAGCTCCTGTAAAAGGTGTGATATCTCACCGTCTTGAATAATACCATTTCCTAGCCTTAACATTACAGGGTCCCAGATTGAAATCTTGTATTTATAAAAGGGTATATGACAGCAAAGCTGTCTTGTCCTATCATCCATGTGGGTAGATGTTAATGGTGAAACACTATTCTTCGCCTGCTTTACCTTATAGGTAATACCAGGTGTAAAGATGGGTGATATTGGTCGGTTACTAACAGGGCAAAGTGGGGGATCTCAGACACCAGTGTTTTTTAATGAAACTTCCCCCCGTTTATTCTTATTAAGCTGCTCTAAAGCACTATAATTGTATTTCACGTCCTATTGGATTTTGATATCCAATGCTGGAATGTATTGTTGTTTGCATTGCTTAGTTTGTCTCTGCAGTCTGTCCCTTTAGCTTTGCTCAATTCAAATGCTTTTTTATGAGACAGGCATTGAGAATTGGTGGATGTTGCAAGTCTTTCATTTGGGAATCTTTATCACCCTCGGGTCTGGTGCGCATTATAAATGAATAAACAAACAAATAAAAAAACAAAAACCCTGGCAATTATGTATTTTGTCTATTTTACCTTCATTTTTTACTTCCTTACATACTTGCCCTTTTTTGTTGAGCAACCTTGGAGAAGTCGGTCTTAGTTTTTTTAAAATCATTCCTACAAAGCCTTGTTTTCTTCAGCCACTTTTACCAACTCCTGTGCAGATTCTGCATTGTGATAATCCCCCATTTTGGCCTGTGTTCTCTTTGTGGCCAGGTTCTGCTTTGGCTCGTATGATACGATATCACTCGCTCACTGGTCAGGCCCTTTCCTGTTGAACGAGTTTCAAGTCTTGCTGCAGCTGATCAAACCCAGTCTTTAGGCCTCATTACAACCCTGGCGTTAAGGGTTTAACGGTGCCGTAAAAGGCTGCAGCGCCGTTAAACCCTTAACGCCCGATTCACACTTTAACGCCTGCTTTTTGCAGGCATTAAAGTCCAACCCGCTAAGGGACCTTGATGCTAATTACGGCACCGTAATTTACGATGCCGTAATTAGCGCCTTCCCCATTCCCATTGAGCCCTATGGGCCAAAAATGGGAATGGGGAAGGGGCCATGGTGAATGGGGATTTACCGCCCCGCCAACCTTGGAATGGGGCGGTAAATCCGCCATCCACCATGGCGGAATACGGCATGGACCATGGTGCTAACAGCACCATGGTCCAACGCCAGGGTTGTAATGAGGCCATTTGAATAGCGTGCATTTCTCTCTGCAGAGCATTCTGCACTTCCCGACCCTTCTCATGTGCATCTCTCAAAGTCAAGAATTCTCCAGCTAATCTGCCTTTTGCATCTATTTGATCTTCCTTTTTGCCAGACAAAGGTCTGATTCACTTCCAAAGTGTCCAATAGCTTTTGTATTTTTTGCATTTAGGTTTTAGGCAAAGAGAACCTATTTTTATTTGAATATAATTTTATTTGAATTCGTGTCCAGCGCTGACCCAACCAAGAGGGACTTGGAGCTCCTTACAAGGTTCAGAAGTTCAGAAGGTTGGAGGTGAAACAGAAGTTACAATATTTTTCAGGACAGAATAGGAAGAAAGGACAGGCAGGCGAAAGAGGAACAGTGGCGGGGCTGGATTAGGTGTTATGTTATGGTGCATTTGTATAGTGCCTTATCTACTATTGGTATGATCTAAAAGCGTTGTGCGTTGAATGCCGCTGGGGACCGTACTCCAGGTCAGTGGAGAGAGTATGGTAGTATAAAGTGCTTGGGTGCATTTGGTATGTGTGCAGCCAGAGTGGTTTGGGCAGCATTGGCTGATTTCTAATGCTAGGTGTGGTGCAGTGGTTGTGAGAGATCAGTGTAATGTGTGCAGCAGGTGGGTGGTCTCCGGTTTGCGTTCTGGCTGCGGTGAGGCCTGTGTGGGAGTTTATGTGTGCCGCTAGGCCAATTTACGTGGGGTATAGCTGTGTTGTAACAGACTGTTGAGGTGTTCAGGGAGAAGTGTATGTATGTGTGCAGCTAGGCCGAAATTGATTGAGGGGTATAGAGCTGTGTTCTAATGTTTTTTGGTGTAAGGTGGAGAGTGAGCCTTAGCGATAGGAATGAGTGTCTGTGATTGCCTGTAGGAGGCCGCCCTGGTTACTTTCGGGACTCGATGAGCATGCCTTTACTGTTCTTGTGGTTCGTGGTAGTGGATTTCCGAGAGGGATACCGTGGCTGGTGCGGAGGATGTTGTGTTAGCTTGGTTGGACGGTCCATTTTCCAGAGGTCAGTTGTAGGTGTCAGAGGACCTATTTTTTGGGTCCCTGGTCATAATTAATGGTGGGGGGCAGGGTGGTTCCTGAAATATTTGTGATTATCGCATGATTCTGCGACTCTGTTGGAGGTGTAAGAGGGCCCACTTCCGGGTTCCTGGTCATGGTAAGTGACATGAGGCTGAGTACATGCATGTGGTGCATGTTCATGGTTATCATATGATTCTCCCTGGAGTCTGGTGATGCATAGTCCTTACTGTGCCTCCTGTGTGGGAGCTCTTCACTTTATTTCTAGGTTGGCCAGCAATGCCTCATCTGATCATATACCACCTGGTGTGCCTGATAGGTGGTGAGATATGACCCAACCATACCATAGTCTTTAAACCATAAGTGCTATGAGGCTCTGCATTGCTGACACTCTGATTTGACTCCCCTATGGGTATGGTTTGACACGCGATAACAGGGAGTGGCTTTCTGTGTTAATTCCTGAACGTATAAAGTTAGGAGCGGGTCCCGTCACATTGACTGTTAGAGGAGTTTTTACTTTCTGGGGATGTGGTGGTGAGTAGGGTCTGCGTAAAAGTTTGTATGATAGCGGTTGGCAACTCCTGGAGTGATCGTGCTATGATTCCCTATAGGAAGGTAGTGAATACGCTTCGTTAACAGCGTCAAGTTCTAGTTTCAGGTTGATATATGCAAAGGCATCTCTTGGCATGTCTAGTCGGGTGGCGGTTTGGGGAAAGAGCTGTTTTAAGGATTTTTTGGAAAGTGGTGATGCGAGTGAGGTAACGATGTGGAGTGGAAGGGTGTAGAGTGTTCCAGGCTCAGGGTGCCCACTGGGTGAATGCTTGTTAGTGAGTAAGCAACGAAGCGCAGTACATGTTGTTGAAATAACTTTCATTTTTATCGTCCCTTGGTTAGCTTAGCACCAACAGCTACCAGGAGCTACTTTTGGCTCCACAGGCCAACTGATGCCAAACACACCTATGTCAATTTAACTCTGCGCATTTGAGATCATTTACAGATAAGCATTAGGCAACATCTCTATGACATTTAAAATTTAACAGGCCATAGGAGACAAGCAACATGTTACATTTGCATCTTATGTTGAAATTATTATGTTGCATTATACATTTGCAGAACGCTATGTACTAGCTCCTAGTTCCCCAGTGGTAGCCCCTGCTCACTGGTTAATGCCGCATACCCAGGAGGTGCTTTTAGCTCCTGTTTATCTAATCTTAATTCCAACCCCTGCAGTCTGTAAAACCAACCACTCGGTATATTGCCTCCCACACTATACTACCACACAGTGATGACACACATTATCACCTTCACTGTTGCTCTCTACCAAAGCAGTAAGAATGCACAACACACAGCTGTGTGTGCAAGAAAAACATATAAACAACAAGTCAACCAATAAAGTAGAGCCAGCATCATTTGGCTCCTTTTTTAACCTATTTTAAAAGAAAGTGTGACGCTTCCTTCAGACTTCTGTGTTAGAGCTAATTCACCACAATGGTGAATACGACACACGCTAATCTTGTGAACTCATTGCTATGCAGTCTGTCACTATGATACTGTTAGTGTACCCTATAGTCTGTCTCAGTTGATCCCCCAAGTCTGTCATATTATGTAACCCTCTTTAGGGCAATGTAACAACCCACCCCAAAGACCCATACAGTAAAAGATGTCATCACATAGATTCAGCAACGAGAAGGGGCAACACTAGTGTAATAGCCTTAACACTGTGCCCTCTTGGAATCTTGGCATACATGAATTATTTAACCCTGAATGATATGATACTGCTACAGTGCTTGAAATGATCCACTTTGAAAAGCTTGTCGCTCTGAAAGCGATGAACATCATGCTCCCTACCTACGTTGCATTTTACCTACGTAAGCATCAATACATTGAATATCACCTTTCACTACAATGCACGCTCTTTCTCTCTCTGGTCAGCAATGCATTGTTGAACTTTTCTGAATGGTGATATGATGTGAGATGATGTGGCATTTATTACACGCCTGTACACAAGTGTTTCTAGGCGCGACAAGACAAGGAGGGGGAAACAAAGGGAGGACAAAATAGCGATCTCGCTAGGCCTTGTGTCATTCAGATCACGCAAGTGCGGGGAACAGTTAAGGAGAGAAGTGCCAGGGAGGAGGGGAAGGGGAAAGTGCAGTTAACTCACAAGTGCAGCCAGCGGGTGGCCCATAAGTGCAGAGAGAAGGGAATGTAGGGTTGCAGATACAGACACTTAAGTGCTGGCGAGCCGGCAGGCAGTGCGAGGGCAACTGGACTTGCTTTTGCTGGTGCTTTTGCCAAACACTTTTAATAAACTAAGAAGGCTTGTTGCATCAATCAGGCAAGTCTTCATATATCTTTCTCAACCTTATACTTGTAAAATGCTGTGCTGGCTGAACACAGGGCCTCCATACGAGTTTGGTGGTAAATCCGACTGCTGAATTACCACCAAACTCAATTGCCTGGGATTTATCGTGGGAATACAAGCAGTGGTAGGGCAGCAGAATTACCACAGCTGGTGATTCTGCCGATTTTTGCCAATTTTTGGCAGTAAGGTGGTGGATTCACCTCAAGCTTTTTGCTGGAGGTCAATCCTCCAATTCACCACCAAACTTTCAGTACGTAAGTGTGGTAATGCAATGGTAATGGAATTATTGTCACTTTACCGCGGTACTTGTAATGATGCCCACAGTTTTTAGTTTAACATAGGCATGTAATTGACATAAGCTCACCGAATACATACCCTTTTCCGTGTAGTAGTAGTAGCTGCACATTTTTACTGAACACATATATTTACCAGATTAAGCAGTTTCAAGGCGCTACAGCAAATACAAGTACAAAGCAATACACCTTCAGAATAAAACAGTACTGACAAAATTAAACACATGCCACTCAAAATCCAGAACAGTAGCCTTCAGTGAAACCGCATATCAGTTAGATAAACCAACCAGACTAAAGTTAGGTTACCCTAGAATCAGTTAAATGATCTTTTAAGATAATCTTGAAATTCTGCGGGGCTGGTGGGTCTTTCTGAGTATTTTGTGGTAGACATTCTAAGGATGACTCCTTTTCATTTTAATCGCCCACTCATTTGTTCCCTATTTCCTACTTTTAAGTTAGCTTTTGAGCTCGAAAGCAACAACTTGGATGGAATACACTGTTCAATCAAGGTATAGAGATAATTCTGTGCAAAGCCACAAAGGATTATCCATGTCGCTCATCTTGAGCCCCAGCGCACTCAGACTTACATATACACTTCACAATACAGCAATCTCCACTCTACTATCTCCCACTTAAACACCTACTCATGCTTTGCACCAGATTTTACTTTCATACATTCTTTTCTTCTCTTTGACCACACCATTTTGCAGTCAATTTATCTGAAGCAGAATAAGGTCCTGCTGTACCTGTGCAGGACTTAATGCACCATAACTCGGACATGGTTTACACGGTTCCAGACTACTATGGCGATGAGCTGGTGTAGTATTAAAAAAAATAATTATAATAAAATTAAGAATAACATCAGAGACAGCACTGACAGGTTTAATATTATCCTCCATAGACAATCAGCCCAGTGATAACTGGGCATAAGTGACATGCTCTTTTTCTTTAAGAAAATGATAGTGCTAAGAGCCAATTAGAGCTTAGTAAGAGACATACGAGGGACTTACTAAACGACTTTTAACAAATCCCCAAATAAATTGATATGTAATTAAATGCTTTTTCACCTCTGGACAAAGTGCTCAACTTTGCTGTCCATACACTCTTCAACCTTCCCCTGTTCACTTGATCCCCAGCCCGTCGTCAGTTAGGCTGGTTATATATGAGAAAGAGAGCAAAGTACAAACTCATTCTCATCATCTTCAAAACTATACACAGACTTGCCGCACCCTACCTATTGGTCATATCACTCCCTAATCTCCCCCTACATTCATCCTCGGCTCACTTCCTTGTCACCCTTTTGAGCCCTTTGTGCTCCCTCTCATTTCTGCTCTCTTCCTCTACTCACTCCGTTACTCTGGAATGCACTTCCTCTTCGCACTACTGTCACTCTATATGCATTTAAATCCAACCTCCTAGCACACCTCCTTTCTGAAGAACCACTTGCATAGCATTCTAGGCCACCACATCCCCCTGTTCTCCTCGCCCCTACCTCTCTGTGATATCCCCACGGCACCTATCCCTCACCCATTCATCCTAAAACTCAGCACTTCCTCCACTCTCCCGTTCCTATATCATGCTCCACTGTCCTTGTCTCTGGTTCATGTTTCCACTTCCCCCGCAAGATTTGGTCTTATAGCCACATCCTCTGACCCATTGTTAAGGACACTGGCCCTCCATTCTGTAAGTCAAGGTTAAACTGTTTTGTCAGCATTTCTGTGTCAAAAATGCATTGTTTTCCCTTTAATCTTCATACAAAAATAAAATAATGGTGGAGTCTGACCATGACCATGCTGAAACCAGCAGTTCCCGATTACTTTCATCTAGAAAAGGGCCCCCCCCTTCTGTTATTGATGAAAAAAAGTGAGCTCTTTTAACCACTGTAGCAACCAGGGGCGCAAAGGTCAGTCAGCTGTCATAAATGACACCCATATTCCTGACCAACCCAACAGAGATGGGAGAGGGACCTAAGTGTTCCGGTCAGACGGGGGCCACCTCACAAGACGGACCCACACATTAATGCCTTTGAGGCACAGCAAATTGTTGCGCACCCAGTGCTGCACTTCACCGTAGCAGTCTGACATCAATGTACCATCACTAGAACTGCATTGAGGGTCAATTAACAGCTGTGTGACAAGGCACTGCAGACCATAACCGCCCACTACCTGAACTAAGGAAAACATACAGATGTTAAATAACAAAGGACACAGGGCCTCATCACGACCTCGGCGGTAACCCTTAAATCCGGCGGTAGCACTATTACCGCTGGATTTAAGAGTCCGCCGAATCAGGGCCTCGGCGGATTTCAACCCAGCTCTGAACTGGTGTGAAATCCGCCGAGAATTCACGCTCATACCGCCGGCGGGAAATCCGCCGGCAGTATGAGCGCGAAATTTCACCATTGAGCCCAATGGGGAATGGGGCATTCCCGAATGGGCTCAATGGGGAATGGGGACTTCCAAGTCTGCCCAACTCGTGATCCCGCGCTATTAGTACCGGGGCTATGGCGGTCGCGCTAATAGCCCCTGCGCTAATACCGCCGGCGTTACCGCCGAGGTCGTGATGAGGCCCACAGAAAGAAGCTGTGAAAGAAGGACTCAAAATAAAACCAAGCAACTGGGTGGGATTTAATTACCCAGTGATGCTCCGGCTTCTTTCACTTAGATTGGAAAAACTTAAGTAAACCCCATTAGTGGACAATATGGTGCTTTCCCAAGTAAGGAGAACAATATTGAGTTTCAGCTGTGGACTTTACACCAGAGAATGGTGTGAGCAAATTATGTATGCTGGCTACTGTTCTTTGTTTCAATAGGCCTGCCTCTGGAGCATCTGAACTGATCAACTTGCACCTATAGAGGACCGAGACAGTCACCTTTAGGGGTTTAGGGAATTAATTAACACTTACGTGAATGATCACTTTTGGATTGACTCTGACTTAAAGTGGATGTAGTTTATAAAGGAAAATTCAGAGTTTATTGATCAGAGTTTAACGGCCGGAAGAAAGGGCAGGACTGCGGAGTCTGGGCTTTTTCTCTGATCTATCCCTGGAGTCTTGCAGTCCAGTTTCCTTTCAGATCCAATATCCTAACAGCCAGGTGTGTGCTTGGCTGATGTTTATTTTGGGTCTTCTGGAATTTCTGTTTTCTCCTTATTCCTTTTATGTTCCCTTTTTCAGGTGCCCCTTTTCCCTTCCGTTGAGAGTTTAAGAACAGTCTGGGTGTCAAGACGTCTATATGCCGTGGACTATGTACCTCTGTCCCCAAGTACCAGACAGGGAGAACAAGATGACTCGCTAGCCAGTCTTTGGGGCCACAGGTGGCCCGGAACAGCTGCGCCGGGTCTCCAGATGAGGTAAGTAACAAAGCAAAAATGGTCAATGTGCATACCATAAGAAACCCCCCTGTTAGCAGCGGATGTTGCTCTAAAGAACCGCAGGAGCCAGCGGATGAAGTATGTCTTCTTTATTTCAAATACAAAAGCTTACTGCCTCCTCCCTCCCACTTCCCTGCCCGCAGAACGTCACTTCCTGCATGACGTCTCTTCGCTCTGTGAGGTTACCTTAAAGGGGCATCCCACGGCAACAACACCCCCGGACAAATGTCCTTACACCAACATTAACTGAACTGTTTGTTAAACACTTAACACCCCTCCACTAACCTCGGAGGCTTCTTAATTGTCCTTTGGGGTCGTCCTCGCGACCCTTGGCTGTGGTCGCCGTCAACCTCTATTGAAAGACTTGGTTGACGAAGAGCTTGTGGCTTGAGGGGGATCCACTCTTCATCTCGAGTGTCAATATTGTTCGGGTCTGGGTCGATGGATGGTGGCATTTCCTCTGCTCCTTTTGTGACATGTTTGAATAGCGAACTGTTCCGTGTCACCTCTTTTTCGTCATTTGCAGCCGTCACCATCGTTCCTTTCACAGCTATGACTTGAAGAGGATTTGGTGAGAATTGGAGATCAGTCTTTTTGTGCACGGCTTGTTGCACCCACACCTCATCTCCTATTTGGAAGTCTTTTGGTTGTGCTCCCTCCTTTTGTCAGTCTGTTCTCGTGCCTTCTCTTTCCTTGCTTCATCTCTTCGGATGACTTCCTGGTCTGGTTTCGGCCTCAAAGCCGGGTTGTTGACAACCCTCGTTCTGACTCCATATTTCACCATGAGCTCAGCTGGGGTTTTATTAGTTGCTTCGTGGGGCGTGTTTCGATAGTCTCTCAACATTCTGCATAAGGCTTGATGGGGTCAGACCCTTCGAGGCATGCTCTTTGCATGGTCTTTTTGATGGACGCCATGAACCTTTCTGCCATGCCATTGGCCAGGGGCCACCTTGGGGTTACCTTTTGATGTCGCAATCCCATGTGTTTTGCGAACACCCCAAATTCATGTCCACTGAACGGCGGACCGTTATCTGATTTTATCTTGTCCGGAATCCCCCACTTGCTGATGACCTCATCGAACGTGGCTGCAACATGTGCAAACGCTGTAGACTTTACTCGTTTCACGATGTGGAACCTTGAGTGCTCGTCATTCAGCTGTAGTAGGTAGTCTCCTGATTCCGTCGTTCCATAGAAATCCGTCGCGACCCGTTCCCACAGGCGATCTGGAATTGTGGTTACTCTGAGTGGCAAACGGGGTTCTGGTTTTGCAGTGCATTGACATGCTGTGCAGTTTCATACCCACCGGTCGACCATATCGTCCATGAAGGGGAACCAAACGTGGCACCGTAACTGTCTCTTGGTATTTTCCGCTCCTCTGTGGCTTTCGTGGGCAGTTTTGATGACCTCTGCTCTTAGTGTGTTGGGGATGACTAGTTTGCATCCCCTGAGTAGAATGGAGTTGTCCTCGACTGCTAACTCGGTGTGCACCCTGGCCAACCTACCAAGTTCATCTCAACTTGCTCCTGGATGTGTTTGGACCTCCCTCCTGAAGTCTTTCCATTTGTTGTTTCCTGTCAGACTAATGGCTAAGGCCATTGACGGGTCTGTCGCTGAGGCTGCAGCCACGGTTTCAATAGAGATGACTGGGGGCAGAACATTAGCGGTGACGTAGCTGATGTATTCTGAGTCCCCAGTCCTTTGAGCCGGGACGCCGACAGGGTGGCACGATAGGTAATCTGCCGGGTTATTCTCGCCCCCGGCCTGTGGATGATCTCAAAGTTTTATTCTGGCAAGCGAATTCCCCACTGCTCAATTCTGGGGGGTATTTTTGTTCGTGGGTTGCCAAAAAGGGATAGGAGGGCCTGATGATCGGTTATGGGTGAACTTTTTGCCAATGATGAAATGATGAAAGTGCTCGCAGGCCCAGACGGCCGCCAAGCTCTCTTTCTCTGTTTGGGAATAAGCTGATTCCGGAGGGGCCAAGGCTCTACTGGCATATGCAACCACATGTCGTGGATGCGTGTCCTGGCCATTGGTTTGGGCGAGGATCGCACCGAGGCCCACTTGGCTGGCATCTATGACGATTTCGGTGTGCCATTCTGGGTCAAAGTACACTAGTGTCCTGGCTTCCGCAAGGGAGTGTTTGATATCGTCGAATGCGCCTTGGCACTCCTCAGTACACTGGAATGGGACGTCTCTCTGCAACAGTCGTCTCAGGGGTTCAGCTATGGTTGCGAATTGTGGTATGTAACGGGCACAATATCCAGCCAAGCCTAGGAAAGATCTGATATCTGCTGCTTGGCTGGGTTTCTCAAGATGGAGAATGGTAGGGACTTTGTCAGGGTCAGGGGTCATCCCCTCAGCTGAAAAAATGTGTCCGAAGAATTGGCGTTTAGCTTTGCTGAACTGACATTTCTCTACATTGAGGGTCAAACCAGCCTCCTGTATCGCATTGCAGGCAGCTCTGAGGCCATCATCCTGTTTGCGACGAGTCTTCCCGAACACAAGAATGTTGTTGCTATAATTTAGCGTTCCTTTGATGGGACGTATTATTTGCCGAACTGTTTCATGGAATATTTCAGCGGCTGAGGAGATCCCAAAGTTGAGTCTTTTGTACCGGAAAAGCCCCTCATGTGAGGCAAATGTGGTGATTGGTCGAGAGTCCGGATGAAGCACGAGCTGGTGGTAACCTTGATTAAGGGTCCAGCTTCTAGAACAGAACCGCCTTGTTTAGTTGGTCAATCATGTCTTCGATTTTTGGACCTGGGTGCCGCTCTCGGTGTATGGCGGTATTAGCCACTCTCATGTCTACGCACAGCCTGAGTGCCCACCTTCCTTCGAATCGATTATGAGGGGTGATACCCATGGTGTGGGGCCAGTAGCGGTTCAATAATGTCATCTCTCAAAAGTTGATCTAGCTCCTTGGAGACCGCTTCTTGTAGGTGAAACCCGACCCTGAGTGGGTGTTGTGGGCCCGGGCGGATTTTGGGTCTATATGTAGCTTGACCGGCGGGCCTTTTAGCTTGCCTAGGCCATGACAAAGGTCTGGAAATTCTTTGATGATGCTGTCTTTTGTGATGATGGTTGTGATAGAGGATCTTCGGTCCATGTTGCATATTTGAGCCTTGTGTGGGGTTTGTGGTTCAGCCGATTTGATGAGGTTGCCGTCTCGCACGAGTATGTTGATGAGGCCGAGATGTGACGCCGTTTTGTAGCTCAGTAGACAGCGTCCTTTCATGGGGCTTCTGATGACATGGATGATGGTGGTGGTCGACTTGTTGCCGAATGTGACACATCTCTTGAATGAGCCTGTGCTGTGCAACGGTGTATCAGCACCCCATTGGTATATTTTGGACATCATCTGAGTCAGCAGCGGTTTGCTGTGAAGTTGTAGGAACTCCTTCTCACACATGATGTTTACCGTTGCTCCAGAGTCAATTAAAAAGCAGAATTGTTGGTTGCAGATGTCTACTAGTATCCTGGGTGCTTCACGTGCCACTTCTTCATCCATGATGAGATTTACAAATTCGTCATGGTTGTATGGATCATATTGACCTCCTTCATATTCTGGGTAACCTTGCGACAGTGCGTACGAGACTTGTCTTGACGGCGGTGGACCATCGTATTCGTCTCTCAGTTGTGTGTCGGGCTCCAGAGTTTCATACTGCAGATAGTCCTCTTCTGGATATACTTCTTCCACCACTCTCACGTATCTCCGTGGTCCTTGTTGGTATGGGTGAGTTTGGTATGGTTGACTGGGCGTGGGTCGCTGGAGTGGTCTGTATGATGAGGTGGTGGTCAAGCGGGGCGTGGGGAAAGGTCTTCCTTCTCTGCATACAATTTGAAAGTGTCCCTCCCTGCCACAGTTCCTGCACTTTTGTGTGAGGGCAGGGAAATGAGCCCGCATGTGGGAACGTCATTCTGCATTTGTAGCATTGTCTCTGCATTCTTGGGGTGGCTGCGCCACTCGGTCAACTGGTCCTTTCACCGCTTTTTGGCGTTGGCTGCCTGGACTGCTGCAATGAGGTCGCTCTTGTCTTGTTTAGTGGCTGCCGTGCTGGACATGTGCGTGGCTTGCTTGTCCACTCTCTCGAGTATTCGTGCCATCTCACCCACTTCCTCAATGGCGATGGATTTTTTGAGTAACTGTTTTTTCAATGCCGGTGAGACACACCCCTCAACTACTCTCAAACGGATGGCTTAGTCCAGCAAAAACGCATCAAACTGGCAGTGAGCACCTTTTATCCTGAGCCTTGTGATGAACTCATCAACTGTCCCTTCAATGCGTTGCGCGCACTGATTAAATATGTACCTTTCATAACCACTGTTGGGGGTGATGACAAGCCGTTTGTTAAAGGTTGTTATTAAGCTTGCGAAGTCAGTGAGTTCTGATGGAGGAATGGTTTTGATTAGCGTTTTTATCTCGGTACCAGTCGTGTTAATGAACATGCTACGCAGGTGTGGGGAGGTTTCTTCGTCAGCCGCGTCTATGAAATTGTTGAAGTCCTCAAGCCATTCCACCCATCTTGCTCCTTTGTCGGCCTGGGGTGTCATGGAGAAAGGGGGAGGCATGCGCCATGCTATGGTGGTTGATCTTGTGACTGGTGTGGCTGGTGGCGCACTCTGGCGTGCTTGGTCGGCTGACGTGCTCATGGTGGGCTTGGGTAGGTACCTGGTGGTCTGTGGATGATGTGCCGCTTGTGTCCCGAGAAATAGTTGGCCCTGCGCAGTTTTGACAGGTTTGCGCGGTCATGCAGTCACTGGGTGGCGATATGGGGGGGAACCCTCCTCTAGATTGCTGGGTAGCCTTGAAGGTGCTTGGGCCTGTGCTGCAGGTGGTGCTGCCCTGGTTGTACAGTGGGCTACTGGGTCCTTTGTATTGGCTGGTCTGCTGTATCTCAGGCCTTTGTCAAAATGATTTTTTTTTTTCGTTGGCGGCCCCCTTTAAGCAACGGGGGGCCACGGCAGGCTGGACAGTCGCAGGTGCCGGGATGTAGAGGCTGTGAGGGAGAGCCTCTGGACAGCGGGATTGCTGCGTCGTCTGGTGCACCTCATGGTGGAGTAGCCGGCGTGCAGGATGGCAGGAGTAGTGGAGGAGGGCTTTCAGGCTGCGGAATCGCTGCGGCCTGGAAGCGCCGCATAGTGGGAATCACTCACGCGCAAGGAGGACCGCAGGACAGTGGGATCACTGTGTTGGTGTGGCGGCCACGTGGTGGGATCACCTGTGTGCCATGAGGAGGACCGCTGGCTGGGGACAATCCTCGTCGCCAGTTGTTAGCAGCCGATGCTGCTCTAAAGAACCACAGGAGCCAGCGGATGAAGTATGCCTTCTTTATTTCAAATACAAATGCTTACTGCCTCCTCCCTCCTACTTCCCTGCCCGCGGAACGTCACTTCCTGTGTGACGTCTCTTCACTCTGGGAGGCTACCTTAAAGGGACAGCCCACGGCAACACCCCCACTTAGTGTCCTACCTGGTAAGAGACAGGAAAATGCCTGGAAGCGAGGAGTGTAGACAGGACTCCTGTGGGACAGGAGCCGCTTCCTCACCCTGGGTGGCAGAGGGAAGATGAACCAAGGCCCAGCGACCTGCGGCTGTGCGGAGGGAAGCTGTACATAGTTCCACGGTAACTCACACAGTTAAAATCCAAGAGCGTGGTAACCAAAGGAATTCCAAAAAGCAGTCCATGAAGCAATCTGGGATCACGAACCAACAAATTCCAATCAGGCAGCAACAGGGCAAAAGGATAATCTGTGAGCAAGTGCAAAGTCCAAACCCAAAGTTCCAAAAGAAAACCAGAAAGGATCTGTGAAGCAAAGTAACCAGGAACGCCACTCGCCGCCAAAGGAGAACAGCTGTGAAGCGGCGTCTTGAGCGTTGATTCCGCCTTTAAGCAGGTAACCCAGGCAATGGATCACGTGAGAGCCCACGCTACACACATTTTGCCGTGGATGCTCTTCGGGCGTCCCACAGTTGCAAGGGAAACCGCCAACAGGGTTGCCGATGGGACCACAATGGAGGTCGTTTCTTGAGCGGAAAATGTAGTCTGTCTTGATGCGAGGACAGGGCTGCATGCGTGGTGCTCTCGGCAAACGCACAGCCGTAATGGCGAGCCAACCTCCAGAGGTGGGACGGGGGAGGCAGCATGACAGAGCCCCCCTCAATGGCCCACGACCACGTGGGCGGGAGGGGTGTTCCTGGTGAAATCGAGCAACCAGCGCTGGGGCATGGACATTAGAAGCAGGCTCGCAGGTGGGTTCCTCAGGACCATAACCCTTCCAGTCGATTAGATACTGCAGGTGGCCCCTGCAGAGGCGTAGACAGGGTAGGGCCTGAGCAGGCAAGGCCCACCCAAAATCTGTAAATGCCCACTCTGCAGCACTTTGTGGGTATTTGCAGAGTTAATGTCACTGTGGTGGGCTCAACTACATTAGCTTCAGGCCCCACTTGCAAGACGATCCTGGCTACGGCTCTGGGCCCCTGCAGAAACGGGAATCCAGAATGATATGGACTTCATACTTGTCTATGGCAGATCCCTGCAGTGGAGGTGTGGGAGGCAGTACTAGACGTGTGGAAGGGGGACAAGGCTTAAGCAGGGAGGTATGAAAGATGGGGTGAACATGCCCGGCAGTGGGTAAGGCCAAATGATAGAAAATTATGTCGATGACTCTGGTGATTTTATAGGGACCTAAGTATCTGGGTAACTGTTTACGACAGCAGGGGATGTTGAGATATTTAGTGGATAACCACACACTATAGCTGACTGCATAGGCTGGAGCCGGGCTCCGTTTCTTATCAGAGGCACGGCACATGGCATCATGGGCCGCTTGTAAATGGCTGAGGGCCTGTTCATTAATGATTGTGAGATCCCTTAGACAGGCATTAGCGGCAGGGACAGGGGATACCGGTAGGTCAGACAGGTGCAAGATCAAGGGATGCTGACCGTAGAGTGAGTAGAATGGTGAGAAACCGGTGGAGGAGTGGGGTGCGTTGTTATAAGCAAACTCGGCAAGGTGGATGAGCACAGCCAGAAACACAATGAGCTGTTATAAAATATTACTAAGTGATCACAGGTTCCATAGCTGTCATTGACACAAACTGCATGCTGATATGGGTACCAGCATAGCCGACACAGTGGAACGGGATACAGTCTGATATCAGTACAGGGGCCATTATTCAATCAATGTTATAAAGATCCTTTATACATCTACAAGTGTCATTCATTTTTATGTTAAGAGTTGCTTTTATTGTATTCTTGCTAAAGCAATAGTCTGTTTCAGATTAAAACAATGGAGTGGGTATACTTTTTAGTTTGGGCTATTAGTCGGCGCTGCAGCATCACCTGTAACCTGAAACGAATGAATTGGAGTACAGATATGAGGGAGAGGGGATGTGAGCTTGAGGGTGTTGTTTGACTTTTACCCACCCATTGACCAGCCATGGGGCTTTCTGTCAACTACCTGCCCTCTCTGCACAAAACACACCCACCTGGGATCTCTTTGAGCTAGCTCAATCCTGCAGTAACATGTTATATTTAAGCAGTGTTCTGAGAGTTCATATCTTAATGGCAGCTGTAAATAAAATACTGGTGTAATATAAATATATTAAACAATTGTGCTCTCAGCCACTTGGCTCATAAGCAATATATGTCTTCCATCCCATCGATTCTTTGCACTGAAATCCTGTTAAAAACAAACGTTGCCAAAGCCAACAGTTCAGTCATGTTTATAAGTCATATGCCCAGGCACTCACATCTTTTCCTGCTGTTGCCATCTTATGGCCAGTTAGTACCACTATGGCAGTGCCTTGCAAATGCATATTTCATGCATTCACGAAGGCCAAAACTGTTGTCTTGCAACTGTTGTCTTTGCCAAAGAGTGTTATTCAAGCTGAAAACCTTGAGGCGGTAATATGGTCCCTAAACATCCCATGTAGTAAGGCTGTGTGAAAAGTCGAATGCATTATCAAGAACATCGTGGGTGCAGATGTTAGAATTTTGTGCCACTAAACTCCCCTGCTGGTCTATTTAAACACAAAGGGGCTCATTTTGGATTTGACTGGAATTAGCACAGAGAGTGTTCACGTATGCATTAAGGTGCCAGAACGCCCCAACGTCGCCACACCCTGCATGCTGTTTTGTTTAATTTTGATGCATGTGTAATTCAAACACGGTTGGAATTTCGGTATTACAATTGCCCAAAGAAATCCTAAATGGCACCTGCCATGTCTCTGCATTGCACAGACCCTCCATGCAAGCACATCTCATCTCTTGCGCCCAATCCACAAAGCACCTCTGAATCCTTTTACATCCCAAATCAAAACGAGTTTCGGCGCATTTAAAAGCGCATCTCAAAATTTACAAAGATGTTCTTTTAAATATGCAGAAATTATAGGCAACCCTATGCACCTGCTTTGAATAGGAGCATGGGGGTGACAAGAGAGGTATGAACCGCTGCTGTCTCACTTGCCTTACTGTTCCTCAAATGAGATGCGTTTTCTGGGGATGCATTTTACAGTGGCAGGCCCCTTAAGGGCCCTTCACAGTGTAATGCCCTGGCAGCCTGTAGAGCATTTTCAGGAGAGTGCTTCCGACACAAACGTATTCAAGGCGGCTGGCCAGCACATCATTTGCGCTACAGCTGAGCCCTGTGGAAATGCACAGGTCACCTTTGATAAGGTGACCTGCTAATTTCCAATAATGGGCTATCTAAAATAACATACCCTCTGCTCTATTTTTAGAATCTCAAATTTGTGAGGATCTGGGCCAAAATCTACATTTTTTAAATTTTTTAAAAAGGTTACAATATGAGGGGGGAAGGGAGAGAGGGTGGCAGTGATGGGTGAGATGTGGAGTGGTAGGCAAGAAAGCAGAGGGAGAGCAGTGGGTCAGAGGGGAAAGCAGTGGGCAAAAGAGCAGAGAGAAGGAAGTTCTGCGGCGGGCCAGATATCAGAGAGGGAGCAGAGGTACAGAAAGTTGAGGGAGCGTGGGCTCAGGGGGAGCATTGGGCAAAAAGGTAGGGAGGGAGCAGTTGGCTGGAAAGAGGCAGTGAGCTTAAGATTGGGAGAAAGTATGAGGGACGAGTGCCATAGAATGGGAAAAAAGGATGCAAGATGCAGAAGTAGCACGAAAGAATGAAGGACTGTATGCACAGGAGGAATTGGGGAGTGTAAGGTGCGAGTTGAGAGTATGATTTGGAGTGTGGCAAGGCCTGGCGAGTGCATATTGTGACTTGGTAGTGTGAGAGAGCACGTGAGTATGTGTATGACTGAGATTGAGAGGTTCGGGAATGGATGTTGTGATGGGGAATTGGTGAGACGTGTGTTTGTGAGAGAGGTGTGTGGGTGTTTGGGGGATGGACAGCATAGAAGGGGAACATTTTCAGCATTACAACTGATAATGATCAATACTGTTAATAATATAAAATAGTCATGCACATTAAACCGAAAACGTAGCCAAACCAAACACAGTTCTGCCAAACGCAAGACATTTGGCACTCTTCCTATCAAATTGATACAAAAGATAAAAATAATGACACCATGGCTCTCTTGTAGCCTTGCACACTGCTTCTTTCCTGAAATGTGCCAATCTCACACCCTCAAATCAATAAAAAATAAAAAATGTCATGCTGTAAAATTTGCCATTCCATGCCACAATATCCTGGAGGGTCTGATTGTAGACGGCATTTACATGGATTCCTATGGAAAATGTATGCTTTTTGCATGCACAAAACACATGCAGATTCCATAGGAAGCCACAGAATCTCAGCCTGCATCAAAATTGCATGCAGGCAGGGCTGTTGATGAATTTATGAGGTGGAGTGGAAACAGTTTACAGACTCTGTATTTATAATTCATGCCCCCACTCCACCTCACAAAGCAAGGAAAAATGCAAGGAGGGTAAAAAAAAAATGTGGAAAGTCTTTTAGGCATGTTTTTACTCTCCATGTGCAATGACCTCACAGTTCAAAAGGACCCTAATGGGGTTCCTTTTGATGCACGCACAGATCATGATATACGCGCATTACGAATTGCCCGGTACACAGCAAAAGTGCCAGTAAAAATGTTTACCAGCACTTTTACCAGACCGGTCAACTACAACTTTGCTGGGAGGGGTTAAGGATTTATCTCCAGCCAAGAGGTGGTAGTAAATCTGACCCCTACTGACAATAATTGGCCTGTACTACCGGCAGGGCTAGTAATAGTGGGAAAGTCCGACAAGTGCCAGTAACAGTAATTACGTTTGCCAGTATTCCGGCAGACTTACCGCCAGAATTCTGTCAATTTTGTAATGAGGCCCATTATATCTGCAAGTAAACCATGCTCTGTGGTGGAATTTCTGGGCAGCATCCGCATCCCCTATGCACTACATGTTAAGTTATTGGGCATTTGTATAGCACCTTTTACAATTGGTATGATTCCAAATCGATGCAGGTTGAATGCCCTCATGGACTGCAGTCCAGGTCAGTGGAGAGAGTAATGTAGTATTAACGTGCTTGGGTGCACTCGGTATGTGTACAGCCAGTGTGGAATAGTGCTGTGTAGCTGCATACTAGTGCTAGGTATGGTGGTTGTGTGAGATCAGTAGAATGTGTGCAGCAAGACCAATGGACTTGGTTATCTGCATTATGGCAGCGCTGGAGTTTGTGAATGAGATTACTTGTGCAGCTAGGCCGATTCCGAGGGGTATAGCTGCGTTCTAAAGACTGTTAAGGTGATAGTGGAGGAGTATAGGTACATGTGCAGCTAGGCCGAATTAATTGAGGGGTATAGCTGCATTCTATTGTTTGTTGCTGCAGAAGAAAAAGTGGGCATAATGGTTTGAGTGTCTGTGTGCTATCCAGGGGCACCCCGTTCCCTGATGAGCTTCCACTGCCTGTCGAGGTGATGGTATCTCCCTTTGGGTTCAGGCTGTTAGCCTAAGGCCCTACCTGTGTTTTGACGGGTGGTGACAGGCAGATCTGCCCCAACTCATGCTGTTACTATGTAGGTGGTAGAGACATCCTCAGTTGGTAGTTCTAAATAGATTCCCGGTAGGTAGTTCTGTTAAATACATTCCCAGATAGATGGGATTAGCAAAGCATAAGTGCTAGAAGGTCCTCAGTATGTAGTTCTGCCAGATGTGTAGGATTAGCAAGCAAGGGCATTTCTTGGAATGATCGCGTAGTGTGTATTTGCAAGGCAATGATCAAGTTCATAAGTGCTATTAGTGTTTGGGTTGGTAGTGCTGCTAGATAGATTCCCGGTTGGTAGTTCTGCTAAATACATTCCCAGATAGGTGTGATTAGCTAAATAAGTGCTAGACGGCTGCCGCTATCTAGTTCTGCTCATGGGTTTCCAGATGAGTAGGAATAGCAAGCATGTGCATTTACTGGACTGGTAACATAGTGCATATTGCATGGCATTGATCAAGCTCTAAGTGTTATTAGTGCTTGGTTTACGAGTCTAGCACAATCGATTGAGATTATTGGAGATTAAATATCTGTAGGCCTCAGAGTTTATGGTCTTCCTGGCAGAAGAAGGCAATGATTCAATTCCATCATGAACATAGGTACTACTATGATTCAGGTTTCAAGTCTGGACAAAGGCTTCATGTAATGTGGGTAGATATCAACTGGCCTGAGAGCCTATAAAAGTGCCGGTATGGAGCTGGTTACAATGCCATTACTTGGTCGTGGTGGTAAATCGAGTGGTCAGGGTGTTCCCTTAGTTTTTAACAGGACCAACATGGCTACATTTCATCAATGAACACGAATATGTAACTGTTACGGAGATTTATCATTGTTATGCTTCATCCCCTTTCCTAGTGAGACCCCCCAGCACTTTTTGCTGGCCTTCTGGACCTTTTTCTTTCATCCTGAATGAGTGGAGCCTTTTTCCACTCATTCATCCTTATGGGCTCTGTCTTTTTGAACTCTGTTCTATGTATTTTACCGGTCCCATGGAGTCTACTTTCCTCCATATCTCTTTAAGGCATCTGTATTTTACTACAGCAGCACACAGCTCCGTATGGGCAGTGTTGCTGGGAACCCTTTGGGTTCCCCTTAGAGATTATCTTCTTTATTTCTTTATCCTAGAGTAGGGATATTTTGTTTCTATTCTGAAACTTTATATTCTGAGAGATTGGCACACACCACCTTGTGTGGAATGCAAAGGGGATAACTAGTATCCCCTTCTCTCTGCTCCTGTGACTTTTTAGTCACATAGACAACCTTCCAGTTATGGCTGGTGGCAGTGGACATGTTCTACCAACTATGGTGCTATTTTATTTTTAATAAACTTTATTTATTCATGGTCTTATCAGATACAACAAGGCGCCAGCCTCCACAACACAAATCACACACCGTGCATAGTGGTACATTTCAATTCACATAGGAGTTTCATCATCAGAGAGCATTCCACACAGATACATCCTAAATGGTGCCCAGATGTCCTTTGGGCGACTTGTCTGAGGCTGAGTCAGTACATATTGTTCCTCACATTGGTTAACATAAGTCCATTCTTGAAGAAAGTGATTCATATGTGGTAAAGAGGGGCTCTTCCAGTATTGCAAAATGTATTTTCAGGCTACTGCACATGAAATATTAAACAGTCGTCTTGTGGTTTCAGCACATTTCCCAATGTCTCCAAACAGGTATTTTTGAGGCGACAACGAGCCTGGAATTTGCGTGAATTCTTCCATAATTTCAGCTATTGCCTTCCAGAATTCAGCCACAACTGGACATTCCCAGTACATATGGAATGACCCCGCATGGGGTGATTTAAATTTAGGACATTCCCCAGTACAGTCTATTGTGAATTTGGCTATTTTGGCTGGAGTGTAATGTAGCCTATTCACGATCTCGAACTAGATCAGGCGCAGACCCGCGTTCAGAGATATAGGGGGTCATTACGAGTTTGGAGGTAAGTAACGTCCCTTACAGGCATGGCGCAAATAGCGTGTCCGTGTTGGCACCATTCCGCTAATAGAGGACTATTACGACTTTGCGGGCACGACCTTTACGCCATGCCCGTAAGGTATCTGCGCCATGCCGTAAAAGGCTCCCAAAAAGCCCTCACCGGCATCAAGCATAGCGCAGATACCACTACCGACATTGTTCAATGCGTCATTAGAGGTGACCGTAAATAGCAGTGACTGTAATTAGCGGTCACCGCTATTTACGGTCACCACTAATAAGCAGAACTGGAAGTAGCGTCCTCGCACAGGAATGGGAAGGAGCACGACGGCCATCTTTAAAAACACAATCCATTGCCATCCTCACCACACAGGACCCCTGGGACACTGCTGATTGTTTAAAAACATCCACCTCCAAGACCACAATGCCTAAGGCCCTGAAGAAGGGAGCTGCCCGGCTGAGAAAAGAACCTTTCAACGAGGATGAGCTCCAGATGCTTGTGGACACTCTGCAGGAGCATGCTGCCACTGTCTTCTCTAGCAACATGAAGAGGGAGGCAGTGCTAAGGAAGAAAGAGATCTGGGCACTTGTTGCCCAGAAGGTTAGTGCTGTGGGGAACACACCACGCATAAGAAAGACTGTCGCAAGCATTGGGACGACCTGCGACTAAGGGTGCGCAACATCCTCTCTGTCAATCGCAGCCAGGCCATGGGAACAGGAGGAGGTCCCAGTTCCCAGATAAAGCTCACCCCATGAGAGGACGTATGCGCAAGCATGATTGGGATGGAATCCATCGAAGTGTAGGCGAGATGGAGTGTGGGGCCACAATATCGGGCGATGGAGGTGAGTGTCCAAAGTAAACACTGCTATGCCAAATCTGATGAAAGTCAACCCCAATGTCAGTTCAAGAGTCAAGCTATGGTCGCCCACACACACACACACTCCCCGCAAAGTAGGCTGATGCATCACAGACACATGCAGATGCCTGGTGCAAGGCAATATCGTACATGGCACATACCACACAAAGTAGGAAATTCCACGAGTCACACAGCGTGCATGTCCAAAATAGTATGCATGTCAGACAGCTCTGTTCCTGGCCAACATGAGTGACGCCGACATATGCCTGCATTAACCACCCATGTATCAAATGACGTGCTCTTCCAAACACAAATGCCTATTACCCCCAATTTTGTGGATGAGCAAATGTCCCAATGTATGTTTGATGCCTATCAAAACATCACTCATGCTGTCCCTCTCTTCCACCGCCACAGGCACAGACCATGACAGCGATAGGCAGGGCGCCACCCTGCACAGGCCACACACAGGAAGAGTTCCCAGGATGACAGCAACCGGCCGTCAACCTCAAAGGGTCAACCCAGGGGGCGCCGTGTACCAGCATCCAAGCCACCCAAGGTACCCATTGCACCTGTGCCATCAAGGTCCGTGGAGGGCAAAGCACCACCACCACCTCCACCCACCGGTCAGCCTGATGACACATGCGAGGCACGACATTCGGAGGAGTCGAGTTTGGCTGGTGAGGTGGCAGCCACGGCACCCCTGACTGTGGATGACACACAGGAGGACATCTCGGTCCCCATTGAGGACGATCTTTCCGATGTGGTACATACCCCAACTCAAATGCCATCCCCACAAGTATCGTCGTTCGATACGGGGAACGCCACCACCCCAGAGCAGTCCGGTCATGACCACTTAGAGGGACAATTCAGTCCAGTTTCCAGGGCTAGGGAGGCTGAGCAGGCTGGGCATGACAGCCTGGGGCCCAATACCCCCACAGGTGCACCCGCAGGGCCGCAGCAGGCTGACATGCTAACTGCCCTTGTATGTGAGTTCGTCCAGGACAACAGGCAGGACAGAGAGGAGTGGCGTATGGATTTAGCCGCACTAGGCCGGTCCATCTCAGACAACACTGCCTCAATGGTGAGATCTTTCTCGGACAACACCATCCGCCTCT
Organism: Ambystoma mexicanum; assembly: GCF_040938575.1. Classification (NCBI taxonomy): domain Eukaryota; kingdom Metazoa; phylum Chordata; class Amphibia; order Caudata; family Ambystomatidae; genus Ambystoma; species Ambystoma mexicanum. The sequence goes on from NC_090929.1 coordinate 1,484,242,988, forward strand.
GCGAGGAGGTCTCGGCTCTCCGCCAGGTGTTAGGACGCATCGCGGATGCCATGGAGGCAGGGCATCCCACCACACAACCACAGCGGGCGGCCACACCGTTGTCCTGCAGTTCCACGCAAACAAGCCCGCTCCGCAGGTCGGCCCGTACACAGCGCCGACAAGACATGCCGCCCCCTGGGCCAGGGAGTGCTGAGTAATTGTCATGGCAGCCTCATGTAGGCTTCGGAGACTCAATGGGACTTGTGTGGGGGAGTTGTGGGGGGAGGGGAAGGGGGTGAGGGTGTGTGGGGGAGTTGTGGGGGGAGGTGGGCTAAGGGTGTGTGGGGGAGTTGTGGGGGAGGGGGAAGGGGGTGAGGGTGTGTGGGGGAGTTGTGGGGGAAAGGGAGAGGGGTGAGGATGTGTGGGGGAGTTGTGGGGGGGAGGGTGTGTGGGGCAGTTGTGGGGGGCAAGGGGGGGGTGGTTTTGTCACTTACGTTTACTTTGTTACATTTAATACACCGGTTGTGTGAAAAACAAGACCTGAGTGGACATTAATCATTGCGCATTTGTCAATTATTTAGTTACAGTGCATGGTGTAGTTGTACCCCCACACCCAGTGCCCTCTGTCCAACCATCATGTCACCCTCTGCTGCCATGTGTGTCACAAATATTGTGCAATCACTGACTTGTGCACAGTACGGCCCTCCTGTGCATCGCCACCGCGAAGATGTCCAGCCACATCTTCTTTCTCCCCTTCATCATCACCAGGTGGTTGCAGTTCAATGTCAGGGGGCAGGGGCACGTTCTGGCGGATGCACATATCGTGCAGCTTGACACATGCCATGATGATCTTGGCCACCTTCTCATGCCTGTAGCGGAGTGCCCCACCCAACCGGCTGAGGCAGTGAGATTGTGCCTTCCACAGGCCAAAGGTCTGCTCGATGTCCACACGGATACGGGAATGGGAAAAATTGTAGTCCTCCTCGTGCCTGTTCTGTGGGTTTCGGGCAGGGGTGAGGAGCCATGGCTTCAAGGGATAGCCACTATCATCTGCATGCAAGGCAATTAAAGGTAAATGTCATGCGAATAATGATGGACAGCTGTACTAGTCACACATGCCGGCAGATTATCGTTGGTCACATGCACAAGTCCCTGGTTGGATGCAAGCTATTTTTGGACATTCTGCTGGTGGAAACAGTCTGTGAAATCTGCCCTGTTCTTAAACAGGTTTGCTCTTTTGGGTTCTCTTTCGTACGGTCTACGTGCTCCTTCTGGTATCAGGCAAAAGATACACACAGCCTCCAGGCTCATCTACAAGCCTTTCTTTCTCACCTTTCAGTTTTGTGTTGTAGCAGGTTTTTTTTATTCTAACGTGTGAAAACCAAAAGATCCGTGTCACCTCTGTCATCCTGTATACACATAACATGTGTCACATATATCAATATATATTCCTTGCAATGTAGTGATATGTTCAGTATATTACAACACCTCAACTTCCATACTTTGCCAACATTCTGTGATCAAAAGATGTAGGATTTTTCAAGTTTCAAAAATAATAATTCCCATAACAATGACAGCACAGAACAATACTGAACATACATTGTTGGCACCATTGGATCATTCTAAAATACACAACCATCAAACAGCACAACATGGAAAGATGTTGAAATGTTAAAAATGTATAAATCTGAATGGTAACTTAACACCAAATGTAATTACCTAACTTCAGAGAAGGTAGTCACACAGAGCTGGTAGGCAACGTTTGCCACTGCTCTGTTGCAGCAGCCCGGGCAGTACAGATTTATTGCAAGTTGAACACTGAATGACATTGCGACTGATACCCCCCTCAGTCTGACAGACAGATGCTGTGTGATGTGTTACTCTCTGTCACTTGCCTTCACTGGTGGTTCACCTAAGGGTTGTCGCAGCAAGAGTACAGGATCGAGTCACGTAGCTGTCTTTTCCGTGGATTGGTCTCAGCCCAATCAAAGTAATCACCTACCAGTCCACTGTATAAACTAATAAACTAATTCATGTGCAGCATGCAATACTTGCCACTGTAAAAAGCAGTAGGATCTGTCACTGAAATCTGTAGGCGGTAGGACTGCTTAAAAAGTAGCCTACTGCCTAAATCTGTAGGTTTGGCAAGTATGAACTTCTTGTTCAAACTGACTCAGCAAATCTAAAAATACATACATTTTATATATTTACAGGTCTTGTCCTAATTGCAGAGCCAATTCACACAGTGTGCACAACGCACAACCATCTGTTCTAACTACATGGAGTTTAGAGGATGTGTTTTAATCCGACAATGCGATTCTTGGGAAAAGAAGGGAGCGTGGGAGGCCGTGCCGCCATTTTGTGGAAAGGGTCCATTACAATCCACGTCTGTGTTAGCAGCGGGTTTGCCCTCCTGGTTCCCTCCTGTTTTATTTGCTGCCCTCAGACATGCAATGGCTTAACTGCTATTACATTTTCCTACATGTAGAAAAGCTAGCTCCAGTAATTGTTCATTTGTTTATTTTCTTTTGTGTTTTACCAGGTCCTTTTCCGTGGAAAGGAAAGCTAGCTGGCTTGCATTTTCCTCTCTTTTTTTTCTTTTTTGTGCAATTACTCGAAGAGAGGATCCTTCAAGGAAATGAGCTCAAGCAAAGATGCTTTTAATTCAATGCTTGTTTACTCGAACAAAATGCATTCAAAGAAAAGCACACAAGGAAACGATTCCCACATGAGATGATGCTGGTGGAGTCATCATGGAGCCGGTAATGAGGCGGGAAGATGGAGTGCCCGGTCTAGGAGCTACAATTGCTGAAGAGAAAACAACTTGACATGCATTTCTTTTAGCTTCTTTTACTGGGGTTGGAAGCAAGTATGGATGTGTGGCCCCCAGGGTGAAACTGACAGACTTGTAGGCTCAGAAGAGTCCTAGTGGCAAGGTTTTCAAAAGATTGAAGTCATATGGTCAGGCATATCCTTGAAAGTGGCCTTTACCTGGGCAACAAACACTAGACACACGAGGGTGAGTTAACTAACTGCACAAACGAAATCAGAAAAAGCAGAAATGGTGAACCCTGTTGTAGAGACATCGCGAGAGCCCGCGCTCTCGCGAGATCTCGCTGCAGGCTCAAGCTCCGCCCCCGCGCGCTTCGCGCGCATTACGGGACGAGAGGAGGACGCGATAAGGAGCGTTCTGCTTAGCCCTCCTGCTACGGGGCCCGCTCCTTACAGATCTTGGACAGAGACTCCAGCAATACATTCCCCCAGCCACCTTAGGCCCGTTGGCCCTTAGCATCAAGGCACACACGTTGTGTGCACACTGCATAAAGCTTGTGAGTTAATAAATACCACGTCACAAGATCAGAGGCTCCTGTCTTCATTGAAAGCATTATACTACATAAATTGGCAATGAGGATCACCACCAGGACCCACAGAGGAACATGCAAGGAGCAACGCCACCGCCACCATTTCTCGAAACTCGAGGTAGGCCTGCCATTCCATGGCCACAATGGCAGCTCCTATTCACGACATATGTGGAGGCCCTAGGTGGGGCGGGGTTTTCAGCGGCGAGGCGCAGGGCCATGCTATTAAATGCCCTGGGAGTGGAAGGACAGAGAATATTCGAGAGTCTCACCCCGATACCGGTGGCTGGCGACAATGACGATGTTTTCAAGGAGGCTGTCAGGAGAATCATAAAAAGGTTTGCCAGTAAAGAGAACACAGTGCTCCACCGCATACGCTTCTACACACGAAGGCAAGAAATATCTGAACCAGTTGACGATTACGTCACCAAGCTGAGGGAATTAGCGGCGCTGTGTAATTTTGGCAACAACGCGGAGAGTCTCATATGTGACATGTTGGTCGTCCACACTAACAGCCGGAAAGTCCAAGATAAGTTTATTGTCGAAAAGGAACTGCAGTTGGAGAAAGCGACTGAGATCGTCAGGGCAGTCGAGGAAACGGCGGGAAGACGTAAGGAGCTTACTGGGGCCCAGGGTTCTGCAGAAATACAAGCAGTGGGTTTCCATGCAAGAAAAGAGAGGCTGGCTGCTGACACGAAAGAAGGGAGAGGGAACAGAAAAGAACCCCTAAAGTGTCACAGGTGCACCAGCACGAAACACCTGGCGTTTGACAGGGAGTGCCCGGCCAGAGACAAGGAGTGCTCCATTTGCAAATGCATTGGCCATTTCTCCATTGTGTGTCGGTGGAGGAACAAGAAAGTCTCCAGCCTCAATGCAGATCGCAATACGGAGAAAGAGTCATCCTCAGAAGATGAAGGTAGACCCACTGTCATCATGGTTAACAGCACAAGAGCGAGGAGAGAGAAGCCTCATTGCGTGATCAAGATTGATGGCATGGAAACAAAGGTCATGGCAGATTCAGGGTCAGATCTAACGATCATTCCCCTTCGCACGTATAAGGACATGGTGGGGAAGGAAAAGGTGCAAGTGCTATTAACGAAGCACAAACCCACGGTGTTTGGAGGGGCGTCAGTCGAACTGCTAATATATATCAAAGCCAAAGTGGAATTCAAAGGAAGGGAAACCACGACCAGGGTCTATTTCAGTCACGAAGGCCCAGCAGTGCTAGGGTGGGACGACCAAGACAAGCTGAAAATCAGACTGGATCCCAGCACCGAAGAACAAGTCTTGTTGGTCAGGGTGACGGGAGGACCTGTTGTCAAAAGCGACTACCCAACACTTTTCTCCGAGGAGCCGGGGCACATCAAGGGTTTTCTGCACAAAATAATACTCAAAAGGAATGCGGTCCCTGTAAAGCATCGAGTGAGGCCAGTACCAGCCACGGCAAGGGACATCCTTAGAAGTCAGTTGGAAAAGATGAAAATGGAGGGCGTCATAGAAGAAATCGAAGCATCTGAATGGCTGAGCCCTGTCGTGCTCATAAAGAAACCCCAATCACAGGAACTCAGGGTATGCATAGACCTGCGCAGCTTAAACTTGGAAGTCATCACAGATAACTACCCCCTTCCAAGCATAAACGAACTCATTCTGTTAATGAAAGAAGCCAGGATATTTTCAAAACTGGACATGGGGAATGCATATCACCAAATACAGCTACATGACGAATCGAAACCCCTCACGGCATTCATCACTCCATTTGGCACATACCAATTCACCAAAATGCCATTTGGGTTGTCATCAGCAGCGTCGGCGTTCCAACGCATGATGGATGTCTTGCTGAAGAAAATTAAAAACGTGGTGTACTTCCAGGATGACATCCTCGTGTATGCGGAGGATGAACAAACGCACGACGCCACGTTAAGGATTGTCCTAAACAAGCTACAAGAAGCAGGGGTGCGGTTACGCTATGAGAAATGCCTGTTCAGAGTGAAAGAAGTTGAAAACTTAGGATATAAGATTTCAGAAAAAGGGATCAGTCCCAAACAGAATCTCATGCAAGCAATCATTAAAGCACCGGAACCAATCAGCAAAGAGGAAGTTAGGTCATTTCTGGGGCTGGCTGAGTACTATGCGAAGTTCATACCGAAGTTTTCCGAAACCACGGCACCCCTTCGCGATGTACTCAAAAAGGGCTCGGAATTTGTATGGCAAGAACCCCAAAAGACAGCGATGGTGAAGATAAAACAGCATATCATAGATGCACCATGCCTTCAACCGTTTAATCCGACGTGGGTAACAGTCGTCACCACCGACGCCAGTGCTTATGGACTGGGAGCAGTGCTAACACAAAAGAAAGGCGACACTGAACACGTTGTGGCCTTTGCATCAAAGGCATTATCGGAGGCGGAACAGAACTATTCCACCAATGAAAAAGAAATGTTGGCATGCGCATGGGCGGTGGAACATTTCAGGACCTATGTATGGGGCACCAAATTCAAGTTGGTGACTGATCATAAGCTCCTTATCCATATGCTTAGCCCGGGAGGCACAAAAGTATCCACGCCCAGATTGGCACGCATTGCAGCCAAGCTGCAAGAGTACACGTTTGAGATCCAGCATATCTCAGGCTGGAAAAATTCACAAGCCGACTGCATGTCGAGACTGCCGGAGGGTAAGGATAAAGCCACCACGTTCCTCCACGGAGAATGCATAGTTGCATCCATTATGGACTTGAGAGCGCCAGATTACCTGGAACTCAGTGAGAGACACTGGGAAGAGGAAGATGGGAAAGACCCCACCATGGCCATGATCCGCAAATGGACCAAGGAAGGTTGGCCAAGTGAAAAGGCGTTACCCTAGGGCATGAGACCCTACTGGAAGTTGTCGGACGAACTATCGGAAACGGAGGGGATAATCATGAAGTCAGACCAGATTATTCCTCCCACAGGAATGAGAAGAATCATCCTAGGTAGAGCCCACGCGGGCCACTTGGGAAACACCATGACCCGTCGCAGAGTGAGAGAAGCCTACTGGTGGCCATCCATGGACCAAGAAATTCGATCCATGATAGAACGTTGCTATGAATGCCTCAACAGCGACAAGAGACTCAAGGTCCGCCAAGCACCCCTAATACCCACAGAAATTCCAGAAGCTGTGTGGTCAAAGGTCGGCATTGACTTCATAGGGCCTTTGGAAGCAATGGCACCCGAACACCGGTACGGCATAGTACTGGTCGATTACCTATCCAAGTGGGTGGAGGCCGCGTTCGTCCCGAACATAACCACGGCAACCGTTATAGAAGTACTTACAGAAATTTTTCAAAGGGAAGGCCTCCCCAAGGAGGTAGTCACAGACAATGGGGTGCAACTAGTCTTAAAAGACATGGAGGAATTCTTAAAAAGGAATCACATAAAACAAAAGAAAGCGGCCCTGTATCACCCCCAAGCAAATGGGCATGTTGAGAGGGCCAACAGGTTCATGAAAGGCGCCATCCAATTGGCAACAGCTTCGGGCATGGACCCACTCAAAACCACCAAGGAGGCCATAGCAGCCCACAGACTCACACCAAATGGGATCACCCAAATATCCCCGTTCAAAATGTTGAGAGGGAGGAGTGCGGCATCCACGCTGATCCCACCATGGTTGTCTAAAATACGAGAAGATGAAGCGGTGGACATGGCAGAAGTAGTCTGGAGAATCGAAAGCGATAAGGCACGCATGAAATCATGGAGTGATCGGAGAAGAAGAACCAAGCAGACGTCAGACATCGGAAAGGGAGACTTGGTTAAAATCCAGTTACCGAAGAAAGATCCAAGCACAGGGTCTCGGTTTAGCCGACCCATCAAAGTGATTCACAAAGGAGCAAACCACATCCGCACGGAAGACGGGCAAGCGTGGAATCTTGAAAGAGTGGCACTATACCAGAAGAATCGAGGAAGAGCGAAGACCCCAGAGAGATCACAAACGGAAACCGAAAGAGACTATGGAGCAGGCGAAGAAAGAGAACCAGAAAGAGACGACAGAGAGAGGGTTGAAACCGAGGTTGAACCGGAAGCACTGGGTGCAGATCCCGATCAGGAGCAACAAGAGAATTGCACCCAAACTGATGATCGTCCCAGAAGGGAACACAGAAGACCGGTGAGATATAATGACAATGTTTTACAATGAGTTCGGTGTGCGTTGAAAAAGGGAGATGTGTAGAGACATCGCGAGAGCCCGCGCTCTCGCGAGATCTCGCTGCAGGCTCAAGCTCCGCCCCGCGCGCTTCGCGGGCATTACGGGACGAGAGGAGGACGCGATAAGGAGCGTCCTGCTTAGCCCTCCTGCTATGGGGCCCGCTCCTTACAGATCTTGGACAGAGACTCCAGCAATACATTCCCCCAGCCACCTTAGGCCCTTTGGCCCTTAGCATCAAGGCACACACGTTGTGTGCACACTGCATAAAGCTTGTGAGTTAATAAATACCACGTCACAAGATCAGAGGCTCCTGTCTTCATTGAAAGCATTATACTACACCTGTGTCACTTGAATAAAGTCATGAAACCATGGCAGCATAAACATTATGAGGCGAGTATTCCCTGCGCTCACCCAAAATAGAGGAAAGCGAGTCGGTAGTGCCAATCTGTCTGGTGAGGCTCATAGTACTTCAGAGAGAGGTTCTCAGGGGTCAAAGGAGCAGGGGTACCCGGCAGGGGGGGGGCAGGGGGGGGTGCATACACTTGGTAAGGAACCCTCAGGGGGTAGAGGCATGACCAGGAATGAGGGGGCACAAGAAAGATTAGGGTTGCACCTATAATGGGCAGTGGCACACAACACGCTTATGTGTTTGCGTATACCCTTTTAGGGGTATGGAGGTGAGATATTCTTGAGCGGTTATTTTTATGCTGACATGTCTGAAGCTGGACACAGACTGGGCAAGGCTCTGACTGGTCCGGCGATGGAATGGTCCAGCCGTCAGGCAACTGTATGGGAAACTGTATGCAGTAACAGTGACCACACGCCTTATGCGCTTATACCCAGTGGCGCCCCGAGAATATTTTTATAGGGGTGGCCTGGTGAGGCCACAGGAAATCTTGGGGTGGCACACAAATCTCTCCTTATCTCTCCTCCCTTCTCTCTTTCTACTCCCCCTCCCGTTCCCTTCGATCCACTGAACATTTCCTTCTCACTGTACCTCCATCCCCCTGTGCCTCCTCCCGTTTCCGCTCCTTCCAACTCCTAGCGCCTCTGCACTGGAACTCCCTTCCTCTCACAATCCGCTCCACCTCGACCTTCTCCTCATTCCGCACTTCCCTTAAATCTCTCCTCCTCCATTCTCCTCCTTGAAACCCCCTCCCCGCTCTGCATCCCCTCCCTCCTTATTCTTTCCCCTTGACTATTTCTCTCCCCTCTTCCACCTCCCCTCTCTCTCCCTTCCCTTTCCCTCCTCCAACTCATCACCACCCCTCCCCCCTACCCAGTCCCACTCCCCTGTTCCTCCTTTCCCCTTGAGTTAATTGTTCTTTTCACTGTTTTGTTGAATGATTCATATTGTAATTTTGCTTCCACCGTTATATTGTTTATGTTTTTATGTATTAAGTTGTTCCACTGTACAGCGCCTTGGTGTAAGGCGCTTTATAAATCAATAAATACAAATAGAAATACAAACACATAACTGCACATAGGAGGGGGCGTGGTAATGATGTTTGTGGGCAGTGGGGGCTTCTTTGGGTACACTTCGACCATTGACCGCTAGCATCTGTACTCTATTACGCATCTAAGATAGATGCAAAAAAGGCCCAAACTGTCATTGACAAATGTGGTCCACTTTTTTTTTCAGGTTCCATGGCCTTTTTTTTTAGTCACAGTTTCACCATGCGTCAAATACTAAGAATTGCAAATCTGTTAGAAAAGAGTAACAGGTATGATACTTTCTACCCCATAAGGTCTCTCAAGTACAGGTCCTTAATATTAAAAACAGAACTGCTAAGCAGTGGCTGGCCATCGAGAACTACCCACTTAGACCGGTGTCTCTGGGTGAGTTGCTATGGGCCCCTAAGAAGTCTTTCCCTAATAGTGTATTGCAGCACTTTGTGATGGGACCCCTTTTGAAACTATGGTGGAAAAAAAAAGAGATCGAAAGTCTTACAACCTGGCCCTCCCCATTGAGCTGCATCTGGGCGCCACCCATCAAAGACAGAATTCATGAACAGTACCGGTTCAGGTATCAGGAATGGTATGAAGCGGGCTTAGAAAGAGTGGGGCAAATCCTAAAGCGAGATGGATGCATGTCAATCCAGGACCTGGAGGCAGGACTGCACATGAGATCCTGTGATGTGTTCAAATACCTGCAACTGAAAGGTGCGCTCACAAAATCAGAGTGAGTGGAAAGATGAGCTTCAAAGAGACCTCACCAATTTTGAACGGATACTTAGCGACACCCACTCGAGTAAAGGCCTCACCTCCCGTCTATTCGGATCCCTGATAGTGGAACGGGAAAACAACCTGGAGAATCTAAAAAAGAGATGGGAAAAAGATCTAGGTCCCCCACTATCAGACCAACTGTGGTCAAAGATGTGTGAAATGGTGCAACAAATATCTATCTCAGCGCAAAATAAACTGCATGGTCTGAAGGCACTGGTGGCAGTACGACCCCCTCAGACTCTCAAAGATGTTCAGTCATGCTAGCCCCTTGTGCTGGAGGGAGTGTGGAAGCCCTGCCGATTACTGGCATATGTGGTGGGCTTGTCCCAAATCCCAAACGTATTGGAGTGAAGTTCTGGCCTGGATAAGGAACATAGAAGGGATTACCAGGGACAGGGACTCAAGGCTGGTGTTATTCAGACTTGAGGAACAAGAAGGGCGCTGGGTAAAGTCCTGCATATGACTCACTTCCTCCTGCTGGCCGCCAGGGTCTGTATCACCATAGGCTGGAAAGAGAAGGACCTTCCGACAGAGAAAACATGGGCCAGAAAAGCCAGAGAACTCTACGCAATGGAAAACATTACGGGGGCCATGCACAATATATCCCCTAGCAGGGAAAGGGAATGGGCTCCTTTCCTTGAAGCCTACAAAGGAATGAATGAATAGCCCGAGCCCTAAGTACACTCATTGAACAACTTGCCCGTGACCCAAGGACCAAAACTCACGGCCAGTCTCGTCTCCATTGCGGGGCAAGGGGGGAATAAGGGAGGGAGGTGGGAGTTAAAATCAAGTTAAATTTTAAATGTTACCCAAACTGATACTTTTCCCGAGATTAATGTTTGAGCACTGTTCAAGAGAGGTGCAGTTACATACGCTTTGAAAACAATCAATAAAAGTAATTTTGAAAAAAAACAAAACAGAACTGCTACAGCCTAGCTGCAAAAATTATAGAAAATACCCTAGTCGTTTACACAGGAGCCACATTTCATATGCACATTCAAGAGACACCTCGCCTGACAGCCAGGGTAGTTTCTAGCAAAATTGGTGCCCAAGGCGAAACCTCAGAATGCGCCCCCACCCAACTTACTGGCACACGTCACTCCCAAACTACACCTCTGCCGTGCGACAAAACCCCTCCTCAATATGAATAAATAATGCTATATAAATGAAGCTGGTCTCATATCATTGTAATTCAAGTACTTTACAGAAGAATTCTAATGTGAAAACACAGCTGTTGCTGCCTAAGTAAATGGTTTTTCTGTCACCTGCTCTTAGGGAAGGCCTTGCCTGAATGCAGTTTTAAACTGTCTGTACTGGCACACTGCGGCGTGAACAGCCTATAGGGGTCTGAGGGCCCATTGACCTGGCCCTGTGTTGCAGGTGTTGTGTTGGTACCACCTCACTTGTATTTCGCAAGGAGCAATACTAGACTAACCATATTTTCTGATAGAAGGTTATAACTCCAAGATGAACAGTTTGGTACACTCTTATTGTGCTCTTTCAAAATGCCTCTCTGAGAGTGGGAAAGGGGACAAATAGCACCATTGAGGATTCCTGTATACTTTGCATTAAATCACAGAGTCTTTCAGGACTATAACAGTGATCAGAGATCTCTACATTTGATCAACAACTCTGTGATAAAAGGGTTGTATGCGTGAATCTCTAAATGCATAACTGATGGATGTCTTGGTGCTCACATCACGGTTCACAATACTCACCCTAACATTAAAATGTTTGTACCTTGAACCATACATGCTCATTTGGACAGCTTACGTTTTTGGATGCAAGTATAAAATGGCTGCAACATCAGCCACACAAAAGGGGTACACCGTACAAGGGCTCTTTTGCTTCTTGTTTAAGTGTGGGGACAGTATGGCATGCTCGTCAGAGTCACATACACAAAACAGTCCGGTGTGTTCCTATATGGACATTAGGCACATCAGACAAAAACAGGTATTTGTACTGTTACATAAGGGAGCACCACATAGACACCATTAACCAACAGGGTCAGGGTGGTGACTTGGGCAGCACACAAATAATTGCTGCACACATCACTGCATTGATTTGCCATGGACTACTGTCTGCATGGTGACACACAATGAACTCCACTTTCCTAATCAAGGTGCCAAGTGACATTGAGTTGCCATCTGGTCTGTTGTGCGCCCGGGCCAAGAGACAGGGCTACTGACAACCATGAATGGAAAGATTCCCAACTGACTAGGTTACGATTCTATTGTGGAAAAAAAGGCTCGGCAGTCTGGCTCAGTTGCACATATAACAACCAAAAAAAAAAACACCAGGTCAGGGTGCCACACACAGACACACTCTGCTTTCCTCAGCTCTGTGAAGTGTGGTGGAAATAAATCTCTCGGCGCCGCAGGGCAGCACAGGTCTCCATCTCCTTTTGCAGTGCCACCAATCCAGAAATATTGGCAGAATGTTAACTTTGCCCCCAAACTGGCACTTCAGCTTAGCACCTGGCACTGCGGCCAGTTGCTAATAGCTTTACTGCCATGGACCTGCATGGCTTCTGGGCTCATAATAGCCTGTTTAGCTGTGAGCAATAATGCTTAGTTATCAACAACTTGTGAAAGAAAGCCTAGTCCTACCATCATTAAAGAAACACAATTTAGATCCATCCTGAGGGCCCATAAACTATAAACTCATATCAATGTTTCATTTCACAGCTGCAGTTATTGACTCAGAGGTAATGGTTCTGAAGCTGACATTATGGATGTGCATAGGAAATGAGTATGTCTTAGGGGTAGAGGTCATCCGCAACATAATTAGCATTTGACACAGTGGCATACATACAGAAGTCTCCTTGACTGGGCGATGGGGATTATTGAGGCGGCAATGCCCTGGGTGCATTTTTATCATGAACAGAGATCAGGGTGCCAGCTGAGTAGTTCTCTTTCTGCTTCCATTGGTGACCACACCCAAGTCAGTATAGTAGGTTAGCCATGGAGGGTTACTTTTTGATACGCTTCTGCCATTGCAACCATAGGTACAGAGATTGGTGAAATCCTCCCACTGTCTGTCTGTACACCATGTCAGATGTTAAGTAGGCAGCATCGAACGTTCTAGTTACAGGCGGTCCCTTTATCTTGTGTTTTATACTGCTATGTTCCTAAACATCTCCAAGAAGGCGAGCTTCCAGCTGTCCAAAATAGGGCTGTTTGCATTATGCTTGACCTCGAGAATTACGGCAATGTATCTATGCATCGAAAAGCACCTGGTTAGTTACAGTCCCTGTGAGTTTCCAGATGCAGCTTCGGGTTGCCAGCCTGGTCATGGCGTGAAACAACACCGTATGTGCTGCGCAGACGGCACAACAACCTACATGCAGCCAGAACTTTGGAAACCCGGAAATAAATACAGCCTGGGAAGCATGAGCCAATTGCCAAAGCAGAAACGCGCACCTTCAGGCTCAGGCTGTATTTATTTCCAGGTCCGTCCACTGTGGGCGGCGGGCTGCAGCAAACCGCAGCAAAAAAGAAAAAGCAAAAAAATAAAATACTTTTTTTGTTCGCACTGAACTACTGGGCATGCTATTTTCCGTGCACAGTTCAGTGCGAAGAAAAAAGAAAAAAACCTTTTTTTTCTTCAAATTTCACAGGGTGGCCGATGGGGGGGGGCAGCATTTTTATAAGGGTGGCCCTGGCCCCCCTTGGCCACCCCTTGGGGGCGCCCAGTTATACCCAGATGATATGATATGACAATTGTAACAACGTGCCTATACACAAGTGTTTCAAGGCGCCAAGAGGCAAGGGAGGGGGAACAGAGGGAGGTCAGAGACAACGATCTTACTAGGCCAAGTGACATTGAGATCATGCAAGTGGAGGGGCGGGGGAGGGGAAAAGTGCCAGGGGAAAGGGGAGGGGGCATGCTGTACATGGGATCAAAACAATAACAGGAAGTGCGGGCTTCGATCTAGATAGAGCGACATGACATAGTGATAATGGACGGATGACGAGACTAGCAAACACCCGATCAGGGTGACCACTCCAAGCATGACACTGGGGAACTTCAGAGCAATGCCATACACAGTGTTAGCTTCAATTGTAAAAATGCAACTTCAAAAACTGTTTTTTAAAAAATCTGCTTTCCTACTGATAATTTGATTTCATTTTTTTCTCAAGGCAACACACAAAATCGCCCTCTGTCGGTGTGGAGAAACCCAATATGTATACTTCGTGGCTGCAAAGGCAGCCCCCCAACCTTTCACGATTACACGGATTCTGATTGCAGAACAGCACAGCAGCAGGCCTTGCATTGCAAAGACGGCCAGACAGGGCCCATTTTACAATGTATGCAGGAGGGCACAGTGTCTAAACCCAAGGTGGCCCGGACACGTGCAGGCTGTTCCTAGCATGCACTTCCATTTTCATTACTACCAGTACGCCGGGTCGGACTGGGACAAGAAATAGGTCCGGACACCCAACAAAAAGTGTGCCACCCCTCGCCTCAAAAAAGTGTCCCACCCCTCGCCTCACGACCCTTGACCTCAGTGATGTCATTTGACCCCACCCGAAAGGGACATCCCGGAAGCGATGAAACACGACCTTTCAGTCCTTGACAAAACAGGAAGTGGCATCAAATAGCATTGTTCCTAAATTCACTACGAAAAATATGGATATGATTTCACTAATGTGACATCACCCATATGTATCATTAAAATCTGTGCTTATAGATCCATATTGTCAAATTACTGTGAATGCAAGCAGACGTCCAAGGCCAAATGATAATATGTTATTGTATAGCAGTTACACTTAAGCTCTTTATTAAAGAACAAATATGCACGCACTATCACCCAACCTGTGTTGGTACATTTATCGACCTCAGAAGGATGAAAGGCAGAGAGGGCCTTTCTGGGATTCGAACCTGCAACCTGCAGACCATACACACATTGCAGCACTGAGCACACAACCCACTGAGCTATCATGTCAGATATAGCAAAATTAACAATTACTCTGTAGTGGATACCATTAAACTGGTAACTGTGATTTAACAGCAGACCAGTTGAGTTCATCTGCAGGTCTGGTGCAAAGCTGGCCACATGCTGCAGCAGCATGTGAATAATGCATGCATCATAATTTATGATGCACACACCATGCATGTAAATCAATCATCAAAGCAAGGTAACAATTGTTACCTTGCTTTGATGAATTATACCGTTGCAGGTGCTTTTTGTTTGTTTCCCCCCCAAAAAAAATTGTGATATTTTTTTCAAACCGGCCCAGGAGTGGGGGCAGAAACGGGCCCCCAGGGACTACACATGATTTCAGCCCAACCACAGGCCGAGTGGCAGAGTGGCAGATGGGCCAATCCAACCCTACCGGTACGGCGGTATGTACACTGTGGCTTACTGAAAATAAGGGCTATCCAGTAAAAAACTTAAAGAAAGAGTTCTGTATTTCAATGTTCATGTTTCTCACCTTCACATGAAGGACAGGGAATCTAATGACATGAGCTATTTCAACACTTCAGATACCGAGTGTGGGAGAGAAATTGCAGAGCAGGGTAAAAAACAAAAAAAAAATAAAATCCTGGTGTGGACTACCAACAGGGGTGTCTGTAAAAAAACGGAATTGCATACCAATGCCAAAGAGAACCTTATTTGTCGATTTGCAAATACATATATATAGTATAGGAGTGTTTGGCTGAGTGTGGCCAAGACTGGAAATTCTGCTGCTGCCGCTATTATTGCCAAAGGAGCTGCGTTGCAGAGTCTATTTACTCTGCCTATTGAAGCAAGGAGGAGCCTGTCAGCCAAAACACTCGCCGCAAGCGGAGCGTGGCAGAGTATTTGGCCGAGTGTTCGGCCATAGTGGAGCCTATCAGGTGGTGCAGTGATTTCAACTTGTGACGGACAAAGCAACAACACCTGTGTGTACCTTAAAGACTTGAGGCCGTGATCCGGGCATGGAGCCGAGCATGGACAGGCCAGTTATCAGTCACCGTTTGAAGGATGTGCTGACAGAGACTTCCGTACTTGCTACTTTGGCAATCGAGGTGAGTGACACCAGAGCGTTAAAAAAACATCTCTGAGCTCCCCCTGTGCATTAATGTATGTATTACTGCTACTACGGTGTCACCC
Organism: Ambystoma mexicanum; assembly: GCF_040938575.1. Lineage (NCBI taxonomy): Eukaryota > Metazoa > Chordata > Amphibia > Caudata > Ambystomatidae > Ambystoma > Ambystoma mexicanum. The sequence continues at coordinate 1,484,258,828 of NC_090929.1, forward strand.
CGCATGATGGCTTCTGTAGTAGAGTCTGTGCAAGAACTTGGGTCCACCGAGCACATAGCACCCGCCTTTCATGCTGCTTGTGCCAGAACTCAACCAGCATGCAACTTAACGAAGCATGCCTCCCCCTTGAATCACTTCCAGCCTAGGTGATCAACTTTTACCTAAATCAAGTGGGGGAGGGGCGGGAAGTGTCGCACTTACTAATGGAACTCTTTCCGAAATGAGTCCTGACTCACATCCAGACCATCTTCAACACCTAAGTCAACAGCAAAAAATGGGGTTGAATGTGCCACCTAAAATCCCCAATGTGACCATTATTCCCCCACCTACAGCGTCTTCAGCGATTCTCTCTGTAGAGCATTGTGAGGGAGAAAACAAGTCTCTGTGCATTGAATTAATGTCACAGGCCATGTCAGTAGAAACCTTTGATGTAACCTCCAAGTCCCCTACTGCATCGTCTGCCTTGGCCCCCCAATCAAGACCTTGCGTGGGAGAAGTTAACTTTCTGTGTAATGGACGAACACCACAGACTGTACCAGCAGAAACTTCTAATATAATCCCCAAGTCCCCAGTCACATTGCCTTTCTCGACTGCTCCATCAGGACCTTGTGTGGGAGAAAATAACTTTCAGGGCAGTGACATGATTCCGCAATTGGTGGGCAGTGGGGTTTCTTCTATTAGTAATGAAGATCTGATGGATGGTGGAAATATTAAACAACAATATATCTTTCTGAGAAAACAGCTTTCCATGCCATACTATCTACCGGTGAAATCCATTTGGAAACCAGGGGGCTCTGAGAAATGGAGGCATCATCAGTACGAAAATCGACAAACTGGTAGTAGACACTTCCATCACCCTGGGACACCTACCCTCGGAGGCCCCTTGGGGGTTGGACATTTCTGATCAATTACTATTAGAATCCAATTCATCACTAGAAATATTGGAAAGCCAGAAGAAAAACACCTCCAAGTCCTCAGTGACAAGGTGCCAAAATACAGTTAAATGTCCCGTTACTTCTAAATTTGACGGGAGTAATCAAAGGGCCGAATCCAACATTGCTTCCAATATTCGACCTTGCTCCTTGCTGAACGAAAATGCACAAGCTACTGGACCTTCGGTTGTCCAGCCATGGGCACTTCTGTAGGATATTGCAATGACTGCAGAAGCCGCAACTCAAACTTGAAAATCGACATATGGAGCCCCAAAAGACAATAAAACATCCACGGTCAATACAGAAAAGGATTTCACCATGATTACCACATTGACTTCAATCATGGCCCTGTTCATGAAATTACAAGAACAAATGGCGGAACAATTAAAGGATCAAAAGGGCGTATTGGCCTTGTTGACTTCTAAGGTAATATTCGTGGAGGCATTCGTAACTGCAATACAAAATGACATAGACATTACTCAAGCTAAATTGGCCGCTCTCCTTCACTCGATATTAGATCCAGTGATTAAAGAGAAAGAAAATAGTCATCTTTCAAGACAGCTGGAGTCAGTAGATCTGGGGACCTTAGCAGGAAAGAATTGAGAATCCTTTCGAAGCTATGGATTCTGGCCTCCCAGACAAGGGAACTGCCCGACAGGAACAGACTTGACAGTTAGTTGGTGACAAGAGAACATTGTCAGTTTCAGGTGTGGTGACCATTGAGAATGAGCAATCACGAGGCACTGATGTCGAACTAGAGAAAACGAGAGGTGATCTGCCCAACGACCGCCCGCAACCTCATATGTTACAGCAGCAAGTCTGTCCAATATTTGTTAAAGGTGCAACTACGCTAAAGCCCAAACCCGTAAAAAACCTAGCAAAATTCAAAAAGGCTAAAAAAGAAGAAAGCTGCAACAACCCAACCGATACCTATTCCAACCACAAAAGAAGCAAAAACTGAAAACACAATGAATCAGAAGGTGGTGACAAGTAATAACCGTGTCCCAGAGACTACAAGACAAAGGGAAGACTTGAGATCATCAAATACAGAGACCTCAAATTAATTATTGAAAAACAACCAATGTCTAAATCCCACATCGAGACAAACTATCAATGGTTTTCACCAAGATGATCCTGATAATCAAAGTAATATAGTAGTGGCTCACCAAATCCAGAGTGCAGTAGAAAATCGAGAGCCAAAATGGGTCACTAAAGCAGGGAGCACGCCATCGATTAATTTATTGGACTTTTCAACCTACTCGATTGATGATGAGAGCGTGGCTGAGGAAGACATTGAAGTCGTAGAGGAAAGTATAACTGAAGCCTCTTCTTCCGACCTTGTGGATGAAGGTGAGAATTCAATTACTAACACCAAATTACAATGGAAGGGAGTACCCAAGGGCCCCCTCCACTTACAAGTAGAAAAGAATTATGACAAATCTTCAATGTCACAAAGATGGCACACAACAACCTGCGGAAAGCCACCAGAAAGGCCCAGAGGACATTGGCCCAGCTAACATAAGAGGGCATAAGGGCATTGCCCCCATTGGAGAAAAGGTGATTGATGAAACAAGCGCAAAGTTAGTACCCATTGTACAGGATTCTACAGAGGCAAATTCCAGAGCCCACACCGCATCTGGTGTGGACCAATATCGAATTTCACCACTAAAATTGCCACCTCTGCCAAGAGCCCATGAGGAGCAATTGAAACGTGATCAAAGACAGAACTCGAACAAGTTTACCAACTACAAAGATGGTTTATTGCTAGAAAGGATCCGCCCAGAAAAAGAAGGATTGATCTTAAATCGAGCAAATGTAATAAGATTGCTACATCATGTTCCTTCATTGAGATCACTGGTATCTAGTGATTTGGCAATAGTGGAGTTCCTGGATGAACGGCGGCTAGATAGAGTACTCATATATCCAATGACCCCGCTGATAACGCAGTTATTAAAACAGGAAGTCTCACAATTAAGATCACTGGGCTTCAATCTCACAGAGCCGAAAAGTTTGCCGTGTCCAGCCAAACCTCTACATGCTCCAGCAACGACACCATATAAATCCGTGCACAAATCAAGCCCCACTAGTCAATGAGGGCGGTCTCCAAGAAGAAACATGACACAAAAAGGGGTGTTCTACAGTAAAGCCTACAACAAGCAACCTTATAAAAAAGAGAGGCAAGACGATTTTCACCATGTTTCCATGTCACGGTCACCAGGTGCAAGAAGAACCGAGAGACCTAGATGTTCAACCAGAAGAGATGACCAGGACTCGCCTGTACAGAGAAGATCAGATCGTTATGGAAATTCACCACGAAGACAAGAACAGAGGCTACTGATGATGGGAACTGAAGAAAACGGGAATTGGCTGATGGGCCTAGTGGCAGACAAAATCAAAATGCCATATGCCAGGTCCTCAATAGTTTTGAAGCCCCTGACAATCGTTCATGGAATACAAGGGGTTTCAATCATTTGTTCATCAAAGGAGGAGATCGGATTGGGGAACATGATATATTTTGTCTGCAAGAAACCTGGTTGCGTGATGCACCAGTTTTAGAGGGCTACGCCAGCCACCTAAATCCTGCAGTCAAAGGTGTCAAAGGACGACCCATGTCAGGCCTCCTAATTCGTATTAAAAATCATCTTCAAATCACAATATTGGAAGATTTAACTCCGACTCATTCATTCAAATAATAATTGGAAAATTGGAAATTACAGACAGCAATGCAAACAAGACGCTTATCATCTTCAATCTGTACTGGAATCCAGGATCCATTGCTAGCCTTAGATTTCCAGACCAGGTGGAGAGATGGATTGACTGCTGTGGGCAAAAGTGGTCGAATCTGTGGGTCATCATATGTGGGGACTTGAACTCAAAGTGCCTTGATGAAGGGGGGGAGCTCATCAAATGTAACTCTTTTCGAGCCACTACTGCAGAAAATAGAGGGTAACAGTGGAACATGATCATGGAAGCCAGAGACCTGTCTATTGTTAATGGCATCACTGTGGGGGATATACCTGCAACAATTACAAGAAAAAATGGCAGTGGAGGTCAGAGTTTGGACTACATATTCATCTTAGATGAAATGATATCACCGACAAATAAGATGGTAGTAGAACACATGAATGATAGGGATTACAACTTGCTCTCTGACACATTGATGTCAGTCCCAAATAGCTCAAGTTATGCGAATCAAAATTGCCTGAGTTGACCAATAGTTGGATTAACTCAGTGAACATCCTCCAGTCGGAAGGGGCAGGTGAAGCATTAGAATATTTGAGTCTCTTCAAGTTATTTGAGAGGAAATCAAGGCAAGCTGGGCTGCCAAGTTCATCTCACTGTCATACCTATGATCCCCAAATTGTACTTCAAAAAAAGCTTACGAGACAACATTAAACCATCTTGAAATATGACAACTCGCCTACGGCAGCAGTACAAAGACAAAAACTCCAGCAACACTATTGTATCTGTATACGTCGCCACAGGAAGAAGTAACAGAGACATGATGCGGAAAGAATGTTGGAATCATTAAAAAGTTCCAACACAATAGGAGAGTGGAAACTGATAAATCAGTTAGCTATTGAACAAGATGCATTGACGATGACTCCAATTCTACCTGAGACGTGGGTTTCCTATTTTAGTTCTTCCTTTGATCAAGCCCAAGAAGCAGCGACATTAACTACCTCTAATGTAGAGTGGAAACTAATAGATACTTCTGTGGAAGTAGTCACAGAGGTCATCAGAAAATGATCTTCTCCAAGAGTGTGTGGCCCAGATTTCCTTAGTAATATGATTCTAAAAAATTATATAATCCAATGGGCCAAGTTCTTGTCAATCCTTTTTGACTATATGTCCAAAGCTCGTAAGATTCCCTTCTCATGGAAGGTGTCGATAATTATTCCAATTTATAAGAAGGGAAGCTGGCTGGAACCATCTAATTATCGCCCTATAGCGCTGCTGGATGCCCCAGGGAAAATCTTTGGGACCTTTATACTAAAATCTTTACGGATATGGGCAACACTATAAGGACATTCGGACCTCTGGCAATAAGGGTTTGTGCAAGGAATTGGGACTGCCCTCAAAATCTTCATTTTAAACCTGCTTAAGAGTCGTACTGAAAGAAAGAAAGAGCAGAATATATATATTGCGTTTATCGACCATACACAAGCGTTTGACAGTGTCTCGTGCCCTATATTATGGGCAAAACTGTCACAGTGGGGGTGCCCCCCTCTCTATTAGCTCCCATTAAGGATTTCCATCAAGATACCACTCTACAAATACGACTCAATAAAGCAGGCTTGTTAACCAGACCAATAGCCACTAACAAAGGCTTAAAGCAGGGAAGCCCGATGGCATCAGAATTATTCAACCTTTTTATTTCCGACGTAGATTCTGCATTCAAGGACATAAGATGCTTTCCTCCATCATTAGCGAATATGAAATTGGGAAGACTCGTATACGCTGATGATGTGGTCCTCAGAGACCAGACTCCGGTGGGCCTCCAGAGGCAACAAAATGCCCTACAACTCTATTTAGACAAAAAGTGACTTACCATCAATCCCGGGAAATCTGTTATTTTGCCACTGGGTATTCAAAAGGGACACACGAGAATGAAAAACATGCATTGGTCCGTGCTAGGGGTAAATATTCCGGTGGTCCATTCCCTTGTGTATCTGGGAGTTTGTTTAAACTCAAGCAGAATAGATGCCCCACGGTATCAGGTATTAGTAAACAAAGCTACAAATCTGACATGCTTAGCTAAGATCATATTAAAGTGACATTGTGGTTTCAGCCTGATCCCTTTAATCAAATTTTACAAAAGCCACGGTCGGCCCCATTCTAACCTATGGGGCAGAAACTTCTCTCAATTTCAAAATGAAAAATTGGTCAACGTTGGAGGGGCGCTTCTGGAAAAGGACATCGAGATTATCCAAGGGCACTCCTATACAGGCGGTGAGGATGTAATTAGGGTTGACCTCCTTGGCAGCAGTCGCAGAATGGTAGATGCTTTCCTTTTATAGGAAATGCATAGATGAGATTCCCAAGGGAGGATTTGATTGTTTGAAAAAAGCCTTGGTCGAACAAAGAGAACCAGCGCTGATCCAGTGGGAAGCCAAGTGTCAAACCCTATTACAAAACCTAGGTGAAGCAAATGACATCCTGATAAACAACCCTGACAAAATCAAGAAGAAACTATACTCCCAAGATTGGTTTAGAACAGAGGAAGAAAGACTAACTTATAAGGCCTATGATAAATCATGGGAGGACAGCAGCAAGCCAAACTCATTACCAAATTATTTGAAACTATTTCCTCACTGGTTTTTTAGAGATCCGTTTTCCAGGTTCCGATTGAATCTAATAAAAACAAAGGAAACCTCATGGTGTAGAGCCTTTAAAGATACTGACCTCAAATGCCGCTTATGCAAAGAAGATGACTCAATCGAAAACTTGCAACATTCGGTAATGAACTGCACAGCCTTGTCATCTGCAAGAAAGTTGTTAATGATTGATGTCATAACGAAATATGGGCACAGATCGAAGGACTTTTGGTGGAAGATCTTATTGTCAGGTGACAAAATACCAATAACTCTGGCCCTAGTGAAATTGTTAATTGTCATTCAGAAAAAGTTAGTAGATGACAGATGAACTGCATTCGTTCCTCTCTTGCTTTTGCTTTCCTTTTAAAATGTGCAATTTTCTTTCTTTTTGTATATCAAAGGATGATCTTGTGATTAAAGGTTGTCAATTGTACAACCATTAAAAATCACGTTAAATAAATAAAATTTAAAAAAAAAAAAAAAAAAAAAAAAAAAATATATATATATATATATATATATATATATATATATATATACATACATATAGTTATTTTAATACATAATTTGTCAGGTTGTGAGAATAACATGACTCAAAGGGATGCTGCCATGAGTGAGCAGAGAACATTTATACAAAAGGGTGCACTACCTAAATGGGTAGTGGTATATGTGAAGTAATAGCACAGTCAAATAATAATGAATGAGACTTTCTATATGGAGCATAATGTATTCATTCACTGCTGGGTGATCTCAGGATTGGTAGTTAAGGAAAAAATGCACAATGAGATAAAGTGATTTGTTGAGGATCACATAATGTGAGAAACTGTGTTATGAACCCTGACTTCCTGGTTCCACCAGTATAGTTTAAAGAGTACACAGTAGACTGTTCCATCTTCAGTTTCAAAACCAAAATACAGTGCCGTGTTTTTATGTTTCACAACATAAAACAGGGCTCTGTTCAAGCAATCTGAATAACAAAGCACCAATCACATGATAAACTCAAATGACAATTTATAAGAAGACACAGCACAGAAACAAGTATGATTCTCTTCTTCGGAAAAATGAAAGGGACTGAGCGAGCTCCACAAGGCGTAAAATATCTACAGTGATATACAGGTTACCTACAAATCTCAGCAACAGTCACGTAACTTGCTGAGCTCCAATTATTCAAACAAAAGGGGAGCCATCACTGAAAGGACATATCTATATGTGTGTACAGAATTAGCTTTTTGGTCAAATCCTGGATGGGCAAGTTGCACTGGGCAGCCAGTGTTTGCTCAAGCTGTGTCCAGGCAGCAGCAGGGCATCCATGCAGGCAGCAGGGCTAGGCTCTCTCTTCCTGATGGGGCCAGCTATGCCCCCTGAAATATGCATGCCTCTGCAGCCTTCTGTGCCCCTGATGCCTATACATTTAGATGGAAGGACGGTTTTGTTTGGCCACAAATAAAAGCAAAGAATGTATGATAAAGATCTGTTTGATGCATCCGCTTCGGCTTGCTTTGCTGACACCTACATACCCAGGCAATGGATTTGCATGCACTGACGCCCACTGATCACTGTGGGGCAAAGGAAAGGGGAAGACATTATGAAAAGGGGGCCAGGGTCCCATCCGATCCCGCCCTAAAGACACTACTACTTGGGGTGGCAGGGCACTTGTCTACCAGTCCGAACTAAACAGTCAATTATAGGGCCTTAAAAATAAGGCTGAGTGCTGGGGACAGGGCCAGAATAGAATATAAATTAGGCTCAGGTACCAAATTGCTTGAGTAGCAGGTGATGTGCATTTTAGTCAGTGTAGAGCACATTGGATCAGCTAAGTTGCCCAAAGTACCAGCAACACAATGCCTTATGTGATAAAACTGGCCCACGTTTGCCCACAAAACATAGAGATCCCGATTGCTATCATTGAGGCATCAGTACTTGTTAAAGCTAACAGCCATAACAACATGCTGCTCTAAAAAAAATGCCAATCAGTGGGGTTATTCAGAGATGCACCGTGTTATCCCCAAGGGGAAAGGCACATGCTCCAACTCCTGCAATGGAAGTGGGTTGGCAATAGTGTACCAGATCAGTCATCCCTGGAGTTGAAACCCATAAGAAAACCTTTTTACAGGCAATCACTTCCAGTGCACCACAGAGATGCCAAAGTGAGCACCTATGTTACCACATGTAACACCTTTCATGGTCGACTTGGCGGGAATACTACTGAACCTAAAATAATGCAAATCCTCGCCCACATTTAATGTGCATAGAAGACATATTCCTCCTCGGAATAGGGAAGAAGGATTCACTAATCTATTTATGGGCAGATTTAAACTCACTCCACCTATGCATTAAGTGCACTAGTGACCACTCCGCCTTTTCAGTCAACTTTGTGGACACTTTTCTGACTCTTCCCTGTTGCACACAAGAATATCCTGGTGCCCTCTTTTAACAGGACACCATAACTGCAACATAGGTGGAGGATGGCCGAAAATACTGGATTATGCAAATCAACCCCTAGAAGAGCCTTGCTTTGGCCAGAAGGAATACAATTTCCCTTTCCACTCAATTCATGTAGGACCAAGGCAGGGAGCACAAGACGCAACAAAAGCCTCAGGAGTAATGTGCCTTGTCTCAAAAATGGTATCAAGGGTATTGAAAGGCAAGAAAGCCTTGGGAGTAATCTCCCTCATCTCGAGAGTTGGGATAGAAGTAACAAGTGTGAAGATTACACCATACGTGATCTTCCTTGTCTCAGTTGTGCCAAAGAGATTGAAAGAGGAACATCTCATGAGGAATCTCCCTGAACACTCTATCACCCAAAGAGTGATAGGCTCAGGCTCGAGAGTGTCACAAGAATAATCTCCAGTATCAGAGTTTTAGGAGAACTCAAGGACACTGTGGGAACAGTTACCCTTGTTTTCACCAACAAGAGGAGGGGAAAGGTAGACAAGAAATAACGGTGTGTTGGAAATAACAGGGTTGTTTGACTTTTAAACAAAACCTCAGAGAAACCTAGAAAGAAGTGCAAGGATTGATCAAAACTGTTGCAGGAAACTGTTCAAAGTTAGCCAAAGGCTGATTGCACTGTACCAGGAGAAGGGAGTAATTCTCCTGGTTCTCTCAACTAAATTGTTGAATCAGAAACTAAGGCAAAAAGCTCTAAACAGCAGTTTGGAGGCTGACCAAGTCAACCAGGAGGAGAAAGCAGTTGTTGAACTGTGGGACAAGGAGAAGGGCGCCATTCTCCTGTTCTTTTCTACAAGAGCAGAACTTGAACTATTATTAGACACTAATAGAGTCAAACCCCTAGGGTTTATCCCATTGCACCAGGAGACGGGAGGCATTCTCCTCAAATCGTTTGAGTTATTGTCTTTTTGTTAGTGGTAGGGCTGCAGTAGGTTAGTTTGGCCAAGGACAGACTTTTTGAGTTGGACAACCATTCTGATGACGAGCACCCAAGTTCTTCCTTAATTAGGTAGGAAAAACTCTTTGGAGTTATGGGAAGGGAACTATGTCGGTTTACCGGTCACAGTTTTTTCAAAGTATTTTTCTGTTGATGAAAATACTTTGAATAAACTCGTCAACATTTTGTTTTCTATTTGGGGGATCTCCCTCTAATCCCCCTTCCCTATATTATTCTCCCTGCCCCGACCCCCAGCCCCTTTTAACCCCTTAAGCCGCCTACATATTGTGATGAGTTTTTTCAAAGCATTGTCATCAAAAATACATACTTCAAAGAAGCACCGGTCGATGATAGGATGTGATACCAGGGGAAGATAGGCCTTTTTTAATTAGTATTTGAATACATATTGTGTAAATATGTCACCTCCTTGTCCAACTCCTTCCTCCAGCATGCACAATATTCACATATATGATCTTGCTATCATTGTTGAGTTTCTTTAGATTGTACAGTACTTTGGTGTGGCTTTTGGGCCATCTCCATCCTATATATACCCTTAAGACAAATAAATAAAGAGACTAAAACCCTCAGCATTGCATTTGGGAATGTGCATAACAATCAGGGAAAACACATTTAAGATCTGTTTTAGATGGTATCTGACTCCCCAAAGATTAAGCAAAATGGGCTTTCGGCTCCCCCAGGTTTGTTGGCGGGAGGTAGCATGGTGGGGGACCTGGGACGCATGTGGTGATTTTATTGCACATCAGAGAAATCAGTGGGTGGTCCCTTCCTCTGAATCCATTCGTATTGGCATTGGGGAAGATGGACCCGGGCGGGCGATACACTGTGTCTGATAACCCACCTACTACAAGCGACCGGGTTGATGATAGCTCACCATTGGAAAGATCCACAAGGCCCCGTGATGGCACTTTGATGGGTAAAAATCTGGGAGGTACTGGCAATGGAAAAAAATACAGCTTTACCATTGGGGAGATTCCAGCAATTCATGGAAGCATGGTCTCCCTTCATTGACTTTGTAATGGACAGAGAGCACCTGTTCATTAAGACACCTCTCCTGAAGCACTTTTCTCTTCTCTGAATTGGCATGATAAACATATAGGAGGTGGAGGGTGGCTATTAAATGGAGAAGTATGCGCAGCATGCTAAACAGGGGGAAAGAAAGGGAAAATGAAGAGGGGAAGGGGAAGAAAAGGAAGGGGGAGGTGATAGCATTGCCTCAGGAGAGGAAAGGGGCGGGATCAGGCTGTGGCGTCCAGCTGTGGTTCATCCTAGTTTCTCTGAGGGGATTTTCTTTGAAATATAAGGATATCGGGGCCGGCATGTGATGATGACAGGCAGTAAGGTTGACTCAACACTTTTCTCCTGATGTTTTTATTTACCTTTTGGTCTAACTGTTATTTGTGTTATTTCAAAAGATGGAAATGCTAAATATGAAAGCAATCCATTGTATTTGGGGAATAAACACCACATTTTCAGGTCCCTCTGACAAAAGGCATTATCACATCAAGATTGCATTCTGATAAACAAAGACCACTTTCCAAGATCAACCTGACACAAAGACTGTGCATTAAATCATCACCCACTGGGAACTGAAACCCAAGTTACTAGGCCCATTTTAGAAAGTTACTGAAGTCAATTTCCAGCTACACAAATTGAAGTCCAAGTCTGTGAGCAAGTTTAGGCCACAGGCATACAAAACTAACTGGACCACTGACCAGGCAAACATCAGAGACCCCACACACAAGGAACCTTTGGGTCACACTCAGCATACCATTGTCAGTACGCTAGTGACAAAAAGATTACGTAGGCACACACTGATACGACCATTGCAGTGGTTCTCATTTGGAAAAGCATCAGTTGTACCAGTGGGATTGTACCAGTGTCTGTGAAACACAAGTCTATTTAATACCATTTAACAAGTTCGGTGATTCCCAATTGAACAGCCATTATTAGTACAATACACTACAAACACCCCAAACATCAACAATAAGCTTTAAAACGTCTCTTTCATTATTTCATCTGTACTGATGAAGGCTGGGCCGCTTCAGAATGTTTATGCTCACATGGCTGAAACCCTAGTTCTCGGGTCGACGAAATAGACAATGTTTTTTCCATCAAAACAGTATTCACTATGTGTCATTTTGTAGATTTATCTCAAGTTTTTTATTTTCCCATACATTATTCAGTCTTCCACCTTGTGTTTTGTTAAGTGTGCATCAATATATTGTTTGTTTATTTCAACCAAAATCTCAGTCCATTGAATCAAATCTATATGATTTCATGTTTGTTCTACTTTGCAAATCTTGTTGTTTATTGAAAGCTCAGGCCACATTGCTTGTTGTACGTCTTGTTGTTCCTTTTCAACTTATGTTAAAATAAATGTACATAACTATGTGCACCATTATCATGAATTGTCTTCTCATTAATGATGTATGTTAGTGAACATTGCTACATGAATGTGGGTATGGACTTCTTTTGTTTTATTATATATACGTTGTTCTTGCCTTTCATCCAGCAGCTAAGAGAGTGCACACCTTCTGTTGATCCTCAAACATCAGAGCCCCACCTGACAAATTCTGAATTCATAGGATGTTTAGTCCAGCGAATTTGTGTATGGCCTAATCTCATAATTTGCAGGTTAATGAAGGTGCAAAGCGACAATGTAAGGGGCAATGAGATGGTGGCATGGTCCAGTTCTGAGTGAAATGTGAGTGACCTGGGGCAATTAATGAAGCAATAGCACATGGCATGGAGCAATTCTCGGGTAATGTTAATGCCATAGGGAAACTCAAGGAGCAATATGATGTGTAGCAAGGGGCACTGTAGATACCTGCTTGAGAATGTGTAGAGAAGGAGCTAAGTACCCCACCTCAACCATCTCGCCCACTGCACCTGTATGTTGGATGCCAGAGTGTGAAACACGTGCAGTACCATTGCAAATATTGATACCAAGGAGAATCTGGGAGGCACAGTTCCCATTGAGGAAACCATACTTAGATATGAGACAATACGATGGTCATCTGAATAAAATCCCTGAAGAAACAGAACAAATGTATGATGAAGAAGAATGGTGACGTCATCATCGCCATCATGCAGAGCAAAGCTGACTTATAGAGAAGAGATGCAGGGACTAGAGAATTCAGTCAATTCTATAAGGCATCAAGAAAGTATCGAGATAAATGACATCTTGGGATCAAGATGAAGAAACCTATGCTACAGAAGTAATGAAGATATCAAACTAGTTCACACGTGTACACATGCAAAGAAACGCAAGCAGATGAAGTATTATTGAAGGCTAGCTTTATAGTGAATAGATTGCGGCATGCGCAAACATGTACATTCATATATGTATATTGGAGTCAGTAAAAGATGGCTGTTCCCACTACGTACAATAGCAGAGCTGAGCAAAAGAAGGAAGGCCGCGGTTTCCATTTTCCAAGTGTGCAGCAGTTAGAAAACAAATGAATAACAGGCGAAACTCAGAAAGGCGAGTTTGGATGAGCCAAGAAGCCAAGGCCATATCAGACTGGGGTGAGCTGACATTGGAAACAAATCCTGTGAAAGAACAAAGCTCCTGTTCAGAAGGCATGGACAAAAACAAGAAGACGTCAGAGGTCTATTAAAGAATAGCATTTAATACACTGAAAGCTCAATTTCGTAGTCTTTAGGGAGAAGAAGTTGGACGAGCATGAAGGTCACACCTACGCACGAAGGCAGAGCGTGCCTTCACTTCCCCGAATTCCCCAGAGCAAAGAACATGTTCAAGGCCAAGTTCAAAGACCTAATTGACAGTGGACCACTGAGGTGATGATAGATGTATATGCTAATTGGTGGGAAGGTATGGTTAAGACTATTTCATCTGCACCTAGAATCTCAGCCTGCGTGCTGCTAACGTAGGTTGGGAAGGGACTGACATAGGTTAGAAGGTAACCAATGATAGAGGACCGCATGATCAAGGGTCCTTTAGTTGTGTAGCCAATTAGATGTCATATATTTAGTGAGGTTTATAGTGACATATTTTTGGGGAAGGGCTTAGTTGCCCCACCTGATGCTAAGAAGTAAATCACATTGTTCCACTGCCCTGAACGAGTATGGATTGTATACCTAGATGATCCTTGTAGAACCTATCACACTCACCATTAGGTTTTTGTAGTTTGCCACGTAGGATGATGTTAGTGATATGCAGGCAAAACGTCACCTATGATCATTTTTTACTATAAGAATGCCATTTTTATGAAATGATTTGAGAAGTCTCGAGAGTGATCATGATGAGGGATGTCTGTTGATATCCATTGTACTACTTGTTATAGATAATTGATATTAAAACAGTATCTTTTGCCAACTACCTGTGTTGTTTCTATTATTGATGTCTGAGTAAACTCTGCATCCACTGTCCATCTCTAAGGTATTGCTAACCCTTCTTAAAGGGCTGGGAGAACCCCCAGTTCAAATGTGCTTAACTGGGGACACAATGGCATTCCATGGTTCAAGCTGACATCACCAATGTGCGGATGGGCATTTAATCACCTTAACCCAAACAGGCCCACCACTTAAGAAGTGAGTAAACGGTTGTACATATAGCAAGTTTATTGTACAATTCTCCAGGGAGCAATTAGATGGTGTTGCAGGACCAAAATAACCCACGTCTCACCAAACCACATCAGTTCACATATTTTATACTGTTTTGTAACAGTTAAAACACTCCCAAAACATGACTGGGCAAAACCCTCTTCAAAGAAATATTTTCCAAATTCCTACATTTTCATTGGCAAGTTTTATCTTACAAATCCTCTTCAGATCATATTCATAACACACCTCGTTTTATGATTCGTCCATAGTAGGTCATGACGTCAATACACGGTTAAACATTGGTATTGAAACATAATTCAGTACTAGCAATAACTGGCCTAAGCCGTTTCCACCATATCTCTTAGTTTGAACATGACTTGCATGAATATTCCCTGCGATATGAGGAAGGCTAGATACCCTTACCAAGAGAAAGAGAATTTGAGAGGGAGAGAGGAAGAGTCCCTCATAACATGTGTAGAGGGAAGCCCACTGACAACCAAAGGAGGGTTAGACACCCTCCCCAAACTATGAGTTATCTTCCTTGTGGCAGTACTTGGCAGGAGAGTGAGCCAAGTCAGCCACAGCAAACAAAAAGAGAAGCCAGGGTCTAGAACCCAAAATAAGAGAACAACACAAGTCCTCTTACGCGTTGCAGGGGGGCTACTGCAACTGCCCATAAATCCACCTATAGCCAGCCCTTCCGGGCAGCCTGTCCACATGACCGCTGGACCCAACAAGGCCTTTGGAACCCCAAGAGCAACTGCATACTGAACTGCCAGACTCTGCTGACCTTAAGGAAGAGGCCCATGATGACATGTTTCAGTCAATCCCTGTATTCCACAAGAAAGCAGGGGAGATCACAGAGTTTCTGGAACTGCCCGTCCCCAAAGCCCTACCTTAGACCAGGGTTCTGGCTGAGGTCCTCACAAAGAGGCACGAAAAAACTGTGATCCGTCACCAACCGGACATTATTGCTGACACAAACAAAAACTGGAGGAAGCATTGCAATGTATGTCCCATAAGTAAGGCGCTGGATTCCCCTTACAGACTGACTCCGACCAAAATGCTGCGTATTGTCACAATCCACTGCCTTACTCGGCTGTGTTTCGGCAATAACATCAGATCATTGGACAATCTGATACTACCTTTGCCACCATACCACCCAGAATTTTCATCAAATCTGGAAGAAGGACTTCAGAAACTCTTTAAGTTGGATGCAAAAGAGATGGTATGTCTAATCCCACCAAACGGCTATTTCTCGAGATTATTTGCCCAGCCCAAGAAAGAAAATTCTGGTTGGAGGACCATCCTCAAACTCTCAAACTTCAACCAATGCTTTCTGGCCGAAAGGTTCATGATGGTTACCCTGGGCCAAATGTTGACATGACTCATCTAATGAGTTTGCTTTTGCTCCCTGGACTTGCAGGATGCCTACATGTACATGCCTATTCGGAGGACCACAGAACCTTTATACACTTCCAATATTCACAATACACACACTGTCAGCACAAGGTCCTGTAATTCAGCCTAAATTCCGCACAGAGGGTGTTTACATAGGTGACAGGTGCTGTGATCTACCAACTGCTATGCCAGGGGATCTATGTTTACCTGTAAAATTGGCTAATTTGTGCATCCACTACTTGTCAAGTAGTGAAAACTGTCAATCTTGTCATCAAGCTGCCTTTTGCTCTGTGCCTGAAAATCCAGTCTACCCTCATGCGCACTCAGACGTTCCACTAAACTGGCCACATTACAGGATTGCGTGCATATGAGGGTTTAACTCCCGATGGAATGGATATTTACACTGTAGTGAGGATGCACATGACATTACGAAGAAAACAGAAGGAGCGCTATAGTCAAGCCCCTCCGTGTCCATCATGCTGTTCGCCTGTTATTTTGCCCTGTGGAATCTCTGCCAATATTCGAACTCATGTTTATTTGTGTTACCAGCTTTCGTAGCTCACCCCATCTTCCGCTAATTTACCTTTGGGTTTCTCTCCCGCTAATAAGGATGTCTTTCTTATTCTTTCTCCCTCTGATTCTTTTAAATGTTTTCTTCTCAATTCCAGCTCACTCGTTGCACATGCCGACCATAAAACCATCTTCCTGGTTTTATATGCGTCAATGAAACTTGGTTCCGTGAGTCTTCTGGTCCTGCCATTGTTCAGCTCTTGCCCACCAACATTAGCATTCTACATGTGGACTGTACATCCCCATTGGCCTGATGGCGGAGAAGCTGTTATTTTCTCATTTTACTGGGATTTTGACTCCTAATCATAATATTCAAATTGAGGCACGATTTGCCCGCTTTACTATTTCCTCAACCCTGTCCATTCATTGTTTAATTGTTTTATCATCCTCCAGTGTCAGACTCTAGTTTGTGTGACTCTTTTTTAGAATTAGCGGCCGATTTACAACTTCAGCAAGCCCACTTCTTGTTTGCTGGTGATTTTAATCTTAAAGTTAACGATCCTGCTGATATTAAGTTTCTCAGAGTTATTTCTGCCATGAATGAGCTTGGCCTTTCACAGCTGGTTAGCAGCCCAACTCGCAGATTGGGTAACACACTGAATCTTTTATTTGCTTCTGAATCTGATGTTAATGTTTACTCTTCACTCCCTTTCCCCTGGTCTGGCCACTCCATTATCCAATTTTCCTGGAAACTGGTCCCTTCTAAGTCTGTATCTAAGCCTTACTCCTTTACGGAATTGGCGCCTTCTGTCATGTGAAGATATTTCTACACTGTTGCTCTGTGACTCCTGATTTGAATACCATTGCTCTAGCACTGACTGTGACTGCTGACCACCCTGTCCCTTTCAAAACACCTAAACCCACAACTCGGGTTTCGGAGCCCTCCTTTACTGATCATCTTTGTGCACTTCGCCATGCAGGCAAGTCGAATGCAAATGGCACTCGGATTATGATCCCACTGCTAAATTAGTCTTGCAACAAATCTTCTCCAGGTATCTTAAAGCTATGTTTGAGGCTAAGCGTGCCCATGTCTTCTATCACGTGGAAAACTCTATTAACCAGTCAAAATACCTTTTTTCTAATTGTTTGCTCTCTATATACGGTTCCATCTGAGTCTTTTCGCTCATCCCAATCTCTCTGTGACTCTCTTTCCTCGAATTTCACTGAGAAGATAATCAAAATTTGAGAAAAGATCTGTTCCTCGGTACTCAGTTCTATGAACCCTCAGTTGGTTGCCATTATCCCTCCTTTGGTCCTTGCTGATCTATGTTTACTTCCAATGAAATCACAGTGGCTATGCATACATTGAAATCAGCATCCCCATTAGATCCTATTCCACTATCTTGAAGGGCTGTCTTCCCCTGATGCTGTTAATACTTTTGTCACTGATGTGATAAACCTGAAGGTGTCTCACCTGCTAGTCCCCGGGGATCTGTCGTCCAGGTGGCCAGGACACAGCCATCGCTATTGCATTCAGTTCCTGGGGGTACTGTTTAGCTGACAGGTCCCAACACAAGGGTCAGGCAGAGTTAGTGAATTGACAATAACTATGCACACCTGATGTCCCTTTCCCTTACCCAGAGGGATAAAAGGCGGAGCACGAGAGTACACTTTGAGCAAGGCTAAATGCATGAAGAAACAGCTACACCAGACCGGCAGTTCAAACGGAGGAGAAAGGCGTCGAGACCCAGAGGGATGACGATGGGGGAAGTGCCCTTGCCCTTTTCAACTCAGACCCGCAAAGCCTCTGAAAGTGAAATCATAAGACCAGGAAGTCCAGCTGGCATGTGGTGTGACAGGTGTCGATGGTACACAGGCCCTCCCACCCTGATTGCCAAACCAGGGAGAAGTGCTTGCTGCCGTGGTGCCATCCTTGACTCCTGAGACAAGAAAACTCCAACGGTTTAGCACAGCTGGTAAGTCGGAGAAGACAGATAGTAAAACCGAACTGTGTTGGGCTCAAGGTTTTAGGCGGCAACCTTATTGAACAAAGAACTTGTTTAATTGAACTTTAAAGAAACACTAGTAAAAGGTTCAGAAGCAGAGTGATGAAGCATCTCAGGGCGCTCATTCAAAGGACTCTGACTGAATACTTCTTGGTGTTGTTTGGTTGAAACTACCAGAACCAAAAGGCCATAGGAGAGGACAGTGTGAAGTGCCAAAGTGCAAAACCCCTCGAGCAGTCGCAAGTCTTTGACACATTGGAGAAAACTGATTGAACTGTGAAACTGGCAAATGGGAACCGGACAGAGGGATGCCTGCGAATTGAGGGGAAACAGTGATGTACCTGTGAACATGGTGATGACAAGCGTGAACCCGGTTGAGCGATGTCCACTATGGATGGTTGTTTAGAAAGATATTGGGACTGTTGAATGATACGTTTATGAGTGAAATGCAAGAGACTTTGCAGGTCTCAGGCTTAGTCTTGTCTGCTAATCTGCAAAAGCTGCTGAACCCCGACAGACCCTCTAAGGTGTGAAACACTCAACCAATAATTTTCACAGCTAAATATTCCACACCTCGGGGGGAAAGGGATGTGGAAAAAACAACAAACAACAGACTCCTTCCAAACCTCATGATATCTACAGCAAGGAAGGAAGCAAAGATTATGCAATCAACATACAAAATCAACTTTAACTTTGGCTTCAAGGTATAATGAACTGCTGAATAACTCTTGTACCTGTTAATCCTCTGCTACCTGCCCAGAGGATGGAAACATTAACGCTTCACCAAATTAAATGTAATACAGCTTTCCCTAGAGTGGCTGAAAAACTGTGCTCACAAAACAACAGTCTGTCTTTACTCCAAAAAATAAAGATATGCACAGAAAAATGGTTGCTCTTTAAGCTCTATATTTTCAACCTCTTTTCTTTAAACTTCTTGTTCAAACAAATTGTTTTTATGGACCTGGATGCAAACAGAATACTGAGTCTTCCGTGCTCCTGTCTCCACTAATGGATAAAAAGTCACTACGATCTTCAAAGTCTTTAAATTATCACACATCCTTTAACTCTGCCTCTACAACCTTAACCACTGTTTAATTGTTTACTAACTCCACCTAAGCTGCATACCTGTTTAATTACTCTAAACTAACGCTTTTGTTATTTCATCACTTATTAACTTTTAAAATGTATTTCCCTCAGCGGCTGCCGGGGTTGTAATTTATGGGCATGCTGAAGTATTTAACATTACGCTAGCCTAAAACACGGCGTATATTTTTCAAACAATATTTACATTAAATCACAATTCTTTTTAGGAAAGAATTAACTTTCTTCATAGCGCTGGCTCAGATAAAAGAAAGTCATGCGCGCACGTGACAAAAAATGAAAACTGCTTTACTGCATAGAGTGTAACAGATGATAATATCTGATTATAACCACTTACTCACTTGTATCAGTCAGTTTTATGGTTCAGAACAACGGTTCATTAACTGATGAGGTAAAAGTCAGCCAGGCACTTATCTCTTTAACTTGAAGTGTTCACAGCTCACAGTTCATTCCTGTTTTCTCCAGTAAAACACCAAAACCTTCCTCTTAGCTCTCTCAAGCTAGACCAGGCCTAGGCAAACAGGGCCCACCACTGGATTTTCTAAAGTGCTTGACTTGCTCAGCTGATGGTAGACAATGAAAGGCAGTTGAGCATTCCTTTCAGCTGAACAAAAGAAATTATCAGCCAATCAGATCACTGCTGAACAAAATTAATTCTCAGACAATCAGATAACTGCTGTGACCCTCCATCTTGACTTGGGATTCTATCAACACTCTAAACGATAGAGTTAAGGCCCAACAAGCACACAATGAAAGAATGCATAGTAATACTTAACTAATCGCACCGTAAATCAACCACCATCACAGAATAAGACCCAGGGAACCCTGACAGTACAAAAAAGCCCTGTCTCAGGGCCAGGTTTACAGGGAAATTTTCTATGAAACTTAGCAATAAATAACGGAGAATGGACATCACTAGCCTCCTCCCAGGAACGCTCTTCTGGACCAAATCCTGCCCAATCAATGAGATACTGCAAGGACCCTCTAACCCTCCTAGAGTCCAAAATTGATTTAACCTCAAACTCCTCTGAACCTCCCTCCACCTGAATTGAACTCCCAGGAATTCCTAGTTTAGTTCCTTTATTAACAGGCTTCAAAAGACTAACGTGAAATGTGGGATGAACTTTAAGACCAGTAGGCAAATTCAATTTCACCGCCACCGGATTTATTACCCTCTCAACTTCAGATGGTCCAAAATACCTAGGACGGAACTTGTTTTTCCCTTTAAGTCTTAAATATTTAGTCGATAACCACACCAACTCCCCAACTTTATACTGAGGACTCAATCTTCTTTTCATATCAGCATATCTCTTATACTTCATTTTATTCTTCATTAGGGCTTCCTTAGCCCTCACAAAGTTTAACTACATTGACCAGAGTCGCACCTCCACTGCTGGATTATCATCCTCCCTTCCTAAAAAATCAGGCAAAAAAACAAGGATGAAATCCTCTGGCTAAAAAGAAAGAAGCCATAGTCGTGAAATCTTTTTCACAATTATTGCAGGTGAACTCCGCCAACCAAATCAAATCTACCCACTCAGAACTCTCACTCAAATAGCACCTCAGATATTTTTCCAACTCTTGGATGACCCTCTCATCTTGCCCATTAGTTTCAGGATGATAACCTGAAGTTAAACTGACCTCCATCCGCAATCGTTTACAAAACGCTCTCCAAAACCTAGAAATAAACTGAGATCCTCTATCAGAAATGATCTTACTCGGCAAGCCATGTAATCTGACCACCCCTTGAAGAAAATACCGAGCCAGACTCTCTGCTGTAACCTTTCCCTTTACAGGAATAAAATGTCCCTCTTTAGTCAAAAGGTCAACCACAACCAAAACGGAAGAACAACCCTGATCTTTAGGCAGGTCAGAAATGAAATCCAAAGCTACAGTATGCCAGGGCCAAGGAGGAATCTTGTGCACACTCTGGGAAAGTCCTCACATAATTCAAAGTATCTTGTCTAATTCTTTCCCATCAGAACTCTCGTCTGACAACTGAGATTCATGGCAATCCTTTAATACGTGCTCCATCAACCCCAGAGAGGGTTAAAATAAACGATTATCAAAATAAGGCAAACCATTACGAATGCAGCGAGCTGGATCTTGTTGCTCCCAATCTTCATCTGCTTTACAGACATTTCTTATAATTTCTGACAAATTTCTCTTGTCTTGAGTTCCAGCAGCCACAAACCGTTCCGGAGCAATCAGTGGCACAGGATCGCAGTCAATTCTCAAAGATTTGCTTCCCGGGAACTGGCGAGACAAGGCATCCGCCTTACCTCTAAGTTTCCCAGGCTTGAAAGTAACAACAAAATCGTAATCTGTGAAAAATAAGGACCACCTCAACTGTCTAGGAGTTAAGGTTTTTGCAGATTTTAAAAATAGCAGATTGAGATGGTCAGTTAAAACCGTAACCGTGTGTCTAGCTCCCAACAAATGATGCCGCCACTTCTCAAATGCTGATTTTATGGCCAAAAGTACTCAATCAGAAATAGTGTAGATAACTTCTGCTGGTAAAAATGTCTTAGAAAAGAAAGCCACAAAGTGTAACTGTCCAGTCACAGCATGCCTTTGTGACAAAAGCACCCCCATAGCTAGGTTCGAAGCGTCGGCCTTAACAAAAAAAGGCATTGCAGGATCAGGGTGAATCAAAATTGGACTAGACACAAAACGAGCCTTTAGCAATTGAAAAGATTTTTCTGCCGTTGAGCTCCAAACAAGCTTCACTCCTTTTTTGAGCAATTTGGTAATTGGAGAAACAATTGTGAGAATCCTTCTATAAACCTCCGATAAAAATTGGCAAACCCCACAAAACTCTGGACCTCTTTCACCTTAGTGGGTGAGGGCCAATCTAACATTGCCTGAACCTTCCGAGGATTCATTTGTAACCCCTTTGGAGAAATAATAAATCCTAAAAACTCGATGGATTCAGAATGAAATTGACTTTTTTCCACTTTGGCGAACAGATGATTTTCCTGCAATTTCTGGAGCACCTTCCTGATATGAATCTTATGTTGATTAATATTGGAAGAAAAAATGAAGATATCATCAATGTACACTACCACAAAAACATCCAAAAACTCACGAAGGACTCTGTCAATGAAAAACTGAAAAGCCGCTGGAGCATTGCACAAGCCAAAAGGTATCACCTGATATTCAAAGAGCCCAAACCGGGTCTTGAAACCCGTCTTCCATTCATCATCCTCTTGAACCCTGACCAAATGATAAGCTCCTTGCAAATCAAGTTTTGAGAAAATAATAACTCCCTGGATCTTATTAAGCATCTCAGAAATTAATGGAAGAGGGTACCTATTCTTAATGGTCACCTTATTCACATTCACTGCACGATAATCAATACAAGTTCTTAAAGAATCATCTGGCTTTGGCACAAAAAACAAGGGGGAAGCCGCAGGGGATTGTGAGTGCCGAATAAATCCCTTTTCTAGATTCTCAGCCAAGTATTCTTTCAGGTATTCGTTCTCTTTCTCAGTAAGAGAATAAACTCTATTACTGGGTAATACTGCTCCTGGATCCAGATCTATCCTACAATCGAAAGATCTATGTGGGGGTAGCTCACCTGCAATCCTCTCATCAAAAACGTCCCAAAACTCCTGATAACAATCTGGTAGTTCCCCCACTACAGCCCCAATTGCATGATGAACTACAGAAGCTCGTGCTTCAGCCAAAACCTTAGACACGGATACCCCTTCTATTTGAGAAGAGGTTTCAACAGATCTCTCCCCAGACAAACACTGTTCCAAACAAAACTCGGACTGCATTTCAACTGTCCTTCGCCCCCAATCTATCCGGGGATTAGGGAAAGTGAGCCAAGGCATACCCAAAATAATTTTTAGCTGATGTGCGTCTATGAGCTCAAAAGAAATGTCCTCCCTATGACCCCCAACAAGAACCATATTCAACACTTCAGTTTCATGGGTAATGGGCCCTGATGAGAGCGAAGTTCCATCAACAGCCCGCACTTGTTCTACAACCTCCTTCTGGATACACTGAATACCTAAGGCCCTGGCCACTCTCCAATCCATGAAGTTACCCGTGGCTCCTGAATCAATAACTACAGGCCCAGAACCCTTTAGAGTTGTTACCTTATCAAACAAGGATACGGTCACTGTAATATGCGGAACAGCTGTTTGTATGGTATTCGCCACCTGCTGATCTTTAACCGCTGAAGTAATTGGTCTCTTGGGAGCATATGGACAGTTCCCTAGAAAATGACCACCCTGACCACAATATAGACATAACTTATTGGCACACCTTCTCTCCCTTTCCTCCTTAGTTAAAGGGGCACTTACCCTAGAACACTGCTCGGATCCCTTACCTCAATATCTCAACCTCTTACTTCTTTACTTGTGAACTCCACTTTAACTGGCCGCTCAACCCTGCCCAAACTCCTTCCATCACCAAATGCTTGCCTTCTCTCACTCCTCCTTTCATTTAAATGATAGTCCAATTGAATAGCTAAATCCATTAGCTCCTCACAAGAGGACGGCCTATTCACTACATTGGATAACGCATCCTTCAATTCCTCCCTTAAGCCTCTATAAAAAAGACCTCTTTTCTTCTGGCCAGTTACTTTCCAAAACTAATGACTTAAATTGAGTAATATAGGACACCAAATCACGTCCTCCCCGACGCAGCTCTAATAATTACCCATCTACTTCAAAAGAGGTCTGATGCTTATCAAACATTTTAGGAAACTCTTATTTAAACAAAGCAAAGTTTCTCAGGGCTGAATGTTTCTGAGTTACCAATAACCCAGCCCAAGCGGCCGCCTCCCCTGTTAAATAAGACCTAACAAATGTGACTTTAGCTGTTTCAGAAGAAAACATTTCTGGTTTACTCAAAAAATGGAGCTCACATTGTGTGTTGAAAATCTGAAATTTTTTAGCTTCTCCTCCATACCCCTCAGGAGCAGCCAATGGAACTGGCAAAAGTAAAGAGCGAATTCCCTCTGTCACTCCACTGCTATTCCCTTCCTGAGATCGATCCTCATCCACCCCATATAACACAGGAGGATCCTCTCCATCCTGAACTCTGAAATTCCCCATTCTTCTTGCCTCTGCTTCCTGCAAAACTCGTAACCTTCTCAATTGCTCCATTTTCTTACTCAATTTCTCGTTCTCCCTATGAGAAATTTTTAACTCATCTCTCAATTCCCTAATCATATCTCCCAAAACATCCATAGCGGTCTCGTCGGGATTCATAGCAGCTCAGGCAGTCTCAATTATCTGTGGCCTTTCATACTGTCAGGCTGAGTCTTGTCTGATGATCTGCGGAAGCTGCTGAACCCCGACAGACCCTCTAAGGTGTGAAACACAAAACCAATAATTTCCACAGCTAAATATTTCACACCTCAGGGGGAAAGGGGATGTGGAAAAAACAACAATCAGACTCCTTCCAGACCTCTGGACCCTCAGGATATCTGCAGCAAGGAAGGAAGCAAAGATTATGCAGTCAACATACAACATCAACTTTAACTTTGGCTTCAAGGTATAATGAACTGCTGAATAACTCTTGTACCTGTTAATCCTCTGCTACCTGCCCAGAGGATGGAAACATTAAAGCTTCACCAAATTAAAGGTAATACAGCTTTCCCTAGAGTGGCTGAAAAACTGTGTTCACAAAACATCAGTCTGTCTTTACTCCAAAAAATAAGATATGCACAGAAAAATGGTTGCTCTTTAAGCTCTGTCTTTTCAACCTCTTTTCTTTAAACTTCTTGTTCAAACAAATTGTTTTTATGGACCTGGATGCAAACAGAATACTGAGTCTTCTGCGCTCCTGTCTCCACTGATGGATAAAAAAAGTCACTGCAATCTTCAAAGTCTTTAAATTATCACACGTCCTTTAACTCTGCCTCTACAACCTTAACCACTGTTTAATTATTTACTAACTCCACCTAAGTTGCATACCTGTTTAATGACTATAAACTAACGCTTTTGTTATGTTATCCCTTATCAACTTTTAAAATGTAATTCCCTCAGCGGCCGCCGGGGTTGTATTTATGGGCATGCTGAAGTATTTAACATTACGCTAGCCTAAAACACAGTGGCCCTCATTACGACCCTTGCGGAAATCGGAAAACGATGGCGGAAATGCAATACCGCCATCGAATAGCGCTCGGTGCGACTATGACCCGTCACCGCAAAGTACGAAGCCATTAGCGACACCGTAGTGAACGCCAACGCTAACTGCACCAAGCACGCGCGCGCGCCATGCCAAACCGCAAACACCACCATGGCGCAACGGTACGCCAATTCCGACCCTAGCGGACATGTACCTAACGCCATCAGGCATGGCGTAATGTACCATTCCGCCATGGTGAGAAGTACGGCATCGCGAATCAACCGTAAACGGCCCCACTGAGTGCCTGTACACCGCTCCCTGCCCACAAAGTACAACTCCCCGTAGGCGCAATGAAGCCACAATGCAACCATTGAAATGTACAAGTCACCCATGCATGGCAACGAACAAAAGAAACACAAGAGGGGCCAATGGGAGCTGCAGGGCACAGATGGCACGAATACAGAAGCCATCCCAATGGACATGACCACAGTCCCCCACCAAGAAACGCACGCAAACACAGGCACCTGTGTCCAGCCATATTCCGAGAATCACATCATTCCACCAGTCCACCTGGCTGACCGGCATCTGTTACACAAAACCCAATCCCCCGCCCCTGAGCATGACAACATTCAAACTGTCATATTGGCAGCCCCCATCCCTGACCTCACAGGCTTAGTAGGCAAACGCGCACAGTACAGTACCACGCAACTAAACTCCGAAGCTGGAACCCAATGCAGATCTCCTCACAATACATCGCCCCCCAAATAGGCATATGCCACATCACTTGCAAAGAAAAACGCTACACGGGCCAAATCAGAATAGAAATTTAATGCACATCAAAGTCACCAAGCCCATACAGCCATCAGGCCATGAACTCCTAAACACCAATCACCATTGTGGGCTGCATCCGCAAGAAATGACCAGCCACTACTTGTGTGTCGTCCTGTTCCCTCATGGTACACAGAGCCACATTCACGTACGAAAAGGCAACATGGAAGCGCACAGAACCGCAGGGCCGTCCCAATGGGGAGGCACTAGTCCAGCTGAAAGGCCGAAATGTTGCTCCGAGCCACCAGTACTGCGTAAGGGCATGTGGGCCATTGGCGATCGTCCCATAAGATCGTAATGCTGCTCCACTGATTAACACGAAGCAGCAGGTGTCGGGAGTAAAAGCCATCTGCAGGAGTGGCATACAGATGGCAGTGGCAAAAGGGGAGGAGATACCTGTCAACCAAAAGAAAAGAAAAAGAACAGAATGGCCATCAGAACTACATTCCAACAACTCACTTCAATGATCACACGAAATCCACAGCCATATGCATGCTAGCCCACTCCAAAGGATCATCACCACCCCAAAACCACTTGCGACTCCTAACCATCTATATCGAGGTGCAAACACCATCACAAACGAGTGTACCTGTGCATGCGTCTGTCAAAACAGAATCCATCAGATGGGAATGTTAATGTGCATGGACACAAGTGTCTGAGGGCGTGTCGAGACAGGGAGGGCTCAACAAGGCCAGATAGACGATGGTCCCACCATGGCAGCCCTGCATCACATAGCGTAGGGGAGGCGGATAGATCCCAAGAAGCCCTGTACATGGCAAACTCTGTATCAAATCCCCTGCCCATGCATCCATTCATCATTCCCTCATCCCGGAATCAAAACGCCTGAATAATTACTCACATAACATTAGAAACATCCATTGAGTCTGTGCGTTATGCAGCCTGCAAAATCCACAGTGCCCCAGCCCGTAATTCCAGTGTTGTGAAGTAACATGTATGTGGGAACGGCCGGCCTCATCGCCCACGTAGCAATTGCGCATCCCAAACTATTCATATCAATCATTGCTTCCTCGCCATGGGCCCTGTCTCAAGGACATTGAACAACAGAACGTTATATTTGCAGTCAGACCTGTGGGCATCTCCTCGCCGCTAGCTGGAAACCGAAAGCGCCGCCCTTGGAATTCCACATTTGCAACATCACGCCGAAAAGGCATCTGTGGCCGTTTGAAATCACTAATTATTCCATCGAGTGCGGCTGTGTGTGAAAATGGCAACTGCCTTCACCCACAAATGGGACGCCCCGCCCGTCATTGCAACTCGGTAAAGTGATGCATGAGGGCCCACCGTTACTCGAGTACTACGTTCCACTGACCCTTCACAAGTCTTTTCGCGACTGCACAGATAGTATGTGCAACAATGGGACCACAGCAGAATGAACATGTCAACCAATGTTACACGGCCATCGGGTACAAATACAGGATTGCAATAGCAAGATGCCATTCCCAGATTTGCAGCGTTGTGCGCGGGACCTGCTCGGCCAAAGGGGAGAGCAGCTTGCACAGGTGGAATTAATCACCACAGGTGGAGGCCATACAGCCTGAAAACACATAAATTGCACAGCCAGTCTCCTCCCACAACCACACCGAAATGCTACCGGCAGGACTCGCGATGTTGGCCCTGGGGGACCTGATAGCACTGCAACTACTCCAACTCCAAGAAGAAGACGAACACCAACTGCTACCGGCCGCACGAAGGAGACGCAGGAGGAGGAGGAGGCCAAGGCAGGGCCAGCAAGGGCCGCCAGCACAGCCACTACCACCACGCAGGCAGCCCGCAATCCCACGCCTCCGAGCACATCCGTTCAACCTCACTGATGAGCAGATCCACACCCTCTACCGTCTGGACCGGGACACCATAGCCGCCATTGTGGACATGACACAGGCTGACCTTGTCAGCATGATAGATAGCCCTACCGCCATCCCACCCCTACTGAAGGTGGTGTCTGTACTCCACTTCCTGGCCACAGGCACCTACCAGCACACAGTCGGACAGTTACATGGCATTTCTCAGCCACTGTTCTCACGGACACTATTGCAAGTGCTCGATGCCCTCCTGCAGCACGCAGACGACTACATCTCTCTACCACGCTCGGAGCAGGAAATTACCAACACAAAAGTGGGATTCCATGCACTTGCCGGCATACCGGGTTGCATTGGTGCCATCGACTGCACCCATGTGGAATTGGTCGTCCCACATGCCATGGAGGCCCAGTACCGCAACAGAAAACAATTTCATTCCCTGAATGTACAAATGGTGTGTGACTCCAACAGGATCATTACACATTGTTGTGCCCGATTCCCTGGATCAACCCATGATTCTATGGTCTTGAGGAACTCTACAATACCACGCTACATGGAGCGACACGCAGGGAACAGATCCTGGCTACTCGGTGAGTCTCATTACATGCATGATTATGTGGGGAATGTGATTTGGCAATGACCTGGCAGGAAGGGGGGGGTGTGCGTACGTAGCAATGGCATTCCACATCATACGTTTCTCGTCCACATACAGGTGATGCTGGATATCCACTGAAGAGATGGCTCCTCACACCAGTCCGGAACCCACGGGACCAGCATGAGGAGGACTACAACCATGCCCACTCACGTACCCGTGTAGTCATTGAACAGGCATTCGGCCTACTGAAGACTCGTTTCCGCTGCCTCAGCAGGTCTGGCGGGGCACTCCTGTACCGCCATGAGAAGGTTGCAAAGATGGTCATGGCATGTGTCATGCTCCACAACATGTGCGTACGTAGAAATGTGCCCATGCCCCCTGACGCAGAACTGCAAGCACCTGATGATGGTCATGATGAGGGTGGGGATGTGGCAGCACCTCATGGAGTCTGCGAGGCACCGGAGGCCCGTGACATTCGTCAGCATCTCATTGATGCATGCTTCTAGCACTCACGCCTGGTGGCTGATACATGGACACGGGACTCGTGGCACTGTGCGTGTCTGGGACATGCACAATATGGACTGTACGCCTATGATGGCCTAGTACACAGAAATCAATGTCCACACATCTCATTGGTTGATCGTGCACTTTTTATGGCATATGTGATGTCATGTTGAACACCCTATCGACCCGCCACCCAAGTGAGCCTAACACACCCCCTCCACCCTCCTACCTCCCCCACGAACCCCAGTGTCCAAAGATGCTCATTGTCAGTGGGCTGTCGCTATTGCAAGCCCCCTCTGCGGGTATCAGGGGCACCCCTGCCTGTGGAGCGCAGGTTCCTTCCAGATCTACGTTGGGGGCTGCCCTGGACGGAACTTGCAACGGATGATGTGTCTGCCTGCTCACGTCCATGCATGTCCCTAAGGGTTTGCGAGAGCTCAGTGAGCACACGGCGCACTGCGGCAAGTTCGGCACATACGTCTTTGGACGTCGCATGCAGTTCCCCCCTCAGGCTCTCGGTGCTTCTCTCCATTTGGACTCTCAGGCTCTCGGTGCTACTCTCCATTTGTGCCCTCAGCGTCTCTGTGCCTCTCTCCATTTCTGCCCTAAGTGTCTCAGTTGATGTTTCTATGTCTGCCTTAGTGCCCCCACATTCATCGGCATGGTCCTTGAGGAGCGTGGCCATTTGCTGCTGTTGCACGATTAACTGGTCGAGGGACTGTTGCCTCTGCTGGGCCATGCCCATTTGCGGGGGTGTCACAGAGGGGCTGTTGTCCTCATGTTGCCTTGCCACAGGGCTTGGGGGGGATGGCCAGTCGTTGTCTTGTGGGTGCCCCTGCGTGGTATCCTCATGTTGTACGGGATGGGACAGACAGGGGGATTGGGACAGGTCATGGATGGATCTGACTTCGGCATCCCCGTTTTCTGTGTCCGAGCATGCTGCCATCAATGGGGTGTCACCTATGGTGCTGCTGCCACCAGAGGCAGTGCCTTCTGTGGCATCCATTGGGGGGACCTGTGGTGGTGGTGTTGTGGGCATGCTGGCTGCTGGGGTGCCTGTTGATGTTCCCTCCTCTGTGCTGCCACCTGATTTGTGCTGCTGCCGTGTCTTGATGCGTGCAGCTGAGGTGGAGGGTCTCTGGCCGTTGGTCTTGGCCCTCTTTGCAGGTGTGCTGGTAGGGGTGTCCTGTAGCTCGTCGTTTGGATCGGACCCTGTGGTGGAGTAAAGGAGGGCGAGGGTTAATGATGGGTCTGTGCGAATTGGAATGGCATTGTATCACATGCTCTGGGGTGGTACCTGAGGGTGATTTGGGTCGGGTCCTTGGAGGTGCTTTGATTTGTGTGTGGAGTGAGGGTGCAGTTGTTTGGCAGCCTGCAGTTAGGGTGTGCCTGCTGCACGTGTAGTGCGTGTATTAGGGGTTTTTAATTATTTATGTATTTATTGTGGGTTTTAACGTGCGCTATCAGGCCGATGTGTGTGGCCGTTCTCCTGGACATGTGTTTCTGTTGCACTATGTGGACGCATGGTACTTCACATGGATGGACTGTGTGGATTTGGCATTGTTTTATCTGGTACACCTACCTGAATCTTCGGATGTCTGCACTCCTTTCTCCATCCCTCCGACTCCCTCTATGCTCTCCATTCCGATGGTGGAGGCACAGATTTCTTCCCAGGGGGTCAACTTGATGGGTGATTCAGGACCTCCCCCGGTGGCTGTGGCAATGTTGCGGTTGGCAGAGAGTATGCTGCGGACGCGTATCCGCAGGTCGTCCCATCGCTTGCGGCATTGCTGTGGGGTGCGGGGTGCGGTCCCCACCGCACTTACCCGCTGTGCCACCAGAGCCCATATGGTCTTCTTGTTTGCAAGTGCCGTTCTGGTCATTTGCGTGGAGAAGACGACGGCAGCATTCTCCTGGAGGGTCTCTGTTAGCACGGTGAGTTCCTCGCGGGAGAAGTGGACCTGCCGCTTGCGGTCGCACGCTTTCTTCGCTACTTTTCCCATTTGTCTTGGTTTCGCTAGGGTGGGTGACGGGTTGGGGTGTGTTTCAGGGTAGTGATTTTAGTGGTTGTGTGGTTTTAGTGTTTTTATAGGTGTACGCCGGGATGTTTCCCGTTCCGGGCCCATGTTTTAACTTCCGTTTCCGTATATTTCCGGTCACCGTACTTTCCGGTAGGCGCACACTGCGGTGACCGCTAAGAGGGGTGGCGGTATTGCACCTAGGGCGCCGTACGGCGGCGGTGTGGGCCGTTTTGGGGTCATTTCCGCCATCGCGGACTTTGCACTTCCGCCGTGGCGTGGTGCTCGTGCCCGATGGGTCGGAATGGGCCGCACTTTGCTCCTTCGTGCAATGGCGGAAACGCTATTTACGCTGTGGCGCTCCGGTCAGTCGCTTTCCGCAAGGGTCGTAATGAGGGCCAGTGTATATTTCTCAAGGAATATTTACATTAAATCACGATTCTTTTTTAGGAAAGAATTAACTTTCTTCATAGCGCTGGCTCAGATAAAAGAAAGTCATGTGCGCACGTGACAAAAAATAAAACCTGCTTTACTGCATAGAGTGTAACAGATGATAATATCTGATTATTTATATTTTTTTTAAAGTATTTTATAGGTTTTTTGTGGTAAGAACAAAACAATACAAACGTGAACTAAAACAAGAACAAAGAAAAACAACAAAAACAACAACAGTCTTCGTATGATACTGCATGTGGCATTCGGGATGGTGCATTAGAACAAAGTTCTGGTATTTCAGGAAGTGAGAGGGAACAGTTTCAGGGAACATCGTCTGTATGTTGGTGCAAGGAATCCGTTACTACAAAATGCTGTGGATTGTCAAGGAGGCTTGTGGTCTGCGTTGAAGCGCATGTCGCTCAGGAGGACCTTCCAGGAGTCCAGGGTGCCGCTTGCCACGTCTCCACTGGATATGGTTCCGTCCTGCCAGGCCCTGGTTTCGGCAGTCGTCCATCTCGCTATTTCCTTCAACCATCGTTCATGTCTGGGGCCTGCTGGTGTCTTCCAGGCCAACGCTATGGTCCTTTTAACTAATATACATGAAATGTCCATCAATTTTACAACATGTTTGAGTTTGCTCGGTCTGGGGTAAGTCCCTAATAGGCATTCTCCGGGTGTCCAGTCGTACCTTTCCATTCCGGCGTCTGTGCAGGACTGTTTAGCTTTGGACCAGAGTGTCATCACCTTAGTGCAGGTCCAGAACATGTGGATCATGTCAGCTTTGTCATTCCCACACCATGGGCACGCCGGGGAGACCTTTTCGTTGAAGGAAGCAACCCTATGGGGGGCCATATATGTCCGATAAAGGACGTTCAGCTGGATCTGACCAAATCTGGAGTTTCTCGACACTTTCTTGGGGTATATTAATGCTCTTTCCCATTCCTTATCAGTAAGTGAGGTTTCAAGATCTGCTTCCCATCTCGCCTTCAGCACCTCTCCTTTGGGATTAGGTTTATCGTTAAGCTTGTTGTAGAGCCTGGAGATTGGTCTCCATCCATCTGAAAGGTCGTGCATTTCCTGTAGCAATGGGTCCGCGGTGGGTTCCTCCGGCCAACTGTTCCATTGCTTCTTGGCGGTCTGTTTGAGCCGGTGGTACCAGAGTAACCGACCCTTAGATAGTCCTTCATTGGCCTGTAGCGACTCGAAGTCCCTGAATTCCCTTTCTTCAAACAGGTCTCCCCACGTGTATATGCCAGCTTCTTCCTACCTCCTTGCAGTGGGTAGTTCTGCCTCCGCTTTGCACACATCCACCAATATAGGATTATCTGGAGAGTACGGATATTTCACCTGCCTTATGTAGCAGGTCCTGGCCCATATCTGCCTGCCAAGCTCAACGACCAGAGGGGTTTCTGAAGGTTGCCGAAAAGGGTGCCATAGGGTTTCCTTGGGGATTATGTTGATAGGAGACTGCCTCAGTAGCCCCATTTCGGCCGAAGGTTTGTCTGATAGCCACTTCGTTATGTGACTGAGCTGGGCAGCTAGATAGTACAGCTGGAGATCTGGAAGTTTTATTCCTCCCTCTTTACGTGGCAAAGATAACGTGGCCAATGTTAGTTTGTGCCTATGGGGACCCCACAAAAAGTCCTTGATGATTGCCTCTAGTTTCTTGAAAAAGGGCGGCCAAACGTAGTGGCAAATGTTCACAAAGAAATACAGAAATCGGGGGAGAATTATCATCTTGGCAATCGCCGCTCTTCCTACCATTGCCAGTGGGAGTTTGGACCAGAATTCTATAGATCGGCGAAGGCCGGTGATTGCAACTTCAGTGTTGTGCTCATGTGTGAGCTGCGGAGTGTGGCTCACATTGATTCCTAAGTATCGGAACTTGTCGAGTTGCCACTTTATCCCTATAGGCGGAGGTCCTTCGCTGCCATGCCTCGCAGTCTGGCCAGGGGGAATGCAGAGGATTTGTGTCTGCTAAACTGTATCCCAGAGTATTTCGCATAGTTATCAAGTACCCCCAGTACTGTTGGTGCATTGGCCTCGGGATTCTTCAAGTATAGAAGGACATCGTCCGCATATAATGATATTATATTATAGACATTGTACAGTATTTCTCAAGGAATATTTACATTAAATCACGATTCTTTTTAGGAAAGAATTAACTTTCTTCATAGCGCTGGCTCAGATAAAAGAAAGTCATGTGCGCACGTGACAAAAAATAAAACCTGCGTTACTGCATAGAGTGTCACAGATGATAATATCTGATTTTTATTTTTTTTAAGTTTTTTATTGGTTTTTTGCGGTAAGAACAAAACAATACAAACATATGAACTAAAACAAGAACAAAGAAAAACAACAAAAACAACAACAGTCTTCGTATGATACTGCATGTGGCATTCGGGATGGTGCATTAGAACAAAGTTCTGGTATCTCAGGAAGTGAGAGGGAACAGTTTCAGGGAACATCGTCTCTATGTTGGTGCAAGGAAACCGTTACTACAAAACGCTGTGGATTGTCAAGGAGGCTAGTGGTCTGCGTTGAAGCGCATGTCGCTCAGGAGGGCCTTCCAGGAGTCCAGGGTGCCGCTTGCCACGTCTCCACTGGATATGGTTCCGTCCTGCCATGCCCTGGTTTCGGCAGTCGTCCATCTCGCCATTTCCTTCAACCATTGTTCATGTCTGGGGCCTGCTGGTGTCTTCCAGGCCATCGCTATGGTCCTTTTAACTAATATACATGAAATGTCCATCAATTTTACAACATGTTTGAGTTTGCTCGGTCTGGGGTAAGTCCCTAATAGGCATTCTCCGGGTGTCCAGTCGTACCTTTCTATTTCGGCATCTGTGCAGGACTCTTTAGCTTTGGACCAGAGTGTCATCACCTTAGTGCAGGTCCAGAACATGTGGATCATGTCCGCTTTGTCATTCCCACACCATGGGCACACCGGGGAGACCTTTTCGTTGAAGGAAGCAACCTTATGGGGGGTCATATATGTCCGATAAAGGACGTTCAGCTGGATCTGACCAAATCTGGAGTTTCTCGACACTTTCTTGGGGTATATTAATGCTCTTTCCCATTCCTTATCAGTAAGTGAGGTTTCAAGATCTGCTTCCCATCTCGCCTTCAGCGCCTCTCCTTTGGGATTAGGTTTATCGTTAAGCTTGTTGTAGAGCCTGGAGATTGGTCGCCATCCATCTGAAAGGTCGTGCATTTCCTGTAGCAATGGGTCCGGGGTGGGTTCCTCCAGCCAACTGTTCCATTGCTTCTTGGTGGTCTGTTTGAGCCGGTGGTACCAGAGTAACTGACCCTTAGATAGTCCTTCATTGGCCTGTAGTGACTCGAAGTCCCTGAATTCCCTTTCTTCAAACAGGTCTCCCCACGTGTATATGCCAGCTTCTTCCCACCTCCTTGCTGTGGGTAGTTCTGCCTCCGTTTTGCACACATCCACCAATATAGGATTATCTGGAGAGTACAGATATTTCACCTGCCTTAAGTAGCAGGTCCTGGCACATATCTGCCTGCCAAGCTCAACGACCAGAGGGGTTTCCGAAGGTTGCCGAAAGGGTGCCATAGGGTTTCCTTGGGGATTATGTTGATAGCAGACTGCCTTAGTAGCCCCATTTCGGCCGAAGGTTCGTCTGATAGCCTCTTCGTTATGTGACTGAGCTGGGCAGCTAGATAGTACAGCTGGAGATCTGTAAGTTTTATTCCTCCCTCTTTATGTGGCAAAGATAACGTGGCCAATGTTAGTTTGTGCCTATGGGGACCCCACAAAAAGTCCTTGATGATTGCCTCTAGTTTCTTGAAGAAGGGCGGCCGAACGTAGTGGCAAATGTTCACAAAGAAATACAGGAATCGGGGGAGAATTATCATCTTGGCAATCGCCGCTCTTCCTACCATTGCCAGTGGGAGTTTGGACCAGAATTCTATAGATCGGCGAAGGCCGGTGATTGCAACTTCAGTGTTGTGCTCATGTGTGAGCTGCGGAGTGTGGCTCACATTGATTCCTAAGTATCGGAACTTGTCGAGTTGCCACTTTATCCCTATAGGCGGGAGGTCCTTCGCTGCCATGCCTCGCAGTCCGGCCAGGGGGAATGCGGAGGATTTGTGTCTGCTAAACTGTATCCCAGAGTATTTCGCATAGTTATCAAATAGCCCTAGTACTGTTGGTGCATTGTCCTCGGGATTCTTCAAGTATAGAACGACATCGTCCGCATATAATGATATTATATTATAGACATTGCCCACCTTAATGCCAGCGTCGAAGAACTGTTCCCGAAAGTATATGGCAATTGGCTCCAGGCCCAGTATATACAACAATAATATCTGATTATAACCACTTATTTACTTGTATCAGCCAGTTTTATGGTTCAGAGCAACGGTTCATTAACTGATGATGTAAAAGTCAGCCAGGCACTTATCTCTTTAACTTGAAGCGTCCACAGCTCACAGTTCATTCCTGTTTTCT
Organism: Ambystoma mexicanum; assembly: GCF_040938575.1. NCBI lineage: Eukaryota > Metazoa > Chordata > Amphibia > Caudata > Ambystomatidae > Ambystoma > Ambystoma mexicanum. Next base: position 1,484,294,820 of record NC_090929.1, read on the forward strand.
CCAGTAAAACACCAACACTTTCTTCTTAGCTCTCTCATGCTAGGCCAGGCCCAGGCATATAGGGCCCACCACTGGATCTTCTAAAGTGCTTGACTTGCTCAGCTGATGGTAGACAATGAAAGGCAGTTGAGCACTCCTTCCAGCTGAACAAAAGGAATTCTCAGCCAATCAGATCACTGCTGTGACCCTCCATTTTGACTTGGGATTCTATCAACACTCTAAATGATAGAGTTTAGGCCCAAACAGCACACAATGAAAGAATGCATAGCAATACTTAACTAATCACACCCTAAATCAACCACCATCACAGAATAAGACCCAGGGAACCATGACAGTAGGAAAGAGACTTGGCCCCAGAAGGTCCTGGCATCATTGAAAGGAACTGTAACCTTGTACTGTCGAGGCCCAGGACTGTGCTGTGCTCAAGAGTCCTGTCTTGTCCCATGCAAAGAAGTGGGGAAGGGGGACCCCGGCCATAACATCCTGACTTATCATTTTGTGAACACTTCTTTCTTTTCTTGTGAACATTATCACACACTAATTTGTAGCATGGCGGTAAGGATTGCAATAGTTGTTTTAAGTATAGGCCTTTTTTATTTCACTAGACTCTACTAGGATTGCATTATTATTATTTGATGGTCGTAGCTTGCTCCCATCTTTGTTTTAGGTTTACATTAAGCATTTATCACACCCATTTTACAGTGTAACAAAAACCCTTGAACTGTGATCACTTGTGTCTGTCTTACTTTGATACCATGCCTTCCTTACAGTGGGATTTGATTCAACTGATAAAAATTGAAATCCATGCGGATAATTGTTGTACCAACAGATGGGGAAAATAAAATCGTTGAACTCCATGACTCTGACCACGTACCCACACTAAAAGAAGTGTTGTTCTCCCAACTTCGGGTCCTGAATGGTCAACATGATCTGTTCTTTAAGACTCAAGTCTTATTGTACACCCCCCTCCTCTCTGTTATGCTATGTTATGTTATATAAATTTATGAAGTGCAGCATACGCAAAAGGCACCTTGGTGCTGGAGGTTAGCAGGTGATGTAAGGGTACTAGAAGAGAAGAGTCCTCAGAGCGCGTCTGAAGGCCAGATGATTGGCAGTAGCACGAAGAGCCAGAGGAAGTTGGTTCCAAATTTGGCTGCTGCCACCGAGATAGCGCGGCCGCCAGTTCGAGCATGTTTGTCGAAAAGGAACAAGAAGAAGTAGCACAGTCTGGGAGCACAGGGAGTAGGTAGGCACATAGTGGACACATTTCTCCTGCAGTACTCTGCTCCTACCTTATAGAAGGCTTGTGAACCAGGCACATGGACTTAAATAGGATCTGTTGTTTAATAGGGAGCCAGTGTAGTTGTCTCAGAAGGGGGGCCATGTGCGACCATGCCGGAGGGCGCAGTATTGCACGGGCTGCTGTGCTTTGAAGCATTGGGTTACGATTGAGCAGATAGTGTGGTTGGCCATAGTACAGCAAGTTACAGTAATCCACTGTACCAAGAACCAGCGCTCCTACCACTTGGGCATGAAGATGGCCGGGATGAATGGGAGAACCTTTCTCAGAGTCTGCAGTTTCAAATGGCCGGCTTTGCAGATTGCGCCCACTTGCTCAGTCATCATCAGAGAGGATGAAAACTTAACCCCCAGATTTCTCACCGTAAGAGAAGGTAGGGGGAACAGGCCAAGAGAAGTGGGCCAGAAGTCCGGGGTACAGTAGTTAAGGGGGTGTTTGTCCCTACCCCCAGGACCTCTGTTTTACCGCCATTAAGCTTGAGAGAGTTGGTAGACATCCAGGCACCTAAGTCTTCAAGGCAGTTCCTAAAATGGGCCGCAGTGTCAGACCGAGTGAGATCCAGGCATACCAGGATCTGCGTATATCTGCGCAAGAATAGAATCGAAAACGGTGAGATAGAATAAGAAGGAGCAGTGAACGGATGTAGATATTAAAAAGAATGGGAGACAGAGCAGACCCCTGTGGTACTCCACAGAACAGTTTGACTGATTCCGAGCATTAGGGAGGCAGCAAAACAGATTGAGATCGATCGGTCAAGAAATCTACGAACCAGCTCAACACCTGGTCCCCCGGCCCGCGTCCGACAAACGGGATATCAGTGTAGAATGATCAACTGTGTTGAACGCGGATGATAGGTCAAGTAAGAGCAAGGCTCCCACACCGCCCTGATCAACTAGGCGGGTGAGGGCATCAAATACAGAATTGAGAACTGATTCAGTGCCTCTCCCAGGGCAGAATCCCGATTGGAAAATATCAAAATAACCTGAAGATTCCATGAAGGATGACAGAAGGTGAGAAACCAATGCCTCCAAAGTTTTCATCAGAGATGGAAGAAGGGAGATGGGACGGACGTTTGCTAGGACAGCAGGGTACAAAGAGGGCCTCTTCAAGAGTGGAAGCACCCGAGCGTGTTTCAGGGAGCCTGGTATCAACCCCTCTTGAAAAGATACATTAATAGCTGTTGTAATTTCAGTGATGATATCAGGGGAGATGGCTTTGAGCACATCTAGAGGGATGGCGTCAGCAGGAGATGCCTACTTGAGCCCATGAATGTCTTTCAGAATATTCTGCTCAGAGACCACAGGAAAAGAGGCCCATGACGCACTAGGAAGAGGAAGATCAGGGAAAGATTGGTTATTAGCCGTAGCATTCAAGTTAACTTTGATGTCTTCACATATAGTTGCGATTTTGGAATGGAAGAAAGAGGAAAGAGATTCACACAGAGCTTGTGAGGGCTCGATTGAAGGGCCAGAATTAGTCGACGGGGAAAGAGACTGCACTAGGTCAAAAAGCACCTTAGGCTTATTGACAGCATCCTCAAACTTACCTCCAAAAAAGGTTTTTCTCTCACACTCGCATTATAATATAAAACAGTGGGATAGAATAATACTGAATGTTCGGCCCCTCTTTACTTTTATTAGAGCTAGTGCTCTGAACATCCCTCCCTTTCAAACCTTTTTTTTTTTTGGTACCCAATTGTCATCCATCGCAAGACCATCAGGGCTAGAGATTAATTTACCAAAACCCATTCCTTCAGCAGACTCAGAATCAGAAGCATCAGAGGACTTTGGAACCTTATCCAAGGGAGTTGAGAGTTGGTTCTTTTCTGATTCTGGACCATCCTCTGATTGAACCCTTACACCTCCGGAAGAAATGGCTGTAAGTGGCCCATCAGATGCAGGCCAAAGCTAGACTACAAAAAAACATAAATAAACTGATTGAATTGCAAGCGAGACCCTTACTATCACAGGGGGTACTTTAACCATATCTTGAAGGTAAAGATTTAGGAAATGTCTCTTGAACTTCGAATGCCTAGCTGAACAACTAGGATGGGAAGGCAAATTACAAACTTCCTATCAACTACTTAACCTTGCACAGGTGCCACCTTTCTATCCATCAAAGAGGGGCTGTTGAAAAGAGTGGGGCAAACTTGCAGTTTTTATCGGCAGTAGTTAAGGGCCATTAGATTAAACAACAGGAGAAACCCCCTTGGAAATGGACGAATGTGTCAAAAACACTATGGCGCTGTGGAACAATAACAAATCCTTAGAAGAACTGACAGAGATGTTAACCCTAGAACAATTCACTAATTCCTTACCCCCTTTTTTGCAGAAAGCCGTTCAACAGTTAAATTGACCTACCTTAGCCACAGCCACTGAGACTGCACAAAATCACTCGGATGCAGCTAAACAATTCCACTGAGCCCGTCATTGGGAGGAACGGAAGGATCAGAAGCCTATCCACCGACCTCCACCTCGGGGAACAGATAAACAAGGCGGGTGTATAGAATTGAAGAAGGGATGCCACAAGACAAAGTAGAAATCAGAAGCACTGATCCTAAAACCAAAGAGGAAAGCAGAAGGGAAGAAATAAAAGGAAGCAGACCACCTCCTCTTGTCTGTTTTTCTTGTAGAGAAACAGGACATGTAGCTAGACACCGTCCAAAGAATCTAAGGGACAAACCTATGGAAATGGGCTGTTTAAAGGGTGAAGAATGGGAAGATCCCAAAGAGGAGCTCGAGAACTTTAGTATCTGTTTATGTCAATATTCTACTGATTTTACATACGAAAAGGTCTGGGTAAATGGGAGTCACGTAAAGGCCTTAATTCACTCAAGTAGTAAGCAAACTGCTATATGGGCCGATTTAGTTACAACAAAAGACCTGTAAAATGCCGCCCTAGTTAGGGTAATATGTGTACTCAGGGACAATGAAGCGTACCACAAAATACCTGTACACATTCATATCTGGGGTGAATCCTGTGAAATATTGTCAGCCATAATTCCTGGACTCCCTGAAGAAGTTATTCTGGGATGGGATTTCCCTACCTTTTTTACTCTCTTACAAAAAACTCCACCTGCATTTGGAGATTTTCTACCCCAGAGTTGTCGGCAAGCAGACTACTACTCCCAAAATTCTCCAATATGGGACTTGGAAGACTCTGAACCTAGGAGACCTTAAACAGCCCTTAAAAACCAATTCTTAAGCTACTGTAGAGAAACCCGTAAAATCACTACACCTCTACCGACACCGGCCACAACAAATCAATGGAATATGCAAGAGTTCTTGTACATCTCTCATCCCTGTTCTCTCCCAGGTCTTAACAACGTGGAACCTGGACAAAGAACAGGCATATCCATCTTGCATAGGGGAAGAGTATGTGAGTAACCTGAAGCTGTCCAACTCACTAGTCCCCAGGGATCTGTCATCCAGGTGGCCAGGACACGGCCATCACTATTGGATCCAGTTCTTGGGGAGGACCAGTGCAGGAGGATCACCTGGATGGGGGGTATTCGGGAGTGGAAGTGGGACACTGAATGGTGAGACGGGTTATCCCCTTCCTTATGACACCTTTTCCCCATCCTACCCAGTAGGATATTTAGAAACTCTACCCCCACCCTTTTCCAACACAAACACTTTCTCACACCGTGAGAGACACGGGACTAAAACCAGAGACGTGTACCTGACATGTCCCAACACATGGGTCAGGCAGAGTCAGGCAATTGCCGACAACTACACACATCTGACTGCCCTTTCCCTTCCCCACAGGGATAAAAGGCAGATCACGAGAGCTCCCTCTGAGCAAGGCTAAATGCACGAGGAAGCAGCCAGTCCAGGACAGCAGTTCATACAGAGGAGAAAAGCGGCGAGACCTGAAAGGATGTCAAGGAGGGAGTTGCCCTTATCCTTTTCAACCCAGACCCGCAAAGCCTCCAACAAAGGAAACATAAGGGTGGGAATCGCAGCTGGTGAATGGTGTGACGGATGTCAACAGTACAGCGAACCCTCCCGCACTGATAGCAAGGGCGGGAGACGTGGTTGCCACCGTGGTACTGTTCTTAACTCCAGCAGCAAAAGAAATGCCAACGAGTTCAGCACAGCCAGTGAGTCGGAAGAACCTAATAGCAGACTGCACTGTGTTAGGCTCAAGGTTGCAGTGGCAACATTAAGAAGATTAATTAACAGAGGTCTTTTTGTGAATGAACTTGGTAACAGAGATACAGTGGTCTGGCGTCACGTGGGCACTCATTTGAAGGTCTCCAGCTGGTACCCCTCTACTGAAAAAAGAGAATGTGGAAATACAAAAGCATTGAGTCTACAAGTACCACAAGCCAATAGGGAAGGTCGGCATGAGGTGTCAAGGTGGTTATACAAGAGACAAGCCAAATCCCATGTACAATCAAAAGCCCTTTACACATTGCAGAAGTTTTGACGATTGTAAAATTGTGAACCGGACGGAGCGAATTGTAAAACAGGCGTTTGCGCCCGGCTGAGGGGAACGCTCTGCGAACTGTGATTTGGTGAAGCCCGCACTTGCCATAAGCTAACAGAGTGACAAGGCGAGATGTGATTGCCCTTCGGTAGTCTCTGTTTAAAATTGGCAAGTGCTTTGGCAGGTCTGAGCCTGGATGAGGGGGATCTAACTAAAATTATATGGTTGTTTAAAAAGACATTGAGACTTTTTGAATATATTACGAATGAGAAGGTTGTGATTGAAAGGCAGTAGTGAACCTGACTGAAGGACGTCGAGAGAAAAACTAAGGGAAGTGAATTCCATTTTGTGAAGAAGCTAAGTAAACTACATTGTGACAAGTATTAATTTGACTGCGGGATGTCCACTGTGAGTGGTTGGTCTGAACCTGACTGAGGGAGGCTGATGACTGAGAGAAGTATTGGAGACCGTTTGAGGGGGATCGAAGGCTGAAGGGTAATCACCCAATGTGAAGATTAACCAAAGGGAACTTTTGTTTTGTTGTTTGTTTGGCATATCAGGGCCTCTGAAGCAAGAGACTTTGCATGAGAAGAGACCTGGGCACAGAAGGCCCTTATATAGAGAAAAGGAACTGTAAGCTTGTGCCAGAGAAGGCCAGGAGTGTGCTGTGCTCAAGAGTCCCACCTTGTCCTGTGCTAAAAACGTGGGGAAGGGAGACCCCGGCCATAACATCCTAACTTATCATTTTGTGAACACTTCTTTCTTTTCTTGTGAACATTATTCCACACTATTTTGTAGCATAGCAGTAATGATTGCCAATCGTTTTTTTTAGTATAGGCCCTTTTTATTTGACTAGACACTACTAGGACTGTATCATTATTATTTGATGGTCATAGCTTGCTCCCATCTTAGATTTAGGTTTCAATTACACGTTTATCTCACCCATTTTACAGTTTAATAAACACCCTTGAACTATGATCACTTGTGTCTGTCTTACTTTGATACCATGCCTTCCTTACAGGTGGTATAAAAAGGTTGTCAGTAGATGTCACACTGAAGTGATATTAAGCAGTAGCATACTGTGGGCCATAGGTGAGTGTTCTCATAGTACCAACAGTAGAAGTGTGGTTGCTGAAGTGGAAGCAGCAGCAAAGAGAAAGTATCCTCAGAAATATACTGTTGTGTATTAGATTGAAATGTAGAAGTCTATACAGTTGTAACTGAAGCTGAACTGAAGAAGTCTTAGAGTAAATATTACATCTTCTTTTGAAACTGTTACAAGTGATTCTGAGGGAGAGGCAATTTATTATAACCAGGCCAACCATTGGTGCAATTTCTTTTCTGGGAGCTGGAAGAGGATCTTGCCTCCAGAAACACAGATTTGCTACCAGTGGATTTTTGTTTGAACTTTATCTTTAACTTGGAACCTTTAAGAGCTAGTTCAAGAGCTTTCTTTTCCTTTTAAGGGCATTGTGGTTGGCTTTGAAATCTGGGGAAGGGAGCTTATTCAGGATAAGAAAAGGTCATCTAGATTTTAGGCTAATGTTTATTTTAAGGTTTTGCTATATGATTTCATTGTATGTTTGTTGCTTAGTGTGAGGGCCAGATTGTTCCCTTAGCTTCAAGACTAGGCAGGGAATTCCTCGGTAGAGTAGGGCAAGCAAGATTTAATTTTTCATTCATTTACATTAAAATGTCATATTGGAGAAATCCACAAGCAGTTGTCTGCCTCGCATTACTGACCCCTCTCACAAGACAGCGACCAGATTCAGGACTGCCTCGAAGCCGTGGGTGCATGGATGTGTAATAACTTGTTCAAGTTGAATGGGGAAACAACAGAGGCATTCGTAGTAGACCCTCCTTCCTCCACTGCCTTTTGTACCCCACTTATTGTGGCCATCTTCCTTGGACCCTTTTACTTTTGCTGTTCCCGCAGTGAAGCATTTAGGGTTAAAGATATCAGACTCTCTGTCTGCAAAATCTCAGATAAGTGCAATATGTCAAAGGGGCTATCTTCAACTGAAAGCCCTTTGCAAGGTTCTTCCTTTTCTCCTTTCCCAGTTACTTGCCCCGTGGTGTCTCCACTTGTTATTTACTCTATGGACTACTGCAACACCCTATTTCTGGCACAACCTGTCTACCTGTTATGGCACCTTCTCAAGTCCTGCAGAACTCTGCAGCCAGAGTAGTCACTTCCACTCCTAGATGTGCTCACATTACTCCGGTTCTGCACCAGCTTAATTGGCTACCCGTTGTCACGCGCATTCAGTTGAAGGCCTTATGTATCGTTCATCATGCCTTTTATGGAACTGGGTCAGAACATCTACAGGCCAAATTCTTTCTGTACATTCCTGCTCAGACACTCCGCTTGGCGGATGCCTCCCTTGTTTCTGTCCCCTGAATCAAGGCCACTCATATTGGGGACCAATCCTTTTATGGAATTCTATTGCCCGTGCTCTACGTGCCACTGAAAACAATCTCCAATGTAGGCGTTTACTAAAAACATATCTTTTCTAGCTCTTTACATCCTCATTCTGCTAGCTAGTGCCAAGATGCCTTTGGGTGTTCGCTGCGGTTTACAAATATTGGTAATATAACCTAACACATGAGAGATATACAATTAAACCTTGTGAGCCTGTGTTGACAGGCTCAGATGGAGCGAATAGGTCATCAGGAATTGCAGGGTTGAATGTAGGGAGGCAACCAGACTATGTGAATACCCTTTACCCATCCCTGAGCAGGACCCTTATGATGGTCTCCAGTCTTTCAGATAGGTAAGCCTTTTGGGGCCATGGGAGATCTATGGCCTGTATAGTTCGGAGGAAAAGGCACACCTTATAAATTGACTAGAACTCTGAGCTTTCTGATATTGAAGGGTCACCACGTGTATGCTGACAACACAATTACCCTGTTTTATGTTAGCATGTTTGCACTTGTTGTGGGGCTGGTGCCTGCAACATTTTCCCAATAGCGTCCCATGTGGTGAAAAAGGAGAATGTATGGACGGATGTTCTGAGTTGAAAGTCAGAAGTCTGCCATGAATGGGAACAGCATGTGAAAACATTACAGCCAATCTGAGCTTGGAGTATACTGATTCTCAACCTCTTTGCAACTCAGAAGAAAAAAGTGTACTCTGTATGTATCTTGGAAGGGGGAGAGCGAGTACTCTCATGGGCATGCCTTTCTCCTCCCTTGAGATGGGCAGAGCCTTTCCACCTTTCCCCCAGTCCCTCTAGTTCCCTTCACAAATTGAAGAGCACCAGCAAAAGCCAGCTAATCCTGATTTCACCGAACTGGCCCAAGAGGTGTGGTACTGCAACCAGAAGGTGCTGAGTTTGGAAGCCCGGTGGACCTTACCTTTGAGGATGGATCTTCTCAAACAGTAAGGGGGATGGTTTTGTGTGCACGCACACATCTTTCCTTGATGGCCTGGTTCTGGAGGACTGTGGTGACCTGGAATGAGGCGGCTAACCAAAAGCAAGCTTGGTTTTGTTATAAACATTTATTTATGGATACAAGTATGCAAAACCTATCTGAACCCTAACTAAAGGTGATTTTCCTACCTCAACAAAACTAAAACACGAGCCTGGAAATCTGTTGCATCAAAAAAAAAATCTGTCCTAGTCAAACTCCTAAACTATCCCTGTCACTACAATACAAACAACTAAGCTAACCAAAGAGTTGTTATCACAACCTAGAAGAATAAAAGCCTTGTACTTTTCTGAAAGTTCCACACTTGTAACAAAACTAGGAGAATGGCGCCCTTCATGCTAATGTACGTCTTACACAAATTCCTCTTGTGTATACTTCATCTTTAAATCCTTCATCAATGTGTTTAATTTCCCCCAAGGGTTTGTTGTTCTCTTTACTTGAACACCGTCCTTCAACTTGTTCCCACTGGGACGAGGCAGAGGCTCCCCAAGTCTTTTGCAACTACTCAATACCACAGTATTATGGATTTTACCAGGGAATTGCTTCACAAAATGGTTTGCTTCTTCTGTCTCTCTTTCCAGTTCATTAGTTGTCCCGCCCCCCTGCCAGACTTATCACTGTTCCCTTTAACTTCTCTCAGGGAATTCTTCACTGGTTTTGCCAGAGGTCACAGGTTCGATCTGCTACTTTCTTCTTCACTCTCCTTCGGCCAGCTAAATGCTGCGGCCTGTCACTCTCTTCGTTGGCCCACCATACTTTGCGGTCCGTCATTCTCTTCTTCTGCTCTTCTTTGGCCGCTTGACATTGTCACTAAACCCCTGCCTAAAGTCACCTCCCAGGTGGCCATGGAAAGGCAGACGCTTTGTGATCCTGACCTTGGGGGAGGATCACCTGGGAGGAGAAAGGGCCCAGGGGAATGAGAGGACTCTGTGGGGGGAGACACAGTATTCATCTTCCTCTAAGGAAGACATCTCCTCTATACCAAAGTTTGTAATGGCTTGTTGTCATAACAATCTTTGTGTGCCACGAGTTAAACATCTAAAGTTGGGTAAAAACAATCCCAAATCCATAGATATTGGGAGAAATAAAACCCTTACAAAACCCTATAGACTTATAAAGCTTAAAACTCCTCTAACACCCAAAAGTACAGTGAAACCAAGTCTGTAAATAAAAATGAGTTAAACTCTAATGAACTTTATTCCTCTTTACAATCAAGTCTGGTCAAGGAGCCTTATGATATTTCTTTACAGAACATTGTGAAGAACAGAATGAGCTTAAAAAAGAAAATCAAGCTAGAAAAACTAACTTTGCCATTAGGGACTTCAAGTCCCAGAATTCCCTAAGTACTGGGCTAAGAAGAGGGCTAAAGAGGAACAATGCTGCAGGAGCAGTGAGATTGTTAATAGAAATGACCCACACCCAACTGGGAGACTTAAAAAGGCTCCCTCAGATGCAGGACATTGCGAGCACCGAGGGTACGGATGTGCATGCCTTACCCGGTGAGCTCACAAGCTGATAGTGATGTAGTGAAGGTAGTGAAGGTAGGCATCTACAAAGTAGCAACCACTTGCATATGAGTGGAAGTAATACTAAAAGTAAATTTGAATACCGATCTATCCAAAAATGGCAAAAACAATATTTGCCAAAACCAAATGACTGTGACTTTAAGCTTGTGAGTTTTTTGAGAACCCAGCAAGCTGAGAGGGCAATATCATTAGAAGCTAATGCATAAACCCATTGCCCAAGCCAAGAGAAACCAAAAGCAAAGCAATTCCAATCAAACAGATATTGTCAATGGTAGAAGGGGAATAAAGAAAGGTGAAAAGGCTGTGAAACATATTTTAAGAAGCATATAACAAAAGCTGGTAGAAACCCACATTGCCAAAGCCAAGGAAGAAGGCGAATAAGACCTTATCCATGTCAGTATTTGGTTACTTGTGCAGTGAGGAAACGAGAGTGTCAAGAAGGCTGCCCCTCTGGAAAAGGTTATTCAGAAGGAGAGGAGCATATCTTGCTTTGAATCTTGCTTTCCCTGAAGAATTGCTAAAAGTCTGATGATGCAAAATAAAGAACGCTGTGAAGCTGTTATAAACTGTTGTATAAACTGATCTTAACCACAAAAGCACTTGTTTATGAATCACTACCCGAATGGCAAACCACTGAATTACCCTCAATGCCTCACAAATACCCAATGGAACATAGTCTCATGCCTCTTTTGAATTCACCATCTCTATTTCACCATCTCTACTATTGCTCTGCCACCCTCGGTGCACCTCATCTCTATCTATCGCCTTCCTGGTCCCACTTGACCATTCTTTGATGACTTTGGGCAACTCCTTGATTATCTTTCCATTAAACATCCCCTAATTCTCATAGGTGACTTTAACCTTCCCCCTCCAACCACTTTTCAGGAATCTGAACATCAGTCTTTTCTTAGTGACCATGGTTTCCACTCTATCCATACCCTACCAACCGACACGGGTAACTCTTTGGATCTCTTATTCATCTCCACCTCTCTCTGTCACTAGTACTACTGTCACACCATTCATATCTGAATACTCAGTTGTTTCCACCACCATTTACTTTGCACCCTCTGACCTTTACTCACCACTTGCTTCACCTATTACTAAAAGGAAATTGAAAACTTCTGCCATTTCCCCTTTCTCTCCAACCTACATTACTCACTATGCTCCTTCACTCTCATATCTCTTCCACCAACAATTTCCAATCCCTGCTATATGACTCATTATCCTCTCACGTTGCACTGCTTACTTTCACCCGTAAGTCTCAGCATCCTCAACCATGGGTCACCCTATTCATATGCTCTCTCCTCAGAGACATGCATCGGCTCCTGCACAAATGGAGGTGTACCCACTCACATGAGGACCTGCAAGTCTACCTCTCTGCCCTGAACTCTCTCAAGTCCACTCTTGATACAGCTAACAGGGAATTCTACTTAACCCTCATTGACTCTCACTCCAACCATACCTCCCCGCTATAGGGCACCCTAAACTCACCCCTCACTCCTCCTAGGTCTATGACTATCAACTCTACTCTCACAGTTAATGACCTAGCTGAATGCTCTGCTGCAAAAAATTATCAAAATTAGAGACTCTCTCCTGACTTTCCTCACACTCCCTCCTCCTACATTTTACACTCTACCATCATCCTCTGCAACCATCTCCCACTTAACTCACACTAACACTGACAAAGTGTTATTTCTATTGATGAAGGCTAACCCCTCTTGTGCCCCATCAGACCATCTTTCCTCCTCAGCTAGTCAAGCCTATTTACCCTATAGTGGCCCCTCACCTTGCTGAACTCTTCAACCTGTCCTTTGACTCTGCTTGCTTTCCATCTGTTTTCAAAACAGACACAGTCATCCCTCCCCTAAAAAAAGCAAGAGACTGACCCAAACTATTGGCTAACCTTTGCCCTTTGTCCCTTCTTTTGCATTATACCAAAGTGCTCGAAAGGGTTGTGTTCAAATGTTTTACCAATTTCTTAGACATCCTGCCACTCCACGGAAACTGCTCTCATGAATGTGTCCAACTTCATTGCCTCTGCTAAACCCTCAAACCTAACCTCTATCCTAATTCTCCTTGGCCTGTCTGCTCCCTTTGACACTGTTGATCACTCCGATCTCCTTAATACTCTCTTTCTTCTTGGGCTTTGCGGTCAAGCCCTTGCCTGGATTGAGTCCTACCTTGAACCTCTTCAGTTCTCTGTCTCCTGGAGCAACAACACCGCTCAACTCACTCTTCTAACTGTTGGCGTTCAACAAGGCTCTGTCATGGGTCAGCTCCTCTTTACACTCTATGCCTCTGCTTTTGGGGCACTAATCTCCTCCTTTGGGTTCTCGTACCAACTCTTTGCAGACGACACCCAAATCATCTTCTCTTTTCCTGAACTCTCCTCTGATCTCTCTATCAAAATGTTCAACTGTCTCTCTGCCATTAAATATTGGATGGCTTTGTACTCTCTGATGTTAAACTCTACCAAAACAGAGGTACTCTTCTTTCCTGCCAAAACTCTCTCTCATCTTCAGCTAGAAACCTCAGCATCATCTATGACCCTTCTCACACCTTCACTTCATTTTATCTCCAAAGCTGGAACAGCAGCTTGCCTCAACCCCGAAATATCAGGAAAATCAGGCACCTCCATCCTTTCAAAACCACCAAGCATCTCTTAACCACTCTTATCTTCTCTAAACAAGACCTGTTCCCTATAATCTTGACTTGTGTTGCTTATATTTCTGGGTTTGCAGTAATTTGACCTACCCTGAGGCTTAAGGTCTGCATTCAGCTTAATGCATGTTGTGGCGTCCATTTCTTATGTCAGGAATCTGTGTTCTGTGTTATTTATGTTGTACTCAATGTATGCATTTCTTTATGTTTATGTTTTCCTAAATTAATGTGTGTTCTTGCAAAAAGCCAATGATGCAATAATACATTAAAAGAAATGTGTGCAATGTAATATTTTCTATATATCTTAAACATGTACATATGTACTCCTTTCACCTATTCTCTTCAACCTTTAACTCGCTGTGTGCCTATTATCTAATATATCTGCTTGGGATAAGGGCGGCATGGCTGCCTCCATGGACAGTGCTATTTGGTCTCCCCAACTACGCTTTCTGTCCTCTCTATAAGATCATTAACTTTGCTATCATGACTCTCTTTGAATTCCCTCACTTTACACCTACATCCTCATACTGTCACCAGGCTAATGATGCAAAACAGAGCCAGATTCAAATCTCTTCTCCTGGTTCACAAATCTATCCACGGTGTGAGGAGGCCAAAGAGGCAATGGAGATAAAAGACAGTCCCATTCTAACTTTCAGACCCAGCACCCAAAATGTTACATCAGCAGGACAGAACAAAACTACATGTCCCATAAACCACCATGGGAAATGGAGACCAGGTGGGGGAAAAGATAAAATGAACAAAGGGAAGCGGTATAGATACAGCCCTGTCATGCGGTACAGTGACAGATACCCCCATAGCAGTACAGGTTGGGATGGACAAACAGTGCATGGAGCAGGGTGGAGGTATGAAGGCAAGCTGGCTGCAGGTGTGGGACAAACAGTGCATGGAGCAGGGTGGAGGAGTAAAGGCAAACTGGCTGCAGGTGTGGGAAGTGGGCAGGAAAGGTGGGTGGAAGCTGAGGGGAGGGGAGGAGCAAAGTATGAGTTAAAAAAAGCCCCGGGAAACTCATCAGGTGTCTCTCATTACAGCAGCAGCCCTGGCCGCAGACCACAGAGAAGTGGGAGGAATCCCCAGGTGATGTATACTGGGCGTACTAGGAGGCTGAAGGCTCGGCACCGCAGAGATCCTTATCAAGAGGCAGACCATCCGCCAGGAGAGGCTCGAAGACCGGCAGCGCCGGGAACACTACCGAAGCGGATTCACTGACAAGGAAAGTCTGGCCGTAAACCATTTTCAAAGGACAGTGTTTCCGTGGATTTACCCTCTCTGTTTGTTTTTTAGTTTTTTTAAAACCCAATTTGGACAGCTGGCGAAGGAATGGAAAGATAGTGTCCGGGGAAAGGAATTTATGTGACCTGATAATTTTGTTTTCAAAGAGGAGCCAAGCTTAAGAGGACATTCATGTGAATTCTGAATTGATTCACCCTTTTTCCAAGCAAGCCTGCTGAACCACATTTAAGCATGTTTTGTTGTTTATAATGAGAGGCTGTTTGAAAGTTTAACTCAGAAATAAATCATTCCTTGTGAACCCTGCATTCCGACTATCGTCTACTACTTTACAGTGGTGGCAGCGGTGGGATTCAAGAGAACGCCAACGCAGACAGAATGGAAGCTGTGATAAAGGCACTCACAGAGGGGCAGTAGCAACTGCAACAATTTATACAAGTGCAAGGCCATCAGGCGCAGGCAGACAGACAAGCCCTCCAACAAGCCATACAAGTACAAAGTGCGGCACAAGAGCAAGGACGGGAAGCTTTAAGAATATTGGGAGAAGCAGTGGCTACCACACGGATGCATCCCGCGATACCGTCCACGGTATTACAGAAATACCAAGTAGGAGAAGACCCCAGTTTTTTCTTTGTGAATTTTGAGAGAATAGCCAGAGCAGCTCAATGGCCACAGGACAGATGGGCCTTCTACCTCGCACCCCTGCTCACAGGGCCAATGCAGTGAGCATACCAAGCTGCCAACCCCACAGGGGAGACTCCTTATACCGAGATTTAAAAAACAGTGTTGGAAAGAGTCGGTATGGATGAAGAATCCTACAGACTCAAGTTTAGAGAAACCACATTGAAACCCGGCGAAAGTCCAAGACAATTGTTCTACAGAGTGCAAGATTTGGCGGAAAAATGGCTACAAACAGGCACTGCCACAATAGGACAGATTAAGGATAAAGTAATGATGGAACAATTCATTGATGCCTTACCCGGACCCATACAGAGGTGGGTTAGGCAACATCACCATCTGTCCTTAACCGAGGCCATAGATATGGCAACAGCATATTAGAAGGCAGGTAACACTCGGCCCATCCCAGCGACCCACTTGAGACCAAATCTGGAGACTCCCGACTTACGCAGTGGGGCTTACAAGGGGCCAAGCACCGAAACCCAGGAACCAGCAAGAACCCCGACCTAATGGGGTTGTTACAAACAAAGGAACGGCACCTCAATGTTTCGAATGTGGGGAATGGGGTCATATTGCTTGATTTTGCTCCTGAAAACCAAAACCTGAACCAATGGAAATCAGGACCTTACAAACACAGGAATACAAAAGGAAATGGTTACCTTATGTGATAGAAGTCACAGTGGACGGATATAACCGTCAAGCAATGATGGATAGTGGAAGTCGACAGACGGCCATACAGCCCCATGTGAGCGAGCAAGATCACAAACAGGTGAGAACCATTGGCATCAAATGTGTGCATGGGTGTGAAAGGGTATCCTACCAAAGACATTGTGTTGGGATTGCCGGGGCACGAGATACCAATCAAAGCAGCTATTATTCCTACCCTACCCGCCTTGGTACTGATAGGAACAGATCTACCGGAATTTGATAGATGGTTAAGAGAGGCCCCCTTTGCCCAAACTGATCTAGTGGGGCCCTGCAGTCGAGAAGAATTATCCAAAACCCAGAAAAGGATGAACCGAGGGAATCAGGAAAAGTACAGAGACATTTCCATTATAGACTGTAAAGTAGGGGATCATATGCTGTCATTTCGAACAGAAACAGGGTTAGATGAAACGCTGAAAAGAGCCAGAGAACAAGCCCTAGACGCTAGCAGGACCAACCCTACTACACCTTACTTTAAAGAAAAACACGGATTAAAATATCGAGTAACTCAAGGCCCTGATAACATAGAGAAAGAGCAATTGTTGGTTCCCCAGTCCTACAGGAAAGGGCTGATTCAGCTGGCACATGACCATACCACAGGGGGACATTTAGCAGAGAACATGACAAAAAAAGGGTGTTGCAAAATTTCTACTGGCCCGGAGTATATGCGGAGGTGTCAAAGTATTGCCAAGAATGTGGGATATGTCAGAAAACAAGCCCACATATACCAGCCCGAGCCCCGCTACAAAGGATGCCCTTGATCAAAGAACCCTTTCAGAGAATAGGGCTAGACATTGTGGGGCCTATGGAACCTACCAGCAGAGGATACCGGTTCATAATAGTGGTAGTGGACTATGCCACTAGGTACCCCAAAGCCTTTCCACTAAGAGGAATGTCTGCAAGACAAGTATGTGATGCTCTCTTGCCCTACTTTTCCAGAGTAGGGATTCCTTTGGAGATTGTTACCGACCAAGGACGTAATTCTATGTCAGTTGTCATGACGGAGGTATGCAAGCCCCTTGGAATCAACCATTTGAGAACCTCTGTGTACCATCCACAAACGGATGGGCTTGTGGAAAGATATAATAAAACCATCAAACAAATGATAAAAAGAGCCACCAGTCCCACTGGTCTGGGGTAGGAGCGAGTGCTGCCATGGGTGTTGATGGTTTTACGTGACACTCCACAATCTTCAACAGGGTATTCCCTATTTGAATTATTATTTGGAAGACAACCAAAATCTATCTTGGGATTACTGAAAGATTCCTGGGAAAACCAGGAGGAAACAAACCTCACTGAATATGTTAATGACTTAAGAGAGCACCTGGGAAAACTTCGAGATTATGCACAGGAAAACCTGGGTCGGGCTCAAGAAAGACAACAGGACTATTATGACAAAGGAAGCAGACCGAGAACGCTTAAAGTAGGAAACAAGGTGTTGGTACTATTACCCACTCACACCAACAAAATGCTCGCCCAATGGAAAGGCCTGTGCAGCATCACAAAAATATTGGGCCCAGTTAACTATGAGGTAGAACAACCTTATAGGAAAAACAAACATCAGAACTATCACATTAATCTCCTCAAGTTATGGAAAGAAGAGGACTCAGCTGTATTGTGTACAACCCTGGCAGAGCTGTCGGTCCCAGAACAAATGGTCACAACCTCGGCTAGCGGCATACAAGATGTGGGATTGGGGGAACAATTGAGCAACACCAAAAGAACTGAGTTATTTTCCATCTTAGAACCTGTGGCAAAAGTATTCTCGAGTATACCAGGAAGAACCCATATGGCTACCCACTGCATCCCCACAGAGGCAGGCAAGTTTGTACGTCTCCGACCCTACAGAATACCTGAAGCAAAAAGGGAAGAGATAACACAAGAAATAGATAGTATGCTGAAACTAGGTACCATTATTCCCTCCAAGAGCGCATTGTGTTCACCTGTGGTGCTAGTGCTCAAACCAGATGGTACCACACGGTTTTGTATGGATTTTAAGCAATTAAACGCCTTTTCCCGATACAAAGCCTACCCGATGCCCAGAATTGATGAACTGGTAGAGAAGCTGGGAACACCATCCTTCTTGAGCACCTTGGACTTAACCCAAGGATATTGGCAGATACCGCTCAACCCGGCGGATCAGGAGAAAACAGCCTTCTCAACACCCCAAGGGCTGTTTCAGTTTACGGTGTTACCATTTGGGTTACACGGCGCTGCTGCCACGTTTCAGGCCTTAATGGACAAAATCTTAAAACCTCATGAACCGTATGCGGCGGCTTATTTGGATGACATAGTTATTTTCAGTAGAACTGGGAAGAACACTTAGAACATCTCACCAAAGTAATTAAATCCTTACAAAAGACCGAGCTACATATTAATCCCAAGAAAACCAAACTGGCAGCCAAAACCACTAAGTATCTGGGATATTCGGTGGGAGGGGGATAATCACACCCCTGGTGGACAAAATACAGGCCTTGAAAAAACTACGCAACCCAGAGACACTAAAGGAGATCCGAGCATTTCTAGGGTTCGTGGGGTATTACAGAAGATTCATACCACACTTTTCTACAATTGCGGCACCACTGACGGACGCCTTGAAAACCAATAGGCCACTTAAAATTACTCCTGAAGCGGTGCAAGCCTTTGAACAATTAATACAGCTAATATCAACCCAACCGGTCCTACACTGCCCGGACTTCTCTAAAGACTTTTTTTGCAGGCAGATGCATCAGGATGCGGTCTAGGCGCAGTGCTATCCCAGGGGATGGAACAAAACCTTTGCCCAATCGCATTCATCAGTTGAAAACTCCTGCCACATGAGATACCGTACTCCACGCTAGAAAAAGAATGTCTGGCAATAAAATGGGCAGTAAAGTTCCTCCGTTATTACCTACTAGGGCGGAAGTTTACCATTTTTACGGATAATGCACCTCTCAGATGGCTGGCCACCCAGAAGGATTCAAACCATAGGGTTCTGAGATGGTTTTTGACTCTTCAGCCCTATCATTTTGTTACAGTGCATAAACCCGGAAAGTATCAGTTAGTCGCTGATTATTTATCCAGGACACTGAACCGGCCCGAATGGCCTGGTTCCCTGGGGGAGTATGTGAGGAGGTCAAAGAGGCAATGGAGATAAAAGACAACCACATTCTAACTTTCAGACCCAGCACCCAAAATGTTACATCAGCAGGACAGAACAAAACTACATGTCCCATAAACCACCACGGGAAATGGAGACCAGGTGGGGGAAAGGTAAAATTAACAAAGGGAAGCGGTATAGATACAGCCCTGTCATGCGTTACAGTGACAGATACCCCCATAGCAGTACAGGTTGGGATGGACAAACAGTGCATGGAGCAGGGTGGAGGTATGAAGGCAAGCTGGCTGCAGGTGTGGGACAAACAGTGCATGGAGCAGGGTGGAGGAGTGAAGGCAAACTGGCTGCAGGTGTGGGAAGTGGACAGGAAATGCGGGTGGAAACTGAGGGGAGGGGATGAGCAAAGTATGAGTTAAAAGAAGCCCCGGGAAACTCATCAGGTGTCTCTCATTACAGCAGCAGCCCTGGCCGGAGACCACAGAGAAATGGGAGGAATCCCCAGGTGATGTATACTGGGCGTTCTAGAAGGCTGAAGGCTCGGCACCGTGTAGATCCTTATCAAGAGGCAGACCCTCCGCCAGAAGAGGTTTGAAGAGCGGCAGCGCCGGGAACACTACCAAAGCGGATTCACTGACAAGGAAAGTCTGGACGTAAACCATTTTCAAAGGACAGTGTTTCCATGGGTTTACCCTCTCTGTTTGTTTTTTCGTTTTTTTAAAACCCAATTTGGACAGCTGGCGAAGGAATGGAAAGATAGTATCCGGGGAAAGGAATTCATGTGACCTGATAATTTTGTTTTCAAAGAGGAGCCAAGCTTAAGAGGACATTCATGCGAACTCCGAATTGATACACCCTTTTTCCGAGCAAGCCTGCTGAACCACATTTAAGCATGTTTTGTTGTTTAAAATGAGAGGCTGTTTGAAAGTTTAACTCAGCAATAAATCATTCCTTGTGAACCCTGCATTCCGACTACCGTCTACCACTTTACACACGGTAAGGCACAACTGTATCTATACTCCTCTATCAAACTCTATAAGCCTTCTTGTACTCTCTCCTCTGCCTCCTTGACTAGCCGTGTGGCTCCTTGCCTTGCCCTTTCTGTGCTTCCTCTCACTTTCTCCCTTCTTGTTCCACTTGCATCTCTTCCCCGGAAATCCGAGAAACAGTCCCCACTGATTTGTTCAAAATCAAACTAAAAGCCTACCTCCTTGCCTCTGAGTTATCCTCTTAATGTACCACTCATCTGCCTGCTAGCTAATACTCAGTTGTGGCAAAACATCCTGACAAAAACACACTATGTTGCTTTTGGGTGCTGAGGAATGCACTTTATAAAACAGCTACAGAGGACAAAGACAATTATTGTTGGTATTGGCAAACTGAGAAAAAATTCTTTATGTGAAGAAGATTATTCTCAATATGAGAATATAATAAGATTATTTCCTTACTCAAGGAAAAGAAAGAAGCTTCTATTTTCATTGAAAAATCAATGGAGTGATGGAACTTCCTATTGTCAAGTTGGAGTCACAGAGCACTGGATTGGAACTTTCGCACAGACTAGGATTTCCTTATTTCCTTTTGGTACTGTGGAGCAGAAACCTACTTGAATATAGGGATGGAGAATTCACTCAGATTATAAGGAGAGACTGTTGTCATATTACACATTCAATAGTTATATTTTGTTGCTTTTGAACTGCCATGCATTATCATATTGAGTTATCTTATGTATAAGTCTGAGGGACAGATATCCTTTCTTAGAGTTTTCCTTTAGTTTATTTTAGGCAGGGAAATCCTCACCACGTTAGGCATAGTGAGGCATTTAACCAACCTTTTAATTTCATAAAATGGCCTCTTTTGTAAAATATTCACAAAGTTGTCCACCTCACATTTCTGACCCCTCACAGTGGTTTCTGCTTTCAAAATCAATGATGAAATAGCACTACCAATTTCTACAAATTCTCAGTCTCTGCTGTGTAGCAACAAAACGCTAATTACACAAAGAACTTTGTGGGTATATTCTCACTAATTGATTAAATAAACATGGCAAGTTTTACTGAAATCAGCAATAAATGTTGCTAAATAATAAACTGATATACTTTTAAGAGACATTTTCCTCAATACTTCAGACACAGTGTGGAGCGTAAATAAGTGAATTGTTTGTGTGCAAAAATAAATGCATTAAAATGCGTAATGTATATAACACATGCAATGGCAGCAAAATACATGCAGGTGTCAGGTAATGTAAAAATACATCCACTCATTTTGCCATGTACGCAATGACTTATTCTAAAACACTAACTGCATACCTAACACATAGAGCCCACCATAAAAACAAGAAAACATACATGCTTGTTAAACACTGACAAAACTGCTTTGTACATAGAAATACATTATGCATTTATATAAAAGAGCGCAGTGCAAAATGCGTCATAAAAACATCCATGCAGAACCATATTACTTTGCCAAGGCAAATTGTAAATATTGTAAATGCCTGACTAAAGGGAAACGAGTATAGCAGATTCAAAAAGTGCCAGGTTCCATTCAGAAAAGTGTCAGTGCACATGTTTGAAATGGTGCCAAGTGCCATAAAAAAAGTGTTGTGTGCCAACTAACAAAAATGATGTTAAATCTTGTTGGAGTGTTCACTTTGACTAGATTCCCTTTCTAGTGAACATATAGCCAAGGGACTGGCTAGTTTCGAATAAGAGCACAGAGCCTTGTCTTCCTCAGGGAATAAAATTCAATCTAAAAGATAGGTTTGGGGAAGATATTAGTTTATTGCCAATTACTAACACTCTCTATTAAGTGGTGTATGAGACGGATGAGCATGGCAACAGGCTCTGGTCCTGTTCCGTGAACATTCCAAGATTATGGGCCTCATTACACGGACGGCGGTAAGGGTTAACGGTCACCGTTAATGGCAACGGTGACCGTTAACCCTTACCGCCGTACTACGAGGTCCCTTTGCGGGTTGGAGGATTTAACGCCTGCTTCTTGCAGGCGTTAAAATCCAACCCGCTAAGGGACCTCGGAGCTAATTACGGCACCGCAAAATTGCGGTGGCGTAATTAGCGCCTTCCCCATTTCCATAGAGCCCTATGGGGCAGAAATGGGAATGGGGAAGGGCAATGGCGGAAAGGGGATTTACCGCCCCTCCAACCTTGGAATGGGGCGGTAAATCCCCTTTCCGCCAAGGCGGTGCCGGTATTTTACCGGCATGAGCCATGGCGCTAATAGCGCCATGGCTCACCGCCTACCGTGTAATGAGGCCCTATGACTTCGGACTAAGAGTAAAGGTGTCACTACGGTAAAAAACCTTATGCCTCACCATTCACTATGCTGGTTAGATCAGATGGGAGTTGTAGTCCTAAACATCTGAAGTGGTCAAAGCGTTAGGCTTTGTTTCTGAGTTCCTTGTACTCTGATCACAATTTTTATGTTAGGCAGTGTGAGTTGCTTTTCATGTTATTTTAACCCACTGTCATATAAATCCATATTTCGAGTGACATTTTTAACTTGGAAATGTTCTTTCTGAGATGTTTAGTTGTCTATAGTTTACCCGTACTTGTTCACACTACAGCACCATTATTCAAAGCAAATAATGTATAGATCAATAATTAACTTCAGGCAATGTTTGTTTGTTTGATTATTATTTGTTTGTTTATTATTTATAGGGCGCCCTAAACCCTCAGGTAACTGGGCGCACAACATAGCAAGGATACTTAGGCTTGGTTACATTTGCATAGGTGAATATATACAGGTGCACATAAAGTTACATTTTACAATGTGTATCAGCGTGCGCCCGCTGAAGGTGTGAAGTCATGATATCTGTTGATCCCTTAAAGGAAATATTGTGACACAAGATTGGGAACATTTCCTATAATAAAGTTGTCTTTTTACGTTATTAAATTCTTGCAGCTTTTCAAGTGCAGTTACGAGAAGAGTTTTTCCGCAAATGTTTCACTCTTATACTTCTTTTTTTTCCAGTTCCCTGAGGCATATGACTCCACCAATTCGATCTTTGGTTTGTTTTAAAAAGCCAATTGCCAAATGTACGATGCAAATTAAAGTATGTATCAAGTCTGCCCATGTATGTTTACTATTTGTTGCTTTACAGTGTAAGCAATTATAATAAAAACAGTTTACCCAATTGTTTATTTCTTTCTTTTTTTAAATTTATTTTTATTTGAATTTTACTCAATAAATTTTATCAAAACTTCCTTGCTCTTGCTTTTCCTTCATTAGGCAACGTCTTCACGCACAACCCCCCCATCTTCTCGTAGTCGGGGTAAATATTGTAGACACGCCCCAGGGATTTGCGTCTTTTTCTAATTCCCTATGCTGGTTCAATTCTTTGGTCTGTTTGCTCTGAGACATGTGAATTGATTTTTTTCATAGCTAGGTCTATTAGCTTCGCCATGGCCACCGTCCAATTTGTTTTTTCGCCTGAGATCAGTCTATTCGGCTCCAGGATCCAAGCGTTGGCGAGCAAAGGTCGGAGGTAAGTTTTTCAATTTTCCATGGTTTTCGGACAGTCCATCTCTAGATGTTTCAAAGATTCAGTCACTGCTTGGTTTCCACACAGGCGACACGACTTGAGACTCTTAGGTTCGCGGATAGCTATGATCTCCCGTGTTGGTAGCAGATTTAGTCTGGCTTTCAGAAACAGGATTCTCATTTTTTTGTCTGGGAATTTTAAACAGTAATTTTGTGTTTTTTTCAGACTGTTGAAAGTGGGAGGTAAATGGGATAGAAGTTTATTTCCAGCTGCTTTTTCCACTGTAATGATCCAATCCCACTCTTCCATTTTTTGTTTAATTCGGTCTGGGTTTTCCCTCAGATCTTTTTCTGAGCAGGCTATTTGTGTTAGATCATCTTTTCTAGCCTTAGCCCATTTGTTTAAGGCTGTGCATTTTCCTGCTTCGATTTCTTCTCTCAGGATGTCATAGGTGCGTAGAGTGTCAGACATGATTATTTTCCTGAATAGTCTCATCGCGCTTTGATCCACCATTGACGCTAAGGATACCAGGCCCAATTCTCTCCTGATCGCCGGCATAGCTGTTGATTTCGGAAGATCTAACAGCGTTTTCCATACGTACCCCTCCAATTTTGTCCATAGCTGGCGCGGTATGTACAATGTAGACTAACGATGGCACTACCTTTGTTTTATAAAAGGTTATCGCTGGAGTTAACGAAAATGTTCCGTACTTCCTGTCCACTGCTCTTGTTTGTGCGGTCAGACGCTTAGCTTTCTCCAACAGTTGACTTTGCCATGCGCTGTCCGTTCCGGAACTATCCATCAAAACGCCCAGGTATTTGATGCTCTTGACGGTTTCCATTTTGATGTTATCGAGAAACAATGACTGATTTTTTTTCGTTTCACTTGGGCCTTTTTCTATAACCATGATCTTTGTTTTCGATTTAATTATCTCAAGGTTGTTTTCACTCATGTAATTTACCAAATTGGATAGTTTCCGTTGAAGCCCCACTTTCGTTTGATCGATCAGGATCACGTTGTCTGCGTACAACAGGCGTGGAATCTCTGTTTTTCCGATTTTAGGCGGAAATGCTCTTATTTTACTTTCTGAGTGCTGATAATATCCCAGGAATGCTATGAATAAGGCCGGGGCCAATGGGCACCCCTGCTTAACGCCTCTGTTTACCTCAATATCCTCGGATAAGGTGCCCTGTTGGTTTAATTTCACCCTGATTTTAGTCTCGGCATGAAGAGCTTTTATTGGGTCCATCACCTCTTCCGGGCAATTCCAAGTTTGTAGTTTAGACCATAGTTTGTTCCGGTCAATCCTGTCAAAAGCCTTTGATAGGTCCACAAAAGCCAGAAAGATTTTAGGCGCCCCTTCCTTTACTTTGGCTTTCAAGATGTTCAAAAATAGAATGTTGATCACGGTGCTGCCATTTTTTTGGAAGCCCGTTTGCAGGAAGTCTTTCGATGGGCCATTTTGTTCCCAGATTCGGAAATGTGAGAGCAACTGCGTTGCGAAAATCTTCCCTATTATGTCCAATAGGGCGATAGGTCTGTAACTTTGTGGCTCACTTCGGGCTCCTTTGTTATAAATTGGAACTATGACCGCATTCAGCCAAGTTTTCAGGATAATTTTTTTTCAGGCCGCACTCCCCGAAGGTCTTACTGATCACTTCCGCCCATTCCTTCGGGCACAGTTTAAGGTCCACGTTTGTTAGGCCATCCGGGCCCGGGGCTCTAGATATTTTCAGTTTGTTGATTGTCCTTTCAATATCAGCTGGATCGGATACATCTACCCAGGGCGTGTTGGACCATTGATTCTCCATATACACAGAACTGTCCAGGCTCTTAAATTCTGTGGTTAGGTACCGTATCCAGCTTGCTTCAGGCACAGCGTTACTCTGCACAGAGCTTGGTGTGTTGGTCATTGCTTTTATTAGGCCCCAGAACGCACTGGATTTTTTTTATTGCAATTTGCCCATCATCTCCTCTGCGTCCTTTTGGCATTGGCATGCTCTGTGCTGTTTTTGCCAATTTTTGTACCCTTTCGCTTCCTGCTTCCATTTCTCCCAGTCTTCCCGAGCATTAGTTTTTTTGGCTATTCTTTTCCATCTTCGTACCACTTTTCTTTTATCGACCAATGCTTTGTCAAATGCGTATCTTGCAGCTTCTGGTTTACTGGTGTTTTTGTCACCTGCATTCGAAAAGCCAGTAACAGCGGTAGGTAGTTTGACCGGTCTTCAATATTATTTGCCTGGTTATTGTTCACCTTTTGGGCCCAAGCTCGTTTGATTTTCACGATGTCAACTTCAGTTATCCTGAGTGGTGCTCTTTGGGCGTTAGCTTCGATAGCTATTTCGTAAGATTCTTTGCTTGGTCTGCTGCCTTGCCATGTGCAAGTTAGTAAATTGTGGTCGCTTTGTTGAGTTTTTATGACCTCGAAGCTCCTTATGTCACTTGTGAGACCCTCTGAAATAAAGATGTAGTCCAGGGTCGCTTTTGAGGAATTTCGTTCCCACATTGGGAGGTTTGATTGCGAAGGGAAGAGGGAGGCTGTGTTTTGTATGTTCCTTACTTTGATAACTTCATTCCACTCCTTTCCTCTGTCTCCAGCTGCATCTTTTATCCCCTTCCCTTGCGCGGTTCCCGGCTGTGTGGTCCCCGGATCAATGCATTTTGCATTGAAATCGCCGCAAATTGTTACTCACCGGACGGGAAGTATACCAAATCGGTGGCCGGAAGGCACAGGACTTGTCTATTGATTGAAGAGCTAGGTCGGGGCCTCCAACCTAGCCTCCTCTCTTTGAGGGCACAAGACCTTTTTAACGATATGACTCTCTGCTGGGTCGGACCAGGCAGAGGGACTGATCGCTCAAAAGGGCGGGGAGGACACGCCGCCAAGAACCCAGCTGTAAAGGAAAAACAAGAGGTGAGCAATTGGAAATTTAAGAAAGATCCCTTTCCCTCGATACCTCTTTCTAGTAGTACCTGACCTATGCCCTCCCCTTGTTTTGTTCCAAGGCCACCGGAACCATCTACAAGTAAGAGAGGAAAATGTAACCTATCCTGACTATAGTTGTCAATTAAATAATGAGAATGGGTAATCATACAAAAAGAAAACCCTTACCACTAATGTGCTGTTAAATCTGTAATGTCCAAAGAGTTCATGAAAACGGAAGTGCAAAATAACAAATGGGTAGGTTAGTTAGGGAAACTAAACCCGGGCGGAACGAGGGCCGCACTAGAGTCGGGTAGGTGCACTATCCGCAAAGCGTCCCTGTGCACTACTGAAGAATGTCCAATAGAAGTCTGATTGTGGAAAGAGGATGGTAACGGCAACAATAAAGGACACAATTGAGTTGGAGTTTTGCAGGTGATATAGTTCAGCGGCAAGGTACAAAGAGTACAGGAGATGTGCTTGTTAGCAAGTGGTGAAAAGAAGAGTCTTACTGATGCTGTGATCACAAGGTTCCAAAAGCGGCAGGCAAAGGCAGTTCGTGAATGAGGAAACAGGTCTGGTACACGGGTAAGTAGTTTTCCAAAAGCGGCAGGCAAAGGCAGTCCGTGAATGAGGAAACAGGTCTGGTACACGGGTAAGTAGGTAGGATTGAAGACGGAACTTCTAAATACTGGGATGCAACTTTAATCAGAAGCAGCGTTCCGCGCGGTTCCGAGGTTTAAATCGGGAAGGAGAAGGCGGAACCGGATGAAACCGAGGCTCACGCATCATCGCCTCTGAGCTGACAGCGGGCGGCGGAAAGCTGGGAATTGTAGTCCAAACTTGCCGCAGAGTGCTACGGAGTGAGCCGAAGCCACTATTTTCCAAGGCAGTTGCCAGTGGGCGTAGAATGGGTTTGCAATATGACGCATACCCTTACGGAGGGCAATAACCTTCCTGCGGGCCTGCCGAGGCGTAACAAAATTATGATTTCAATCCTCTCGAATTCCTCATACAACTGATCGATCGTGGCGCTCATGTTAGCACAGAACGTTTTTGTGGACATCCGTTGCGGGTTCCAATAGCAGTTTACTATTGCTTGAGACTTTGGGTGCGAGTCTTGCTTCTTATCATTCAACTGTTTCCATGACATCAGAACCACCAGCAGTTTGTATGCCTCTTTCCATTTTCTTAATTCCGATAGCCCCTGTCCTCTTTTAATAGCCACAAGGAGACCGGACGATGGTCTACCTAGCAGACCTTTCACCGCCAATGAGATTTCCACAGTATAGCCATCAAAAG
The DNA here is from genome assembly GCF_040938575.1 of Ambystoma mexicanum. Classification (NCBI taxonomy): domain Eukaryota; kingdom Metazoa; phylum Chordata; class Amphibia; order Caudata; family Ambystomatidae; genus Ambystoma; species Ambystoma mexicanum. Next base: position 1,484,322,618 of record NC_090929.1, read on the forward strand.
CCAGCTTATCCACCAACCACGTTTCTTGTAGACATATTATGTCGTAGAGGCCCAAATCGACCTCTCCGACTGTTGTCAAATGTACATAGCCTCTTGTGTTCCACGACCCCAAGCTGAAATATTCCTTTTCGGGCCTCTCTGCGCCAATGCTGTCATTTTTCTCAAGGACTCTGGGTGACCCTGGTCGTTGCTATTTTCCTGTGTTTTTGTTCCAACTTTGCGTTAACCATTTCCACGGGCTTGTTTTACGTTCAGTCGATACTACCCCCTCTCAGTTTGCCTGGTCTCTTTTCTTTTCATCATTTCTCCTTGGCTCTTCAACTGTGGCCCTCCGCGACTCACGATGCTTGTCTCCGCTCGGGCAGTCCGATGTATATCCATGGTCCCTGTCCCAGTTCTCCCGACTTGCGTCGTGGGTTTCTTTACCCCTCCCGCTTCTATCTCTCTTTCGGACTCCTTCCTATCTGTGGTCGCGGTGGTCCTTTCGGGCTGCATAATTCCCGCGGTTTTGGCGATATAGCACTTCCGTCTTAGATTTATAGTGTTTTAGTAGTTTAGGACTTCCTGCCTTTTCCTTTGAGGGGGGCCTTTTATCCCTTATCCTGGTTAACTCCGTCAGGCGGAAGCCCAAAGATTCAATTTCATTATAGGCCTGTTGGTCAATGTGTTCAATTCCCACTGATTTGAGATGTAGATAGGCCTTTGCCCTCTTTTCCCTGTGATATGGCTCTACTAGGTTAAGGTCTTCCTTTCTGATTTTTTTTTAGTGTTTTCATTTTCTTCGTTATGTTCAAAACTGTATGTCTATTGAGGATCAAATATCCTCCTTCAGTATCCATTTGCTCCAGCTTAAACACTCTTATCTCCTCTTTAGTGCTCTTTTGTTTTACCCTTCTGGATCTTTGCTCTCTCTCTTTACGTGGGCTTTCTATTATGGTGTTTTCTTTTGATTTGTTCTTTATATTTTCCGTCGTTGACTGGTGTCTATTTTTGGGTTCAAAATCCTTTGGATTTGCCAGCAGTGACGTGGTAGGCTCTTTGGAAGCATGCTCTTTTTCTGCCCCCCTGTTTACTCCATCCAGATCCTTTGTTTGCTTAGCTAGATTACTGATTTTCACTACGTCTCTTACATCTTTGTTTGGTTCTGTTTGCTCCTTTTCTGCGTGTATGGACATATTCATTAGATCGGAACTCTCCATGAATTCCTCTGCGGTTTTTGGCGATCTGGCGGTGCCATCGTCCATCCACCGTTCAGTTGGTTTTACGTGTTTCTTCTTTTCTTGCTGCCCCGACTGGATTAAGTTTATCTCTGATGGGTCGCAGGCCTGGCACAAGTCTTTTATCGGGCTTCTTATTTCCTCTGTCTGATGCAATAGCACTTGGACTGTTTTCTTTGTGCTTTGGCCCGAGTTGACTTCCCTTTTCCCCATGCAAGGTGTTGGCAGAGGGTTTCCCTTTTTCATTGGCTGTGGCTGCGCCACCTGGGATTTGGACTTCAGACTACTGATTTGTTTTGTTTGTTCCTTATTTAAGGCTTCCATGATTTTGATTTTCTTTTCCAGCATTATGATTTTGATTTCCCAATTGAAAGGCTGGGGGGTAACTCAGTCTTCTACAGCGGCGATATAGCTTTCCACATGGGCCAATTTGCTTATCATATTTGATAAAATTGCGGTGTTGTCTTTGACATCCTCTTTAATTGCCTCGTATAACTTGCAGAAAGGTGCTAGCGCAATTGACATCGCTGACATAATTGCTATCATGTCTGGTTTCTTATTTGGAGACTCTTTCTGCATTGAGGCTGCAATGTCACTTAATCTTCTCTTTTCCAGAGATTCTTGAATTTGTTCCTGTGTTCGCGTAGCCGCGAGAGGCTCTATATGTAAAGCATCCTAACAGGGACTCTGAATTTGGTCCTTTTTCGGTTTAGGTGCCGCTGACCCCTTGGTCAGTAGGACATGCTCCCACAGGACTTTGGACACCTCCCTTGCTTCGATAGGCGGATTGTTAGGCAAGCCCAACACCAGATGTGGCTTTGTCCATGCCACATGCTGCTGCCTATCGGTCTGGCACTCAGGTCGTTGGTTTATGTTCCTCGGTAGCTGGCCTGCCGGACCCGTCGCTACGTCGTTGACCTCCCCTGGTTCTTCCGTTGAACATATGATCTCCTGGATCTCGTTTTTTTGGGGTTGTGTTTGGGGCTTTGGTGGAAGGGCGATGAGCTGGCCCCTTTCCTCCAATACTTCCCAAACCGTTTCTTTCTTCAAGCTATTGTTTGTTATTCTTTTTCAAAGTTGTGTAGTGCTTGATTAAGAATATTAGTGAGCATAACATCATTTAACAGTATAATTATGGGTTTATGTATTTTGGTTGATCCCCAACTGGTCGAATTTCTTTTACTCCTCAATTATCTTTTATTTTTTCCCACCAAAAGGTAGACAATGGGTTGGGGTCAGTCAATTTTGATTTGGGTAAGGGGTGAGGAGAAAGGTGGGCGGTTTAGGGGTGACCTATCCCACATTCTGAAATTTAATAAAATTAGGTACAAAACATTTGGATAAAAATGCAACTAGTCCAGGATCAATTAGAAAACACAGATCCATAATTATGCCAAAGGATAAGATATCTTACACTTCAGTCCAATTAGATGGTTATAATAAAAATTGAATATAAGTATGTAAGAACCATGAACTGATAACGCAAGTAATTTAATAAAAGACAATTTGTTCTACTTTAACAATGTAAATATTTTCATAGAATATAAATGACTGAAAATATGAAATTGTCAATGAAAAAGAATTACATATTGAGTACAACAATGAACTGAGCGCAAGCATGAGAAAAGAGTGAACTGTGACAATGTTTCTAGTTGGATGCGTGGGAATGGAGCTACAGAGACCTTGGGGGGCCCCAAGTTGCCTACTCTATTCACCTTCTCCTTTGCCAGGTAACAGTCTGTAATCCAAGACCTAATCGTTTTGAAGAGCGAACAACTCTTCATTAGAAGGCCAAAAGGTCTGTGGGTATGGTCTTTGAGCCAACTAAAAGTAAATTTGACTACACAGTGTGCAGATGGGGTGTGAACAAGACATACTTGAGCTTGAGGGTATGCAATGGAGTCACCATGATAGGGTCAGGCAGCTGCCATGACAGCGCTGCTTGACTTCAAGTTGGCAGCGGACAATTTATAAGTGATACAAACCACTAGATCTGACAAGGTGATGAGTATTACTCCGATGAGCCAATCGCTTTGTCATATCCACACAAGGACCCAGGTAGAGTCATCAGGACCCTTATTTTGTCGGTTGCAAAAGAGGCAGAACTATAAAGGTAGGCTGGTGCAAAAGGCCTAGTATGGGAGTTTGGAAACAAGCATTGCAGTAAAGAGTAAAAGATGACAGAGGAAGAAGGAAGGCAAATGTATTGGAAGGAGACTAAAACTTAAAGAGAGGTGGATGCTAGAAAGGTGAAGGGAGAGGAAGGTGAAGAAGGGTTAAAGGGGAAAGGGCACAGCTGTGTGAAGAAGGGAAAAGCTAAAGCAAGGAGGGGGGAAAAGGAGAGAGATTGAAGGGGAGACACGAGGAAGGAGGAAATTACTTGGAGGAGGTTAACAGTTTGAAAGGTACAGAAAAAATCAGTGTAGGAAAATGAGGGCCACCCATGGAGGAACATTTTGGAGGAGGTACTGAGAAAGAAAAGGGAGGTGGAATAAGTGTAGACGTGGAGCATGTAAATAAGGTAAATACTGTGGAAGAAGGCCTGTGTCGGTTAAGAAACATGCTAGCTTGTGCCTGGTTGTACATCTTAACCTAAGAACTAGCCCATAGGAGAAGTCAAAAGTAGAAATGGGTAGTGGAAAGGTGAGGAGGAGTGCAGTACCTTGGGTAAACCAACTTGACTGTGGTCTAACTCTCAACGCCAAGGTGAGTGGTGCCTCTCTTCAGTTTCTAGCCCTTGAATGGGTCTATCTTTGTCCAAAAGCCCAGGTGAGCCAGCGCATCTTCAAGCCCAGGAGGGACAACAAATGATCATGACTACCAGGGCCAAAGTGTTGTCAATCCTAGGAGGGGCAATCCATGTTCATGTAGAAGGGTGCCAAGAGGAGCCAAAATACGTGTGTCCTGGAGCACTAGAGGGGGGACTAAGTGAACCATTCACACTGAGCAATACATCCAGAGACGAGTATTATTAGAATACGGAAAGTGGACAGAGGAATTAAGTCTTCTAGAAAAAAGCTGGCCTCCTCATGAGTGTTAGGAATGTCAGCAGAGGGAATGTTATGGGTGTGTAATGAGAACAGAGAACACTAGAAGAGAATGCAAGGCAGGTAGTAGAGTGGTTGGTGCGAGGGTAAGGACAGAGTTGTTACTGCAAAAAGATGAACTAAAAGGAAATAAAGAAGTTGTCGGGGTGATTCTCCCCAACACTGTGAGCATCTTTACTGAGTCTTCCCTACATCTTTCTTCAGTGGTGCTGCAAATGATGATGTCATCAACGTATTGCAGCACTGTGCTCTCCATTTCGATATTCCCTAAATCCATCTGTATTATTCTATTGAAGATGGATGGTGACTCACAGTACCCTTGAGGCAGCCTTGTATGTTTCCATTTTATGTTCCTGTATGTGAAGCTTGTGAGGTCTTGTGACTCTGGGTGTAGAGGTATCGAGAAAAAGGCGTTTTTGAGGTCAATTACGGTAAACCGTGATGCCTCTGCTGGTATTCCACATAGTATTGTGGCTGGGTTTGCTGCAATGGGGTACTCCGCTTCTACAATGTAATTCAAGGGCCTAAGGTCCTGGATGAAACGCCAAGACCTTCCTTTGCTTTGTGCACTGGGTACACGGCTGTGTTACATGGTGACTCTGACGGTACTAATATGCCGTTGCTTCTCAATGCTGTTATTGTTTCATATATACCCTCGTCTGCCTCTTTTGATAGTGGGCACTGCTTTACCCTAGATAATATTGCTCCCTTTTTCAATTTTATTTTTACTCCTCCAATGCTCTTTATGCAGCCCACGTCATATGGACTAGTGGTCCACAGTGATGCTGGTACCTTCGCCATGTCTTCCTCATAAAATGGTACTGGTGTGGATGCAGGAGCCTCTAGTGCCATTGCCATTTTCAGTGCCACTTGCTTGTATGTCACCCGTAGCCATTTGTTAACACTCATCATAAACACCATCTCTCCTTCTTTATTGTAGGAGAAGAGCTCCTCATCAGAAACCTGTGTGAGCCTGCACCCCTCAGCCAGTGCTATTACTGCTTTCCAGGCCCTCCCCTCTCTGTCTTGGGCATGTACTGCTATGTAATCTGCAGTTGCCATGATGCTCTCGATGCTCACTGAAATTATCTTCCCCTCCGGTTCACTCGCCGGGGTCTCTGGTCTGAACAAGTATGCTGCTGGCCTCCTCCATACTTTGCCCTCAATCCCAGGCATCCATGCAAATGCCATGTCTGTCCCATATTGAAATAGTTCTCCATCTACAGGTTCAGCTCGAGCCACTGTTTGGCCACATTAAGCTTGCAATATTTGTCGGGCTGTGAGCATGTTTATTCCTGGCGTGGAGCAGATTATGCCGTTCTCCGTGAAGGAAATTGTAATATTCAATCTGCTCATTATGTCCCTCCCAAAAATGTTTACTGGTGACTGCTTTGAATACAGGAGCGGGAGAGACATATCATGATCTCCTATAGATAAGGAGATGTTATCAGTGAAGGGAACCAACCCTCGAGCCTCAGAGAATCTGTGAGTGTGCATGGCCTCGCTTGACAGTTTAAATTTACCCTACCTTATGCAGGACCTAGTGGCCCTGGTGTCAACAAGGAAGGAACATTTTTTGTCACCTATCGCTACCTCTATGCGTGGTTCCTCCGCAGTGTTCGGTGTTACTGATAGGGTGGGACACATCAAAGACACCTGTGGGCTGTCCTATTGTGGATATAGTGACTGACCACTTTCTTTGTATGGGTTATGCCCCAATATGGTCACCTTCCCCAACTGTGTTTGTTGTAGTCGTGTACCAGTTGTTGACACCTGATTATCTTGTATCTGGGTAAGCTGCTGCGTTGGTTGTACCTGGTGCTGTTGTGTTACTACTACCTGTTGTTGTGGCAGTGTGTATGCCTGTACCTGTTGTTGCAGTGCAGCGTGTGGTTGTGCCTGTGGTTGTGGTGCAGTATGCTGTTGTGTCTGTTGCTGTGGTCGTTGTGTGGATGCTTGTTGTTGCGGGGTGTGCTGTTGTGTTCCTTGCTGCTGTTGGTAAACTAGTTGCTCCCCCATATGCCCTTGTTGCCCCGGCTCCCCCCAAGCTGGTGGGGTGGGTCTCATTCTACATGTGCGCGACATGTGTCCCAACATTCCACAAACCCAACATGTTGGTGGCTCCCTCGCCTGCCATGTAAAGTTCCCCGTGTTATCCTGATAACCTTGCTGCCCATTTGAGTAGTATCCCCAGAATGTCCCCCCTTGTTGCTGTGCATGCTGGCCATAGCCCCTTCCTCTCACCAGCCCGCCCCTCCCTCTGTAGTTGTTATAGTATCCATTTCCCATTTGTATGTATCCCCCTGCTGTGTTTGCCGTGTAGGGTGGGGGCGGGGGCATTTGTTGTGTTATTATTTGAGCTGGCTGCTGAATTTGTGCTACATGTTGTTGTGTCGTGCCTTGTGCAACTATGGCTTGAGTAGGTGCTGGTGTGGCTACCACGGGTGTTGTCAATAGTGCTCCCTCCATGGCGTATTTGGATAGCTTCTTCTGTACCAGTTTTGCCTCCTCTGCCTTCCTACCTTCCTCCTTTTGTTTCATCTTTTCCTGCCACATCCTACAGTGATGCACTATAGTTAGCTGTATTTCTGGCCAAGCTTTAACTTCCATCCCCACAATTTTCTTCAGCTATTTCTGAACTGGTTCGGGGAGACCTTCTATTAATATGTGGTAGAAAATTGCTAATGTTTTATCCCACGGCTCCCGAGTTTCCAAGCGCCACTTCTCCTGAATCTCCTGGATGTAATCAATAGGATCTTCATTCTCACGCTTTTTTGCGTGACGTAATTGCTCCTTTGTCTGATGTGTCTGGATACTAAACCCTTAATACCTGCCATAGCGCTTGCCTGCAGTTGGCAAATGGTGCCCCATCATGCGACGTATCTGTTACTGTGACCCCTGGGAAGCCTGCCCTTCTCCAGATGTCATCCGCAGCATCCCCTAGTATTGATATTAGGAGCCCTTTCACGTCTCCCACTGCTAGTTTTTGTCCTGCAGTGTGTTTCTCCATTTCATATATCCATTTCCCAGCTCCCCCACTTAGGGAGGGGAGTCTGCACTTTATGTTTTCCTTGTCGGCATGCTTCCATGGGACATATTGTGGTCTGGCCCCTCCCCTTTCTAGGAGTGACATTAAGTCCCCCCCCTTCATTTCCCCTAATGCTTGTGGGGCTATCTCAGTGTACTCATCCTCTTCCTCCGTGTCATGTGATCCTATCATTAGATCATTACAGTTATCTGTTCTGTCGTCCCCTTCATTCTCCCTCCCTCTTGTGTTACCCTCGTGTTTCACCACGGGTGTGCTCGTCCTTTCTTCCTGTCTACGTCCCGGGAGATCTCTGAGTCTGTCAACATATGGAGTGTGCTGTGGGCGTGGTGTTGGTGGGCAAGGTGGGCGCGGCATTGGTGTTACTGAATGTGGCGTTCTCCCTGCTACTTCTCTTACCTGTTCTTCGCTCGTCTTTTCCTCCCTTTTCCCGCATGTCCAAGGTGACTCGCAATTTACCCGTGTGATGTACAGTTTATCTAAGCTTTCCCAATTGTCATCTCCTCCATTCTTTCCCGAACATCCTTCCTCCTCGCTGCAAAACTCATCAGGGAAAGACAATCTCCAGTCTGTCAGTTTTCCCCCCACTGTAACCGTCTTTAAATCAATCAAGTTCCCTTCGTTATGTTCTCCTCTTCTAACAGTTGTTCCCTGTGTTGATGTTGTAGGTACCTCTGAGTCCTGGCGAGTGTACGTTCTTAATTCATGTTCCATTCTCCTATCTCCTCTCTCCCTTCCCTCGTTTCCCAATACTCACCCCCTATTTCCTCTCTCTTCTTGCGTAATTCCTTCATTACTTAATCACTTATCTTTGCCAGTATCTTTTCGTCTTCTTCCCGTCTTCCCCAGTTTGCCCCTCCTCTTTTCAATATGCTCTCTATTACTTTACCTTCTTCATATTTCTGGGCGCTTTCAGATAATATTTTCTTTTTCCACATTTCCATTTCCTTTTCCTCCTCCTTCCTTTTCATTTCCCGCTGCTCCATACGTGACACCCTCTCTGCTATCACTTTCATCCTTTCCGCTTCCTTCTTTCTCTCCTCCAATCTCTCCCTCATCCTCTCCTGCTCCTCCCTACTCTCTTTTTTCTTTCCTTCTTCCTTCCCCATGTTTCTTGCTCGTACTGTCTAATCAGGTCACTTCGTACTTCTCTCAGCTCGGCCAACCTTTCCTCCAACATCTCTTCCTCTGCTTGTTACAGTCGGCCTTCCTCTGCGTTACTCACCTCAGTCCCTGTCTGCATTTTGTCCGTTTCCTCCTCATTCGTTTTCCTCACCGCGTCCTCCTTCTCCCCTGTTAGTGTCCCTCAGAGCTTTAGAAGTACCTGTGCTGCTATCCACTCATCTGGTCCTATGCTTGCAACATGTTCTCCACTTTCCTTCCCTCCCCCTGTGCCGACCTGTATTGTGTTTAATCCTAACGTGCCCACCGCTGCCGCCGCCCCCTCTGGTAGCTATCATTAGGGGCGTACGGTGGAGGGCTGTACGCGGGGTTTGAATATCCCTCAGAAGCTGTTAATTGTGGCCTGGCGGCTTCTCTTAATTCCGTCACTGGGTACAATCCTCCTTCCTCCTTCTTTACTACTTTCGCCAGAGGCGTATCATCTATCCCTTCCTTCTCTATCTTTACTTCTGACACGGCAACCGATCCTCCTTCCTCCTTCATGCCCTCCTTCACTCGTGGTGAATTGCTGCTCACCGTGCCCACGTCCCCTTCTTCTTCCTTCACCTCTTTACCTTCCTTTGTTTCTTTGCTCCCCTTCTCCTCTCTTGCCCCTTCCATAGTAAACACCCCCTTTGCTCATGGCTTAGATCCCTGGAACATCCTCCACAAGTTAAATATCTCTACATGATGAGCTAATTTCTTCCCCTTGTACGTGTTATCTATGTATGTCAATAGCGAGTGTTGGATGTATGGGTCAAAACTGCCGTTAGGCGGCCATGGTGTCGTCATTTTGTTGTCTGTTCCTTGTGTCCAGTCTATACTATACTTGATAAGCTTCTCCTTGTAAGGTGATAGTGTCTTGCAAATATGTTGGAGGGGGGTAGTTAGAGTGTTTCCCCACCCTCCGGACCCTGACCCATCGGACATTGTAATGTTATACTTCAACTTTTTCAGCAACCACCGTCTTTACCTGGCCCCGTAAATTGGGGACTTCCGACCGTCCGCTGAAAGGTAATACAATTGCTGATATACAGTTCTTTTCCTCTATTGTTTTCCCTCCTCTGATATCACTCGTATGGCCCCATGGAACCCCCTGCGGCTGCGTGCCCTGTGTGACGTGCAGATACAGCCGCCCCACCTCCCTTTTTTTCTTTTTTTTTCTCCAAACTTCTCCCTCCTCTTTTAAACCACCTTGCTCAACGTGACCGGCGTTCTCCGGGCGCAGCCACTTTTTCCCTTTTCACCCTCCCCTTATCGAGGGTTGCCGCCGTTTTCCGTGTGCGGCCTCCCCACCTCTTCTATGCCGCCCTTATCCCGATACTTATTCCCTGGCCACCCTTTGGTCAATACGGTGTGGCTGCGGTGTCCTATGGAAGCCCTATGGGTGACGTCACCAACTTCTTCAAACTATTACCGGTAATAACCTCTTACAACATTAATGGAGCGTGCAATATGTTTTATACTTTTGCCCTCGTCGACCCCACAGCTGCCCTCTCGCTACGCCCGGAGCAAGGTACTCAACAAAAACTCTTATAATCGGACTGCACACGCTGCGTCGCCTCGCATGTGATACGCCCCTCGCCAGGGGAGCTTAACCAGCCAATTATCCTCTGCACTTGGCAACAACCTAGCTACCGCCTATGGGAAAATGTCATCTACCTAACGAGTTTTACACTCAATCAGTAGGGATCCTTGTTTATTCATTGATCAAAATGCCAATTCATAGGAAAGCCACACACCCCTTTTACAGGTGCCCGCTATCTAGACAAATCAGTGCCTTCGAACAACCGCCTGTGGTGCCTTTTGGCTCCACCCACCCTGCTCTGTGACGCAATAGAAGACGGCCTTTGTGCCTGTCCCGCTACCGCTCACTCGTCTGTCAATCAAATCCTTGCAACACACCTTAAAAACACCTCCCGCCGCCCTTATTACAATTCCTCCCCCCTCCCTCACAATGTCACATTGCTTGTTGGGTGTGTCATACTCACCAAGTTCCCTTGATGCGGGACCGCTCGACTGCGTGCTCCCCTCCAAGCAGCTCGCCACCTCCCCTCATCTGTACCACATCTGGACATTCGCCAGCCGCGGGCGGGATACTTCTCAATCGGCTCCCGAGGGCCAATATCCGGATTGCGCTGTCCGGTCTTCTCGCAGTTCCGCGATGGTCCTGTAGTCCTCAAAGGGGGCAACGGCAGAGGGGGCTGCGCTGCCGGGTCGCCTCGCTGCAAGGGCCTTGGACTTGTAATACCAGGCCAACGGACATCAACCGATCTCAGCAGTGCCTCCAACTTGTCGGGGTGATTCTCCCGGGGCCGGCAGAGCCGTCCGCGGACCTCCGGGCTGGGGAGGCCCCAACTCCTCATGTGTCCCCAAAAGGAGTATGAGACACACACAAGAAGCAAGGCAGTACTGCAGTTTATTATAATAACGGCAGGGATGAGTCTCGGTTCGTATGCATCCAACGGGACTCTCACTCGTAGTGGGGCTCGCAGGCCCTTTTTACGGCAGTATGACGCGCTACTCGCGTCACCTGGGAACGTTAACACAAAACCTATCGCCACTCTGGATTGGTTCCCTGAGTGGTAGGGTTAGTATAGGTAACATATGGAAAGAAATATTAGTGGATGAGGATGGGTCCGGTGGTACGCTTGGGTTGTCCCTTGCAGTTGTTACTTTAGAATGGTTACAGAGGGACCCTTGGTGATTGGCTAAGAGTAATGGCGTCAATAATAAGCCCCCCTGTATTCTGAATGGTTCTCCCGCGAGCCCCAAGCCTGGGACCATTGCCGTTCCCAGCTTGCGGTGTACCTGTCATTAGCAACAATGTGCAACTATGTGTTTGTGCAGACAATGGACAAGTGTGATGATCGTAAAGATGAATCACCCACCTTACGCTTATTCCATCATGGCCGCGCCGGGTTGTGAACTTAGCGCTAGCAACAGTCTAGTTGTTTCTTCCCATTGAGCAACGCAGGATGCTGAGGTCACTTCCTCTCCTGTATATCAGCCGAGAATTCCTGGAGACCGACGCGTTGCTACTCTCTTAGGAGTATACAAACGCTTCGTGAGTATAGCTATCACTGCCCTTCTACCTACCTTATTTTTACATTCTCAATTGTTGCCTCTTACCCACTTCTTACTTCTCATTCTTGGTTTTTAATCTGCACACAGAGTTCGGCATTCGAACAGAACGAGATTCTTGAGCACGAACGTAACAAGCCACGCCTCCCTTGTACGCGTCTGCACTCAGCATTGTTTCGTGCTATCCATCCAGGTCGGTCTTCCTTTTAGACCGGTTTATTACGATCTTAGTCCGACAGGTCACGGCGTTATTATATATTGAACGCATTGTGTTTACCGTTACAGTGCGACACCTCACGTACGGCCAGGGAGCTCCTACCTTCGAGCCGTTTATTTACATCAAACAGCTGAATACTGTCACGTAAGTGGCCAGTCTTGGTTCCTTCGAAAACATATCTTGCTTAATTATTGTTCCCATTCTTATCATTTCTGTATTTTCACAACAGTCTGAGAACGCATGGATCTTCCTTCCAACAACTAGTCGTCTCTGACTTACACCTATTGTGGTAATTCTAAACCTTTCTTATCTTTGTTCCTGGTTTAGTTCACTCTTCATTCCTATACTGAACCCTGTGTTTCTCTATACATATTTCATTCAGCATCGGATCAGCATAAATAACACCAGAGCGTAGAGACGGATCTTCAGTTTCTTCCTGCCCGTCTCGTGGAGTCAACGCTCCCCAGCAGCACTTCGCAGGGTTTTCTCCCCCGTGAGGGTTTCCCTGTGATTCCTCCGGCTGCCAAGCATTTGAGCTGGCCTCCGGAGGGGTTTTCAGGGGAATTTCTTTATTCAGCTGGGAAACCAATTTGCAGGCACACTTCATGCTTGATCTTCAAGCCGGCTAGGATCCTACCGTCCATCCATATTCCAGGTAGGAGATTCTACGTTATTTTTGTTCCAATATACGAAGGCTGTTGTATTTTGAAGACAAGTTCAGATTGATTGATCATAACAGTTAGCAACGCCCAAAAAAGAAAAGGCATGCTGCCTTTCTCTATTGGAACAAAAACTTAAGAATCTCACAAAATGGATCCACAACCGCAACAGCAGATCCAACAGCTGATCGCTGCAGTCCAATCTTTGACCACCGAGGTTCAGCAACTCCAGCAGGAGAATGCTGCCCTAAGACAAAACCAACAACAGACAGCACAACAGGTAGCTCATCAAGTGGCACAACAAGTAGCACAGCATGCTGCTACCTCCCGTATTCCTCATTGTTCAGAGGTCTCACCAGGTCCTCTTCCTGGAGGTCAATTTGATGGGAATCCTCATAAGGTTAAGGAATTTTTAGACTCTTGTACCATACAATTCACCTTCAAGAGTGCCTTTTTCCATACTGATCGGGACCGTGTAGGTTACATTGTTTCCCAGATGACCGGATCAGCACTAGCCTGGGCTACGCCCCTGATCACCAACAATAATCCTATATTGGATTCGCACACAGCCTTTTGCAATAGCATCCGTACGATGTTTGGCCGACAAGAAATTTGAGCTGGGCTCCGGAGGGGTTTTCAGGGGAATTTCTTTATTCAGCTGGGAAACCAATTTGCAGGCCCACTTCATACTTGATCTTCAAGCCGGCTAGGATCCGACCGTCCATCCATATTCCAGGTAGGAGATGCTACGTTATTTTTGTTCCAATATACGAAGGCTGTTGTATTTTGAAGACAAGTTCAGATTGATTGATCATAACAACAGGTCCGCTCATGGGCTTGTAGACAGATCTTTCCCATCTTGCCGCTTCGTTGTTGCAACCTGTGTCCCAGACGTGGGACACTGGCGGCTTTCTGTCTCGTGAGTTTGGCACCTTGTCAGTTTGGCCTGGTCACGTGTGGAGAGACCGTAGCTGGAGCAGAATTATGAGCATTAGATTTGTATTTCGTCTCTGAGGGCTTGGCACTTACAGGTGTAACCTTGGCGCTGGACTCGCGGCATGCGAGTTGCAACATCGTGGCCTTGGCTGTGAGCTCTCGCTGGGGGCTCGTCCTGCATGGTCAGCCCTTGTACTCTTGTTCTGAGAGGCTTTTCATTGCGAGGCCCTGCCTGGGGACTCTTGCTTGCGGCCTACTCGGGCATAGTTCATGGGTGGCGGTACATAATCCATAGCACGGAGATCGCGGGGCGACAGAGTGTCACACGCAGCATTAGATATACATGGTGGTGTCGTCATATGGATGGGTGGCGGAAAAAGCATCAGCAAGCATGTACACAAGCTCTTTGGCGTCTTGTGTTTTTGCTGTGCTTTAAAGAGGCCTATGTAAAAAAAAATAACAAAGATGAATGTCAGTGGGTGTGTCAGTCACCTACGTCATAGCACTGAGTATGTTCTTTGTGTAGGTTGGTGTGTGAGTGACCAGTGTGCATGGTGGCACGTGTGTTCTTGTCTGTTGGCTATGTCGTTATGGCATCTCTAACAATGTGGATACTTGTGGCTGCTGTTCTTAGTCGAGCTCATCCATGTCACAGGAGTCGGCTTGAGCTTGGCGTGCTAGTGGGCATGCTCCACTTATTTTTAAGTTTCTGAACCAGGGTATTTTATCATCTGGTAAATAGACAAACTCGTCTTGTGGGGGGTGTCTGGGCCGTGATCCTCTAGGCCATGGTGTGGATGAGATTGGGGGAGGGTCTGTCCCATTCTCCCACTTCAAAGTCACACATAATGGCTGTGCCCTAGTTCACCTCCTCAAGTACTGGTGATGAGTTGCAGCAATGACAAAGAGTCTGCACGCACCATTGATTGTGCATGCCCCATGGAGGAGACGTTGCCCTGGCTTAGCAGGTAGAGAGTTCATTTTGGAGTCAAATGGTGGCTCATTGGACTCTCCAGGCCTGCATTGGGCAGTATCTGGGCTGTGTTTGAGCCTATGAGGACACAGGAATCCCCATAGCAGGATAGCCGGCCAACCACGCAACTGCGCGTGATCCGTTGATATGTTGTCCTTTTTCGCCAGTTACCTGGCAAAGGAGTTGACATATCTGTTGCTTAACTACATAACAAGCTGAAGGACTTCATTGCGGGCACTGCGTTCTGTGGTGTGCCCCTCCCACACGCAATGTGCCAAACAAAAGGGACACTTGGACACATAAAGAAGGGAGCATGCCATCGCACAATTGGCTGATACTCTGAGAGGAATTTCTTCATTCGACCCTAAAAGGGAGGTTCAATACATTTGCCCATGTGTACAAGGTCACGAAAATAGGGAAGCAATAGAAACTAATTCAAAGGTTATGGCAAGCACGCCATGCACTTGGTTATTCCTAGGCTATTACATGGAAAGAAGGATTCAAGAACTATATGTTGGAAGTATATGGTCCTAATTATTCGAGTGAAAAGAAAGAGGTTGTTTCATTGTCGAGGTCCAGCTGTAAAATAATTTCTTAAGACTACCTGAATCCATCGAGATGGGCAACCGACTCAGTTTGATATATGAATCGCCAAGATGGACAAGCATTACAAGGTGTAGGGGAATAACCTTTTGGCTTATCACTTTGCCATCATACAACAGAAACATTATGAGACCATTGAGGAGTATGTTTCAGCACTGAGACAGTTGGCTATAAAGGGTTGTTTTGAACATTGTCAGAAAGAGTACATTTGTGACAAGTTGATGATAAACGGAAGAGCAAGAGTTCCTCTCGTCTAATGGAAACTAATCTATTCACAGTGAAGCAGCTATTTCCCATTAGAGAAAGAGACCTTCAACATAGGACAAGGTCTTGGTGTCTAATGGGAGCTAGTCTGTTCTGGAAAAAATAAATTAACCACCTTTTTGAAAGCACAGAAGCATCCTTTTCTGCAGCAGTTAGTGGTCTATATCTGTGAAAGCTTATATTATCACTAATAAAATGACCTTACAATCTAATATTTCCCATCAGAGATGACTTAATAAACTGTGGTAAGGGGAAAAGGACCAAAGTGTGCCTTTCACATAATTATAGTTTTAGGTGAAATTAGCTATTTCCCATTAGTAACCCGGCGAGAGACAATCAGAAGGCAAGAGCTATTCTGATTGGCTCTCGCCAGGTCCCTACCCGGCCGGGAATCCCTTCATCGGGATTCCATGGCATTTGTTCCCGGCGGGGGGCGTGGCAGCCCCTCAGCCAATGAGGAGGCTCGAAGCGGGGCCATCCCCGCTCCGAGCCTCCCCGTGGCTGAGAGGCTGCCTTCGCCTCCCGCCGGGGACTCGGGTAAGGAATTTTTTTTTTCTAAATCCCCTCCTTCCCTCCCTCCCTCCCCCCCCACTTACCTTCTTGTTTCTGCGTCCCCGGCGGGGGACGAGAAAAGCCTACAGCCGTGTGGAGACTCGGAGCAGGGCCATCCCCGCTCCGCGCCTCCACACGGCTGGAGGCTTCCCTTGTCCCCCGCCGGGGACGCAGGTACTTTTTTTTCTCCCCCCTCCCACTCCAGCCCTCCCAACCCCACTTACTTTATTTTTGATCCTTTTTCGGGAGCGGACGCGCTAGGAACAGTTGTGTTCCCAGTGCGTCCGCTCCCGATGCCCGCCATGGAAAGGGAAAACGGACTCCGTTTTCCCTTTCCATGGCGGCGGGCATTTTCTTGGTCGTTTTTTTTTCTCCTGAAACGCCGCAGCGCCGAAACGCTGCAGCGTTTCAGGACAAAAAAAAAAAGCTTTTAGTGCCCCGGTCACGCAATTTTTGCGGGCCGGGGTACTAATAGCAATAGAACCCTCGTGTCGGGGGCATTACCGTCTCAGGTAATGCCCCGGGGCTCATAGGTAATGCCCCGGGGCTCATAGGTAATGCCCCCGACGCTCGGGTTCTATTGCTTAATTAGAAAATGGTGCTTTTTTTTCTGATGGGATTTGACATTCTCAGTGAGAATAATCGAAAACCCATTATTATTAAAGACCTGATCACAAGGGAAGCAAAATGGGCCTTCATTCTTATGGGAGCTAGCATGCTCAGTGAGAATAAAGCACTATTTACAATTCGTCCTGGAAAATAGTAGAACTTCTGCATTATTTACCCTTCATCCCATGGTCCTTGCAAGTAGTAGAAATTCTGCACTATTTACCTTTCGTCCCATCATCCTTACAAATAGTAGAAATTCTGCATTATTTACCCATTGCCCTAGCAAATAGCAGAACTTTTGCACTATTTACCCTTCATCCCATCGTCCTTGCAAGTCGTAGAAATTCTGCACTATTTACCCATCATCCCATCATCCTTGCAAATAGTAGAAAATCTGCACTATTTATCCTTCTTCCTTGTGAATTGATGCTAGTGAAAATTCTGCACTATTTAGCCTTTGGCCCTTTGTCCTTGCAAATAGTGTAAATGATTCACTATTTACCCTTCGTCCTGGCAAATAGTACACATTTTGAACTATTTACCCTTCATCCTGGCAAATAGTAGTACTTCTGCACTATTTACCCTTCACCTCATCATCCGTGCAAGTAGTTGAAATTCTGCATTATTTACCCTTCATCCCATTGTCCTTTCAAATAGTAGAAATTCTGCACTATTTAACCTTCGTCCTTGCAAATAGTACAATTCTGCACTATTTACCCTTTGTCCTTGCAAATAGTACACCTTTTTTGCTCTATTGTTTCGGGAGGATAGCTCAGGGGCAACGTGCTTGCCTTGGGAGCAAAACACACGGAGCACCACAGGTTCGATCTCTGGGTCCGCGCTTAGAAACCTCTGGGAATTAAGTGCATTATAAATAACCTATCATATCATATCATATCATATTTACCCTTCACCCTTGCAAATGGATCTTATCTTATTTAAATGGGGTATGACAGACTCTGGGGCTTGCTGGGGGTGAAAGCATAGAGTGGGCTCGTTGGAACACATGCTTTTGGAGTGCAATAATGTTAGACATTTCTCGGTTCAAATAACAAAGAAACTTAACAAGGTGTTGAGAACGAACCTAGACTTTGATTTTGAGACATTGATTCTAGCGGAGTGTTCACTTTTGGAGGATTTGTCCTAACACAGAAATGTTGGCAATTGAGATCAGCACAAGTTGCCAAAAAAGTTATCTTGAGAGATTGGAAACCTTAGATGCGTGGTCTCTAGAACTTCGGAAAAAGTCATTTTTTTAATTGTGTTTTTTTGGTTAACTTTTACCTTTAACACATAAAGAAAAAGAACACTACAAATAAATATACTTATCATATAAAGCATTTCTTTACAGATTCAATTTAAATACACAAGGGCAAAAAGTAGTGCATTAAAAGAGTAATCCATTAACATTCCCTTTCCATTAGTAATAGAAGGTTCTTAAATATCTCTTGCCAGATATAATAGACATTACAATTCATCACTGTTTATCACCAGAATAAATGTGACTCCAAAATTGATTTGAGGAAATAAAACCAATTTCATAGTCCAGCCTTCTATAGCCTTTTTCATAAAAAATGCATAAATGCTTACAGCTTGTTAATAGGTGTCTTATGGTTTTCACCTAAGTGCCACACAATCGGCACACACACTGACCATGTGGAATGTGTTGCCAGGCGCCAAGCTTTGAGAGTGTAAGAAGCTGGTTAAGTCTGGGGCCCATTATAAAATGTCTGACTTTCACATTTCGCAATTTGGTAATACAGGGAATGGGGCATTAGCCAGGCAAACTGTGTTGAATAGATGGTATAAGTAGTTAAATAATACCGTTTTGTAAATCTACTAGCCCGATCCCAAACAGACGATTTTTCTTGAGTTCCTTTTCATTCAAAGTATAATTATCCATAAATCTGCAATCAATTTTCTTTAAAAACTCAACAATTTGAAAAGTCCATATTTTTAGTGCCATGATAGGGTTATTAAAATCAACGAAATCGGAGAAATAAAGATACAATGAATCATGATTATTATAATCACTTAACATCTTCAAATATAATAAACAATTCAAAATCATCTTGCGCATTAATAAAGTGGTTAACGCCATCTCATTGCATATTGCTTCAACCGGAACAGAGCTGGAGAGATCCAATGCTTTCTGCCAAGCCTACCCTCCAATTCACTAAGCCACCTGAACTCTGCTGCAGTAAGGATTTCCAGACCATATACAATGCTTGGAATAATACAGGATTTATATAAATATAACAATCCTTCAATCGATTGACCGCCTTTCTTAAAAATAGAAGAAAGTATTACTTGGAATGTGGCTGTGAACAGAGCTGGAGAGATCCAATGCTTTCTGCCAAGCCTACCCTCCAATTCACTAAGCCACCTGAACTCTGCTGCAGTAAGGATTTCCAGACCATATACAATGCTTGGAATAATACAGGATTTATATAAATATAACAATCCTTCAATCGATTGACCGCCTTTCTTAAAAATAGAAGAAAGTATTACTTGGAATGTGGCTGTGATCTTATTGGTGATGTAATTCATCATGATTTCCTTACCCAGACAGTTGGTGATTTTAATTGCGAGATAAATATAACTGTCCACTTCCTGTATGAGGGGGATTGGATTTGCCAGCTGTATTTCTTTATGCTGCACCTATTCTTTTCGAAAGTCATGACTTTTGTCTTGTTCAAGTTGATCGTTAATTCATTATTATTTGAATATTCATACAGGGCAGTTGTACTGGGTGGGAGACCTAACAGAGTTTTGTCAAGAATGACAATGCCATCCGCACAGGACAACCAGGATATGGGGTGATGATTAACACGCAGGGGGGAAATGGCGCAACCATTCAAAGTGTTATCCATATCTGCTGTGTAAATATTAAATAAAATGGGTGCTAAGGAGCATCCCTGTTTTAAACCATGATTTACTTGGAATGGTTTACTTATAAATTGTCTGTCATTGACTGAAATGGGTATTTACCATTGACAAAGGAAAATCGAGCTTTTTGATGAGATCTGGAAGGGGGTTCTTGGACTTTATTTGAACCTGTTCTATATTGGGTGTGGCTGGAGGTGGGAGCGATGGAGTGGGTATTCCAATAGTAATACTGTATGTTGGCCTTACACTTTTAATACAAAGAATTGAATGCAAAAAAAGGAATGGGTTAATGCTACAATGCTGTCAGTTTGTTGCAAACCAAATGTAATAATTCCTTTTGCCTAATTCATTGTCTGGAAATTAAGATGATTCTTTTCTGACGTTCACAACCATAATTCCTCACCCTTGACTATGCTGCCTAGGGCTGATGGGTGTTGTAGTCCAAAATATCTGCAATGACAAAGTTTGCAAACCCCATACCTAGTATCACCAGGGCAAATAAGGCATTGAAAGGGTAAAACGTCTCTACGTCACAGGTATTTTCAGTGCAGGTCTTTCCCATGCAGCAAATACCACAGAGCACTTCCCCTCACTGCCTGCCCCCTGTACCATCCTGATCTGCTTATTTGAAAGGGGAGACACACCCCTGCCCCCTGCTTCCAAGAAAGTATGGTTTTCCCCTTCACTCCACCATCCAACCGCATCACCACACTTACCTGAGTCTCCCAGTGTGCCACTGCTTCCTCCTCGCTTGCATTCCTCCCCCCACACCCTCTTCCCACTCCAGACCTGCCCACGCTCACCACCCTCCAGGATGACCTAGATTACCCGGCCCTCCTTTGCATCGATGTGAAGACCCACGAGGCAATGGTGTTGTGGTAAATACCTGTGCTGCAAATATGGCACGAGTAAGACACGTCACCATTGAAGGGATGTTTTTTTTCACTGGGCAATTTTGGGCAAAGTGGAATACTGTGCAAAATTGTCCTCACACCATTGCAACCTTTCTGTCACAGGACCCACATTTCCCTAAAAGTCTATGGGCCTCATTACACGTTGTGCGGTAAAAATGCCAAAATACTGGCATGGCGCTATCAACGTGTCCGCCCTCGCAAGAGTGCGCTAATAACGTACCATTACGAGCACGCGGACACTTAGCATAGCGCCATGCTGGTAAACCCCCTACCGCCATGGCGGTAAAGACCCAAAAAAGTCACCTACTGCCCTTGACGAAAGTGCAGATTGCACCTCCGCCCTCCTGCTGCATGCAAATAGCGGTCACCGCAAGTAGCGGTGACCGTTAAATTGCGGAACCGGAAATAGCGTCATCGCACACGAACGGGAAAGAGCACGCGGCCATCTTTAAAAACACAATCCATTGCCATCCTCTGCCCCCTGGACCTGTTTTGAGTCGTTTGCAGTTCAAAATCATCCGGGACACCTGCATCATGCCCAAGGCATTAAAAAAAAGTACTGACATGCAGCGCAAGGAGAAATTTACAGCAGAGGAATTGAATATGCTGACACAGACCCTGGCTGAGAATGCAGAGGTTGTTTTTCCAAATGACATGCGGCGGCCAACATTACTCCAAAAAAAAGCCATCTGGGAGCAAGTTGCAGTCAAAGTCAGTGCAGTGGGCACCAGCACCCGCACGGTGCATGAGTGCAGGAAGAGGTGGGACGACCTCAGACTGCGGGTGAGGGGCATCCTTGCGGAAAACCACCGCATTGCCAGTGCAGGTGGAGCTGGTTCACCAATCAGACTAAAAGAATGGGAGGTGACCTGTGGAAACCTGATTGCTGTGAAATCCATTGAGGGAGTAGGCACCATGGAGCAGGGCGTGGGTACCACTTTGGATGGAGGTGAGTGTACACATGACAGGATGTGATGTGAATGTACTGTTCCCCCCATATGTGAGCACAGACTCCTCTCATGCATGGACACACATCCACACATGCATCCATCCCTCACCATGTCAGTGTCAGACCCAAACACACACACATGCACACATCACCAGAGACAAGTTCCAAACACAACCATGCATGGATGAGGCACTGAACTGGCACATCACCTGCATCCACAACTACTAAGTCCCAATGGCCACAACTGCATCATTTATGTAATCTGCATTAAGTATATTGAAACGCAACCAATGCCATCCCCCTTCTTCTCCCTGACAGGCTCACATACAGATGGTGAGGATGCTGCTAATGCATCCCAGGCACCAGCTACGAGTAAGAGGCCAAGGGCACAGGACTCGGAGGACACCCCCACAACATCCAGGGGAAAGGGGGGGAAGGTCACACCTGATGAGCTGGAAACATCGTAGGAGTGCCACTGCCAGGGCAGAAGTAGCTGCACCACAAACTGCAGCCCCACCACTGGAGGTGAACCCACAGGCACCAATACCAGCCACCGAGGGCCCACCATCAGCTGCAGCAAGCTCCGCTGGTGAGGCAGCCGCCACTACCCCCTATCTGATCCTGAGGACACCCTAGTTGGGCCAATGGAGATGCACACCCCAAGCCCCCCTAGAACCGCAGAGCCAGCACAATTCCAGACACCTGGATCTGATGTGACTGTTGAGGACAACAATCCAGCCATTATGTCCCCCATGGTGGCTTCACCTGCTGCAGTGGATGCATCTGGGGGCACATCATCTTGTACACCATCACCCAGCACTGCCCTCCAACTGACCACCATCCTGCAGTGTCAACACGAACTGACTGTGCTGGTTGGCCAGCATGTTGAGGAGGCTGCCCATCTCAGGGAGAATATTATGGAAACGGCGAGGCACTCCACTGAGAGGATGGACCGAAACACTGACAGGCTGCGTAACGAGATATCCAGGCTCCGGGAGGTCCTTACTCGCATGGCCGACACAATGGACCGCCACTTCTCACAACCAGGCCAGTCTGCCCCATCGTCATCTTCCGGCTCTAGACAGACAAGCCCCCTCCGGCGCTCAACACGCACCACCAGGCGCACGTCTGCCCATCCTCCAAATGCTGCTACAGACAATGGCAAATAGGGGGTCAATGGAGATTCCTCTGCATGCATGGGCCAACGCAAACATGGCAGACACATGAGGGACTGTTGTGGGGGTGGGGGGAAGGGTGTTATGGGTCTGTTGTGGGGGGTGGAGGGAAGGGTGTTATGGGTCTGTTGTGGGGGGAAGGGTGTTATGGGTCTGTTGTGGGGGTTGGGGGGAAGGGTGTTATGGGTCTTTTGTGGGGGTGGGGGGAAGGGTGGTGGGATGTTTGGGGACTTGCACTTTTTCACCTTTCCGTTACTCAATACACTGGTTTCTGATCAAAATACAGGCTTGGACATCTTCATTGTGTTTGTGTACTTTATTGGCAACAGGGTCCATTGCGTGCTTCCAAACATACACCAGTGCATTACTACCCATATCCATATGACAGTACGAAAACATGTTCTTCAGAATATTTGGTTCATCAGATGCTGTCTCACAGCAAGTCCCTCCTGCCCATCCCCTCTTGCAAGCTGCCCATCCCCTCTTGCAAGACCTGTATCCCCTTCACCTCCGTCCTCATCACCATCATCATCCTCATCAGGTGCTTCTATTTCAACGTCAGGGGGCAGTGACACATTCTGTCTGATACACATATTGTGCAGCATGACACATGCCATGGTGATCTTGGCCAACTTCTCATGTCCATACAGGAGAACGCCACCAGACCTGCTAATGCACCTAAAATGTGACTTCGAAAGCCCAAAAGTCTGCTCGATCACGATGCGGGTACGGGTATGTGCACGATTGTATCCCTCCTCGTGCCTGTTCTGTGGGTTCCGTACAGGTGTGAGGAGCCAGGTCTTCAGGGGATAGCCTGCATCACCTGTATGGGGGAACGAACGGGGTCCTGTTACTGTTCACCTCAAGAGCGTCCTGTTCATATCACACAAATTGACATTGCATTGTGATTCAAGTACACAATTCACAGCATACATGCAGATGGTCTGTGTGACAGCAATGTGCAAGTGGGAGGTCGACCCTGCAAGTGGACATGCCCCATTAATGCCTCCAACAGTAATTGACATGTCCTGGGTGAGGCAAGGTCTTCGGTGTCCCTGGGCCCAGGCAGATTTGGTTCAACACTGCTGGTGTACTGCCATTCCAACATTGATGTTGCCATGCAGAGAGGCATCACTGCAGTGGTGCTATAGGTGCGTCGTGAAATGCTATGGCTAGGGGTGATCCCTTTGCATGCATTATAGGGCACATTGCATTATTGATGTTGTGCTGGACTAATTCAGGATGACTATCTTGATGGCATGTGTGAAATGTTTGTATTTTGTGGCCATGGATGTTGTGCAATGTGTATGTGGATGGATGTTTAATGTTACTAGACCTGGATTGTCATCTGTGTTGTGTAGCTTATACTTGCATGTCGGTTCATCTCAAGTACGTTGCCGCCTTCCCAGATGGGCATTGGCGTACATCTGTATGTGCATTTTGCCGACAGCTGACAAGCTACACCCATTTCGGGTATGTATCTCTCCCCCCCCAATCACACCCAGTTGGAGTATGTATCTCTTCCCCCCCCAATCACGCTGCCATGTGCTTGCCCTGCTACTCACCAAGTAGCCACGAACGTTGTGCGGTTTGTCGCTCCATGTAGCGTGGGATAGTTGAGTTCCGCAGGACCATGGAATCATGGGTTGATCCGGGAAATCGGGCACAGCAATGTGTGATTATCTTGTTGGCGTCACATACCATTTGGACATTGATTGAGTGGAATTGCTTCCTGTTTCGGTAGACTACTTCATTGTGATGTGGGACCACCAATTCCACATGGATGCAGTCGTTTGCCCTATGCAACTTGGGATGCCTGCCAGTGAATAGAAGCCAACTTTTGTGTTTGCAATATCCTGGGCAGTCCGTGGCATGTATATGTGTTCATGTGCATGCTTCAGGAGGGCATCGAGTACCTGGTTCAGCGTGCGGAAGAATACTGGTTGTGAGATGCCATGCATCTGTCCCACTGTATGCTGGTAGGTGCCTATGGCCAGGAAGTGGAGCACACTCACCACCTTCAGTAGCGGGGGGATGGCAGTTCTGATGTCTATGAGGCTCACAATGTTGTCGTGTATCTGGTCCACGATGCTGGCGATGGTATCCCGGTCCAGACAGTACAGGGTGTGTATCTGCTCAGGGGTTAGGTTGAATGGACTGGCTCTGATCCTGGGGATTGGTGGGTGCCTCTGTGGTATGATTAGGTGTTGTGGTGGTGCTTGCTGTGCCTGTCTTGCCCTCCTCCTCCTCCTCCTCCTGCGTCTCCTTTGTGCTGCCTGTTGTTGTTTCAGCTGCGCTGCAATGAGGTCCTCCAGGCCATGTAATGCTGCCAGTATTGGAACCATCTTGGTGTGGGAAGGGGTGTGGGAAGGGGTGTGCTGTGCTCCTTTTGAGCTGCCACAGTCTCCATTGCCTCCACCTGTGCTGATTGTGTCCACCTGTGGCAGGTGCGAACACTGCTCAGTTCTCTTAACGGGTGTTTCGCGATGCCGGTATTAGCACCATGGCGGTAAGGGGTTTGGGGGGCTTTACCATGCCGCTATTGGCATGTCCACTAGCCTTGTGATGCTGTGCTAATAGCGGCATGGCATAATTTACGGGATGGAGGCTCAAAGTTTATTAGCATTAGACCGTCAAGTGTACGTAAGCGTGATAATGCTACGTAGCTCATGCCTTCCTTAAACACTGTCTTTCCTATATCTATCATTGCTTTCTCTAGGGTAAGACCTTGGTATTTATGAATGGTAACTGCATATGCAAGAGTTAGAGAAAATTGCTCTCTACGTACATACATGTCTTTGAAGAGAAGGAATCGAGCCATTGAGCGCCCTATCCTTTTTACTTCTGAAACTTTATCAAAGCAAATATTGACAAACTGAATGCTGCTATCACGTGGGTATGATTGAAAGCCAACAACTGTGCCCAGTGCTCCATTAACTAGTCCTTGCTCTACGTCAAGGTTACGTTTAAGCATTACTCTACAATTTAATGATAATTTCCATACTTTTTCCAACCCAGCTGTGTTGGAGATTGAATGTTCTAAACTATTTAGTCTTGTTGTGGCTTGCTCATACATGGGTACTGTCAAACCATGTACGTCTAGTTTGTCTGTGGCGCTAATTTTTATTATTGCTTGCATTTCTTTCTTTAACATTGTTTAATTGAATTTGAAACAGCTTGCAAGAGTTGGCATTAAGGCCATACAATTGACATTTGTGTGCGCTATCTGTTCCATAACATCAGTTCCACATGCATTATCGCCATAAAGTACATGTATATGCCGCTTTATCAACACAGCTTGTGCTTCTTGCGATAATACACCAACTCTAATACTTTTGAAGATGTTGCATAATGAGATCTGCAGATTGCTGCATGTTCTCAGTTAATTCTCTGTATTGGAAATGTTGCCAAAGGTTAACCTTACCTATGCTACCAACAGTTTTCTGGCAGAGTTTGTGGCCTAAGGTTTTAAAAATCTGTTCACCTTTCACTCGTGTCAATTGTAGAAGATCTCTGAAAACGATAATGTGTTTCCCTGCAAAGAGTTCTTCGTTATTACTTTTAAGTACTTCTTGCAATCTGAGATGAATCAAAGCCAACATTAGATTGGAGACCATGCTCACTTCATCTATTAGTAGCATTTTCATTTGTTTCAATACTCTACGTAATTCCATTGCAGCTTCTGCAGAAAGTTTGTAGTAGTCTAATTCATTTTGATGCTCTACTGGAAGCAGTAGTAATCGGTGTAAAGTCACACCGCCTATGTTGTAGGCAGCTAAACCTTTGGGGGCTGTTACACCAGCTGACAATTTGTTGTTTGTCAATTGTTGAAGGAACTTGCTGATAATTTTGATTAAGAATGTTTTCCCTGATCCAGCTTCACCACTGACGTACAGCAGTGTAGGTGTGTAATTGTGGCAGGTACATTCTTTATTTTCGTGTTGTACGCCATGCAAAATTTGTTTTGTTACCTCTTCAAAAATAGTGCGCTGATCGTTGTTAAGTTTTCCTTGATGTACAGTTAAGTCCTCTGTATCTTCTTGATACTGATACATGGTGTTTTCTACTTCTGCCATAGCAACTTCAGCCTCATTTGCTATTAGTGGTTGTCCTAATGGTTCTTGACTTCCTGTTACAGAAGGTTGACTACTGTCAGAAGAGTCTTTATCTAGTTGGGCCTGAATTTCTTCTTCCTGTTGCTGCTTATTGTGTAACATTGTTTTGGACTGCGTAAAGTTAACATCGGTGATAGTGCTTTCATTTGCTTTGAAAGCATCTTCATAGCACTCATAATTATCTAGTATGTCTTCCTCTTTTCTCCATGGTTTGAAAAGCTGCAACAGAGACATGTAATATAGTTCTTTCTGTTGAGGAGTTTTTAATGACAATTTCACATGATTAATTAAGCTTTGTTTGTTAAGTTTCCCTAAGCTCCCTTCACAATCGGTCACTCTATATCGATGTTTGCTTTCATCT
The DNA here is from genome assembly GCF_040938575.1 of Ambystoma mexicanum. Classification (NCBI taxonomy): domain Eukaryota; kingdom Metazoa; phylum Chordata; class Amphibia; order Caudata; family Ambystomatidae; genus Ambystoma; species Ambystoma mexicanum. Next base: position 1,484,349,389 of record NC_090929.1, read on the forward strand.
GGTTTTACATTATTTTTGTATTCAAAGTTTTGAGCTATGTGGTATAGACACATGCTTTCCAGAGTGGTACTCCTGTTTGGATAGTATGTGTCCAGTAAATAGTTTTTTAGAATGTCTTGGCTGTTGGGATCATTTCTAGCAATTGTTTCTATGTCCTCATATGATTTTAGCACTCTTTTTCTAGATTTTGCAGGACCAAGACTGAGCCATGCTATGTTGTCTGATTTTCCATACAAAGCAGTGCCGGTTAAACGATCTGCTGCTTCATAGGCCCCACATTCTCTATGAGAGAGCATTTTTATGCCTATGCTGTACAATTTCTGTGATAATGTTTTGTCTGATGCTAGGTCATCCCAGAGGTCTTGAAGCACTGTTTTTTCTGCTTTTGTTAAGTAGGCTGTAACATATCGTGCAACAGCAGTTGAATTCTCTGCAATGTACTGCACATCTATGTTTGCATTCCATAATAGGGCAATGATTGCATTGTAATCATTGATATATTTTGATTCTTCCCTTCTTTTTATGTAATACGTGTTTTTAGGTGATTTACCTTTAACACTATGTCGAACTGAAGACATGAAGTTGTTTACTTCACCTGTTTCTGTAACTGGTCTAGGGAAACCAAAGCGGCATTTGGTGTAGTATTCATCTTTGTTTTGTATTTACGGTGACAATATTTGCCACATGTGTGTCTTTGAAATTGTAAAATCTGCCCTTGCAGCTCACTATGTGTCTGTTGTGATGGGATTTCACATGTGACATATTTTTGGATAAACTGCAAAACAGTGCTATCACTGTTGTGCCCAAATTGCGGAGCACCTTTGATCCATAACAGCATGTGAATATGTGGTGCTCCTCTCGCTTGATATTCTTTTCTCCAAAAGAAATGTTGCACTTCTCCAAGGGGAGGAACAGTTTTATTGCAAATAAAGTGTAGCATTGCAATGAAACGATGATGGAAATATCTTGAGACATTAACTGGATCTAGAGAGCAAAGTTCTCCCGGTGTTAATATATCTATGTTTTTTTTGTTGCTGTTTGCTATGCGTAAGAACTCATGCAAATCTTCCCATGCATATTCTGCACAACTTAGCGTAACAAACCTAGTTGGTGGTCCAAGGTTTCTGATTATGCAATGCACGTCTCCGTGCCGAATGAACCAGTATTCCTTTGTACCACGCATGTTTGCAAACAAATTTGTTATACTTGATTGTAAAACCTCATCTTTTTCTTGTACTTTTTGTATTAACTGCGTAGCTGACATATTTTGAAAGTGCGTTCCAGATTTAAGAATGTGTGCAACTCCATAACATAGTGTTGCTAATTGACTTTCATCGGGTAGGTGGAATATGTATTCCACATTTTGCCTAATTCTGGGTTCTTGCGAATACATTCGTAATGAGCGGTATTCTGATGCCCCAATCTGAATGTGCCTATCATCATATCTCCCACCTTTGCCAGTAGGAAATAGCAGTGGAAAAGCACATGCTTCTATACTTTTTTTCCCAAATACTCATTGGTGACCCTTTGGTTTGTCGCATTTGGTAAGTTTCTGGTGCATCATCTATGCTTTCATTGGAATGCAATGGATGAATTGTGTAATTGTCCAAAAGAGTGGATACTGTAGCTGGATCCAGACGTTCGAATTGCCCAGTTTCCAATGGCTCTTGAATTATTTCAGTTGTTTGCCTTAAGCTTTCATCAATATTTATTTCCTTGTAGTACTCATTGTTATCTTTTAGATATTGCAATGCTTGTGTAACTTTGTGTAAGTTTACTAAATGTTGCCAATTTTTTTATCCTTTGTTG